>NC_059328.1:33197500-33822500 GCF_018350155.1 Leopardus geoffroyi
CAGAATTCATAAAGACTCGATCACGCCGCAGCTCATAGGCTGCTTAGAGAATCTGGTCTTTACCTAGTGGAATGGTCTGATCACATTTTGTGTGGAGGCCAGACTGGAGGGAGGCCAGATCCCAGCTAGTGAAAAATAGTCCAGAAGAGAGATGATGAAATTTAGGCTAGGGAGACTTTTCTTAAATCCCACAGCTAGTCAGTGTCAGAAATACACAGGGCCTGAGCTGTATCTCTTTGTCCAGTACTCTTCCCAGTAGTTTTGGTGGAGGGACAGCTGGAATGGGGAGCCAGACCTGAGCGAGTGAGGAGGGGCATTCTCGCAGTTACATGGCCTGGTAGAGGGGAGTAAGAGTCCAAACTGGTGAGGAGGGGATCGATGCAGAAGCAGAAGCCCTGATTGAGGAGTCAGAGCCCATGGAAGGAGAGAAGGACATCTGCAAAGGGAAAGAGTAGGGATGGAGATGGGAGATTAGTTCATACAGGGGAACTGATGAAATGTACTAATGAAAAAGGAAGCCAGCATTCTCACTGTCAGAGAAGAGAACTACAGATATGGAATGGGAGGAAATTAGATTGGGCATGGGTTCATGCCAGTACCTCTAAATTCAGTCCAACAGGTGTTAGTAGAGGTACCAGGTACTGGCATGGACCCATACTCATATCTCTATCTCTATCTATCTATCTATCTATCTATCTATTCATCTAACTATCTTTCTAGAGAGAGAGAGAATGAATTTAGATGTAAAATGTGCATACATTATTATATTCATACATATTCCCTAACTCTGTCCATTGAGAAGGCCTAGGAGTACCCCTACCCCAACAGCAATGCATATGTCTAGTGCACAACTCTTGGCTTCTGAATCCCATTTTCCACTAAAAAAAAAAAAAAAAAAAAAAAATCAAGGCTCCTTGGAGGTATGTTGAGAAAGCAGGAAAGTGAAAAAGAACATTGGGGATTGTCAAGGAGACACAGAAGCCAGTTTGAATGGGCAGCCACAAAGCATAAGAGACTCTTAAAAACTGAGAACAGGGGCGCCTGGGTGGCTCAGTCGGTTAAGCGTCCGACTTCGGCTCAGGTCATGATCTCACGGTCCGTGGGTTCGAGCCCCGCGTCGGGCTCTGTGCTGACAGCTCAGAGCCTGGAGCCTGTTTCGGATTCTGTGTGTCTCTCTCTCTCTGACCCTCCCCTGTTCATGCTCTCTCTCTGTCTCAAAAATAAATAAACGTTAAAAAAAATAAAAAAAAAAAAAACAACTGAGAACAAACTGAGGGCTGATGGGGGGTGGGGGGGTGGGTAGCGGGTATTGAAGAGGGCATCTTTTGGGATGAGCACTGGGTGTTGTATGGAAACCAATTTGACAATAAATTTCATATATTTAAAAAAAATGAATGGCCAGCCACTTAGAATAATCTAAGCACCAAATTAATGATAGTAACAGATTATTAACCCATTGAATAGAACACGGAACCAAGAATTCATTCTGATATAAATAAATAAATGAATATATTAAAAGTTTGATGGAATGGGATATTTCTATAGTTTCAGAACACCTCCCCATAAAATACTTACTAATTGCAAAGAGAGGGAAGAGTATACAAAGAAGCCTGTCAGATGCCACCAGTAAAGTAACTTAAATGGGTATCATCAGTAATGGAACAAATTGAAAACATATGCCAACTTGCAGGATGAGCTGAGAAAGAATACAGCCCCACTTCTGTGATATTCCTGCCAAAGATACATCACCTGAGTCCAGTCGTGAAGAAACATCAGAGAGACCCAAATCAAGAGACATTTTATAGAATACTTGGCCTTTAATCTTAAAAGTGTCAGAGTCATAAAAGCCAAAGAAAGATTGAGAAACTATTCCAGAATGAAGGAGACTAAAAATACATGGCAACAAAATGAAAAGGATGATTTTGAACTGTATCCTTCTGCTATAAAGATGTTATTGGGACAGTTGGAGAAATTTGAATGGGATCTGCTTAGTAGATGATTGTAGATGGTGGTGATACTGTGTTATGAAGGAGAACGTCTTTGCAGGAAATGCATCAGGCAAGCAACTTACTCTCAACGTAGCTCAGGGAAAAAAAGTTCAAGGTACTGTATTTCCAATAGCCTTTCTTTAAAAGTTTGTTTTTAAAATTTTTTTTAATGTTTATTAATTTTGAGAAAGAGAGAAAGAGGGAGGCAGGGTGGGAGGGGCAGAGAGAGAAGAAGACACAGAATCTGAAACAGGCTCCAGGCTCTGAACTGTCAGCACAGAGCCCAAGGTGGGGCTCGAACTCACCAGCTGTGAGATCATGATCAGAGCCGAAGTTGGACACTTAACCAACTGAGCCACCCAGCGCCTCTAAAAGTTTGTTTAAAAAAAAAAATAGTGGCTATTAAGATGTATAAAATGGTTGGACAGTAATTAAAACACTGCAGATGCTCAAAAAGGTTAATTCCCCTCCAAAATGCTAATTGTCTTCTTGTAGCAACCACCGTGTGGGATGGAGCTCCGCCAAGGCTGTGCTTCCCACTCTCAGAACCCCCTCTCCCATCCGCGGGAGCAGGATCCTATACTCCTATTACCATGTGACCCTGACACAAAGGTAGGTAAAGGTAAACACCACACTCAAGCTGAGTCAACACAACTGTCTCTTCTAGGAATTGAACACTGGAAATCAGATGCTAATTAGTTTCTATTACCCTCCTTGAACCTGGAGGACACGTAGATTCCCTGTAAATTCAGCTACATCTGATATTTTGGGGTAGCTGTCTTCTGTGGTAGGCATCGGGCAGAAAAATCTGCAGAGATGGAAAATAAAGCAGATGCGAAGACAGAAGCAGAGACAAGAGACAAGGCCCAAGAGAGAAGCAGAGCACCAGCCTCAGTTGGTTACAACACTCTGATTCTAGTGCCTCATGAAGACTCAATTCCCCTGGGACACCCCAGGGTCCTCATAAATGTCCTCTTTCTGCTTAGACCAGCTATTTAGTGGATTTCCATCAGTAGTAGCCCAAAGTTGATGACATCTGCTTCCCCACCTTATGCCAAACTTTACAGCAACACTGCTCTTTCACGAAAAGTGTCTTGGTGCCACTTCCAAGGTTGCACTCTTTGGCCACTGAAATGACCCAGTATAGTGCTCTTTAAGGGGCCCCCGGGGATCTCAAGTCATTTCCCTTACCCAGGCTTGCCTCGGCCAGCAGCAGGTAAGCAGGCACAAGCTCTACAGAACTCAGGCCGTGTAGGTTCATGCGGAAGCGAAGTGAATGCAAAGCTGCCGGGACAGCGGCTTCGTGTTTTCCTTCAAAGAGGTATTTCTGGGCTACAGTGTAGCAGAATTCAATCAAGTGCTTCTGCGGAAGAAAAAACTAGACCATCAATGGCGGGCATAGGTACACCTGGAGCAAGGCCAACACCTAATGAACTGGTCGAGGGCACCTAGCTAACCTGCTTGTATTAGGGTGGCCATGAAATCCAAAATAGGTGATAGAAAAAACCCGGATTGTGAGTTCCTCAAGGGCCAGGAACAAGCGTCCTTTCACCGTAGCTCACTGATCAGCATAAATGAGTGCTTAATAGAAAACTATTCAATAAATATTATTCTTATAATAAAATTGTGGTTTAGCAAAACTGTCATGTCTTAGGACATTCTAAAAAATTCTGGCTTTCTGTTTGAGTTAATTTTGAGAGAAATATCTTCTCTTTCCTTCTGGAGTTAGGATAACAGATATAGCGAATATCAGAAATAACTTAAACTCTGCATTGTCCCAAGGCCATTCTCAAAGTGCCACAATACTAAAATGGATGAATCTGGTGTTTTGAGATTTATGGTTTATAAAGCCCTAATTTTTTTTAGAATATTTGAGATGCTTATCAATGCCATAAAATCTCCTTTATGTATTCCCTAGTGTATTCATACATCATTTTTTTGACCTCCTCCTATGCACCTATGCTGTTATCAACATACTTGGCATATATGGGTGTTAAGGCTGAATTCTGTTCTCCCCTCCCCCAAATTCAAGCTCTAACCCCTAGTACCCAAGAATGTCACTGTGTTTAAAGATGGGGCCTTACAGAGGTGATTAAGTTAAAATGAGGCCATTAGGGTGGTCCCTAATCCAATTTGACTGGTGTCCTTTTAAGAAGACATTTGGAAACACCAGGGATGCCTGTGAACAGAGAAAACCAAGCCTGTTGATACCCATCCTTGATCTTGGGACTTCTAGGTTCCAGAATTTCTGTTGTTTAAGCCACCCAGTCTACGGTATTTTGTTATGGCAGCCTTTGGCACATACAGTAGGTATTCAGTAAATATGTGGGGAACAACTGACTGAATGGTACTGAGGGCACAGAGCCACAAAACAAAGTCTCTGTCCTCAAGGAGGTTCGCCCTTTCTCCTGGTAAGTTTCGCAGCACCTGTGAGCCACCCCTGTCACAGTCCCGCAAGACCCACCTGCCGCTGCCGAAGCTGCTGCAGGCCATGCTGCCGCTCTTCCTCTGAATTGTAGAAGGGCATGGTGGTGCGCAGTGGGATCAGGAGCTGACAGATCTTCTCATGGATGCTGTCCCAGTCAACTCTTTGATGAACCACACCACTGACAATAAAAGCACAGATTTCATGATCTTTACCTTGGGCCTGACCCACGATTCTCTTGACCCTACTACTGGCCCAGCTCTAAAAACTAGAGAAGTAAGCCCAACACATACCGTCAGGCAGGGAACCCGATGCCATTTCTGACACAAATCTCTTTTTTGTCATGAGGCTATTTGATGGTGTAAGAACTAGTTGGGGAGGGAGGCTGCTGTTTCTTTGGGCACAGGGTCACGTTCTGAAGTCACGTGGTGACGCTGTGGCTGTCGCGCCTTTCTGCTTGGTTAGGAACAACAAAGATGACTTTATCTCTCCATTGTTCTAAGACCATTTTCAGAATATCTGAACATCAAAGTTGATGGGTGAGAGGGTCTTTTCCTCAGGGAAGGGAGAGGAATTTACATTGGTTGAGGCTCTAGGAGACACTTTCCTACCATGAGTGCCACTGTGTCACTTAGCTCTGGAGAGCTCTGCTTGCAGTGTCTGTTGTTCCAGGGGGCACAGTGACACGAACACCCTGGGAATGGCCCCAAATCCCAGTGGCGCAGCAGGTGTTTTTGCTAGTAACTATTTCATTTTTTGAGAGCAAAACCAAAGCTATTATTTCAAAGATAAGGAAGCATAGGTGTGGAAAGCTTAAGTAGTTACTCCGAGCCTATACTCCAGAGTCAGGTGTTTTCTTAGTTCTCCAGAGGGAAGCACTGTGACAGTTGGTATAAAGCTTTTCTGAAATTTACATACAGATTTGGTATTTTTAAACACTTAATTGGACAGGACAGCAGCCCTACAGAGAATCCATTCCCATTCCTTAAGTAATTACCTCTGTGAATGATTCCCAAACCTATTACCTGACTCTGACCCTTTCTCCGATTATTTTTGTTTTACATTTCTTTTACATTTTTTAAATGTTTACTTATTTTTTGAGGGAGATGGAGACAGAGACAAGAGTGTGAGCAGGGGTGGGACAGACAGAGAGGGAGACACAGAATCCGAAGCAGGCTCCAGGCTCTGAGCCATCAGCACAGAGCCCGATGTGGGGCTTGAACTCACGAACCGAACTGTGAGATCATGACCTGAGCCGAAGCTTAACCGACTAAGCCAACTAGGAGCCCTCTGTTTTACATTTTTAAGTATACTTTAAATTTGGTGGTTTTTAGTATAATCACAAGATTGCAAAAGCATCACCCTATCTAATGCCAGGACAATTTCATCAATCAAAAAAAAAAAAATCCATTTGCTCTAGCCGGTCCCCTCATTTCTCTCTCCACCCACTGATGCCCAGAAACCACTAATCTACTTTCTCTCTGTGTTTGCCTCTTTGGGACATTACATATAAATGTTAACAGATAACATGGGACCTTTTGGGTCTGGTTTCTTACACTTAGCATGATGTTTGCAAAGTTCATCCATTTCATAGCATTTATCAATATTTTATTCCTTTTTACGACTGAATGATATTCCACTGCGTGGCTGTATCACTTTTAATGTTTATCCATTCATCAGTTGGTGGACATTTGTTACTTCTACTTTTTGGCTATGATGAATAATGCTGCTATGAATACTTGTATACAAGTTTTTGTGTGAACATATGTTTTATTTTAAAGTTTGAAATTTTAAGATTTTAATAGTGTGGGAAGAGGAGAACTTTCACGCAAAAATTTGGATGGTTTTATGGTAATGTCTAGCAAATTTATACATATGCATGACCCTTGTCCAAGCAATTCTCATGTAAGAATTTGCACTACATATGCACAAAACTGCAGCAGACTACATGTGAACATATTATTACTTGCAGAGAAAAATGGACACAACTCACATCTCCATCATTCTAGACTGAACATATATTTTCAATTCTCTGAGCACATACCTAAGAATGGAATTGCTGGGTCATATAGTAACTCTATGTTTAACTTTTTGAGGACTGCCAAAACGTTTTCCACAGAGGCTGAACACTTTTATAGCCCACCAGCAATATATGAAGGGTTCGGTTTTCTGTATCTTTGCCAACACTTGCTATTCTCTTTTTTTAAATTAAAGCTATTTTAGTGTGTGTGAAGTAGTATCTCATTGTGATTTTATTTTGCATTTCCTTAACAAAAATGTTCAGCATCATTTCATGTGCTTGTTGGCCATTTGTAGATCTTCTCTGGAGAATTGTGTATTCAAATCTTCTGACCATTTTTTAACTGAGTCTTTTAGCTTTTTGCTGTTGAGTTTTAAGAGTCCTTTACATATTCCAGACAGAAGATCCTTATCAGATATCAGATTTGTAAATATTTTCTCCCATTCTGTGGGTTGTCTTTTCACCTTCTTGATGATGTTCTCTGATGCACAGTTTATTGGGTTGTTGTTGTTGTTTTGTTTTGTTTTTTGGTACTTACTTAATTTGTAAAAAAAAAAAATCTGCCTTTTCTTTATAACAAATTTCTAATTCTTTTTTTTTCTCTTTTGAGATTTTTATTTAAATTCAAGTTAGTTAATATATAGGGTAAAATTGGTTTCAGAAGTAGAATTCAGTGATTCATTACTTACATACAACATCCAGTGCTGATCACAAGTACCCTCTTTAATACCCATCACCCATTTAACCCATCCCTCTATCCACCTCCCCTCCAGCAACCCTCCATTTGTTCTCTATCATTAAAAGTCTCTTGTCGTTTGCCTCTTTCTTTGCTTTTTTTCTTATTTTGTCCTTCCCTTCCTCTACGCTCATTTGTTTTGTTTCTTGAATTCCACATGAGTGAAATCATGTGGTATTATCTTTCTCTGACTGACTTATTTTGCTTATCTGATGCACAGAAGTTTTAAATTTTTATTTTTTAATTTATTTTGAGAAAGAGAGAGAGCAGGGGAGGGACAGAGAGGGAAAGAGAGGCTCCCAAGCAGGCTCCACACTGCCAGTGCAGAGCCCCACACGGGGCTTGAACTAATGAACCGTGAGATCATGACCTAACCAGAAATCAAGAGTCAGGCACTTAACTGATTGAGCCACCCAGGTGCCCCTGATGCACAGAAGTTTTAAGTTTTGATGAAGTCCAGCTAATCCATTTTTTCTTTGGATCTTTGTGTTTTTGGTGTCCTATCTAAATGGTTGCCTAATCCTAAATTACACAGATTTACAACTAAGTTTCCCTCTGAAAATTTTGGTTTTAGCTCTTACATTTAGCTCTTTTCGTATATGGTGTAAGGTAGGAGTCCAAATTCATTCTTTTGCATGTGGCTATGCACCATCTGGAAGGGACCATTCTTTCCCCAGTTGAATGGTCTTGGCACCCGTGTTGAAAATCAATGGGCCATAAATGTATGTGCTTATTTCAGGACTCTCAATTCTAGTCCATTGATCTGTATGTCTATCCTTACGTCAGTGCCACACAGTCTTCACTACTGTAGCTTCATAGTAACATGTGAAACTGAAAAGTATGAGTCCTCTAACTTTGTTCTTTTTAAAAGACTTTTTGGCTATTCTGGGTACTTTGCATTTTCATATAAATTTTAGGATCAGTGTGGCCATTTATGCAAAAGTGACAGTTGGAATTTTGACACGGATTGCACTAAATCTGTAGATCATTTTTAAGTGTCACTATCTTAATAATAAGTCTTCTTAATACTTCATAAACATATTCATAAACTATGAATATGGAATGTCTCTCCATTTATGTAGGTCTTTCATTTCTTTCAAAAATGTTTGTGTATATACAGTCTTGCTATTCTTGGATTAAAAAAAATTTTTTTGACGCTATTGTGAATGGAATGGCTTTCCTAATTTTCAGATTGTTCGTTGCTAGCATACAGAAATACAACTGATTTTTGCACATTGATCTTGTATCCTGTAACCTTGCTGAATTCATGTATTAGTCCTAATAGGTTTTTTTTTTTCTTTTGTAGGTTCTTTAGGGATTTCTCTATATAAAATCATGTCATCACCAAAAAGAAGTCTTTTTTACTCCTTCTTTTCCAAGTTGGATCCCTCTTATTTCATCGTCTTGCCTAGCTGCCCCAACTAGTTCTAGAACAATGTTGCATAGAAGTAATAAAGGTAACATTCTTGTCTCATTCCTGATTTTTGGGGGGAGGGGGAGAAGCTTTCAGTCTTTGATCACTCAATATGATGTTAGCTTTCTGTTTCTCTATAAGTTTATTCACAGATACCCTTTACCAAGTTATGAAAATTTCTTTCTATTCCTAATTTGTTGTGTCTTTATTATAAAGGGTGTTGGATTTTATCAAATGCTTTTTCTGTATCTATTCAGATTATCGTGTGGTTTTTGTCTTCTAATCTGTTAAAATGATGTCTTAAACTGATTGATATTAGCATGTTGAGCCAACCTTGAATTCCTGGAAGAAATGCCACTTGGTCATGATGTATAATCCTTTTTTATATGCTGCTGGATTTGGTTTGCTAGTATTCTGTTGAGGATTTTTTGCACCCATATTCATGAGGGATGTTGATCTGTAGTTTTTTCTTGTGATATTTTTGTCTGGTTTTGATATTAGGGTAACTTGGGCCTCATAAAATGAGTTGGGGACTTTTTCTTCCTCTTTTACTTTTTGGAACAGTTTTTGAAGAATTTGAAGTTTTTGAAGAATCTTGAAGAACTAACTAGCATTAATTTTTCTTTTAAGTATTTGATAGAATTCACTAGTGAAGTCATCTGGTCCTGGGCTTTTCTTTGTGGGAAGTTTTTGGTTGCTAGCTAAATCTTTTTAGTCAACAGATCAACTCAGATATTCTTTTTCTCTTGAGTCAGTTTGCCAGTTTGTGTCTTATTAGGAATATATTTCATCTAGGTTCTCTAATTTGTTGGCATACATTTCTACATTGTATTCTCTTATAACCTCTTTGATTTCTGCAAAGTTGCTAGCAATGTCCCCACTTTGATTTCTGACTTTAGTAATTTGGGTGTTCTCTTCTTGGTCAATCTAAATAAAGGTTTGTCAATTTTGTTAATCTCTTTAAAATATCAATTTTTAGTTTTGTTGATTCTTTCTCTTGATTCTCTATTCTCTATTTCACTTCTCTCTACTCTAATCTTTAATATTTTCCTCCTTCCATTAGTTTTGGGTTGAGTTTGCTTTTTCTTCCTCTAGTTTCTTAAAGTGGAAGGGCAGGTCACTGATTTGAGATCTTACTTCTTTTATAATGTATGTGTTTATAGCTAGAAATCTCCCTCTGAGTACTGCTTTTACTGCATCCCGTAAGTTTTAGTATTGGTATTTTTGTTCTCATTTCATCTCAAAGCATTTTCTAATTTCCCTTGTGATTTCTTCTTTGACTCACAGGTTAAGACTGTGTTATTTCCATACGTTCATAAATTCTCCAAATTTCCTTCTGTTATTACTAATATCATTCCGCTGTGGTTACAGAACAAACTTTGTATAATTTCAACCCTTATAAATTTATTGAGACTTGCTTTATGGTCTAATACATGGTCTATCCTGGAGAATATTCCATATGCACTTGAGAAGAATGTATATAGATGTCTGTTAGGTCTAGTTGGCTTATAGTGTTGTTCAAGCCTTGTATCTCCTTGCTTATCTCCTGTTCATTATTCACGGTGGAATACTGAAGTGTCCAACTATTAATTATTTCTCCCTTCTCTACTTCATGCATTTTGAGACTCTGTTGTTGGATACATAAATCATGAATTTTTGCATTTCTACAGCCGATTATATATTTTTACTCAAATGTCTAAGTTAACTGATTCCATTTATACATATTCCAAAACTGGTAACAATAACCTAGCACAGGGTCAGCAAAGTCTGTCTGTAAAGGGCCAAATATTTTAGGCTTTGAGAGCTACATGGGTCTCTGTTGTAAAAAGTCAATTCTTGTGGTAGCACAAAAACAGTCATAGACAACATATAGCTTTGTTCAACCTCTCTCTCCTTCTTTCTTTCCTTCTGGGACAACAGAAAGGCAATAAGGTATTTTCTCTTTAAACTGTAACTGCTATCATAGAAATGACATAAAGCACTTAAAAAAACTTTATAGAGAATTACTGTAAACAAATCAATTAAAGCACTTAACAGCCAGGATATAGAAACAGTTGAGTTCCATAGGATATTTATTAAATAGGGACTTTTTGAATAATCGTGTGAGCAATGGAAATACTAATTTACTTAACTGCCTGAATTTTTGTTCCACTGAGAGCATTTGACATATCTAGCCTTTCCAAATAAAATGAGCATTATTTATATATTCATGAGTTATTTTTCTTATTCATCTGTCTAATCCCTAATACCCAGCACAGAGTCATGCATAAAGGAGTTGAAAATATGTTTTCAATCAGGGCTCACAATCAAGTAGCCTGTGAGCTAGACATTTTTTAGCCAATATCATGTTTTGTTTTGTGTTTTAATAAGTTTAATTTTTTTTTTTTTTAATTTTTTTTTTCAACGTTTATTTATTTTTGGGACAGAGAGAGACAGAGCATGAACGGGGGAGGGGCAGAGAGAGAGGGAGACACAGAATCGGAAACAGGCTCCAGGCTCTGAGCCATCAGCCCAGAGCCCGACGCGGGGCTCGAACTCACGGACCGCGAGATCGTGACCTGGCTGAAGTCGGACGCTTAACCGACTGCGCCACCCAGGCGCCCCAAGTTTAATTTTTTTTAAGTTTATTTATTTAAGAGAGACAGAGACAGCATGAGTAGGGGAGGGGCAGAGAGAGAGAGGGAGAGAGAGAATCCCAAGCAGGCTTCACGCTGTCAGCACAGAGCCCAATGTGGGGCTTGAATTCACCAAACCATGAGATCATGACCTGAACTGAATCTAACAGTTGAACACTTAACCGATGAAGCCATCCCAGCCCCCCAACCATTACCATGTTTTTTAGACTAAATTTGGAAGACATTAGGCAGGACACTCATTCTGCAGTTTACCACAGATCATACTGTCTCCTACTATTGAATGCCACTTCACTATTCGTTTTCTTTTCCTGATCAGTGGAAACATTTTAATTTGTGCCCCACACGTTAAATAAAACTTACTGCAAATCACTCTTATCTATATGCAATGATTTGCTAACTTACACTACTAAAGCCTCTTGTAACTTTCTGTAATGTTTCAGTGTGTACTTTAATAAAATTGCCTTTTCTTACAAATGTTCTGTTCCCTGGCTACATTCTCATAATCCAATATAGAACAATATGTGCAAGATTAACAGAGTGTATAAAACAGATGTATTTATAGGAAAAGAGTATAAAGAAATTGACCAAGATATCAGACTATTAATCTCTAAATTGTGAGATTATAGATTATTTTTCTTCTTTATTTTTTATATTTTCAAATTCTCTATAGTAAGCATGAGTTACATTAATAATTAGAGAAAAAAATCTTTTGGGGTGCTTGGGTGGCTCAGTCAGTTGAGCATCCAACTTCGGCTCAGGTCATGATCTCACAGTTCATGAGTTCAAGCCCTGCATCGGGCTTTGCGCTGACAGCTCAGAGCCTGGAGCCTGCTTCCAGTTCTGTGTCTCCGGCTGTCTCTGCCCCTCCCCTGCTCACCCTCTGTCTCTCACTCTCTCAAAAATAAATAAACGTTTTAAAACATTTTAAAAGAAAAAAACTTTTGCAAAAAAAGAAAAAAAAAACTTTCACAAATTCAAGTTTACTGTCCTTCTGGCTCCTTAAATTTGGAATGAAGGAAAAGAATATTTACTGAGTGTCAGTTTGGTTTCAGGCATGATGCTACATGCTTTGCACTTGACCACAAAACCTGGTGAGGGAGGAGTATTAAAGCCCCCATTTCTGAGATGCAGAACAATTAACTCAGCTTTATTTTATGGAAAAATCTTAAAATCCCCAGGACACAAGCGTAGAGAAATCTGAAGAAAAGAAGGTGGAGGGGAGAGGAGAACACCTTAAAGAGAATTAAAGGCAGTGAAAGAGGAGAAAGGAACTAATGGTGGATAAGGGCATAGGAAATAATAATATATTCATGCATTCATCACATATTTAGTTCCGACTGTTTCACGACACTCTGCAAGAGACTGTAAGGTATATACAGATGGGTTTGACACAGATCAAAAGACAGCATTTGCAGGATAGTCCTTCTACACATATTCAACATAATATCCTGCATTAATGGAACATCATAAAATTGAGATAGCACACGTGTCAACAACTAAAATGAAGAAGGGAAGTAAGAGTCATCTGAGAGTAGAGAGTGACGACAAAGTGAGTTGAGAGGAAGAAGGAATTACTTCTGGCTGCAGGGATGAAGGCAAGAGGGAAAGGGGTAGATGCTCATATCAGGTAGAGGCTCTTCTCTCTCCCCTGAGTGCCAGGCCTGTACTTGAAGTGGTTTACTAGCCATCTCTCCCAAGGGACCTGAAGGCCCTCAAACTGTGTATTCCCTACCCAATCTGTCACCCCCCACCACCTCCTTCTGTGTTAATAGGTTTACTATCCACTCAGAAGCTCGCTTATTCAACAAATGATCACTGAGTGTGCAGTATGTGCAGCCAGTAGGTTTAGTAAGAGACACAGATACTAAACAAGTAAACACGAAATACAAAAGTACAGGAAAAACGAAGAAAAAGGTGAGCGAGAAAACTCAGAGAGGAGTACTTCCAGAAAGACCTCTTTGAAGAAATAACATTCCTGAGAACTGAAGGATGAGAGGGAGCTTGTGGCTGAAGAGGATGTTCCTAGTAGAGAAAACAGTCCAGGCAAAGAAACTGAGGGAGGAAAGGACTTGGCAAACTAGACCTGAAGAAAACCTCGGTAACTACATCAAGGAGAAGAGAGGGTGAGTGTAGTGGGAAATGAAGGTAGAGAAATGACCAGGGCTTTGTAGTTTTTGCTACAAATCCTGAATTGTATTCTAAAGGCAATGAAGACACTGCAAGAAAAACACAGATGCCGTCCCTTCCCTCATGGGATATACAGACCTAGTGAGGAATATGGACTATTAAACAACTTATGTCAATCTGTGTCCTAAATTTTAGGCTAGGGAACATATAGAGTGCTGCGAGAGCACTGAGGAGGAACACCTAATTCAGTCTGAGAGAGGTAGATTCACTTTCTACTAGGATCACTGCAACAACTTTTTTTTTTTTTTTTTAACATTTATTCATTTTTGAGAGACAGAGTGTGAGCAGGGAAGGGGCAGACAGACAGAGAGACAGAGAGAGAGAAAAAGATTCTGAAGCAGGCTCCAGGCTCTGAGCTGTCAGCAAAGAGCCCGATGAGGGGCTCAAACTCACGGACTGCAAGATCATGACCTGAGCTGAAGTTAGATGCTTAACTGACTGAGCCACCCAGGCACCCCAACTGCAACAACTTCTTAATCAGTGATGCGGCCTCCAGGGTCTACCTTCCAATTTATCTTCCACACTGCTACTGTCATCCTTCCTTAATACAAGGGAGAGCCCGTCAAAACGATCCATGACATCCCAGAGGATAAATTCCAAACTTCTCGATCTCATGTCACCATCTGGCCCTAACCTGTATCTTCTTGGTTTAAACTCCTACTACTACCTACCACAATCGTTTTTAAACGTTCTTTTTAGTAAGAAATACATTTTACCATTACAAACACACATATCCACATAAAATGCTAAAAATTTTCAAGAAACAATTCAAGTAGGGTTACTCTGATACTTTCTATGTTATTCTACTTTCTTCCTTAAAAAAGTACATTTTTCCTTAAAATGCTGGTTGTGATTTATCCATGATCTGCTAATGGGTCCAGTCTGCAATGTGAAAATCAGCAACTGCTTCCTCCACTACCTTCTCTACCTGGCTCTGAATAAACTCTGTTCTTTCAGCTTTTACCCAAGTAGATAGACCTGGATGCCAGGAGTACCCTGCCCTTCTGTCTTCATTGTTCATTCACCTAGCAGTTTCCTACTGACCTTTCAAGGGTCATCACAAACATTATTTACTCAGAGAAACCTTTCCAGATACTGCCCCCAGCCACTAGGCTTCCATCCTTAGAGGTCCCAGGAAACAGCGCACCTTGAGTGACAGTACTTGTCATGCTGAGCCTATTATAATGACTTTTTTTTTTTTTTAACATTTATTTATTTTTGAGACAGAGAGAGACAGAGCATGAACAGGGGAGGGTCAGAGAGAGAGGGAGACACAGAATCCGGAATAGGCTCCAGGCTCTGAGCTGTCAGCACACAGCCCGACGCGGGGCTCGAACTCACGAACCGCGAGATCATGACCTGAGCTGAAGTCGGATGCTTAACCGACTGAGCCACCCAGGCGCCCCTTATAATGACTTTTTAAAACAAGTTAGTTTGCTCTGGACTAGGTTTCTGGCCATCTGCCACCTAGCAGTTTTATGTCAGGTCCAATATAGGTCTAATTGGAAGCAAAGATCAGGGGATGTTATGTTGAACGAATGAAATCTCATCTCATTTTCTACTACCCTCCCCACACTCTCACCGTCTTGGCTGTGCACCAAACTGGCCTGGTTTCTATTCCTCAAACACACCACAGCCTTTACACCCTCAGAGCCCAGCATTTCCACGGTGGACTGCTCCTACTTTATTTTCACATCAGCATCTACCCTCCAAGAAGCTGTCTGCCCTACTTCCCATCACATTTCCTTTGTCTTTATGGCATTTATGACTCTCTGAAATTATCTTGTTTTCTTTTTGTTTATCTATCTTCCGCATTAGTATGTTAGATCTTTGAGGGACACAGTCCACCAAGTTTCCACTAGTAACTTCAGCTTCTAGAACAGTGCATTGCGCACAGTAGGCGGTCAACAAGACATCTGGTGACGAATGAATGAGTGGGAGAAGAGGCACACACAGAAGTCTTGGGGACCTGTCTTGAAACCGCCTTGAGTGTTCCCTGGCAGAGCTGGTGCTATGGCTTACGCAGGGCACCCAGACCTGTAATGGGGAGAGAGGGAGGGAGTTGAGGGGCCCACGTGCCACATCTCAGGGCCTACCAGTAATAAGTGACCGTGCAGGCCGTGCACACGCGCTCGGCCGGGGCTTCGCACACTTCGCAGCAGAGCCGGCGCCCCTTGGGCACCGCCAGCGGGCAGATGATGTCCATGTTGCAGCCAGCGGCGTCTTCGGTCCCCAGGACGGTTGCCTGGAGAGGACACGTCGGACGCCGGCGTCACGTGACCACTACCGGGCAGCCTCGTTCCCAGGAATTCAAGCTCAGGGGGGAGAAGCGCAGTTCCACTGACATCTAGAGTGTATTTGTGGGGTTAAAAAATAATAATAATTAAAAAAAAAAAAGCCCACAAAACTCCCCCCCGTCAAGTCCCGAAGGTTAAATGGCCGGGCAATCTGACTCCAGTGGAATCAAAGTCCAGGAAGGCCTATACGGTGGCCGGTTAGAGGCAAAAACGGACAGTTCGTTACCGGAGGAGGAAACTAACATGAGGGGATGTGACTCTTCCAGATGCCTGCCCGCCCACAAGTCCCGCTAGCTCAGGGTCACCTCTGCCGCGCTGTGAGTCGAAACCGGCACGCCTCCCCAGACGCGGAGAAGGCTGGCGCCGGCGTGCGGCGTAAGGTAAAGGTCCGCCCCCTCGCTATTGCGGCTGCGCGGGGACCTGGAGCCGGGCAGGGGCGCGGCGCCGGTGGCGGTAGAGTGTGCGCCAGTGTGGGGCGCGCCCAGGGACTGATGGCGGAAGTGGACCTGGTCGCCGAGTTCCCCAAGCCTGCGGGAGCTGCGCGCTACGCCGAGGTTATGGCTCGCTTCGCCGCCAAGCTGGGCGCGCAGGGCCGGCGGGTGGTGTTGATCACGTCCGGCGGCACCAAGGTCCCCCTGGAAGCCCGACCAGTGCGCTTCCTGGACAACTTCAGCAGCGGGCGGCGCGGTGCCACCTCGGCCGAGGCCTTCCTGGCCGCGGGCTACGGGGTCCTGTTCCTGTACCGCGCTCGCTCCGCCTTCCCTTTTGCCCACCGCTTCCCGCCCCAGACCTGGTTGTCGGCGTTGCGGCCCAGCGGCTCAACCCCTTCGGGCTTGTTGAGCCTGGAGGCCGAGGAGAATGCACTTCCGGGCTTCGCGGCCGCTCTGCGGAGCTACCAGGAGGCTGCGGCTGCCGGCACCTTCCTTGCCGTGGAGTTCTCCACTTTGGCGGACTATTTGCATCTGCTGCAGGCTGCGGCCCAGGCGCTCAATCCGCTGGGTGCGTGCTCTAGGAGTCCCAAGGTTTCCTGCAGGCAGAGCCTTTCTCCCCCAGACACTTTTCCCCTCACCTTTTCATTAGCCGCGGTCTCACAGCCAAGGGAGCCTGAGTTGAAAAGGACCCGATCCCATATCCCACTCCGATTTATTACACCCTGTGCTTCTCTCTGCAGGCTCTTCTGCGATGTTTTACCTGGCTGCGGCCGTGTCAGATTTCTATGTTCCTGTCTCAGAAATGCCTGAACACAAGATCCAGTCATCTGGGGGCCCACTGCAGGTGACAGGCGCTTCTCTTCCAGAGATCTGATCCCCCTATAATCAATCTTGGGTTAATTCCCTCTTGATCTGGAGATGGCCTTTCTGCATTCCGTATGTGCTAGGCACTAGGGATACAGAGATGAATAAGACACCGCCCTCCCTCAAGAACCTCACACTCTAGTGAGGGGGCTGGACACAGACATAATTACAGTACAGAGTGATAAATGCTCTAGTAGAGGTACGTACAAAGTGAAGTCAGAGCATGGGGTGAGTGAATCTTGGGGAAGTCAAGGAAGGCTTCCTGGAAGAGATGACATAACTGGGTTTTAAAAGATGAGTAGAGAGTATACCAGACAAAGTAGGGAAGGTCATTACAGATTGAGTACAGATTGAAGCTTGGAAATGAGCAGTGTGCGGTGAACTGAAATTCTTTGGTAAGGCTGGAGAGCAGGGAGAGTGGGGAGCTGGGCAGGGGGTGGGGAGACTGAAGAGAGCTTACTTCGCAGAAGATTTTGTATTCCCTCTTAAGGAACTTTATCCTGTGGAGCTAAGGAAAACAAGTAGGAGAATGAGACAAAAATTCTTGTTTGAAAAGAACATTCTGGCATCAATAGGAAAGGTAAATTAGAGAGAGAGCGGTGGGTGTAAGATAACCATGGTGGCTGTAGTTTGAGGAAGGGGTATGGGGTGGCTAGTGGTGTGGTTCAGATGTTGAGATGATCTGGCTTCTTGGAACCTGAGAGAATTCTTAATCATTTATGATACAAGCAGAATTTAAAAGGAGAAACTCTGCCTGTGGGGCACTTGCTGTTCATTTGTTCAACAAATAATTTATTGAGTACCCTCTATATGCCAAATACTATGGCAGGACTTGGAGATAAAGCAGTGTAAAGAAATACACTGTGCCCGTGTTGCTTCTCCTTTGCCGAGGAGACCATAAATAAGCCAAATGCATACTATGTTAGATAGTGGAAAATGCTAAGCAGAAAAATTAAGTGGGGAATGTATGTATAATCCCTATGCTAACTTTCTGAGGGGGAAATCCTGATAATTATCGTAGTAATTTCACACTTTTAAAAATGTAGGAGCTTTGGTGTATCCTGTATTTTTCGGTTCTTCCTTGAAAGTACACAAACCGACTCAACATTCTTAGAAGGGATCAAGAATGGCATAGTGGGAGTTTTGATCAAATGAAAATAAAAATCAGTTCTGTTTCTTCAGCGCTAAGATGTGTTATGAGTGACAGTGTTTAAATGGAGTCAAATAGCCATTCTACCGGTGCAAGAAATATTTTAGGCAGAGGTTTAAAAACCCAACTTTAATTAAATTTCTGCCAAAGTTACATTTGGGTTATAGATTTGCATGAACAGATTATTTGCATTTGTTTATTTGAGTGTTTGGTAAAATGAGGGAAATGTTTAATAAAATATAATGCTCTTTTTCTAGAGCTCTGTTAATGGTAATGAGGGTGGTAGGGCAAGGTTAATTCATGGCTTGTCCCAGGATTTGTATAAAGCCTTGGAATTAGGTATCTTTATGAACCCTCTAGAACCAATGCTTTTAAGCCAAGCATGTATAAATGCTTTGAAAAGTTTGACAATGAGAAATACCACTTAAACTGACTTAGCCAAAAATCTGAGTCCTTGCTTCCTTAGTTTCCCATGAGATTGACCTGGTAGATACTGAGCTTTGTTTGCTTATTAAGCTTTTCTTTTTCCAATACAGATAACAATGAAGATGGTGCCAAAAATGCTTTCTCCTTTGGTTAAAGACTGGGCTCCCAAAGCATTTATAATTTCCTTTAAGTTGGAGACTGACCCTTCCATCATACTTGATCGTGCACGGAATGCTTTGGAAGTTTATCGACATCAAGTGGTGATAGCTAATAGCATTGAGTCACGACGGTCCTTTGTGGTTATTCTAACCAAAGACTCAGAAACCAAGATATTGCTATCAGAGGAAGAAGTAGAGAAAGGTGTAGATATAGAAGACAAGATAGTGGATGATCTTCAGTCTCGACACACGGCTTTTATACATGACAAAAACTGAAGTGAAAAGCCTTTGTAGGATCAAAACTTGTTCAGTGGATCAGGGCTCTTACAAGTGGTGAAAATAAACCCTTTGCTTTCATAAAGACAGAGAAAATGAAGGGAGAAAGCAGTGAGTGGTGTGCAGGTGAATATAGTTTGGTATTTGTCTTTTAAAGGTCATTTCATACTCCATGAAAATGAAAACAAGAGCAAAGCAGTTACGACCAAACCACCTGACACACTCACCTGATTATCATCTGGATTTTGAAAATGAACACAAACTGTTGCTCACCTTTAGAAAAAGAGCTCATTGGGAATTATATGCCTCAGCATATACATGTGAGGCCTGAATATCAACCTTCATACTATGAGAAGGATTAGGGATGCATGAATGGCCATGCCTTGAAGATCAAATATTTCTTGATGCCTACTATGTGGTAGGTCCTGAGGATTATGAAGATTGAAAAGATGAATAAATATGTCTCTGTTTGGGAAATGGATGTATGAATAATAAAGTGCAATAAAGTATGTGCCCAAAAGCCAACACAATGGAAATGATGTTGTTTTTATCAAAGATGGGAGTAGGAGAGAAGGACACTTCCCTTGGGATAGATTCCCTCTAGAATGATGTGCTTCCCCCTACATTTACTTTTTGCTCCTTTTCCTAGATTGACTCTCTATTTGAGATAACAGTTTGCCTTTCAAATATTTTAGAACTGATCTTAGGGGATTTTTAACTTTGGCTTCTACCCCGGGGCCAGGTGGGGACCCATTAGTGACTTCTGCCTTGAGGGAAGCTTTACAATGTGGTAAGGAGTATGGGCTTTGGAGTCAGCCTAAGTTTGATGGTTCCAGCTGTGTCACCTGTGACCTTTGTAAGCTTACACCCTTAACTTACTCTCAGGCTCCTCATTTATAAACCAGAGATAATAAATCTCTCTGCTAAGTAATGCCCTTTGTGGCGAGGATTAGATAAACCAGAGAAGATAAAGCATTAGTCTGGTGCCTGGCATGTAGATTTTTCACCTGCGCTTAAATTTTCTGGTGTATTTTCTGGCGGTGGCAGTATTATTCTGGTGCCTCGCTTGGTCCCTGAATTCTTAAGATTTCAAAGCAACTTTCACTGTCCTGAGCTTTGGGTTGGGAGTGCACAAGAAGTGTGGTTCAGAAAAATCCCCTAATGATCTGTAGGATGATCCAGAGTGCATATTGAAAAACTACCATTAATAAGTAGATAGAAATAGGAGTTATACATATTTGATTTAAAATGCTGTTAGTGGAGCACCTGGTCGCTCAGTAGGTTAAGCATCTACCTCTTGGTTTCGGCTCAGGTCATGATCTCGCGGTTTCATGAGTTCAAGCCTGGAATCGGGTTCTGCACTGGCAGCACAGAGCCTGCTCAGGATTCCCTGTCTCTGTCTCTCTCCCTGTCCCCCACTCGCGCTGACTCTCTCTCTCAAACTTTTAACAAAATAAAATATAATTAGTGCTATTTCATGGAGTTGGGAAGGGTACCCCCTTGTGTCTAATGACAGGCACAATTTTAGTTGAAAAGATTTGAGTAGAGGTGCCGAAATGCATTGAAATAAATCAGTAAGTCAGGAGATGTGACTCTGTGAGGAGAGGAAAAATAACTGCAGCAATCAGGACTATTCTGTAAGCAGCAGTTTCATTGAACAAAAATTTTAAATTAACTTAAGGTCCAATTAGCAAAACCTCAAAGACAACAAGCTCTGTCAGCAGTGGCTGCAGTACTGAAGGGATAGGAAGCAAAAGATTGATTTTCTTCCCTACATCTATTGCTTTATGTGAATGATGACTGTCATTATGATGTTGGAATGTCCAATAAGAGCAAATGGAGTGAAAACTAGAAGAGATCTTAATGTTTGTTTCTGCCATAATTATTACTTCCCTGGAGAACCATTTCCTATCCTGTTTTGTTATGCTTAAATAAACGCCACTTCCCTACATGCAATTATTTAAAGTGTTTCCCAATTCAGTTTAATTTTCATTTGGAGCACTTAAACAGTATTCACACAAGTTAATATTCCAAGAGATTTTTTGTTTGTTTCTTTAACAGCAAATAGGAGTGTGCAAGGGAAGAAATAATGAAAAGGAACATGAGTCAATGAGAGCGAATGAGAAGGCACTTGATCTAGATTGGATGACCAAGGATTGTTTGGAGGAAGTGACACTTGAACTGATAAGTAGGAGTTAAGTGGGCCGGAAGTGATGGTGGTGAGCATTTTAGATCAGAGTAAAAACACTTGCAGGGCTCTTGCACGAGGAAATGGTTGAAGCACTTACAGAAAGTAAGGGATAAGATCTGTCCAGACAACTGGCCAAGCTTTGGAAAGGATCCTGTGTGGAACTAGAATAAGACTGAAATGTACCTGTGTGGGATATCAGCAAAGCAAGGGCCCCCAAAACAGGAGTCAAATCAAGCTTTGAAGAACTAGAATCTTGCGATAAGAGCATTTAAATGAAGATGATATAAACCAAGCCTCTGTCAAATTGTCACTTAGAAATTATTTTGCATGACATAGGTGGAGGAAGGAAGGGTTCATCCAAACTGAATTTTCAGTGCTTGGGACTTCTCCTTCCCCTCCTCCTCCTCTTCTTCCTCCTTCCCCCCCCCCCCCTTTCTTCTTCTTCTTCTCCTCCTTATTCTTTAGTGCTTAGAACTTCTAAAGAGCTCTGTCTCAGGGACAATTCTAGTCAAGTCCGGTTTATTCATGTTTTACAGTAATAAAGACGGGTCCAAAAATGTGATTTGTCTTAGGCGCTCCAGGTAGTGACGGATCTAGGCTTAAAATTCAGAACTCCTGACCCTCTCCCTTTTAAGAATGAAGTTACTTCTAGAAAAAAATAAAACCATTAGGCCCGGTCTTTAGATAAGGCCAGGCGGGAAGCTATTTGATAGTTATAAATGCCCGCTAACAAAATGTATCCCCGAAGTAGCAAGCGTGCGCCCGGTTGTGACCATGGTTACTGCAAAGCCAACGAAATGAGCCGTACCTTCAATCCTGCCGAAAAACCCCGCCCCACGACCCAAAAGCCAATGGTGTGCACTGTCTCCACAGGAAGAGCAGCCCCTGAGCCAATGGTGCGCGTCGTTTCTATGGTTCCCGCCGGAAGGATGCCTTGGCGTCCCTGCGGCCAGCGCGGTTGCTATGACGCTCCGGCCTGAGAAGGCACCTGCAGCTGGCAGCGGAGCAGCGGTGGAGAAGCCGTGCGACTCGGGACTCTCCAAAGGACAATTTCCGACCTGGTTCCTGAGGTTCCCCCTGTTCCCGCTTCAGCCCCGAGGAGGAAAGCGCCTACTCCCCGTCCCTTTTCAGCATTCTACGTCTTTCCCGCTCGTCTCCCCAGTATGGCCTGAAACAGGAGAGCCTGTCGTAGCTCTGCCTTTGTAGTCGCGGGCTGGAGTGAAAGAAACCGCCTGAAGAAGGGCTCGCCCGTCTCCTGGGACCCAGCCGCCCCAGGCCTTTAGGTTTAGGCTGCCTGTCTAACTGAGAGAGAGCTTGGAACCCCGTCAGTCAGCTAGGCGGGCGTTCCTTTTCCCACCGCCCAGGCGAAGACTCGGCCCTGCACCGCCAACCGCGCCTGAAGGTCCCGGCCCGGACGAAGTCCTCGGAGCCACGGCTTCCCCTGGCTGTAGGCTGTTTTCTGCCTTTTCGCCTTAGGTTCATCATGCGGAACCTTAATTCCCGATGAAGCTCTGGAGGCCTTTTGTATCTTCAGCATCAGACGTCATCAAGTCAGTTACTTTCTGCCTTTCCAGCTACAACCTCATCCATTTCTCTCATCACCCAGAGTGCCAGTTTTCTCATCCTGCTCATTCCACAGCCATTTTCACCCTTTCTTGTCCACGCTGCGCGTCACTGAATGTCCATTCGTCTCCACCACCTCTACCATCTATAGACCACCTCCCTCTGCTTTCCTACTACAATGCTTTGGGTAGCTAAGTATTCCACATTCTGCAGCTCTGGGATCATTTGGAAGATTTTCTCTGTTTCTCTGCACTGTGGCAAGCTTCCTGTCTTGGGTAAACTAGAGACTAACATGGAGAAGCGCACATTGGTAAATACAAACAGTAAATTTCTACAAGCCTAGTGTGTTTTGAAAGTGGAGGGGAAAACAACCAAAATGCATTTGTAGGCCGGTCCCAGGCTTATATAAAGAAAGAAGATTGTTCCTGGCTCAAGTGAATACTATGTTAGGTATCCACGATGCTTTCATGCATGTGAAAAGATCATTCAGGATGATCATGTAACAGGATTTCAACTTTCATAAGCCCATATGAATTCAATGCCTTGATACGATAGAATTTTCTGGAGAGGAGATGCTTGAAACAGCATCTCTTGTGCCTTCTCTTCATGTCAGTTTCTTAACTAGAAGGCGTTCTTTGCTATGTGAGCCAAGAAACAGAAATGACGAGGAGTGGTTGAAAATAAATATTTTTGGCAAAGGAGCACTCTTAGTGGTCCTTAAAAGACTGGAACATAGGACCTTAAAAATAGAGTGAGTTTCATTTAGAGCCAGTGCAATTTCCTTTTAGTTGGAAAACTTTATTTAAATTGTCTTAAAGTATGTGTTCCTTGTTGAGTCTTACTATTTCTTTCTCAGTATTCGGATTTAAATGTAAACCATTTTGAATATATGCAAAGTGTACACTTTGAAAGGGTATTTTGGGAGCCAGAATGATTTGGATATTCTTATTTCTCAGGTCAATTACGACACTTATTTATGATATCTCATACTTACAGCTAGGTCAAGTTTCCAAACACTGAGAAGTTCAGCTTTCTCTTCTATAATAGATGGGGGGGGGGGGGGGGGGGGTAGAAGTTCTGAAACTTTTTCAGTTGTTCACATTTAATGGATAAATTCTAACTTTTGAAAAAGAGTGTTAGATGCTATATCGCAAGGGGTTTACTTTTCCCTTCCAAAATGTATATACTGAACAAACATCATGATGGCAACATTGAAAAGTAACTCTTTTTTTTAAGATTTTATTTTGAAGTAATCGCTATACCCAGCGTGGGGCTTGAAACTCACAACCCCACAACACCAAGATCCGCGGTCCGATGTTCTACTGACTGAGCCAGCCAGGCATCCAAACAGTAACTTTTAAAAACTTTTCTTTCGGGGCGCCTGGGTGGCGCAGTCGGTTAAGCGTCCGACTTCAGCCAGGTCACGATCTCGCGGTCCGTGAGTTCGAGCCCCGCGTCAGGCTCTGGGCTGATGGCTCAGAGCCTGGAGCCTGTTTCCGATTCTGTGTCTCCCTCTCTCTCTGCCCCTCCCCTGTTCATGCTCTGTCTCTCTCTGTCCCAAAAATAAATAAACGTTGGAAAAAAAAGAAAAAAAAAAACAAAAAACTTTTCTTTCACCCTGCACAGTAGTTCTAAACCCAGGGGGTGATCCTGCTCCCCAAGAGATGTGTGGCAATGGATAGAGACATTTTTAGTTGTCACAGCTAGGGAGATGTTACTGGCATCCAGTTGGCAGAGGCCAGGGATGCTGCTTTATATCCTTCTGTGCACAGAATATCCCCCCACAACAAAGAATTATTCAGCTCAAATGTCAACAATGCTGAGGTTGACAAACCCTGCCCTAACGTATCGAGTTTATTTTTCTGTTCTGGGTCAGTCCTTGCTCGTGCGTGTGCATTTTTACATAGCTGTAATGATAGTGTACACGTTGACTTTCCTTTTCTCTTAATTTTATATTTTAAGCATTTAAACATTGCTTTCAATTTGAGAGAGGGGGGGAGGGGGCATGCACGTGCCAGCGCAAGCAGGGGAAGGGCAGAGGGACAGGGAGAGAGAGAATCTCAAGCAAGCTGCACACCCAGTGTGGAGCCCAACGAGGGGTTCAATCCCACCACCATGAGATCATGACCTGAGGCAAAACCAAGAGTTGGGTGCTTAACCACCTGAGCCACCCAGACACCCCTATAATTCTCTTAATGTGTATTTATTTTGAGAGACAGAGAATGAGTGGGGGAGAGGCAGAGAGAGAGAGAGAGAGGGAGAGAGAGCATCTGAAGCAGACTCTGCACTCTCAGCACGGAGCCCAATGCAGGGCTCAATCCCACAAACCATGAGATCATGATCTGAGCTGAAATCAAGAGTCAGACGCTCAACCGACTGAGCCATCCAGGCAGCCCAAGATGTCTATAATTTTTAAATTGTATTTGTGTAGAAGGAAGAAAGAAGGGTTAGGGTGAGTAGCCTATCTGGATATTTCAGTTTTTGTGGCCATGCTATTTACGTTTGTTTCCTAATGTCATTCTAAGACCATGAGATCCCAACCTCATCTTTTGCTCAGAGCCAAAAGATGTGCTGTAGCACAAGGTGTGGTCCTGGCCCCTTCACCGTAGTTTGAGGGCACCTGTAGGGGAAATAAGAACGAGAAGCGATGAATCTACGCCCATTCTTCTTGCCCTCGTTCCATTTAAAATCCTTTTTCTCTGTCTCAGCTTGCTTTGACAGCTTTACCAACTCATTCTTTACATCTGGAAGTTTTGAGGGGCCCCTAAAAGTTTTTAAGATGCTTAATGAGCATTTATTCAGTATCTACTTTGTAGAGAATAGTTGTGTGTGCTTTGATATGTGGGTAATTTGAGGCACAGTTTAGATGTCAGAGCATTTATAATTCAAATAATGGATTTATATTGCTTTAAGGTCTGCTTTTTTAGAATTTTCAATCTCCATTGAGTCCCAGTAAATCCCCTGGGAAAATGTGCATTCTGGGTTGTCATAGCAGAATAGGCAGAGGGGCCCAAATGTTCAAAGTCATGGAAATAATCAGCAGCATGAGGGGGATCAGTGAGTGTACCGGCGTGGAAGGATAATGTCAAGGTGTGGCGGAAGACAAGGCTATAGAGACAGGCAGGAACCAGGTTGTGAAGAATCTCTGGTGCCAAGCTAAGGGGTTGAACTCTTCCTGAAAGCACTGCAAATGATAAGCAGCAAGTGATTTGCATTCAGAACGGTCAGTCTGAGGGCTGTGGATGGGGGCCAGCCTGGCAGCAGGGACATCAGTTACGGATACAATAAACTGGACAATAAATGAGGAGAGCCTACACTAAGGCAGCACCGTTAGATAAGAGGGAGAATCTACACATTCAGGGACTGGTTGTTAATGAGAGTGGGATAAATAAGAAGGCAGGGCCATGGATGCCTCCCAGGTTTCTGGCTTAGGAAACTATATTGATGGTGATTTTATTAACTATTGAATACAGAAGGCGGAGCAGGTGGAAAGGAAAGATGAGTGGATTGTTCAAACTGAGTTGTTCATCAGACAATTAGATATGCATTGGTCTTAAATAGTAGACTCATTTTAGATTGCCTTCCTAGCCTACATCCTCTTCTTTGGAATTTGTACCTCTCCAGCAATCCTTGCTTAAAGAGTAGACTTTGGTTGGGGCACCTGAGTGGCTCAGTCGGTTAAGGGTCCGTGACTGTGGTCATGCACGAGGTGCTCAAGCCCTGTGTTGGCCCTGTGCTGACAGCTAAGAGCCTGGAGCCTGCTTCAGATTCTGTGTCTCCCTCTCTGCCTGTCCCTCCCCCGCTCATTCTCTCTCTCTCTCTCTCTCTCTCTCTCTCTCTCTCTCTCTCTTTCTCTCTCACCCTCTCTCTCTCTCAAAAAACAAATGAACATTTAAAAAAGTTTTTAAAAGAGGAGACCTTGGTGGCTGTATTTATACCCCTACTTCCAACCCATTCTAGTCACAATGGACTGAATGAGGATTATACAACTAACTTTGGAGAGGGGGGCACAGTTCATTGGGTGAGCAAAAAATAATCATCCCTCTTTCATGAATTTGAACTAAAAGATAAAGAACAGAAATGACTTATCTGAAAAGTTAGATAGGCTTAACATGTGAATGGCTGTTTTTAGCCTGGCCGATGAGCAGGCAGAGAAAGTCCATCCATGTAGAAAAGCTAGCAAATGGGGGCAGATTCATGTGGAAACGACAGAGCCAAAAGACCTCATGGGTCAGGCTAGACTAGTTCCAGTCTAGTCCAGGATGCGCTGCACAGTTCCACATCCAGCTCCTATGTAGTTATATTTATTTTCCAGTGTATGCCCTTGTGTTTTATTCTTTAAGTAACCCTCCTGTAGTAGTTTGGATTGGTTGGCCATGAGGGTCAGAAAGCTCAAAATAAAAATGGCTGGAGAAAGATAGAAATTTATTTCTGCCAAATAAGAGTCAAGAAGAAATCAGTCCAGACATCTTGAAATTGTCAGAGATTCACAGATTTCTTTTCTCATGATAGTATATTATCTGTGACATGTGGCTGCTACCCCATGGTGTCCAAGATGGCTGCTCGAACTTCAACTATCTTGTGTGCATTCCAGCCAGTGGAATGGAAGAACGAGTGAGGAAGGGGGAATCCTGTTCCTTTCAGGGCACTTCCTAGAGGTGGCACACAATTCCACTTGATCAGAACTTAGTCACATGGCTGTATCTAGCAGTAAGGCAGGCAGACGTGTGATCATTCGGGAAACCAGATTATCTTACGCTATGGGAAAGGGAAGAATAAATATTGGAGGACAAAGCGCAGTCTTTGCCACATGCACTCGTGTTTATTCTAACTTCAGTATGTTTCTGTTTCTTCCCATTTTTTCTAGACAGATCTGGAGCTTCACAGAGATGGATTATTATTTAATGCTAACAATCCCATGAGGTAGGCATTATTATTAATCCACTTTGGGGGGAAACCAAAGTTTAAAGAAGTTAGGTGACTTGCCTAGTCATGAAACCAGAAAGTGGTGGAGGCAGGGTTTCAAGATGTGTCAGACTCCTATACCCAAGCTGTTAATGACCATAGTAGTGAGAAAGGCAGAGAGCCAAAGGCAGAGTTCTTAGGAATGGCAGCATCTCAAGGGGCTGTGGATGAAGAGGAGCCCAGGAAGAAAACAGAGAAGGAAAGGTCAGAGAGGTAAGAGTAAAAACAGGAGAAAGTGATGTCACAGAACAGAGAAGGGAAACACTTTCAAGATAGGAGTGGACATAACGCAGAGAGGTCATATATACAAGTTACAGAAACATGTCCAATTTGGCATTTTGAAGGTTATTGGTAACTGATTTTTAAAAAAATTTTTAACAGTTATTCATTTTTGAGAGAGACAGAGCATGAGTGGTGAGTAGCAGAGAGAGAGGGGGATACAGAATCCGAAGCAGGCTCCAGGCTCTGAGCTGTCAGCACAGAGCCTGGCGTGAGATCCAAACTCGTGAACTGTGAGATCATGACCTGAGCTGAAGTTGGAAGCTCAATCAACTGAGCCACCCAGGTGCCCATTGGTAACTGATATTTTGAGTATAGTGGTAAGAACAGAAGCCAAAATGCAGTTATTTGAGGAGGGGAAGACAAATTAGAAGGAGGACAGTAGCTTCTGAGGAATGTGGTGGGGTCAAAGGAGGGTTATTTTTGTATCTTTATTTTTAAGACAAACATCTTGAGCAAAGGGCAAGAGATCAGTAGAGAAGGAGATAATGAGTATACAGAAAAGAAAAGCTTTCTTGAAGAAGCCATAGGGACAGGATCTAGAACACAGGTGAAGGAATTTGCTTTGGTCAGGAGGATGGAAATCTCCTCCACTGAGGGGGAAAGAGAACAAGGTCTCTAATGATGAAGGCTAGTACCTTGCTGTAAGGGAAGAAGCTGACAAAGTTATATGATGACCCTAGTTTTGCTAGTGCTGTGGGAGACAAGGTCATCTGCCAAAAGAGGGGAGAGGTAAGACTTGGAGTTTGATGGGAGAGATGAAAGTCCTGAATAGCTGCTGAGTGAAATGGTAACAGAATCTGGTAAAGAATGCATAGAATGATCTAGTAGCCGAGAAGCTTGTCTCAAGCTGCAGCCATGAATTTGTAGTGGCTTCAGTCGGCTTGCTTGTTTTATTTTTCCATACCAGCACTCAGCAAACTAACATAGATGTAGAAAAGGCAAATGGTTGAACTTTTCTAGGGCTAGGATTTTCAGGGAAGGTGGGGCAAGGAGCAAGATAAGGGGGGACATTGATGAGAGGTTGAAATGATCAACTGTTGGGTCCAAGCTTGGTAGGAAAAGCCAAAAATATCTGGTAGTTTGAGAGAGGTAATGGTCCAGGGACTAAAGTCTCACTGTCGTTGTAAAACAATTATAGTTTAAGAGAGCAATCACCTCACACCCGTTAGTATGACTATGATATATATCACTGTATATATAAAACAAATATAACAAACGTTGTCAAAGATGTGGAGAAATGAGAACCCTTCTACATTGCATGGTGGGAACATAAAATGGTGCAGCTGCTTTGGAAAACAGTACAGCAGCTCCTCAAAAAGTTAAACAGAATTATATGATAACAATTCTACGTCTAGGTATATACCCAAAACAATTGAAAGCAGGGACTTAAATGAATATTTGTATACCCATGATCACAGAGCTGTTAATTCACACCAGTTGAAAGGTGGAAACAGCCCAAATGTCCATTACAGATGAGTGAATAAACAAAATGTAAACACATGTGTGCACACACAGACAGGAACTAGAATATTATTTAGCCTTAAAAAGGGAGAAGGAGAATGTGAATGGGGACCAGATGATGGGAGTGTGAGGGGGAGGAGCATGACAAGATTTTTAGCTGTCAGCCATGAGGAGGACACATAGGGTACAAAGATCCAGACCTGGGTCCTTTTTTCTTCCTGTGTGAGATTCAGATGATAATTAGAATTCTATATTGTCCATTAAAACTATTAATGTGAAAATGATAAGACTCTGAAGAGCATAGCGAGAAAGGAGAAAAATAATAAAAAATATGATTTTGCTGTTAAAAAAACAAAACAGTATTATTTCTGTGGACTGTCTGCAGTACAGTAATAATTATGCATATCACTACAATTTGGGTCAGATTAACTTGGTTAAAAGTTGTGTTTCATTTTAACAGCAAGTCTGATTCACAGCTGGAGGTTCTAGTAACACAAATACAAACAACTCCAGCAAGCGGGAATCTATGTTTCACCTACTATTATAGTGTAAACTGTTTTGTAGCATGACTACTTTGAACTGAAAAAGCTAAAGATTATATTGATGGCAGGCTTATATCAGGAAGTTTTGGAAGAGAGCTGAATGATTTAGAAGTCACCAGAAATTATAAGCCATATACTGTGAGCACAATAATTCCTTGATGGCACAGGATCAGTGTGCGGTCTAGCTTCCAGAGGAGTCCCTGTATCTCTCAAATTCAATTGAGGGCGCTTCTTTGGAATTTATAACTTTGCAAGGGGCCTTTGGGCGATTTTCAGATTACTAAATTATAAACTTCGGAACTGGGTATACAGAAAAGCGTGTATTTTTTTTAAACACACATTTGTATTGTGTATGTGTGTGTGTGTGTGTGTGTGTGTGTGTGTGTGTGTGTGTGTATATAATGTCATCATTTCTTTTTTTTCATTTCTTATTTTAGAAATACTGTAAAGCTGTTTGAAACTTTAATTTTCTTTGTGTTGTTGGCTACTTCATGTAAGTGTTCATCATAACTGGATAACATACCCATTAATTAACAGAACTAAACTATACTTTGTACAGAGACTAACTCTGGGTGTATATACATATCAGATTTCTTGCATGCTCAGTTGTGTGTGTGTGCGTGTGTGTGTGTACATACACATATGCTCATCTCTTCCACCAAGGCACAAGTGCAGTTAGAATACGTACTTCACCATCTTGACAAAGAAGGGATTGGACCCCTTGTTGCTACAGAAGAACCACTCTATTTTGTTTATTCCAGAATGAAGACAGGCTGAGCACTGCTACCAGAAATTTAGAAGAGCTTACAGTGAAGCACACGGAAGCAATGAAAGAAGTAAGAGCTAATAACATAAAGTTTTAAGATACCTGTGGTTTTGTTCATTGTCCTTCATTAAACTGACACATTAAAAACCAACATTTGAATATTACTGTGTAGTTTGCAAAGCACTCACAAGTATAATTTTTTTCGTGAACTATGCCAACAGTCTGCATTGGTTTCCAGTAGAGTACACGTACAGGATGTTACCCAGAAATGAATGGCTGAAGATCCCAACAGGTCTGCTCAAGGTGGCTTTCATTATCTTTGTTTCAATAACCCACCCTCCAGCCGACTCTCTTGCTTGTAGGCTTAGAAACCTGAGTAGTCAGTGTTCGGTAAGAGGATCTGTTTCTCAAAGATGATCTTGAATTAACCACACTCACAAAGAAGTTTATAGAAAAATAGATACCAGCTTACTAACTGACGGTAAGAAACATAATTGTCACAGGAACGAGACATACATGTCCTGTGGCTGATGGATTCTTTCCCTACAGGTACACTACATGGGAAGCCAAACAGATGTTTGGTTACAGATGTTTACTCGCTGAACAAATCATTCTAAATTTTTATAGCACTGGCTAAGATAGCCTGAATTCCACAAGAGGGCTAATCTATACCTGCCCTTACTTCTGGACCTGTTATAGACTAGAACCAGGGTCCCCAGCCCTTAGATGAGTAGATAATGACATCTTTTGTCTTTCTGATCACTCTTTTTGATGTTTCCAATACTGATCAACATACTTTCTGACGTATTCTTTCTTTAAACAAGTTAAGAAATTCAGATTGCTTGGAAATCACTCTGCTGTGTTTCATCATCTCAGCTCAGGTATGCAACTTACTGATTTTTAAATTTAACTCTTAGAGGACAATTTTATTTCCAAACTCAAAGAAGAATGCAGCTCCTTTAGAACAAAAGCAGGATAGCATAATAGACGATGCTATTATTATCTATAGCATAATAGACCAATAATAGACCATGAACTTTAACATTAGGCACAAGGGGGTGAAGCATTGCCTTTAGTACTGTCTTTGTGTGTAACCTTGGGTAAGTTACTTCACTTCTTTGAACTTGAAATTCCTCACCTGTAAGATGGGGATGATAATAGCTTCTTCAAAGAGATTTGTGAAGTTTACAAGTACATGTGAGGTTAAAGCACACAAAACATTTCACACACACATACTTGACACCTAGCAAGTATTCAATAAATTATAGGTGTTATTATTAGAAATAGGTAGTGTTGTTCCTGCCATTTTGAAGAGAAAGACATTGAAGATTAGCAGAAAGTTATTAAGTTGGGTGGCAGTGCTCTGTTACCTCTACTATACCACTCAGCTTTTTGTGTTTGTATTGTGAGGAGTTGTCCTCACAATTCAGTAAAACTAAATTCAGTTACTTTGGTAGTCTATCTCTAAGCAATTTGGCACAGTAGGTAAGAGCTTAGCCTCTGGGTTGGCCTGCTGAGTGTGAGGTCTAGCTCCTCCTCTTACTCAATCCTGCATGACACAGCAAACCCCTTGGACTCCAGCCACCTGCTTCCTCCCCTACAAAGGGGGAGGATAACAGTCTCATAGGATTGTGGTGAAAAGTAAATATTTGATGTCCTTAGTACAGTACCCAGAGCATCGAGTTAGCTTTTAATCTATTATTATGAGCCACATAAAAGTACCTGTTGTGAAGCTGCCATATGAACCAGAAGCTATTTTTTAATACTGAATAATTTATTTTAATGCAGTCTTCTATTAAGATTTCAGACTTCTTTTTTTTTTTTTTTTTTAATTTTTTTTTTTCAACGTTTATTTATTTTTGGGACAGAGAGAGATAGAGCATGAACGGGGGAGGGTCAGAGAGAGAGGGAGACACAGAATCGGAAATAGGCTCCAGGCTCTGAGCCATCAGCCCAGAGCCTGACGCGGGGCTCGAACTCAAGGACCGCGAGATCATGACCTGGCTGAAGTCGGACGCTTAACCGACTGCGCCAACCAGGCGCCCCTAAGATTTCAGACTTCTTAATCATCATTGTTAGCATAGGAGTATAAACAATTATTGTGGAGATTTTTCTCTGTTTATGAGTATCATGACTATATTCCCTAAACTATAGATAAGGCAACTTGATTTAAAACCTGATATGTTAATGGAAAAAAAAAAAAAGTAGAAATTGTGACTGTCCCAGAAATTTGTGGTGATATATCATCATATCTATGGGAAACAATGACTGATAACATAAAACAGCTGGAAGGAAGTTTAGGGAGGGAGACCCACACTTAAGGAAAGCTGAATTTTCTGCCTATTTCTTAGATTGTAGACAAAAGAGTATAGTGATCTCTTCAGGACTCTTTCACTTCATAGACTTGATATGGGGTACTATATGATCCATGGACTAACAGTAAAAAAAAATGTATTATTTTCTTTCTAGATGGAAAAGTATGCAAACCGTGTCCATACCTTAACAGAGGAAAGAGAAACATTGTCTCACGGTTGTGAAAAGGAAAACAAACAGTTTAGACATGAGGTTAAAGTGCTCCAACCGAAACAGGGTAATTTTTCCTTTTATAAAAATATAAAGTTAATTTTTTTTTCTAATTCTAAAAGTAATATGCGACAATTATAGGAAATTGGAAAATGTATAAAAGAAGGAACTGGAAAATCACTATATGTCTTCCACTCCAAGAAAAGTACTTATAATGTTTTGGGTGTATTTTCTGCCTGGTCTTTTTAAATTATCTGTTGTGAAATAGTCTGAAATGTGTGTGAGAGAGCACAGGATGGTCATTTCCTTCAGCCTCTGTTAGAGCACTTACCACACTGTCCTAGTGACCTGTGTCAGCTCCTCTGGGGCAGAGATCTTGCCCTGGTCTTAGTGATTTCTGTGTTCCCCATCACACCTGCCCTGTAAAGTACCTAGCATATTATGGTCTCAGAAAATATTTAAGTACTACAAAGCTACAAAAGAGGATACAGATAGGACCCCTTTAGAATATTCTATTTTGTTTAACCTCACAAATTAGATATTATTATATATGGTCAGTGATTATATCTACCACACTTACTATTTTCTGTACTCAGCATTTTTCCTTGCATCTCAGATATTCTATTTGAAATCTTTTTTTTTTTTTTTTTTCATTTTAGAACTTCCTTTCATGAGGGTCTGCTGATGGAAGTTTTTTCTTTATTTTGAATCTCAGACGGAAAAGTTGAGTTAATCACAGGATATATCTCATATGTACTACACTCTTGTTTCCTTTATTTTCATTTCTTGTTTTGCATTGAATATATTGAGTTTCCTTCTGCTGGCTTAATAATTTGTGTTCTATTTTTGTTTGTATAGTGGTTGCATCTTAAGAGTTTTAAGTTTTCTTCTGGCAGTTTTAGCTATTCTCAGCAGGAGTGTTGTTCAGGGCTCTAAGCTGCCATTCCATGAGAAACAGAAGATATGTATGTCCTGCTGCCAGCATAAATTAGCTTTTGAAGGATTGGTAAATAGGGGAATTATGTCATTTCAAGGCAGAAGTTCATATACAGTTTCCCCCAGCATGTTAATGATTTTGGCTTACCAGCAAGCAAGCCTTGGAGTTTACACATGAAACTCATTTGTCCCACATTATTCTTCTGGCCTCAGTTTGGCCACATGTTTCTCCTTGGAAGTGCTTATTGTAAAGATATCCCTAATCTTTGTGCATTTTGCCTTTGTTTCCATAACTCCACAGACTCAACTCTTTTAGCTCACCTTTACAGCAAGCCTAGTTTTTTAAAAGAAGATAAAGCCCTATATTTACTATAGTATTTCTATATTTGATGGAATCTGATGTAATTCTTTTAATGTACCAGTATAATTATAAGAATTGTCAGTGTTTTTTATAGCACTCTAGTTACACAATGACAGAGATTTAGAATGGTCTATACCAATCTGTTTTTTTTCAAGAAGCGTTATTATTTTTAGTGAGCACTTTACAAAATACAAGTTTGTTTGTTTTGGGAACATAAAACTTAATTACTCCAGAAAAGCTTATATAATTGAAGGTTGAAGATAGAGCTAATATGACTAGATAATGGACGTAATGTTGGGTGGGAGAAAGTGGGGGAAATCACTGGTGTCCCAAAGCTTTCTGGCCTGGGCATTTGGAATATTAGAGTTCCAGCTACTCAGGTGGGGGAGACTATGGGAAATCCCATTTGAGGAAGACCATAAAGAGCTTGCCTTTGGACATGTACATTTTGATGCATGTAGTAGACATCCAAGTGGGAATGTCAAGTAGCCAACTGTGTAAGTTTGGAAGGCACCACAAGCTGCAGCTGTGAATTTGGGAGTCATCAGTATATAGCCAAACCTAAAGCCTTGGGACTATAGGGATTATCTGGGGAGTAAAAGAGGATTCAGGGATGGGCCCTGGGACATTCCTATGTTTAGAGGCTGAAAAGGTGAGAAATTAGCCAAGGAGTCTGTGAAGAAGTGGCCCGCAAGGTGGGAGGAAAACCAGCAGAGTGTGGGGTCCCAGAGAGAAATGACGACAGCGTTTTAAGAAAAGGATGTGAACAAGTAGGTCAGATATCACTGATAGGATATGTAGAACAAGGACAGATCATTCACTATAGGATTTGGTCACATGAAGGTCATCAGTAACTTTGACAAGAGCTGCTTCTGTGGAGTGGTGGGTATGAAAGCCTGCTTGCAGTGAACTCAGGAAAGAGTGGTAGGAGAGGAAGAGGGGACATGGCAATGGTTGATCCCTTCTTGAAGCTGTGCTGTAAAGGAGAGTGAGGAAGTTGTGTAGAAGCTGGAGAGGGATATGAGATTGAAGGAAGATTTCTTATTGTTTTCATTGTTGTTTTTAGTGGGAGATATGATAGCATGTCTTGAAGATAATTACAACGCCAAGTTGGGAAGAAAGCTTGATGGGGCAATCAAGAGAGGAGTCAGCTGCAAGCGTGTGCTCTTTGAGATAAGTGGGAATGGGACCCAGTGCACAAGGGGAGAGTTAGGAGCAAGGATAGTTTGTTAAATTGCACAAGAGATTTATAAGATTTAAACAATTTTGGAATCTTTGAAAGATCGTGGAAGCTGTCTTTGGAGTGTGCTTTTTTTCTCCGTGAAATAAGAAGCAGGGTATTCAGCGGAGAGTGAGGGCAGGGAAGGAGCTGTTGGAGACTTGAGGAGAGAGAGGAATGAAATAATGGTCTAGAGCTCTAGAAAATATAAGAAAATGAGAGAGAATTCTGGGGAATTGTGGGAGGATTGCTGGACAATAAGGACTCACTTGAGGCGAGTAGACATGAAGTGAGAGTGAAACCAATCAGCACTGGCTGTGCAGTTTTCTCCAGCAACGTTCAGCTTCTGGAGTGAGGTGCAGTGGGGCTGAAGGGTTGGACTTAAACAGGCTGGAATTCTGTCAACCAAGTATAATGGAAGGAAAGAGGGGCATGGGAGTTGTGAATGTTTCAAGAGAGTGATGATAACGATGAACTGATTGGATGAATCTAAGCTAGTTAAGAAAGTGAGAACAAGAGTGGGGTAAGGAACATTGAGCAGTGTTTCAAGTCAGTGGATTATAGTTACCAGTATGGCCAAAAACTTGTTGACATCCAGCTACTAGAAGTACATAGGAAGGGGTGATTGGAGAATGGGATGCTTGAAATTGAGACTGGGGAGTTGCTGCTAATGACTCCCATAGAATTACTATGGGAGTAGAGAATGAGATGGTGTAGAGGACTCTTTGGAAGTTAGTTGCTAAACAGACTGAGAAGCCAGGGCACTAGAATAATCTATCTGAATGTTGAAATCACCAAGAATTTTGGTAGGACTTGTTGCGTAATGTCATGCAAGTTAATTGGCTTGTTGGTGCCCGCATCCTTGTCTCATAAATGAGATAATCATGTTTCCTACCTCAGTGGCTTTTGCAAGGATTTGATGAGATAAATTTATCTTAAATGCTTAGTACAATACCTGCCACATAGTAAGCACTCAATAAAACAACAACGAATTTTAAAGTTATCCAATAGTAAGAATATCTACCATTTTTGAGAACCTTTTCCCATTTTTTTTTTGTTATTATTTCTGAAAGTTTGCAAACACCCTGGACAGATAGAAAGAAGAGTGGTAGTAACAGTATAACTGATTTTTAAAATTAATTTGCTGTGTAATTAAGAACACATTTAACATCATATAACAGCAATTATTTGCCTGCATTTCTTTTAATAGTTTTGTATTTGTTATTTCTTCCGAACAGAAGCGCAAATAAAAGAGGTTGAAGAAATGTTGTATCAAGAGGGCTTATCTGAAATAGCTCTGAGCAGCCCCAGTGAACAGATTGCATACTTACTGGTAGAAAGAAGTACACTCTTGCAGAAACTGGAAGCCCGGGGCCCAAAGCCAGAGTCACAAAGGTGTATGACCAGTAAATTCCTGAAAGAACATCCCCAGGTATTCTGAAATTAACTAGGTAATTGAATAAGAGGCAGGCCAGTCTTTTAGTATTTGTTTTTTCAATCATTCATTCATTAAATTATAAGGAAGCCAGTTTTAATAATGTTTAAGAATATAAGTTTTAAGGCACCTGGGTGGTTCAGTCAGTAAAGGGTATGACTCTTGATTTTTTTTTAATTTTTTTTTATGTTTTTTATTTTATTTTGAGAGAGAGACAGAGTGTGAGTGGGGAAGGGGCAGAGAGAGAGAGGGAGACACGGAATCCAAAGCAGGCTTCAGGCTCCGAGCTGTCGGCACAGAGTGCGACGTGGGGCTTGAACTCAACGGACTGTGAGATCATGACCTGAGCCAAAGCCGGACACCCAACCAATTGAGCCACCCAGGTGCCCCTGACTCTTGATTTTGGCTCAGGTCATGATCTCACGCTTCTGCCTGAGTCTGAGCCCCACTGTAGGATTCTCTCTCTCCCCGCTTCTCTCTCTGCCCCTCCCCTACTCACATGCTCTCTCTCTCTCTCTCTCTCTCTCTCAAAATAAACTTTAAAACAAAAAAAAGAATATAGGTTTTAGATTGGGGTGGACTTCCCCTGCTACTTGTTTGTGGTATGACTTTGCACAAGTTACCTTTTGTGAACCTTGATTTTCTCATTAATAAAATCTGAGATCCACTCAACTACTCCACAAGGTGATCATGAAAATGAAATAACATATATAAGGCTCTAGAATAGTACCTCACACATTTATTAGCATTATTGTAGGGGACTTTTTCTCCACAAAAATCTGTAGTAAAAGGTAAAAGATTTATGCCATCTGAAAAGAAACCAGAGTATTAATTAGCATTATTGTTTTTATTTATTGAGAACGTTCCATGTGCCAGGATCTGTGCCAGTGGATGTAGAAATAAAGTCAAGTCAGACATGATTTGGACTTCCAAGGAACTTACAAGCTAATGGAGGAAGGAAAAAAAGCCAGTGGTTACAGTTCAGTGTGGAAAGTCCCATGATAAAGGCACAGAAGGCTAGGGAAACTCAGAGGAAGGGCTGAGTCAGATGTGATGAGTTACGGGACAAGAAGAGCCTTCCAGAAGAGGTGTTGAGTAGGATTTTGAAAGCTGAATAGGTGTTCATAAAGCAGGTGGGAAAGGCATTGCTGGCAGGGGAAACAGTGTATAATGCATACTGGTTCATGTGAGTGAATGCTAAGAGATGTGGCTGGAGATATTTTCAGGAACCACATCATGGTGAGACTCATATGCTGAACTCAAGTTTGTACTTAGCACCCAGCAATGTTCCTGGATCACAGTAAAGGCATAAAATCATTTTTTAAACGATTTTATTTTTAAGTAATTTCTACACCCAATGCGGGGCTCAAACTCACAACCTGAAGATGAAGAGTTGCAGGCTACACTGACAGAGCCAGCCAAGCGCCCTGAGGCATAGAAACATTTGGAATGCATAGATGCTGGACTTGGGTGTAGAAGGTCTGGAGAGTCACTAAATAATTTTAAGAGGAAAGAGTTAACGAGCTGATTCATGTTATTACAAAATCTGAGATTTTGATTTTTGGTTGTATTGAATCTATAAATCAGTTTAAGAGGAATTTACTATCTTTTAAAATATTGATGTGATCTGTGATCATGGAATATCTCTCCATGTATTTTTAAAAGTATATCAGTAAAGTTATATGATTTTCCCAACAAAATCTTGCACTCTTTGTTACATGTATTCCTACGTACTTCATATTTTTGGATGCTATTAATAGCAAATGCTGTCTTTTTTTTTTTTTTTTTTTTAATTTTTTTTTTCAACGTTTATTTTATTTTTGGGACAGAGAGAGATAGAGCATGAACGGGGGAGGGTCAGAGAGAGAGGGAGACACAGAATCAGAAGCAGGCTCCAGGCTCTGAGCTGCCAGCACAGAGCCTGACGCGGGGCTCGAACTCACGGACCGCGAGATTGTGACCTGGCTGAAGTCGGACGCTTAACCGACTGCGCCACCCAGGCGCCCCGCAAATGCTGTCTTTTTTAAAAGAATTTAATTTTCGGGGCGCCTGGGTGGCTCAGTCGGTTAAGCGGCCGACTTCGGCTCAGGTCATGATCTCGCGGTCCGTGAATTCGAGCCCCGCGTCAGGCTCTGTGCTGACAGCTCAGAGCCTGGAGCCTATTTCAGATTCTGTGTCTCCCTCTCTCTGACCCTTCCCCGTTCATGCTCTGTCTCTCTCTGTCTCAAAAATAAATAAACGTTAAAAAAAAATTAAAAAAAAAAAAAAGAATTTAATTTTCTAATTATCTTTTGCTGGTATTTGGAAGTATAATTATTTTACATATTGGCCTATACCTAGGATTGTTGCTAAAAATTTCCATTCATTTTACTTACTTATTTCTAAAATATTTTTTTCTCTATTTATTTTTAAAAATATTTACTTATTTATTTTGAGAGACAGAGAGAGAGACTGAGCAGGGGAGGGGCAGAGAGAGAGGGAAAGAGAGAATCCCAAGCAGGCTCTGTGCCACCAGCACAAAGCCCAACATGGGGCTCAAAGTCACGAACTGTGAGATCATGACCTGAGCTGAATTCAAGAGTTGGACACTTAACTGACTGAGCCACCCAGGTGCCCCTTGTTTATTTTCTTAAGTAGGCTTCACACCCAATGTGGGGCTTAAACTCACAACCCCACAATCAAGAGTCACATGCTCCACTGACTGAGCCAGCCAGGCTCCCCTCTCGTTCAATTTAATAAGTAATTTAAAGATCTAAAGTATTTTCTACCTGTACAATCATATTACCTAAGAAGAATGATACTTCTGTTTCTTCCTTTTCAGTCCTTATTCCTTTTAATTCTTTTTCTTGCCTTATACTGGCTAGGCTCTCTAGTATTATCTTGAAATTCATCTTATCACTGGTATTATCTGGTATTATTGTCTTGTTATTGATATCAGAGAAAGTATTCAATGATTCACTATTAAGTATGATGTTTGCTGAAGGTTTTGTTTCAAATGGTACTGTTTATTTATTATTTATACTCTTATTCCTAGTTTGCTAAGAGTTTTTATTAGAAACCAGTGGTAAGTATTTTAAATATTTTTTATAGCCACTGAGATGACAAAATAATTTAGAACTTTAATCTGTTAATGTGAGAATTTTGTTGATTTCTTTTTATTTTTTTTTTTTTTTACGTTTATTTATTTTTGGGACAGAGAGAGACAGAGCATGAACGAGGGAGGGGCAGAGAGAGAGGGAGACACAGAATCAGAAACAGGCTCCAGGCTCTGAGCCATCAGCCCAGAGCCCGACGCGGGGCTCGAACTCACGGACCGCGAGATCGTGACCTGGCTGAAGTCGGACGCCTAACCGACTGCGCCACCCAGGCGCCCCTGTTGATTTATTTTTCTAATGTTAAACCTATTTTGCATTCCTGGGGCAAATCCAGCTTGTTCATGATATATTATCCTTTCTGGATATTACTAGCTTAGATTTGATAAAATTTTGTTTAAGATTTTTACATCTATGTTTATGAGTAAGACGATTGCCCTGTGATTTTTCTTTCTCATGTTATTTTTGTTGGGTTTTAATCTCAAGGTTTGTCTAGCCAGTGTTAGCCAACCATTTTTTGTTATTTCCTCTATCATGAGAATATTTAGATAATTTTTCCTAATCTCTCTCCCATGAAATTTTAATACTACTGATAGAGTTCTATTTATATACTGTGGAGTTCTATTTATATACTGTAGGTATATCTTGATTTGTAATAAAAAGAGTAAGATTTTTTTCGCCCCATCAGAGTCAATTTTCACTCCCTTGGGGATATTGTCTCATTGAGAATGCATGATCTAGCCTCACAAAATGGATTGGACTGTGCTCCTATATTTTGCTTTTAAAAAAAAAATTTAAATGACATTATTTAGGAAGACTGATTGATGTAAATTTCATTTATCTCTTGTTATTTATTTAGGAGAACTTTGAACAAAACCACCAGCCTCTGCGGAGAGAACAGGAGAAACATCAGGAACATGTGCAGCAGTCTAAAAAAAATCTGAGAGAGGTAAAAAAACAATCCTTTACTTAATAATAGTAGCTTTTACCAACTATTTTGTTTGAATATATTAAAATGTATAGATTCGTGCTGTGAAAATTATAAAATTGTGCATAAAAGTATTATAAACACATCACAAAAATTTGAGAAGAAAGAAGTTATTTTTGTTGATTTTTATTGAATGTATCAAAATTTAAACAGTGTGTGTTATATCCCTTGAAAAATCACTTTGGGATAATACATACTTCTTCCCAAATATATTTGGAGCCCTTTTTGTGGGTAGTCCTTTAATATATAGCACATTGTTTTAAGTAGAATCAATTCTCTTCATAGAATTAAATTTTTTGATCTGAGGAAATGTTATTAAGCACTAAATCCAGTGAATAAAGTATTTGCTGGGAATTTAACCACAGGAAGTAACCCAAGATAAATATATATGGATGAAACTGTATATCATAGCAGGTTGTTTTGTTTTTATTTTTTTTATTTTTTTTATTTTTGAGAGAGAGAGAGAGAGAAAGAGAGCGTGTGCACATGCACGCGCACAAGCAGGAAGGAGAGAGAGAATCTTAAGCAGGTTCTGCACTCAGCGCAACCCTGAGATCATGACCCCAGCTGAAATCAAGAGTCTGTCACTCAACCAACTGAGCCACTCAGGCACCCCTCATAGTGTTGTGTTAAATAGCAAAATTTGGAAACTACCAAATGCTTAAGTGATTATATAAATCATGTTGCACCCACTCTGGAACATTATATAGACTTTAAAAATTATCGTTACAAAATCGGCGCTGTTATATGGGAAAATGTTTCTCATGCAATGTTAAATGAAAAAGCCAGACAGAAACATGTACATAGATTGGGATTATGGCTATGTAAAAAATGTCTATAAATAAAAAATATTGCAAGGATATATACCGATACACTAGTAGTTTTGTTATGTATATATTTTGGTTGTCTTCTTAATCTTTTAGAAAAATTTGTATAATGACTATATAAATTAATACATATGTGGGGATCAAAAGCAAGGTATAATTGAGACTGAATTTCTTAGCTCTTAAAATGCTTTGAAAATAATTACAGGGGTGCCTGGGTGGCTCAGTTGGTTAAGCATCCAACTCTTGATTTTGGCTCAGGTCATGATCTCATGGTTTGTGAGTTCAAGCCTTGTATCATGCTCTGTGCTGACAGCATAGAGCCTACCTGGGATTCTGTCTCCCTCTCTCTCTGCCTTTCCCCTGCTTGCTCTCTGTTTCTCTCTCAAGATAAATAAAAATAAACTTAAAAATAAAGAGCAAGGTATAATTGAGACTGAATTTCTTAGCTTTTAAATGCTTTGAAAACAATTGCAGAAAAGGAGCTGGAGCTGTAAACATGATTTGAGTGTGTGCATATCTTGAAATTAAATGAAATACGTTATGTGAATGAATTTTATAAACTGTATATAATGGACTGTATACATGACTTTCTCTCTTTTTTCCAGATGATACTCACTTTTATGATAAAGTTTCTATTTTTTATAATTCAATAATTTAAATTATATATTTAATTTAATATATAATGTATAAATTATATAATTTTAATAATCTCTTAGATTAGGTTGAACTATATGAAGTTGTATGTTTATAGTGGAAAAAGATTAAATATCACCAACTTTATATGGTTTAACTTAATAAAAGAAATGAAATATAAATGAACATATAAATGAAATATTGTTTGCTACTTTCCTTTATTAGCTTTCAAACGCTTGTAGGAAATAGTGCAGTGTTATAAGAGTACATTTAATTTTTGTTTTATGACTAAAAATAGTTTTATTTCAGTCCCATAATGAAGACCTGGAAAAAGATAAAACATCACAAAACTGCCTAGAGAGAAATGCAGAACAAGTAGCAGAGAGGTTAGGGATGGCCCAAGAAGAAATCCGAAGGCTCACTGATGAGCTACAAGGGAAGGAGAAAGAACAGAGTAAATTAGGTAAGTTGTGGTTACAGAGGAACATTTCTGACCATGTTTTAATTATATATTATATATGATACATTATATGTTATATTATGTATTATATTGTATATAATATTATATATTATATATATTAAATTGACATTTTCTCAGGATAGAATTTGAGTACATTGAGGGAAAAAAAATCTCAGTTTGATAAACAGCTTCTTTTTCTCCAGTGTCCAGAAATGTTTTACTGAAGCATAAGCATAACCTACCTACCAAAATGCTTAAGTCCTAAGTTTACACTATGCCGTGCAACAAATTCCCAGAAAACCCCTTTGTTTCTTCCTTCTAGGTCTACATCTTACTCAGAAGTAACTTTTAGCATTATTTCTGAGTTTTGATTGCAGGCAATACACATTCTTAAATTGGGTTTGTTTCTCTTGTTCAATCTTATGTTTGTGAGATTCCTTCATGTCATTGCATGTAGCCGTAGTTTATTCACTTATGCTGGTTGTGTAATATTCCACTGAATAAATATACTACAGTTTACTTTATCTAGCCATTCTACTGTTGATGGATATTTACATTGCTTCTACTTGTGGCCTATTACGAATAGTGCTGCTATGAATATTCTTGGACTTACCGACACATTTCTGTTTGTGATATACCTAATTATTGGATCAAAGGGTTATGTATAGATTCTACTTTGGTAGATAGCTGCCATACTGTCTTCCAAATAGTTGTATTAATTTAAGCTCTCCTCACTTGTATGTGAGACTTTGTGAGTACTTGATATTGTCTATCTTACTAACTTTGCCTTTTCTGGTGAGTGGGTAGTGGTATTTAGTTATGGCTTTAATTTGCATTTCGCAAATGGCTAATGAAGTTGAAAACCCTCTCATAATTTGTTGTTGTTGTTGTTGCTCATTTGAATATACTATTTTGTGAAGTACCTGCTCAAGTCTCATGTATATTTTTCTATTGGGTGGTATCTTTTATTAATTTGTAAAATTTCATCTTTTTCTTTTTTTTAAGTTTACTTATTTTTGAAAGAGAGAGTGCAAGTGGGGGAGGGAGGGATAGAGAGAGGGAGAAAAAGAGAGAGAAAGGGAGAGAGAGATTGAGCAGGGGAGGAGCAGAGAGAGGGAGAGAGAGAATGCCAAGCAGGCTCTGTGCTGTCTGTGCAGAGCCCAACGAGGGGCTCTATCTCAGAAACTGTGAGATTGTGACCTGAGCCGAAATCAAGAGTTGGATGCTCCACCGACTGAGCCACCCAGGCGCCCCTAATTTGTAAAAGTTCTTTATATATCCTTGGGACTGTCGGCTGGGTCAGCCAGTTGGCAGAGCATGCAACTCTTGATCTCAGGGTCATGAGTCCAAGCCCCATGCTGAGTGTTGAGATTACGTAATAAAAATTTTTTTGGTTAATTCTTTATGTATTCTGGATATGAGCCTTTTATTGGTTCTAAATGTTACGTTGGAGTTTTTGCTATATCAAAATGCTAATATTTATCAAGTCAGGTTTAACACAGTTATTTTGTATGGCTTCTAGGTTTTCACTCAAAGCCTTTTCTATATTACTATAAGATTATTGAAATGTTCATCTCTATGGTGTTTTATTGTGCTTTTATGGTTTCATTGTTTATATTTCAATCTTTGCTTTATCAATAATTTATTTTGGTATAAAGTTTAAACTTTTAAAACTATCCCCTTTCTATATTATAATTTACAATGATTATGAAATTAGGCTGATTTTCAAATGCAGCATATAGGTTTCTTTAGGATCATATCTTTAAAGGGTTAAATGTATAAAACAGTAATTATTCCGCCAAACTGATCGTGGGTTTAAAAACAATATCAGGAGGGTTGAGATTTTGTTAAGTATGTGTTTTAAATAATGAACACAAATGAAATTTTTGGAATATGGAATTTTTCTATATCCTAATAGGGTATATACACCATTATATATATTTGTTAAAATTCACCGAACCATACACCGATAAGGGTGAATTTTACTGGATGCAAGTTAGAAACCCAATTTTAAAAAATTTTTTGAAAAGAAATTCGGCTATGTGAGTATGATGAGAAGCAGTCTTTGCTGCTTGCAATACAGAAGGAAAAAGGAAAAGCAGGACACCCATTCCTTTTAGTCACATTTGGACACAACAGAACTCAATCAATCACATGGCACTCTGTTCCATCAGCAGTTGGTTGGTCTGGTAGATCCTAAACTATTAACTGAAAGTTGTCACCACAGTAAGTATACTGGGGGGCTGTTAGGAAGCTGAATTAGCAAGTCCTTTAAAAACATGTGTAGTATCATGGGGCACCTGGGTGGCTCAGTCAGCTGAGCATCCGACTTCGTCTCTGGTCATGATCTCATGGTTTGTGAATTCGAGCCCTGCGTTGGGCTCTGTGCTGACAGCTCAGAGCCTGGAGCCTGTTTCGGATTCTGTCTCCTCTCTCTGCCCCTCCCCACTCGTGCTGTGTCTCTCTGTGCCTCAAAAATAAATAAATGTAAAAATAAAAGTTTAAAAACATATGTAGTATCAAAAAAATTAAAATAAAATATCTGTAGTACCAAAGTGTGCCCTAGATATAACTTCTTGAGTCATCGGTTTACAAGTCAGAATGTATTCCTAGGTAAATGTGTTATACAACAGTGTTTACCAAGTATCAGTCTACTTTCAACACCCTTTTTTGTTGTTGTTTTTGTTTTTGTTTTGTTTTGTTTTTTTTTTGAGAGAGAGAGGGCGCAAGTGAGCAAGGGACAGAGAGAGGGAGAGAGAGAAGTGGGGCTCACCTGATTCAGGGCTCCAGTTTTACCTGAAGTGGGGCTTATGTTCACCCAAAGTCAGATGCTTAAAACTGAGCCACCCAGGTGCCCCCAAACTGACTCTTCAAAAAAAAAATTTTTTTTTAAGTTTATTTAGTTTTGAGAGAGAGAGAGGCAGAGACAGAGTGTGAGTTGGGGAGGGTCAGAGAGAGAGGGAGGCACAGAATCTGAAGCAGGCTCCTGGCTCTGAGCTGTCAGCACAGAGCCTGAAAAGGAGCTTGAACTCATGAGCCATGAGATCATGACCTGAAGTCAGAAGATGCTTAACTGACTGAGCCATCCAGGCGCCCCCAAACTGACTCTTAAATGAAGGACTCTATTTTAGCTTAATCTCTACCTCTGTCTATATCACATCCAAAACCTTGGATGGGAATGAAAAATTTTGGACAATAACAAAGATATTCTTCAAGAATAAAAAAAGAGGGTCACCTGGGTGGCTCAGTCAGTTAAGCATCCGACTTCGGCTCAGGTCATGATCTCATGGTTTGTGGGTTCGAGCCCCGTGTCAGGCTCTGGGCTCTGCTGACAGCTCGGAGCCTGGAGCCCACTTCGGATTCTGTGTCTCCATCTCTCTACCCCTTCCCTTCTCGACTCTTTATCTCTCTTTCAAATATAAATAAGCATTAAAAAAAAAAAAGAATAAAAAAAGAATTAATGTCAAATATTTATGGTATTCTTCAATAAATAAATTATATGAAAAAGATGAATTTTTTTTTCATTTAAGGGAATTATTAACCAGTTATAATGTGTGGACTTTACTCGATACTGATTGAAACAAATTTTTAACATATGTGAAAAAAATTGGAAATGTGGATATTTACTGGATATGTAAGGAATTGCTAAATTTTCTTAACCACATGTGTATTGAATGTTTAAAAAGACTTCTTTTAGAGATATATAGTGAAATATTTATGGTTGAACAATATGTCTGGGATTTGCTTTTATAAAGACCCCTGTACCACACCCACACAAAAAAAATAACTCAAAATGGATCACAAAGCTAAATATAAGAGTTAAAACTGTAAAACTCTTAGAAGAAAACATAGTAACTCTTCATGATCTTGGATTAGGCAATGATATTTTAGTAGAGCACCAAAAGCAAAAGTGGTAAGAGAAAAACTAATAAATTGGACTCAGTCAAAATTTGAAACTTTTTACAAATTAAGTTATTTATTTATTTTAAGAGAGAATCCTAAGCATGCTCTACTCTGTCAACACAGGGCCCAATGTGGGGCTTGATCCCATGAACTGTGAGATCATGATCTCAGCCAAAATCAAGAGTCACACACTTAACTGACTGAGCCACCCAGGTATCCCCCAAATTGAAACTTCTATACTTCAAAATACAACATCAAGGGACACTTGGCTGGCTCAGTCAGTAGAGCATGTGACTCTTGATCTTGGGGTTGTGAGTTCAGGTCCCATGTTGGGTATAGAGATTACTTAAGGAATAAAATATATTTTTTAATTTTTTAAAAGTTTTATTTATTTATTTTGAGAAAGAGAGAAAGAGAGCATGAGCATGGGAGGGACAGAAAATGTGAGAGAGAATCCCAAGCAGGCTCTGTGTTCAGCGTGGAGCCCAACACAGGGCTCCAACTCACAAACCACGAGATCATGACCTTACCCAAAATCAAGAGTCAGATACTTAACCACCTGAGCCACCCAGGAACCCCTTAAGAAATAAAATCTTTAAAAAAAAAAAACAAAACAAAACAACATCTGAATGTCCCAATCAGATGTGAATATTTCTATTCATCAGTTTTTTGGATTTGTTTTATATTAATAGTGACACAAATAAATAATGATATTATTGTCATGAATCTAATATTTACAGATAGATGAATAATTATGTGACTCATTAAATCATAAAAGGAAAACAATTGTATTTCTATATGCTATCAAGAAACTATTGAGGGGTGCCTGGCTGATTCAGTCGAGGGAAACGTGATTTTTGATCTTGGGGTTGTGGGTTCAAGCCCCATGTTGGGTGTAGAGATTACTTAAAATCTTTTAAAAAAAGAACTATTGAGAAATGAAATAAAAATTGCCACTTGCAATATCAAAAAAAAAAAAAAAAAAAAAACAACAACAACCAACATCAAGAAAGTGAAAAAGACAACTCACAGACTAGAAGAAAATGTTTGCAAATCATGTTTGATACAGGACTTATATTTAGAATATGTAAAGAATTCTGATAATAGTAAAAGAAAGCTTGATTTAAAAATGAGCAAAATATTTGGGTAGACATTTCTCTGGAGAAGATATATGAAAAGATGCTCAATATCATTAGTCACGAGGGAAGTGCAAATTAAAACCACAATGAGATACCAGTACACACACACTAGAATGGCTATAAAAAACCAAAAACAAACAAAAAAAACAAAACAAAGCATGACAAGTGTTGGTAAGGATGTGGAAAGATTAGAACCTTCATATATTACTGACGGGAATGTAAAATGGTGCAGACACTGGAAAATAATTTGACAGTTTCTCAAGATGTTAGATGTAGAATTATCATGTGGCCCATCAATTTAACTCTTAGGTATCTACCCAAGAGAAATGTGCGTGCGAATGTTCAGAGCACTATTTACAATAGCCAAAAGATAGAAGTGACCCAAATGTCTCTCATTGGATGAATGGATAAACAAAATGTGATACAGTAATTCTGTGTAGGAAATAGTTAACAGAGACCTGACACTGCTGTCCTTAGAAAGGCATGCTTGTGAGGTCAGCCCTTGACTAGCATCTGGGAACTTGGATTTTGGGAGTGTCCCCACCATTCCCTAACTGATAATAGGGGCTCACTGTGCCTAAACTGTTTGTGCAAACAGTGTGGTTTATACTTATATAGGGTCCCAGGATACAATTTCAAGGTGGGAGAGGGGTGTTTCTCTCACACCACCAAGCAATTCTTGGACATCATTTGGGTGTCCTACGTTTCAACTTAATTCTGACACTATTTACCTTTAATTCTGACGCTGTCTACCTGAAGATAGTGTCAGATTGTACAGGCTAAGGCTCAGTCTTGTAAGACTGCTCCCTCCTTCAGATGCCAGTTGGAAGCCTAGGGTATCACCTGTGCTTCTGACCAACTGGCTATAGATTGGAATTTCCAATTACCCCCTCCTTGGGTTTGATGAATTTGCTTGAGTGGCTCATAGAACCCAGAGAAATATTTAATTTGCTAGATTACTGGTTTATTATGAAAGGATATAACTTAGGAATAGCCTGATGGAAGAGATGCATAGGGCAAAGTATGGGGACGGGGTGCAGAGCTTCCATGTCCTCTCTGACTACACCATCCTCCCCAAACCTCCATGTGTTCAGCAACCCAGAAGCTCTCCAAACCCTCTCCTTCTGGGTTTTTACAGAGGTTTCACTACAGGCATGGTTGATTAAATCATTGGCTATTGGTAATTGATTCAACCTCTTGCTCCTCTCCTGTCCCTGGAGGTCAGAGGATAGGACCTCTAATCCCATGGTTGGTTCTCCTGGAAACCAGCCCCTGTTGTTAATTGCTGGCCAAAAGTCACCTCATTAACATAAGATGGCTTTATCGCTCTCATCACTTAGGAAATTCCAAGGGTTTTAGGATCTCTGTGCCAGAAATGGGTTGAAGATAAGGTCAAATGTATATTTCTAATCACAAATTGCAGTATCACAGTGCTCAATACCTGCCTTCCTTCTGAGAATCTGGAATTTGGTACCTGGTGGGCAGAAGTGGTATATATGTGACTAGCTAGCCCCAAACAAAAACCTTGGGCACTGAATCTCCAATGAACTCCCCTGATAAAAGATACTTCACATGTATGATCAGTTTGTTGCTGGAGAAATTAACCACACCCTGTGTGACTCCACTGGAGAAGACTCTTGGAAGCTGGAGCCTGATTTCCTCTGGCCTTTGCCCCATGCACCTTTTATCTTTGCTGATTTTGCTTTGTATCCTTTTGTTGTAGTAAATATCAGCTGTGACTATTAGTATATCTTTAGTCCAGTGAGGCAAGTCCTAAGAGTCACCGAACCTGGGAGTGATTTAGGGGACTCCAAACACTCATGCAATGGAAGACAATGTGCCTGTAAAAACCAAATACTTAAAGCTTGCTATAACATGGATGAATCTCAAAACCATAATGCTAAGTAAAGAAGTCAGATGCAAAAGGTCACATATTGTATGATTATATGAAGTGTCCAGAAAAGGCAAAGTAGATTAATGGTTGCCCAGGGCTAAGAGTGGGAATTAGGGTTAACTAAATGGGCATGAGGTTTCTCAATGGGGTGATAGAAATGTTCTAAAATCAGATTGTGGTGGGTTTCACAAATGTAAACATACTAAAAGTCATTTAATAGCACACTTTAAAAAGGCAAATTTTATGGTATATAAATTGCACCTCAATAAAGCTGTTAAAAATAGAAGAACTGGTGGAAATAGGTGTATTAGATAGAAATCTAAGATGGTCTCCACAAGCCTCACCTGGTATACACATACCTTTTCCAAGTTATTCAAAAATCAACTACAATATAGATGCTGCTATGAAGAGCTTTTGCAGATGTAGTTAAGGTCCCAAATCAATTGGCTTTAAGAAAAAGAGATTATCCTAAGTGAGACTGACCTGATCAGGCGAGCCCTCAAAAGAGGTTAGGCTTTTCCCTGAAGAAGATATTCAAAGTGTGAGAAGGATTTGATGTGAGGTAAATTCTCCTTTGCTGACATTGAAGATGGAAGAGACCACGTGGCAAAGATTGTTGGTTGCTTCTAAAAGCTGATAGACCTCCCAGGCTAACAGCAAGGAGATGGGGACTTCAGTCCTACAACCATGGGACTGAATTCAGCCTGCAGCCTGAGTGAGCTTGGAACGGCATTCTTTCCCAATACCTCAGAGATGAACACACCCAGCTCATACCCAGCTCATACCTTGATTTCAGCCTCTCACGAATCTTGAGATCATGACATGAGCCAAAATCAAGAGTTAGACACTCAACCAACTGAGCCACCCAGGTACCCTCATTTTAAGTCACTGAGTTGTGGTGATTTGCTTTACAGCATTAGAAAACTAGTGTATAATAGTTATGGATATAAATGAAACAAGATTGGCCATGGCTTGATAATTGTTAAAAGCTGGATGATTAAAAAAAAAAAAAAAAGCTGGATGATAGATATAGGTGTTTCCATAACTGTTCTATCTACTTTTGTATATGTTGGAAATTTTCCTTAATAAAAAAAGTTCTTAAAAAAATACCCAGGCAACCACTAAAAGGAGTAGACTTAGAAAATAAAACTGTCAAACAGTAGAGAGGTCACAGAAACTTGGTCATAAAACCAACACAGTTTTAGAAATATTACTAGTTTAAATGCTCTGAGAGAGAGCTATGATTTTCAAATATCTGTGTGGACACGACAGGAGATGCTAACCTGGCAGTACGAGTTCATGCATTTGGTGGTCTCTGATATACCTGACTTTGGTATATGACATATTTGGTGTATGTGTTATTGTAGAAATAGTTTTTTTTTTTTTAAGTGGAAATTAAATCTAATGTTCACAGAACCTCTCAATTACCTCCTCGGTACTTTAAGCTTCCATAAAAAAATTTATTGTGTAGAGTAAATTCTGAGCTCTCTAAGGCTTTTCTGGTTTGCCTCCTGCGTATCTATCCAGCTTCATATCCCACATTTCCCCTAATCCTTTGCTCTGTAGGCCCAAGCAGTATCAGACTACATATAGTCCCCAGAACACTCAATGTTCTCTCCTACCCATTCTCTTTCATTTATGCTCTTCACTCTCTCTGAAACATCCTTCCACCTGCTATCATTCTACTCCCTCTCTTTCCATAGATGAACACTTAGGAAAATCATTGTTTTAGTAAAACAGAGTAATTCTTACATCTCTGGCACAGTGTAGTCAAACAGACCTGAGTTCAGATCTCAGATTCACCATTTGCTTGTTGTGTGACATTGAGCAAGTTGGTTAATTCTTCTGAGCCTCCCTTATCTTATCTATAAAATGAGAATGCTAATGTCTACTCTGAAGGTTTGTTATAATGTTAATACATCTGACACTAGTAACTGCTGTTGCCAGTAGCAGTGGCAGTAATAGTATTGTTATGGTCAGAATCTAATTTTAGGTGAATCTGGTAGATTAGACTAGGATTTACTCCAAAGAACTGAGCGTTTTGGGATCAATAATGAGACATGCAGGATTGTGCTGGTGTACTTACTTTGTGATTAGGAATGATCTCATAAGATTCACCTTAGTCTCTTACCTCTCAGAGGTTCTTCATCCTGACATAGGAAGCCAACCAGACATACCATTGGTGATGGCTAGACTCCAGGAGGCCAAATGATAAAGCCTGGATTAGAAAACGCAAATCCGGTTGACCCCAATGCTCCATGTTCTTGCCCTATACCATTCTGCCACCTTCATATAATTCTTGGATAGTATCAAAAGATACTTCCTGAAATTCTGTGGTTTTGATATTTCTAGCAGCTACTGGTAAAATTCTAAATATTATTAATTGCAGGAACTAATTTTAATATTTCTGAGTATAATTTTCTTTTTTTTAAAGCTGATAGTACCATGCTTAAAAAGTTTAGCTTTTTTTTCTATTTGTTTATAGTAGTCCCAAACTCTTCAGCATGGAATCTAGTTAGGGAAACAGAAATATTGTCAGACCAGATAATCAGGAATAATAATAAGGTGCAGCAGGAACACTAAAAGGAGTCTGGAAAAGCTTCCTGGAGGTGACATTTATGCAGAAACTTAAAGGAAAATCAGCAGAAATAGAGTGTTCCAAAACAGGAGAACACTTCAGATTTGATCACTACACTAACCATTCACTCCTTACAGAAATATTTTGTTTCTTTTTTCTTTAGACTCTGCACTTAAGAAGGCTCAACTAGAAATAGAACACTTGAAAGAAAATTTGATAAAGCTGAAAGAGAATGGTGAGTCATGCATGTTAGTAGATACAATGTTTAATAATACATTAAACAATAATTTAATATGTATTAAATACGTTTTAATATAATAATATCTTTAATAATAATACTAATAAAACACTATTGCCATTGTTACTACTTACTTCTACTACTATTACTACTACTATCACTTACTGCTTACTAAGTAACAGGTATTCTCCCAGGCACTTTATATGCATGAACTCTAATCCTCACAACCCTTCCAAGTAGTAGTATTATTCCCATTTCAAACACAAAAAAAAACCTGAGTTATGGAAGGTTAATTGAGTTATCCAATAGCTACATTAAGTATTAATGAATTAAGTAATACAGAGTGAGTATTAGAACCCATGTATCTGGGTTAGTCAGATACTCATGTGTCTGACTCCAAAACCTGTGGTCAACACAAATAATACCTATTTTGCCCCTGACATCAAGACACCTCATGATGAATTTAACAATACTTCACACACACGTGTTCACTGGGAAGCCAATAGGCTTGGAATCCATGGCGAATTAGTTAACCTGTCCCTGGCTTGACTGTAAAAATGCTACCAACTATAAATAATACAATAAAAGTTGAGTGTTGTGATGGTTAGTAACTACAAAAATAATTAAAAACGTGTTACCAGTTTTAAATAATTCTAAAATTGAGCTTACCCAGTGATACTGTGATTTATAATAAGAAATTTATATTTAGTCTTTGGCCCTGTTTCTGACACCAAGCTTCTAAAACCCTGCAAATTTCCCATGTGGAAATTTGTTAATGAGGACTCTTGGAAAGCCCCTGGTTTACCAATGCTGGAAGGGGACAGGGCTGGAGACTGAGTTTAGTCACCCATGGCCAATGGATTTAATTACTCATGCCTATGAATGAAGCCTTTATAAAAACCCCAAAGGACAGGGTCTGGAGAGCTTCTGGTCAGTGAACACATGGAGATTTGGGGAGAGTGGTGTCCACAGAGAGGACATGGAAACTCCTCACCCCTTTACTCATACTTTGCCCTGTGCATTTCTTCTATCTGGCTATTCTTGAGTTATATCTTTTTATAATAAACTGGCAATCTAGTGAGTAAAATGTTTCTCTGAATTCTGTGAGCCACTCTAACAAAGTAATCAGACCAAGATGGGGGTCGTGGCAACCTCTGATTTATGACCAGTCAGTCAGAAGCACACATAACAACATGAGCTTGCCATTGGCATCTGAAGTGGTGAACATTCTTGTGGGACTGAACCCTTAACCTGTGCAATCTGATGTTATCTCCAGCTAGATAGTGTCAGAATTGAGCGGAATTATAGGATGCCTGGCTGGTGTCCAATAATTGCTTGGATGTATAGGAGAAAAGAACCCTTACATTGTAATTGGTGATCAGGATTGTTAACCCTCCTTTTCAAAAGTATGTGATACAGTTATAACACTGCCTCCTTAGTAATTGATAGAACAATAAAACAAAATCAGTAAAGATATGGAAGACTTAAGAACACTACCAGCCAACATGATAATTATAGAAATTGATAATTATGGAAATTTTTGATAATTTCTATAATTGATAATTATAGCAAACTCCACCAGATGACACATTCTTTTCAAGTATACATGGAATGTTCACAAGGAGAGACCATACTGAGCCATAAAATACATCTCTGTGGAAGAACTGAAATCACAAATTATGTTCTCTGACCATAATAGAATTAAACCGAAAAACAGTAACAGGAGTATGTTTAAAAAATCCCCAAATATCACAATTGCACCAAGAAGCATAAAATACCTAGGAATAAATCTAACCAAAGATGTAAAAAATCTGTATGCTGAAAACTATAGAAAGCTTATGAAGGTAATTGAAGAAGATATAAAGAAATAGAAAGACATTCCCTGCTCATGGATTGGAAGAATAAATATTGTCAAAATGTCAATACTACCCAATGCTATCTACACATTCAATGCAATCCCAATCAAAATTGCACCAGCGTTCTTCTCGAAACTAGAACAAGCAATCCTAAAATTCATATGGAACCACAAAAGGCCCCGAATAGCCAAAGTAATTTTGAAGAAGAAGACCAAAGCAGGAGGCATCACAATCCCAGACTTTAGCCTCTACTACAAAGCTGTCATCATCAAGACAGCATGGTATTGGCACAAAAACAGACACATAGACCAATGGAATAGAATAGAAACCCCAGAACTAGACCCACAAACGTATGGCCAACTCATCTTTGACAAAGCAGGAAAGAACATCCAATGGAAAAAAGACAGTCTCTTTAACAAATGGTGCTGGGAGAACTGGACAGCAACATGCAGAAGGTTGAAACTAGACCACTTTCTCACATCATTCACAAAAATAAACTCAAAATGGATAAAGGACCTGAATGTGAGACAGGAAACCATCAAAACCCTAGAGGAGAAAGCAGGAAAAGACCTCTCTGATCTAAGCCATAGCAATCTCTTACTCGACACATCCCCAAAGGCAAGGGAATTAAAAGCAAAAATGAACTACTGGGACCTTATGAAGATAAAAAGCTTCTGCACAGCAAAGGAAACAACCAACAAAACTAAAAGGCAACCAATGGAATGGGAAAAGATATTTGCAAATGACATATCGGACAAAGGGCTAGTATCCAAAATCTATAAAGAGCTCACCAAACTCCACACCCAAAAAACAAATAACCCAGTGAAGAAATGGGCAGAAAACATGAATAGACACTTCTCTAAAGAAGACATCCGGATGACCAACAGGCACATGAAAAGATGCTCAACGTCGCTCCTCATCAGGGAAATACAAATCAAAACCACACTCAGATATCACCTCACGCCAGTCAGAGTCACCAAAATGAACAAATCAGGAGACTATAGATGCTGGAGAGGATGTGGAGAAACAGAAACCCTCTTGCACTGTTGGTGGGAATGCAAACTGGTGCGGCTACTCTGGAAAACAGTGTGGAAGTTCCTCAGAAAATTAAAAATAGACCTACCCTATGACCCAGCAATAGCACTGCTAGGAATTTACCCAAGGGATACAGGAGTACTGATGCATAGGGGCACTTGTACCCCAATGTTTATAGCAGCACTCTCAACAATAGCCAAATTATGGAAAGAGCCTAAATGCCCATCAACTGATGAATGGATAAACAAATCGTGGTTTATATACACAATGGAGTACTTACGTGGCAATGAGAAAGAATGAAATATGGCCCTGTGTAGCAACATGGATGGAACTGTAGAGTGTGATGCTAAGTGAAATAAGCCATACAGAGAAAGACAGATACCATATGTTTTCACTCTTATGTGGATCCTGAGAAACTTGACAGAAACCCATGGGGGAGGGGAAGGAAAAAAAAAAAAAAAGAGGTTAGAGTGGGAGAGAGCCAAATCATAAGAGACTCTTAAAAACTGAGAACAAACTGAGGGTTGATGGGGGGTGGGAGGGAGGGGAGGGTGGGTGATGGGTATTGAGGAGGGCACCTTTTGGGATGGGCACTGGGTGTTGTATGGAAACCAATTTGGCAATAAATTTCATATATTGAAAAAAAAATCTTCCTCATGAAGAAAACTCTGAGTTCAGATATCTTCACTAGTGAATTCTAAAAAACTTTTAAAGAATAAATAATACCGATTTTACATAAATTCTTCCAGAGAATTGAAGAAGACAGAATACTTTCCATATGGGCAGCATTACCCTGATAACAAAAACCAGGCAGAAATATTACAGTATCCCTGATGACTACAGAAGAACTTGTGAAAGTATGGAGAGTAAGAAGTAACTTTGGGAGTAGTTGTGTTTCTCCACAATGAATTGGCCAAATAAGTGGCTGTGCATCTATTAATAAGAATGACATAGGTGTATGTGCATGACACAAATAGATGTCCGTGATATGTTATCAGGTGAAAAAAGCAAGTTGTACAGTACTATATGTGGGACAGTGTTATTTTGGCTTTTATTTTGGGGGTCTGGGTGTATGTGTGTGTGTGCCCACAGGACTTTGATGAAGTGGTACACATTAATGTGGGGCAGTAGAGTCGTGAAGACACTGGAATAATTTGCGTAAGTTGTAAATACCTGCTGCACTGAGTGTTTCAACTGTCTACCACCTACCCCACTATCCCAGCTCCTTCCAGCCCCTGTCTTCCCAGCCGCTAAAGGAATAATACTTGGCAGTTCTCTAGAATTTTCCTCCTGAGCTCATTCTTACAGGTGAAGGTCCATGCTTTAAGAGTTGTTAAATATTTTTTTTTTAATTTTTTTTTTTCAACGTTTATTTATTTTTGGGACAGAGAGAGACAGAGCATGAACGGGGGAGGGGCAGAGAGAGAGGGAGACACAGAATCGGAAACAGGCTCCAGGCTCTGAGCCATCAGCCCAGAGCCCGACGCGGGGCTCGAACTCACGGACCGCGAGATCGTGACCTGGCTGAAGTCGGACGCTTAACCGACTGCGCCACCCAGGCGCCCCTTAAATATTTTTAATAAAACCCTTGTCTGTATGTTAGAATGTGTATATAGAATCTTTTGAAGAGTATTTACTAAGTATTAATATTATTTTGGGTGAGGGTGGTGAATAAGGGTTAGATGAGAATATTCAGTTTGAACATAACATTGTTTGTTTGTTTAACTAAAAGCCTGTATTCCATTTGTGATCAGCAAAACAATATTGCATTTAAAACAAGCCATAATTCAACTGCATTTTTAAGATTTATGAAAACTAAAATTCTGGTAACCTCCAGTGTGGACAAATGGGGAGTGTCATTGTACAGAATGTAACTTTGTACAATCTTTTTGAAGATTTGTTTTGGCAGTATCTATTACATTTCCTCAATGCACATATCAGCTGATCCAGTGGTCCAATTTCTGGGGATTTGTTTTTTGGAAGTAATGTCATAAGTACCTAAAGATTGATGAAAAAGGATAATGATTTTAGAATTGTTTATAAGAGCAAGTCATTGGCAACACACCTGAATCTTCATCAGTAGGGGAATTAAACGCACTGGGCAGAATAAAATGAGAGGATGCGTTGAGACCAGTAGATTAGTAAGTGATGTATGAAAAAGATGGACTAAAGTAAAGAGGAATACATTACTGATATGACACAGCTGCATACCCAAAATATATATTGAGTGAAAGAAGCCTCACACACAAAAAATATGTATATTAAGAATCCATTTGTGGGGCGCCTGGGTGGCTCAGTCGGTTAAGCTGCCGACTTCAGCTCAGGTCGTGATCTCGTGGTCTGTGAGTTCGAGCCCCGCGTCGGGCTCTGTGCTGACAGCTCAGAGCCTGGAGCCTGTTTCAGATTCTGTGTCTCCCTCTCTCTGACCCTCCCCTGTTCATGCCCTGTCTCTCTCTGTCTCAAAAATAAATAAACGTTAGGGGCCCCTGGGTGGCTTGGTCGGTTAAGCGTCTGACTTCAGCTCAGGTCATGATCTCACAGTCTGTGAGTTTGAGCCCCGCGTCAGGCTCTGTGCTGACAGCTCAGAGCCTGGAGCCTGTTTCAGATTCTGTGTCTCCCTCTCTCTCTGCTCCTCCCCTGTTCATGCTCTGTCTCTCTCTGTGTCAAAAATAAATAAACGTTAAAATTAAAATAAATAAATAAATAAATAAATAAACGTTAAAAAAAAATTTAAAAAAAAAAGAATCCATTTGTATGAAAACCAAGAACCAGTAAAACTAATTTAAAAGTAGTTCCAAATGAGAAATGGCAAATGACTTTGTAAGGACAGTCCTGTAAAGACATCCATGATACAAAACAACAACAACAACAACAAAACCCACACATCGATATGGTAAAGTTGCAGACAGATTGTGTAGCATCATTTAAATCTTTGAAAAATTGCACAAGCCAAAAAACAAATGTCTCTGTCTCTGTATATATGCACCCACCCACTGACACATATACAAGGTGGGATTGTAAATGATTTTTTTTTTCTTTTTGGTGTGTGTTCAGCACTTTTCAAATTAAAAAAATTACATGCTAAGAGGGGGAAAGGAAAAGGAAGCAAGGGGGGAAAAAAGGAAGAAAGGAAAAATACAAGGAATAATTAATACAAACAGGTGATAAAGAGGGAAAACAAAGGAGACTCTTTTTTAAGTTTATTTATTTTATTTGTGTGTGTGTGTGTGTGTGTGTGTGTGTGAGAGAGAGAGAGAGAGAGAGAGAGAGAGAGAGAGAGAAAGCACAAGCCAAGGGAGGGGCAGAAAGGGAAAGAGAGAGAGAATCCCAAGCAGGCTCCATACCACCAGCACAGAGCCAGAGCCCTATGTGGAGCTCGAACTCACAGACTGTGAGATCATGACCTGAGCCGAAATCAAGAGTCAGAGGTTTAACCAACTGTGCCACCCAGGTGTCCCAACAAAGGAGACTTTTAAGCAGAAGAAGAAAAATAAGAGAAATATATGTGGAAATGGCTAAAAAGAAACAGCTACAAATTCAGGAAAGTTTCCCATAGCAAGTTTGCAATAATACGGAAACTGATGAGCCCTGGAAAGAGCAGGTTTTAGAGTGGACTACCATTTTTTGGGCTGTGGTGCAGGCAGAAAGATGGTTTTGATACATTAACTTGATTTAGCTTAGAAAATCTGTCCATTCGCTGCTCGTGGCTCACCATTTGTTGTCTGTGGGGCCCTACCGTTGCTGAATAGAAGTGTCTAGGAGTGTATGTGGTATGTATGAGAGATAGGACCACAAGCAAGTAGGAAGATAATTTTCTCTGCTGCTGAACCGCTAGGAGGTAGGCTCCGCTGCTTTAAAAATACATCTCCTCCAAGAGCCTCTAGTGCCAAAAACCCTATCCTCAAAATATCCAGCTCTGGGGCGCCTGGGTGGCTCATTTGGTCAAGCGTCCGACTTCAGCTCAGGTCATGATCTCACGGTCCGTGAGTTCGAGCCCCGCATCGGGCTCTGTGCTGACAGCTCAGAGCCTGGAGCCTGCCTCAGATTCTGTGTCTCCCTCTCTCTCTGACCCTCCCCTGTTCATGCTCTGTCTCTCTCTGTCTCAAAAATAAATAAACATTAAAAAAAAAAGTTTAAAATATCCAGCTCATTAGTCTGGTGTGAGAAACAAAAAGAAAACTGTGTTCTTTTCTCTGTTTTAGATTCAATTGACCTACAGAAAGCAAAGGAACGTAACCAGAGACTGGATGAAGAAATTCTGGCTTTAAGAAATCGGGTTCGATCACTTGACTCAGAAAAAAAAGTGCTTGGAGAAGTAGTAAGTTGTTGAATGTCATTTGTTCTTAGAATTTATTTAAATGTGTATAAAATAACAATCAGCAGCTAGAGCAACATAGATATGTATTACCTATATGATTGTATATATATATATATATATATATATATATATATATATATATATAGTCATTAATGAGGACTGATACTGGCGGCTATAGCATCCCAGATAGATGCCATACTGTGACTTAGATGACCTATCAGTATTTATATTTTATACATTTTAGCTGCCTGTGCTAAACAGTAATGTTACTGTTCTTATGTCAGTTTAGGACCTTTTTAATAAGGATTTAGATATCAGTTTACACTTAATTTAGCAAATAGAAATTATTATTCTATTATATTGGATAAATTTGAGTTATGCCACATTGTTGAATTATTTCTTTTTAGTAATGTATTGATTTTTTTAATTTTTAGTTTTTTTAATGTTTATTTATTTTTGAGAGAGACAGAGACAGAGCGTGAGTGGGGGAGGGGCAGAGAGAGAGGGAGACACAGAATCTGAAACAGGGTCCAGGCTCTGAGCTGTCAGCACAGAGCCCAATGAAGGGCTCAAACTCACCAACTGTGAGATCATGACCTGAGCTGAAGTTGGATGCTCAACCTACTGAGCCACCCAGGCACCCCTGTATTTATTGATTTTTAATATGGACTTCTAAGTTCTGGATATATGTCTCTTCAATTTTAGTTTATATTCATTTTACAGTCATATCTCTAGTGTCTCACACAACAGCCCACATAAACTAATTGCTCAAGTAATTTTGTTGCAAGAATGAATAAATACCCAAGAGGATGGCTATTATCAAAACAACAGAAAAAAAAAATGTTGACAGTAATATGGAGAAATTGGAGCCCTTGTGCATTGTTATTGAGAACGAAAAATAGTATTGCAGTGACTATAGAAAACAGCATGGCACTTTCTTTAAAAAGTAAATGTAGGGGCGCCTGGGTGGCGCAGTCGGTTAAGCATCCGACTTCAGCCAGGTCACGATCTCGCGGTCCGGGAGTTCGAGCCCCGCGTCGGGCTCTGTGCTGACAGCTCAGAGCCTGGAGCCTGTTTCCGATTCTGTGTCTCCCTCTCTCTCTGCCCCTCCCCCGTTCATGCTCTGTCTCTCTCTCTGTCCCAAAAATAAATAAACGTTGAAAAAAAAAATTAAAAAAAAAAAAAAAAAAAAAGTAAATGTAGGGGCGCCTGGGTGGCTCAGTCAGTTGAGCTGCCGACTTCGGCTCAGGTCATGATCTCGAGGTCCGTGAGTTCGAGCCCCGCGTCAGGCTCTGTGCTGACAGCTCAGAGCCTGGAGCCTGTTTCATATTCTGTGTCTCCCTCTCTCTGACCCTCCCCCGTTCATGCTCTGTCTCTCTGTGTCTCAAAAATAAATAAATGTTATAAAAAAAAATTAAAAAAAAAAAAAAGTAAATGTAGAATTACCATATGATTGAGCAATTCTGCTTTTGAGTATATACCCAAAGAATTGAAAGCAGGGACTTGAACAGATTTGCACACTCATGTCACAGCAGTGTTATCCACAACATCCAAAAGGTTGAAGCAATGCAAGTGTCCCTTGATGGATGAATAGATAAACAAAATGTGGCACATACATTTGGAATATATAGATAAACAAAATGGAATATTACTCAGCCTGAAGGGCATTCTGACCTGTGCTACAACAGGGATGAAACTTGAAGACATTATGTTAATTAAAATGTTAGTCACAAAAGGACAAATAGTGTATGATTCCCTTTATATGAGGTACCTAGACTAGCAAAATCACAGAGACAGAAAATAGAATGGTGGTTGCCAGGGGCTGGGGGGAAAGAGAGGGACAGAATAGGGAGTTCTTATCTAATGGGTAAAGAGTTTCAGTTTTGGAAAATGAAAAGAATTGTGGAGACTGATGATGGTGATGGTTACATAATAATGTGAATGTACTTAATAGTACTGAACTGTGTGCTTAAAAATGGTCAACATGGTAGGGACGCCCATGTGGCTCAGTTGGTTGAGCGTCCAACTCGATTTCGGCTCAGGTCATGATCTCACTGTTCATGGGATTGAGCCCCAAATCAGGCACTATGTTCACAGTGTGGAGCCTGCTTGGGATTCTCTCTCTCCTTCTCTCTCTGCCCCTCTCCCATTCATGCTGTCTCATGCTCTCTCTCTCAAAATAAATAAATAAATAAAACTTTTTTAAAAAGGTCAACATGGTAAATTTTGTGTTATGTAGGTTTTATCATAATTTTTAAATGTAATCATAAGCATGAATAAACAATGACTGTTCAAGTTGTCTTAGTCTTTGTAAATTTATATATTTAATACTGACATATACTTATATGTTTAATACATGCATGTACATATATACACCTGCATGATAAAATTCAAGAAGGGTACATCGCACACAGTGTTGTTTCTGGAAAGGGAAAAGGGATTGTGGCGTAAGGTTATGATAGGATAATATCATTTTTTTTAAGTTTATTCATTTTGAGATAGAGCGTGTGAGTGGGGGAAGGGCAGAGAGAATGGGAGACCGAGAACCCCAAGCAGGCTCTGCACTGTCAGTACAGAGCCCGACTCAGGGCTGGAGCTCAAGAACCATGAGATCATGACCTGAGCCAAGATCAAGAGTCAGAAGCTTAACCCACTGAGCCACTTTTTACTCTATAAACCTATGTGTGTTAGTTGAATTTTTTTCGTGAAGAATGTATTCATGTATTACTAGTACCTTTTAATAGCAAAGCAAACCCCCTCCCCAACCCCATACTCTCATATTTGAAATACTTTTGTATTTAAGGTCAAAAGGCTCAAAGGAAAGATTCATGAATCTCAAGAGAATAAGCAACTTGGAAACCACTCCCCTGGGAAAACTGTGGGTGCTGAACAGAGAGAACAGGTATTTGAAAGTCTATTCTTTCTGGTTTCATATTTTGAAGTGAGTCCCATTTTTGCAGAGTATACCAGAGCGATTGGTGCTGATCATTTATTACTCTCCTCTTATTGCCTCTTTTTCTATTGCTCAGCCAATTAGAGTGGAGGAAGAAATTGGGGTTCAGAGGATGTGTTTCTGTTCACTTCTTCCCCACAGGGGAAATGTATGTGAATAATGTGATGGATTATTTCTTTTAAAGAAAAGAGGAAAGGAATCTTACAAAGAGACAACCAATTTGAGCATTTTTAATCATCACAATGAAGTTGATTTATAGAATCAACCAATGGTGGGAGAGGGGGTAGTTGGAGCCACGCTTAAAGTAATAAACCAGGGTAGAGAACGAGAAAGGCCTAGACGCCATGTGCAGTGTCTAGTCTTTTCAGTGTGACCAGCATCTGAAGCGGTGGACAAAGTGGTCGACTTTAGGGCTGGAATGAAGCAAAGCCAGTATGTATTAGATAAGGCTGTTTCAGACATTCAGGGCAAGGAGCTAGACTGCTTTGGGGGGCTTTCCTCTTATATACTTAAGATGAGTGACATCCCTTGTTGCTGAGGGGCCTCATTCATGAGAGCTGTTTTTATTGTAGCTCCCTGGGCCCTATAGCCCAGACCTCTTAGGTATCATGGAAACTACAGCTACAGAATTTCTTGGCTTTGACCCAAGGAGTTAGTGTCCTTTCTTGTCTTCCAAAACCCTTTTCCATATAAGCAGTACATTTTTGTAGGAAAGAAAGGAAGAAAAGCAGGGAATGATGAGTGGAGGAAAGAAAAGAAGGAATTTACAATCAAGACTGCAGTAACTTTTACCAAAATCATTCCCCAAACACTCAGTAGGGCTCTAGTTACAAGCAAGTTGATTATTAATAACTATTTTGATTAGTTTCTTACTTATCCTTCCAGTATGTCTTTATGCAAATGTAAGAAATTTGAATATTTACTCAGATTTCCTCCCTTCCTGATTTCTTTTTCTTTTTACTTCTGTATCATACAAAAGAGAGATCCTTCTGTATCATACAAAAAAAGTCTTCCTCATTCTTTTTTCTTTTTAATTTTTTTTTTAACATTTATTTATTTTTGAAAGACAGAGAGAGACAGTGCATGAGCAGGGGAGGGGGAGAGAGAGAGAGGGAGACACAGAATCCAAAGCAGGCTCCAGGATCTGAGCTGTTTGTTAGCACAGAGCCCAGCATGGGGCTTGAACTCACGAATTGCAAGACCATGACCTGAGCTGAAGTCAGAGGCTCAACCAACTGAGCCACCCAGGCGCCCCAAGTCTTCCTCATTCTTTAGAGCAGTGTAGCTTTCTATTGTGTGCATATACTACATTTAACCAGTCTCCTCTGATGAACACTTGGGTTGTTTCTAGTCTTTTGCACATGTATGCAGGTGTTTCTGTAGGATAGAGTCACAGAAATGGGATTATGGGATTAGAGATTAGATACATCTGTAATTTGGGTAGATATTGCCCGATATCCCTCAGAGAGAATTATACCATTTTCCTCTCCCTCAGCAATGCATGTGAAAACCACTTGGTAAAAAATTCACCAACTGAATATATTGTCAAAATTTTGTGTTTTTACTAAATGAGAGCTGAGAATGGGTATCCAAATGTAGTTTTCATGTTTATTTATCTATTTACAGTAAGACTGGGCATTTTTCATATGTTTAAAAGTTATTTGTATTTCTTTTATAAAATAGCTTGATTGAAATACCTAATACAATACAGACATACATATTTTAAGAGTTGAGTTCAATGAGATTTGACAGGTGCATACACCTGTATAACCACAACCGACCACTGCAATCAAGAAAGAAAACACATTCATTAGCCTAACATATTCATTAGCTCCCTCCCCCTTTGCCATCACACCCCTCCCTGCCCTGTCCCCACTCCACCACTTTCTGTTATAATACATTTTCTAGAATTTCTAATAAATAGAATCATCTGGTATATACTCTTTTGTGTTTGGCTTCTTTCATTTGAAATGATGCTTTTGACATTTATTCATGTTGCTGCCTGTGTCAAGAGTTCATGTTTTATATTGCTGAGTAATATCCCTGTATGTGGATATACCATAAACTATTTGTCTACCCACTGGTTGATAGAACATTCAGATTATTTTCAGGTTTTGACTGTTATAAAATAAAGCTGTCACTAGTATCCTCATACCAGGTTTGTTTTTTTTTTTTTTTTTTCATCTTGGATAAATACCTAGTAGTGGAATTATCAAGTCATAGAGTCAGTGCATGTTTAACTGTATAAAAAACTGCCAGACTGCTTTCCAAAGTAGTGGTACTAGTTTACATTCCCATTGACGATGGTATGGAAGTTTCAGTTGCTTCCTCATCTTCAACAACATTGTTACTGTCAGTCTTGTGAATTCTAGACATTCTAGTGGACACGTAATGGTATCTCACGGTGCTTTTAATTTGACTTTTGAGAGTATCTAATAACAATGAGTATGTTTTGATGTGTTTATTGGCCATTAGTGCATGTTCTTTTATGAAACCTCTGTTCAAATATTTTGCTCGTTTTTAATTCAGTTATTTATATTAAGTTGTAGGAATTCTTTCTATTTTTTGGATAACTGTCCTTCATTAGATAGATGTATTTTCAATATTTTCTCAGTCTGTGGCTTGTCTTTTCGTCTTTTAAAACAGTGGTTTTTTTTGTTTTTTTTTTTTTAATTTTTTTTTAACGTTTATTTATTTTTGAGACAGAGAGAGACAGAGCATGAACGGGGGAGGGTCAGAGAGAGGGAGACACAGAATCTGAAACAGGCTCCAGGCTCTGAGCCGTCAGGACAGAGCCCGACGCGGGGCTCGAACTCACGGACCGCGAGATCGTGACCTGAGCCGAAGTCGGCCGCTTAACCGACTGAGCCACCCAGGCGCCCCAAAACAGTGTTTTATGAAGAGTAGTTGTTTTAAAATTTTGATGGATCCCAATTCATCAAAGTTTTCTTTTATAATTTTATGATAGGACATAAAAGCTATCTAAGAACCAAGGACACAAAATATTTCTCCTCTCTTTTCTTCTAAAGGTTTTATAGTTTGAGCTTCTACATTTAGATTTATGATCCATCAGAGATCATTTTTGTATATAGTGTGATGTAAGGGTTGAGGTTCATTTATTTCCAAATGTATATCCAATTATTCCAGAACCATTTATTGGAAAGAGAGTTATTTCTTTATCGAATTACTTTGGCTCCTTTAGCAAAAATTAGTTATACAGCTCAGTTTCTGGACTCTATTCTGTTCCATTAATCTACGCTTATTCTTAAATAATGCCATGCTGTTGTTTTATTGTAAGTCTTAAAATCAGAAAGAAAACCTTTCCAACTCTGTTTTTCTTTTTTAAAATTGTTTGGACTGTTCTAGGTCCTTTGCATTCCCAAATATATTTTATTTTTTAATGTGTATTTATTTATTTTTGAGAGAGAGAGAGAGCAAACATGAGCAGGAGAGGGGCAGAGAGAGGGGGAGAGAGAGAATCCTAAGCAGGCTCTGCACTGTAACAGGCTCTGCGCTGACGGTGCAGAGCCCAACACACGGCTCAAACTCACAAACCATGAAGTCATGACTTGAGCTGAAACCAAGAGTAGGAAACTTAACCGACTGAGCCACCCAGGTACTCCCCTATATACATTTTAGAATGAACTTGTCAGTTTTGACAAAAATGCCATGTAGGATTTTTATTGGAATGGCATTGAATGTTCAGATCAATTGAGGAAGAATTTATATTTTAACAATATTGGGTCCACCAATGTGTTAACATGGTCTATATCTTTCCATTTATTTGGGTCTTTAATTTGTCTCAGCAATGTTTTGTAGTTTTCAGCACACAGTTCTTACCTATGTAGAATTACATTTATTCTTTTTAAAAAATGGAAGTATAATTTACATTGCCATAAAATTCACCCTTTTAAAGTGTACAGTGCAGTGAATTTTAGTATACTCACAAAGTTATGCAATTATCACTACTGTCTAATTTCAGAACATTTTTATCTCCCCAAAAGAAACCCCATATCCATTAGTAGTCATTCTCCATTCCCTTAGCCCCAGCCTCTTGGCAACTACTAATTTACTTTTTGTCTCTAAGAATTTGCCTATCCGGTACATTTCATGCAAATGGAATCATAAAATATGTGGTCTTCTGCATCTGGCTTCTTTCACTTTAGCATAATATTTTCAAGACTCAAGCCTATCATTGCATAGGTAAGTGCTTTATCTCTTTTTTGTGGCTAAATAATATTTCATTGCATGGATTATACCACATTTTGTTTTTCCATTCGTCAATTGAGGGGCATTTGGTAGTTCCCACTTTGTGGCTATTTTGAATAATGCAAACTTTTTGTGTGGACATGTTTTCATTTCTTTTGGGTATGTACCTAGGAGTGAAATTGCTGGGTCATATGTTAACTCTCTGTTTACCCTTTTGAAGAAATGCCAGGCTGTTTTCCAAAGCAGTTGTTCCATATAATATTCCCATCAGCAGTGTATAAGAATTCCAATTTCCCCACATCTTCACCAATATTTGTTATAGTCTTATCTTTTTTATTATAGCTATCCTAGTGGGTGTGAAGTAGGATCTTAATGTAATTTTGATTTGTATTTCCTGTGTAATCTTGAGCATCTTTTCTTACGCTTATTGGCCATTTGTATATCTTCTTTAGAAAATGTCTATTCATGGGGTGACTGAGTGGCTCAGTCTTTTAAGCATCCAACTCTTCACTTCAGCTCAGGTCACGATCTCACGCTTTGTGGGATCGTGCCCATGTTGGGCTCTGTGCTGACAGGGTGGAGCCTGCTTGGGATTCTCTCTCTCCCTCATTCTCTGCCCCTCCCCTGCTCACGTGTGTGTGTGTGTGTGTGTGTGTGTGTGTGTGTGTGCGCGCGCGCGCGCGCGCGCACGCGCATGCGCACTCACGCATGCACACACGCGAGCTCTCTCTCTCTCTCTCTCTCTCTCTCTCTCAAGATAAATAAATAAAGGGGTGCCTGGGTGGTTCAGTCGGTTGAGCGTCCGACTTTGGCTCAGGTCATGATCTCGCTGCTCGTGAGTTCGAGCCCTGCATTGGGTCCTGTGCTGACAGCTCAGAGCCTGGAGCCTGTTTCAGATTCTGTGTCTCCCTCTCGCTCTGCCCCTTCCCTGCTCATGCTCTGTCTCTCTCTGTCTCTCAAAAATGAATAAACGTTAAAAAAATTTTTTTAGGGGCGCCTGGGTGGCGCAGTCGGTTAAGCGTCCGACTTCAGCCAGGTCACGATCTCGCGGTCCGTGAGTTCGAGCCCCGCGTCAGGCTCTGGGCTGATGGCTCAGAGCCTGGAGCCTGTTTCCGATTCTGTGTCTCCCTCTCTCTCTGCCCCTCCCCCGTTCATGCTCTGTCTCTCTCTGTCCCAAAAATAAATAAACGTTGAAAAAAAAATTTTTTTAAGATAAATAAGCATTAAAAAAAGAAAATGCCTATTCATATTCTTTGCCAGTTTTAATGGAGTTGTCTTTTTATTGCAAGAGCTCTTTATATACTCTATTTATTAATCTCTGTCATAGACTGAATTGTGCCTCCATTGAAATATGTTGAAGTCCTAACCCCCAGTACCTGGGAACACGACCTCATTTGGATACAGGGTCTTTGCAAATGCAGTCAAGTTAAGATGAGGTCATTAGGATGGGCCCTAATCCAATATGACCGGCGTACCTGTGAGAAGAGGAAATGCTATGTGAAGACAGAGACACACAGGGAGTGCCATGTGATGACAGATGGAGAGATTGGAGGGATGCAGGTACAAGCCAAGACATGCCAAGGATTGACAGCCACCACCAGAAGCTAGAAGAGGCAAGGAAAGAGTCTACCCAGAGTCTCAAAGGGAACATTGCTTTGGTAATAGCTTGACTTCAGAGTTCCAGCCTCCAGAGTGATGAGGAATAAATTTCTGTCGTTTTAAGCTACCCAGTTTGTGGTACTTTGTTATGGCAGCCCGCAGAAACTCGTTGACATTTTGGTACCAAAAAGTGAGGTACCTTCTATAACAAATAGCTAAAACAGTAGAAGTGCCTTTGTACTTGTATTACATGTGGAAGCTGGAGTAATGTTGGGGTGCTAGATAGAAAAAGCTTAAATTGCCTTGAAGGGATTGTTGGTATAAATACAGACTTAAAGGTGATTCTGTTGAGAGTTCATGAAGAAGTGAGACTATAGGGAAAGCTTCTGTCTCTCGGAGAATACGTAGATTGCCATGATCGGAATGTTGCTTAGAAACATGAACTTTGAAGCTGCTTCTGGTGAGGCCTCAGAGAGCAGTGAGGAACATGCCCTATTTGACTCTGAAGAAGAGATGATCCTTGTTATAAAGTAGCAGAGAACGTGGTTGAATTATGTTTTACCACTGAGTGGAAAGTAGAACCTGGAAGTGATAAACTTGGATATTTAACTGTGGTGATTTCTGAACAAAATGTATAAGGTGTGGCCTGTTTTAACCGTGATGCTTATGGTAAAATATGAGAGGAAAGAGATAAATTGAATGAACTTCAATAAAAAAGAACAACACTCGATGTTATAAATCCTGTAATATATTGTTAATTATTTTTGCTTAAGCCTTTTAAGGGGAAAACAAAAGTATTTCGTATTTAACCACATACTGACCACTTCTAGAGTTCACCATTGCTTTTGCATAGATCCAAATTTCTACCTGGTACCATACTTCTTTAGCTTAAAGACCATGATTCAACATTTCTCCTGGTATAGATCTACTAGTGATCAACTTTTTGGTTTTTTTCCCTTTTGTCTGCAAAAGTCTTTGTTCTACTTTTGTTTTTCAAAAATGTTTGTTATTGTGATAAAATACACATAACTATTCTTTTTAAAATTTTTTTTCAACGTTTATTTATTTTTGGGACAGAGAGAGACAGAGCATGAACGGGGGAGGGTCAGAGAGAGAGGGAGACACAGAATCTGAAACAGGCTCCAGGCTCTGAGCCATCAGCCCAGAGCCCGACGCGGGGCTCGAACTCAAGGACCGCGAGATCATGACCTGGCTGAAGTCAGACGCTCAACCGACTGCGCCACCCAGGCGCCCCTACACATAACTATTCTTAAGTGTACAGTTCAGTGATAGTAAGCACATTCACAATGTTGTGCAGCTATTACTAACATCTACTTCCAGAACTCCCTTCATCTTGCAAACCTGAAACTGTGTATTCATTAACCAATAATTCCCTCTTCTGCCCTTCCTCCCAGCCGCTGGTAACCGCCATTCTACTTTCTGTCTCTATGATTTGGACTACTCTAGGTACCTCAAATAAGGGGAATCATATTCACTATTTGTCCTTTGGTGACTCACATTCCAATTAGCATGATATCTTCCAAGTTTCATCCCTGTTGTACCACATGTCAGAATGCCCTTCCTATTTCAGGCTGAAATTCCATTGTATTGCCACATTTTGTGTATCTATTCATCCATCAAGGGACACTTGAGCTGCTTCAACCTTTGGGCTGTTGTGGATAACACTGCTATGAACACAAGTGTGCAAATATCCATTCAAGTCCCTGCTTTCAATTCTTTTGGGTATATACCTAGATGTGGAATTGCTGGATTATAGTAACTGGCTTTCATTTTGTTGAAGAACCATCACACCGTTTTCCACAGTGACAACACCATTCTACTTTCTCACTAACAGTTTCACAAGGGTTCCAATTTCTCTATATCATCATCAACAACACCTATTTTCTGTGGTTTTGGTGGTAGCTATCCTAATGAGTACAGGGTAGTTTCTCATTGTGGTTTGAGTTGCATTTACCTAATAATTAATGATGTTAAACATCTTTTCATGTGTTTATTGATCAATCATATGTCATCATTGGAGAAATATCTATTCAAGTCCGTTGCGTATTTTAAAATCAGGTTGTTGTTATGTTGTTGAGTTTTGGGAGCTCTTTATATATTCTGCTTATATCAATCCCTTATCAGCTATATAATTGCAAATATTTTTCCATTCCATAGGTTTCATTTCATCTGTGTTGATGCACAAAAAATTCTAAATTTCATGGTCAGTTTGTCTATTTTTTCTTTTATTGCCTGTGCCTTTGATGTCATATCCAAGAAATCATTGCCAAATTTAATGTTATAAAGCTTTTTGCATGTTTTCCTCTACGAGCTTTATAGTTTTACATCTTATATTTAAATCTTTGATTCATTTTTAGTTAATTTTTATATATGCTGTTAGGATACAACTTCATTCTTTTGTAAATGGATGTCCAATTTTTTCAGCATCATTTGTTGAAAAGACTGGTCTTTTCCCATTGAATGGTCTTGGCACATTTGTCAAAAATCATTTGACCATATCGGGACACCTGGGTGGCTCAGTCAGTTGAGTGACTGACTTCAGCTCAGGTCATGATCTCACAGTCTGAGTTCGAGCCCCGAATCAGGCTCTATGCTGACAGCTCAGGGTCTGGAGCCTGCTTTGGATTCTGTGTCTCCCTCTCTCTCTGCCCCTCCCCTGCTCATGCTCTGTCTGTCTCTCTCTCTGTCAAAACTAAATAAACATTAAAAAAAATCATTTGACCATATACATGCAGGTTTATTTTGGGGCTCTGTATTCTATTCCATTGGCCTATATGTCTGTATTTATGCCTGTACCACACTGTTTTGACTACTCTGGCTTTGTACTAAATTTTTAAGACATGTTTATTTTGAGTGAGAGAGAGGGAGTGCATGCTTATGCGCATGTGAGCGGGGGAGGGGCAGAGAGCGAGAGCGAGAGAGAGAGATAGAGAGAGAGAGAGAATCCCAAGCAGGCTCAATGCTGTCAGCACAGAGCTCTAGCACAGAGCATCATGGGGCTCAGTCCCACAAACTGTGAGATCATGACCTGAACAGAAATCAAGAGTTGGACCCTTAACTGACTGAGCCACCCAGGCACCCTGCATATTTTAAAATCAGGAAGTATAAGTCCTGAAGCTTTGTTCTTCTTTTTCAAGATGGTTTTAGCTGTTCAGCATCCCTTGAAATTCCATATGAATTTTAAGATGGGTTTTTCTATTTCTGCAAAAAAAAAAAAATGTCATTGGGATTCTGATAGAGACTGCATTGAATCTTCAGATTGCTTTAGATAGTATTGACATCTTAATAATATCAAGTCTTCCAATCCATGAACATGGAATGTGTTTCCATTACTTTCTCTTCTTTAATTTTTTTCAGCCATGATTTCTAGTTTTTTTTTTAAATTTTTTTTCAACGTTTATTTATTTTTGGGACAGAGAGAGACAGAGCATGAATGGGGGAGGGGCAGAGAGAGAGGGAGACACAGAATCGGAAACAGGCTCCAGGCTCTGAGCCATCAGCCCAGAGCCTGACGCGGGGCTCGAACTCACAGACCGCAAGATCGTGACCTGGCTGAAGTCGGACGCTTAACCGACTGCGCCACCCAGGCGCCCCATGATTTCTAGTTTTTATTGTACAAGTCTTTCACCTCCTTGGTTAAATTAATTCCTAACTATTTTTTTGATGCTACTATAAATAGAAGTGTTTTTGTAATTTCCTTTTCAGATTGCTCATTGTTACCATGTAGAAGTGTGACTGAGTTTTGTGTGTTGACTATGTGTCTTGCTGCTTGGCTAAATTCATTTATTAAGTCTAACTGTGGAATCTTTAAGGTTCCCTACATATAAGATTATATCATCTGCAAACAGAGATAATTTTGCTTCTTCTTCTCCAGTTTGGATGTCTTTTATTTATATTTTTCTTGCTTAATTGCTCTGGCTAGAATTTCCAATACTATGTTGAATAGAAATGGTGAAAGTTTGTTCCTGATCTTACAGGGAAAGCTTTCAGTCTTTGACCATTGAATATGATGTTCACCGTGGGTTTCTTATAAATCTTTATTATGTTGAGATAGTTTTCTTCTTTTCCTAGTTTATTTTGTGGTTTGTTGTTGTCGTTGTTGTTGTTGTTTTAAGTAGGATCCATGCCAAGCATGGAGCCCAATGCAGGGCTTGAACTCACGACCCTGAGATCAAGACCTAACCGAAAATCAAGAGTCAGACACTTAACCAACTGAGGCATCCAGGCACCCCTCTTTAATGTTTTTTTAATCATGAAACGGTGTTGAATCCTGTCAAATGTTTTTTCTGCACCAATTAGATGATTATGTCAATGTTCCTTCATACTTTTAATGTGGTGTATCACAATGATTAATTTCTGTATATTGAACCATACTTACATTTCAGGAATAGATCTCACTTGGTTATGGTGTATATCCCTTCTAACATGATGTTAAATTCATTTTGATAATATTTTTTGAGGATTTTTACATCAATTGTCATAAAAGATATTGGTCTGTAGTTTTTTCTTCCTTATAGTATCTTTGGCTTTCATGGCAGGGTAAGCTGACCTCACAGGGTGAGTTAGAAAGTGTTTCTTCCCTTTCAAGTTTTGGGAAAAGTTTGAGAAGGCTTGGTGTTAGTTCTTTTTTTAATGTTTGGTAGAATTTACCAGTGAGGCCATCAGGCCTGAGACCTTTCTCTGTACCGGAGATTTTTGATTACTGACTCAGTATCCTTACTCATTATAGGTCTATTCAAATTTTCTGTTTCTTGGGGCGTCTGGGTGGCGCAGTCGGTTAAGCGTCCGACTTCAGCCAGGTCACGATCTCGCGGTCCGGGAGTTCGAGCCCCGCGTCGGGCTCTGGGCTGATGGCTCAGAGCCTGGAGCCTGTTTCCGATTCTGTGTCTCCCTCTCTCTCTGCCCCTCCCCCGTTCATGCTCTGTCTCTCTCTGTCCCAAAAATAAATAAACGTTGAAAAAAAAAATTTTTCTGTTTCTTTATGATTCAGTCTTTGTTGGTTTTGTGTTTCTAGGAATTTGTCCATTTCGTGAATGTTGTCTAATTTATTGTGTACAATTGTTCAGAGTACTCTTTTTTTTAATGTTTTTATTTATTTTTGAGAGAGAAAGAGAGAGAGAGAGAGAGCACAAGTGGGGGAGGGGCAGAGAGAGAGAGGGAGAAACAGAATCTGAAGCAGGCTCCAGGCTCCAAGCTGTCAGCACAGAGCCCGATGCAGGGCTCGAACTCATGAACTGCAAGATCATGACCTGAGCTGAAGCTGGAAGCTCAACCAACTGAGCCATCCAGGTGCTCCTGTTCAGAGTACTCTTATAATTTTTTTTTTTAATTTCTGTAGAATCAGTAGTAATATACTCATTTTCAACTCTTGCTTTAGTAATTTGAGTCTTTTTTTTTCTTAGTCTAGGTGAAGGTTTGTCAATTTTGTTCATCGTTTCAAATAACCAATTTTTGGTTTCACTGATTTTATATATTGATTTTCTATTCTTTATTTTATCTGTGCTCTAACCTTTATTATTTCTTTCTACTATGTTTGGATTTAATTTGTTGTTCTTTTCATACTTTCTTAAATTATAAAGTTAGGTTGTTGATTTCAAATCTTTCTTGTTCTTTAATGTGAGCATATTTATTGCTATAAATTTCCCCCTTTTATTACTTCTCATAAGTTTTGCTATGTTGTACTTTCATTTTCATTCATCTCTGGGTATTTCCTAATCTCTCTTGTGATATCTTCTTTGATCCATTGGTTGTTTAAAAGTAAGTTGTTTAATTTCTACAAATATGTGAATTTTCCAGTTTTCCTTCTGTTCTTAATTTCTGTCTCCATCCTACTGTGATCAGAGAAGATACTTTGTATTACCATATTACCAATCTGTCTTTTAAAATCTGTTAAGATTTAGTCTGTGGCCTAAAATATGGTCTGTCCTGGAGAATGACCTGTGTGCATTTGAGAAGGATGAGTACTTTGTTGTCATCGAGTAGAGTGTCCTGTATGTCTGTTAAATATTACTGCTTTATTGTGTTGTTCAAGTCCTGTTTCCTTACTTATTTTATATCTGGCTATTCTATCCATTATTGAAAGTAGGATATTGGGGCGCCTGGGTGGCTCAGTCGGTTGAGTGGCCGACTTCGGCTCAGGTCAAGATCTCGCGGTCTGTGAGTTTGAGCCCTGCGTCGGGCTCTGTGCTGACAGCTCGGAGCCTGGAGCCTGTTTCAGATTCTGTGTCTCCCTGTCTCTCTGCCCCTCCCCCGTTCATGCTCTGTCTCTCTCTGTCCCAAAAATAAATAAACATTAAAAAAAAAAAAAGAAAAGAAAAAAAGAAAGTAGGATATTGAGGGGTACCTGGATGACTCAGTCGTTAAGCATCTGACTTCAGCTCAGGTCATGATCTCATAGTTTGTGAGTTCGAGTCCCACATCGGGTGAGCTTGAGCCCCGGTTCGAGTAAAAACATGAACCCCAGGTGAGCCCTGCTTCTCTCTCTCTCTCTCTCTCTCTCTCTCTCTCTCTCTCTCTGCCCCTTGATAACTTGCACCCTCTCTCTCAATCAAAAAGAAAAAGAAAGAAAGAAAGAAAGAAAGAAAGAAAGAAAGAAAGAAAGAAAGAAAGGTATTGAAGTCTCCAATTCTTGTTGTAGAAATGTCTCCATCTTCTTTCAGTTTGGCCAATTTTTGCCTTATATATTTTGGTTGGTGATTAGGTACTATTATATCTTATTGCTGTATTGAATGTTTTATTAATATATAATGTCCTTCTGTGTCTCTTGTAATCTTTTTTTGATTTAAAGTCTATGTTGTCTGATATTAGTTTAACTAGCCCTGCCATCTTTTGGTTACTGTTTGCATGAAAAACTTTTTTTATCCTTTATCTTGCAACCTGTTTGCATTTATGAATCTGAAGTGAATCTTGTGTGGACAGTATATAGTTGTATCATGTTTTGTTTTTATTCATGATACCAATGTCTGTCTTTTGATTGTAGAGATAATTACCTAAAATTTAAAGTAATTATTATAGTAGGACTTCTGTCATTTTGCCATGTTTCTATGTACATTATAGCTCTTTGTCCCCCTCATTTCCTGCATTATTGTCTCTCTTGTGTATAGTTGATTTTTTGGTAATAAAACATTTTAATTCCTTTTCATTTCCTTTTGAGTATACTCTATAACTATTTTCTTTGTGGTTACCATAGGGATTACATTTAACATGCTAAAGTTATAACACTCTAATTTGACTTTATGCCAGCTTAACTGTAATAGTATGCAAAATTTCTGCTCATTTACAGCTCTGCTCTCAGTAACTGACATCCCAAAATTACATTTTTATATATTGTGTGTCCAAAAACATGAACTAATAATTGCTTTTTTAAATGTATTAGTCTCTTAAATTACATAGAAACCAAATTATGGAATTAGAATGAAAGTTACAATAATACTAGCTTTTAGGCTAATAATTTTAAACAATATATTCATCTCTTAAATCATGTGGAAAAAAAGTTGAGTTTTAAACCATTGTTACTATAATACTAGCTTTTATAATTGCCCATGTATTTACCTTTACTGAGATGTTTATCTCTTCATATGGCTTTGAGTTACTGTCTGGTATCTTTTCATTTCAACCCGCAGGACTCCCTTTAGGATTTCTCACAGGGAAGGTCTAGTAGTAACAAACTCCCTCAGCTTTTATTTATCTGTGAATGTCTTAATTTCATTCTCACTCTTGAAAGGACAGTTTTGTTGGATATAGAACTCTTGGCTGACAGGTTTTTCCTTTTAGCATTTTGAATATATCAGCCCACAGCCTTCTGACCTCCAAAGTTTCTGATGAGAAATCTGCTCAATAATTGAGGATTATTGCGGATCTTATTGAGGATCTCCTGTAAGTGACAAGTCACTTCTCTCTTGCTGCAGTTGAGATTATCTCTTTGTCTTTGTCTTTCAATAGTTTAATTATAATGTGTCTTGGTGTGGGTCTCCTTGATTTCATCTTTCTTGCAGTTCATTGAGCTTCTTGGATGCTTATATTCATGTCTTTAAACAAATGGTCATTTTCTTTTGTCTTTGATGGTGACCATGACTGTAGCCCATTCCTGTTCTGTCACCCATATATCCACTGAAAGGAGACTGATCTGGGAAGCAGGCACCAAGACAAACCTAGAATTACAGGAGAGTTATTGGGGGTGGTACCTGAGAAGGATCAGGGAAGGGCAGACATGGGCTAGCAAAGCCTTTAGATCGTGATTCAGGTCTGATATCTGTTAAAGAAGAGGGAGATGGAAGGAAGATTGGAAGGAAGAACCTCAGCCTGTGGTGTAGCTCTGAGAAGTCTCATTCAGACCAACAGGGCTTGGCTCTGTGATAACCTGTGACAAAATTCCACATTGACCAGAAATGGCCAGGCCTTAATATCCCTGACCATGCTCAATTGTTCACTGGAGGATGCCTGGGAAGTGTGCGCCAAGTTTTTTTCTGAAGAGAGAGATACCTACCAGGGGTACAGTTCCATGTGGCCCTCTGTATCACAGAATCCTTTTTTTTTTTTTTTTTTAATGTTTATTTTGAGAGAGAAAGATCTCTGGTGGGGGGTGGGGGTGGGGCGGTAGAGCGAGAGGGAGACACAGAATCCGAAGCAGGCTCCAGGCTTCCAGCTGTCAGTCGGGCTGCAATGTCGAGCCCATTGCAGGGTTCGAACCCACAAACTGGGAGATCATGACCTGAGACAAAGTTAGACACTCAACCAAACCCAGGTGCCCCACAGAATTCTGGATGGTAGAAAAGATTCTTGTAGAGTAACTGGTAAATCCACCTCCCTCTATGATAGATGTTATCTATGACATTCTGAATAAATGAGCATCTGTCTTATTTTAAAACATGTTTAGAAAAGAAAACGCATTTTCCTATCATGTTTAATATTAAAAAGCAGGGTTTTTTTCTGTCTGATCTTAGTCCTGCAGCTATGGTATAAACCAGTTTTCTTTACCTTGTCATCAAGACTTGAAATATGTGTGGATTTCTAAAATAATAAAGATTTATATTGACTTTTAATGATCCTTTCATTTCATCCCACATAGAGCCCCCTGGAAGGGGCTAAGAAGGAACGTTGTAAATATATGTTTCTTCCCTTTAAGAGTGTTTACAAATAGAAGTCTTTAAAATTAGAAAAGGTATTCAATGAATAAGTAATAAATTATAGTTAAATGGCCTTTTAAAGTCATTTCTTGGGGCGCCTTGGTGGTTCAGTCAGTTGGACGTCCGACTTCAGCTCAGGTCATGATCTCACGGCTCTTGGGTTCCAGCCCCGTGTCGGGCTCTGTGCTGCCGGCTCAGAGCTTGGAGCCTGCTTCAGATTCTGTGTCTCCGTCTCTCTCTGCCCCTCCCCGGCTCATGCTCTGTCTCTCTCTGTCTCAAAAATAAATAAGAACATTAAAAAAAATTTTTTAAGTCATTTCTTTTGGAAAGAGGAAGTAACTAAATAGATTTTTGCCGGGCGCCTGGGTGGCGCAGTCGGTTAAGCGTCCGACTTCAGCCAGGTCACGATCTCGCGGTCCGTGAGTTCGAGCCCCGCGTCGGGCTCTGGGCTGATGGCTCAGAGCCTGGAGCCTGTTTCCGATTCTGTGTCTCCCTCCCTCTCTCTCTGCCCCTCCCCCATTCATGCTCTGCCTCTCTCTGTCCCAAAAATAAATAAACATTGAAAAAAAAAATAAAATTTAAAAAATAAATAAATAAATAAATAAATAGATTTTTGCCATTGAAGTTCTCTTGTGATCTTTCAAGAAGAAAAAGACTGAAGCTTTCTTGATTGTGTTTAGCAGCCAGGCAATGGTGATATCACTCAGTATTAACCAAAGAATCATTCTCAGCAGCGTAATCGAGTGAACTGAACGCTGTAATCCAGGGGTTAGGAGCTTCAGATCTTGATGCAGGGTCACGCTCCCCTTGGCCTGCATCATCAGCTTTTAGACGGGTGCTCAGGTGCCTCATGCCATCATTCCTGGTCTCTGACTACTTTACTTTCTGTTTCCTACAAATAGAAAGTAAAAGGATGGAAATTAAGATCTGAGTGCCTACAATGTTGTAATGACTCTGCTGTGGGTTTAATATAACTCATGTAATGTTAACAGAAAATTCTGGGAAGTAAGTATCGTTCCTTCTTCTGCATAGTGAGGAAACCAAGATCACAAATTCATAAATGTGGAAGATCTCAAATTTCAACTGACTACAAAACCCACATTTTTGCCACTGTGACTTTCAAACTGTGTTTTAGGGATCCTTGACGTTCTATAGATGCAAAGCTCCAGGCCTTCTGCCTCCACACCGACCAGAGAAGCTTCCATTTCTGGGAGCCCTGGAGGCAGTTTCCCCATAAGAATTCTTTTGAAAATAAATGAGAGGGGGTGACTTTAAAAGAACAAATAATTTAGTGACTACTGGGTGGCTCAGTCAGTTAAGCACCCAACTCTTGGTTTCTGCTCAGGTCATGATCTCACAGTTCCGTGGGATCGAGCCCACATCAGGCTCTGTGCTGGCAGCATGGAGCTAACTTGGGGTTCTCGCCCTTCCTCCCTCTCTGTGCCCCCTTCCCAAAAACAAATAAGTATTTAATTAATTTTTTTAAATTTTAAAAGAAGAACAAATAATTTAGAAAAGAAATCCTTTAAACCAAGTCCTCAAGATAATGATCTGTATTCCTTACCAATTTCTATATGCAGACAGATTTATCATTAATTAGATCCTCTTAATGTGGCTAGTATGCATATTCTCAGAGAAAATGCTTAAAAGAGAAGAAATGCTAGGTATCTGGTAAGAATGACAATAGCCACAATATGTCAAGCATCTCTCATATGCCATGTTCTGTTCTAGATGTTTTATAAACATAGTCTCATGTAATCCCTATAACAACCCTCCCCAAGGTAAGAGAGAGAGTCCCACTTCATATTTGAGAGAATTTAAAGGAACTTGAACAATGTAAGAGACAGAGCTAGGAGTTATTCCAGGTTTGTCTGGCCTTCCAGCTGATTTTGTTCATCATATTAACTCTTATGAGGATTTATGGAGGAGTTTATATAGGGGATTTATTATAACTGATGGGGGTTACAGCATGCCCAACACTGAGCACATGAGACTGGAGGTGATGACCTGGCATGTTTCTTCCTGTCTGGCACCCACATCCGCCACCCCATTGGTTATGCCTGTGCAAGGGCAGAGCACAGTGCAAGCACACAGCACGGATGGCAGGAACACTTGTCATACTGTGCCCAGGAGGCACAGTTTGGTTTAGAGCATTAGATGATCCCCACCTTTCAGGTAGTGGAACACTGAAAGTGGAAAATTCCAAGCTGTTACACCGTTCTCCAGAGCCGTTGGTAGCTACCCTGTGCCAGTTAGGCAGTTCCTTAGCACGTCAGTCAGTGCTTCCCTCTGTTTGCTGTTGCCTGACAGATGAGGTAGGCTCCCTTCAGCTACCCAGAGCTCTCGCCATCCCACTGCTCATCTCTCACATTGGTTGCTGCCCTTTTCCTGTGTTTTTCTGCTTGAAACTTTGGTCACCACGAAGTCTGTGAAAGACATAAATTGCTTAAGTGCATAATTATTTTTAGAATGGCATAAATTATGGGAGATTTCAAATATATATCCTTTTGAAAACTATCTTTTAAAAGTTATGGCATTAAAATACATGACATTCTTATGCTAAAAAACACAAAGGAAATGAGGGGAGTTGAACCATTTCCCTACACTTTGCACGGAGGCATCTCAGGTGGTGGAGGGGTGGGGCCAAGAAGAGCTTTGCCTTGAGTGCTGAATGCTCAGCGTGTCAGGTATGGATGTGCAGAAACATTCACCAGGGCAGAAGAGGGTGGGTGATATCCTTTCCTGTATCCTTGTATGGTGCTGCTAAGAAGTCGACCTCATTCTTAGCCAGGTCTTTTTTCTATGCCCTTAGACAGGAGGATTTGCAAAAGTTACACCGAGGTTTTAGCATCCATTTTTCCAGTTTCCTTTTCCATTCTTTCCAACCCATCTCTTCCTGTTTTATTGATATTAAACACAAAAAAGGGAAATTATTAATAATCAACGTTACTAAACTAATGGATTAATTTTGGAAAAACCTGTAGGTCAAATGAACACATATCTGGCAGTAAATTATGAATCCAGAAGTACAAGCAAAGCTCCAGCATACTTTTGTCCAAAATTTAATTAGGTAAAACTCTTTGGTTGATCCACCCTTTCCTTTCTTCAGCTTAAGTAAATATATCTGAGCCTCACCTCTGTTCTCTGTAAAAAAAAAAAAAAAAAGTAGTTCCAATTTTGTAGGGTTCTGGGAAAATAAAATGAGATTGTGCAAGTAAAACATGTACCGTAATGTCTGACATATGCTAAGCACTAACTATTAGCTGATCTCATTATTATTGCAATTATTATTACCAACGAATTTAGAAAGATTTCAACAATACTTTGCATTTGGTAGGTGCTTAACATTTACAGAATACTTTCAAAATCTCACTTTATTCCTACTCTGATGGCCATAATGTATGTAGGACAAGTATTAGCTCCATTTTACAGTTGAGAAAACAGACTCAGAGAGAAAAATGTCTCTTACGAACTATGGTACCATGAACTATTTTTCCCAGCTTTGTATCTCCTTTAGGTGACTTTATAATTTAGTTAGGGTGTAAATTAGTATTATTAGAATTTATAGGAAACATTATTGTATGTAGAAATAATTATGTAAAATGCTTTTTTGCAGATTTTGAAAATGAGCCAAGAAAAAATTGACATATTTGAAAGTAAGTTGTCAGAAGAGAGAGAAAGGAGAAAGCAATCGACATCTGATCTTAATACTGTACAGAAGGCTTTGAAAGTTGATAGTGAGGTATTCTGCCACTCAGGATGTTATTCTCCTCTTTTTGCATTCCTAATTTAGGGATTTCATGTTACCATTTATTTTGATTTTAAAATAAATAGTAGCTCTAGAATATGTGTTTCTGTTAGTAATAATGGGGTGACTGTTGTTCCCTCACTCTGAGTTCCAGCTCCAGCACTAGCCAAAAAGAGACCTTTAAGTAGTAGGTGGTTTGATTATTATGGTGGCCATAGAGTCATGGACTTGTCTCTCCTTTTAACTGCTTGTCCTACCATCTTGGAAAGGTCTATCAGGAGACAACCAGCCTATATTTAAAAGAGAGACCTGGAAGTGAGTCCATGGAAGTCTAGATCACCAATTTAGAGGATGGTGACATTTAATCAGTTTGCAGGGTGCGTGACAGCCAGTGCAATGCCCCAAATCCCATCCTGATGACCTACAGGAATTTCCAATACATTGAGGTAGGAAACTGATACCACTTGCCTTCTTCCTGTGGCCACTCTGTTCTCTCTCCTTTTTGCCCAACACTTTCCTCATCAACATTCTCTTCTCCTTCTGATTTGAAGGCTTTGGGAAAATACCATGTAACTCCTTTCCTAAAGTAAATTTAATATCATCTGTTTCCTTCATAGGACACCACAGACTAACTCTCAGGCCCCAGTCATCCACCAGCCAAACTACATCTTCCATGTCATCAATGTAGAAATTTGATAAGACTCTACATATAACTAAAGGGTTTTCTCTCACAGATATAGGAGGAAGAAATCAGAGGATTAGAGGAAGCCCTAGTTGATTAAGTCACTGAATACACATTATTAACTAAGGCAGCATAATCTGTTGTGAAGAACACAGAGTTTGAAGTTGGTCAGATGGTTGAATCTCAGCTTTACCACTTCCTGGCTATGTGAACTTGGGCAGGCCGCTTACACTCTCTGAGCCTGTTTCAGTAGCCCTTCTGCATGAGGTTGTCACAAGATTAAAGGCTCAGTTATTCTGTAAAAGGTACATTTGAAAAAAGATACACTTTAAGCAAGAAAATATAATTAGTGCAGGAGTTGCTAAAGAATGTACCCTCTCTACAAGCCTTGCAAAAAGTAGGAAGAACTCTAGAAACCCAGTCCTTCCACCTGTGAGTGATAGAAGCTAAGAATGCTCAGTTTCATTAATTGACTTAAGTAAACTTTACTACTTAACTACCTTCACTACTTTCTTAAAAGTAGTTCCGCTAGAAGAATAAGTTGGGGGAAAAAAGCAAAAAAAAAAAAAAAATTGTGAGAGTTGTTTCAAAGATTCCATTTTAGAAATATTATACCTTTTATGGGGAAAATCTCATTTTACTAAATGTCTTTATTTCTTAATCAGGAGTTGCAAAAATCAAGGTCAGAACTTATATGCCTTTATAATGAAATTCAAAGTCTTCCAAGGGCAGCAGAAGACAGAGACAATTATTTAATAACATATGACCTGCTACAAAGAGAGAATTCTGAATTAGAAACAAAGGTGAGACTGAATTAATTATTTAAATGTTCAGTGTTTGCCTTTATCTCTTATGAGGATACAATAAAAGGAAATTAATTTTCAATAAGAGATTACATGTAAATTGGAGTTTCTTTTATTATTATAGAATAAATTCCCATATAGTGTAGGCTATAAGCCAAGCTATGACTCAGAATAGACTTCAGTCTTTCACTCTTAGAATTAATCTGTGAATTTTTTTTTTTTTTTTTTTTTTTTTTTACTTTGAGTCAGTTTCCCAAAAGCTTAAATTTTGGAGCACATATTATAATGTAAGAGGTTTGCTCAAAAATACAACCACCAAATGATCCAGCAATTCCGCTATCTAGAGAGATATACCCAAAAGAATCGAAAGCAGAGTCTTGAAGAGATATTTGCACACCCATTTTCACAGCAGCATTATTCACAATAGTTAAAGCTTAGAAGTATCCCAAGTGTTTCTTGATGGATGAATAGATAAGCAAATTGTGGTGTATACACACAATGGAAAGTCATTGAGCCTTAAAAAGGAAGGAGATTCTGCAATATGCTACAACATGGATGAATCTTGAAGACTTTATGCTAAGTGAAATAAACCAATCACAAAAACACAAACACTGTATGATTTCAATTATATGAGGTACTCAGAGTAGTCAAAATCATAAAGACAGAAAGTGTAATGGTGGTTGCCCAGGGACTGGGGGAGACAAGAAAAGGGTGTAATTGTATAATAGGTATTGGGTTTGTTTTACAAGATGAAAAGAGTTCGGGGGATGGATGGTGGCAGTGGCTGCACAACCGTGTGAATATATTTAATACCACGGAACCACACACTTAAACTGGTTAAGATGGTAAACTTTATGTTAGGTCTATTTTACCACCACCCCCCAGTACTCAAAACAAACAAGTTTACTTAAGTGTCTTCAACCTTAAATCTTTGAATCAAAGCTTTTTTTTTTTCAGTTATACTGAAAATTAGGCTTATACTTAGAATTAGAAAAATATTTAAATGTCCTGACCCCACTTTGTTCCCCAAGTGTAAAAATGGCTGCCAGACCAGGGTTAGTCAACATTGGAGGTTGCCTATAGTGTAATTTCTGGAGTCCCACCTATAATTAACAACTCTGGGCTGAAAATTCCCTTCCTCAGTTGCTCTCTGGGTCTTGATTAAAATGGCAGAAAGAAGTGAAGGCTTGAACACACAGTTAAAAGATATTGGGTTATATTTTAGTACATGTGAAATGGAGGACTAAGTCCAGGCCTCATTTATGTGAAGTTTTTATCCTGAAAGCAGGGTACAAGTTGCTGAGAGATTGGGATATGGATCAAATAGTATGTGACTTAGGGAGGGAAAGGTTCAGAACATGGGGTTTGCTGTCTGGGAAGGTAGATTATGGGGCATAGCCTATAACTAAGCTTTGTTTGTGGGATCTTGTCAGCAAAGTGAGTTACCCTCACACTGTGCAGTTAAAGGATCTTGTCTTATGAAATATCACTGGATAGTTTAACACAGGAGATAAATGTAGGCAATAAGAATATAATATAAAAATGAGAGAGCCGTATCACTATCCTGCTAATCTAGCTCTCTCTCACTTAAAAAACTTTTTATTTTGAAATAATTTCAAACTTATGGAAAAGTTGCAAAAATAGCAAAAAGAATGTCCACGTACCCTCACCTCTCCAATGTTAACATGGTTGGTACTACATTTGCTTTATCTTTCTCTCTCTCCCTCTCTCCAAAAATACCCTTCTTTAAAACCATGGATGTATGCATCCTTATGCCTATGGTAAAAATGGATTAATTATATAACAACTGCAAAGTGTTAAGTTAAACCAGAAGAAGATCCTTCAATTAGATGTTAATTTATATTACTTGTCAATAATTATTTAAGCATTTAATGGACTAAATGACTAAATGTACTTTTTTTCATAATTATCTGTAAGAGTATGCAAAATAGAATATTTGTCTTTTCACTTTATAGGTCTTGAAGCTTTCACAAGAATTTGAACAATTAAATCATTTTACTGTAGAGAGAAAAACTGCAGCTACTAATTTAATTACAGGTGAAAATATCTGTAAAGATCTTGTGTCTAAAGAACCAATTTTGGAAGTAGAGATTCAAAGCCCAAAGGAAGAGGAAAGGGAACTCTGGTAAATTGAGAAAATCCCATATCACATTAATTATTTGGGGGTACATTTGGCTTAATCATCATAAGAATTTGATATTTGTTGCCAAATGATGTGAGTGGAAAAATTAGTTGTAAGCAAGCATTCCCCAAGAAGTTTGTCTTTTAATATATTATTAAATTTTTAAATATTTTCCTGCTTTTTAAAATAATTTTATGCTTCTTGTAGAAAATTTGGAAAGCATGGAAAAGTGAAAGGAGATGTTAATAGCCCATAATGTCACCAGGGGGATATGTTAATGTCCTAATTTTTCTTTCTTCTCTCTATAAACATACATATATGTGGGATTTTTTTTTTTTTACATAATTGGACTATACTCTAAATATCAAAAAAGCTGAGAGATTTTTGCTGTTTTTATTTAACATTGTATCTGTAATTTTGATAACCTTTTTCTTTCTTTTTCATTCTTCTTTTCTCTCTTGTTAATCTTGCCCTTTAACTCTTGTCTTTCTACTTTTTCACCAAAAGTATTTTTTCACAGAAACTTGTTAGACTTTGGGCAAATGTATTACTCTGCCTTGGCACGATAATAGATGCAATCGAATTCTGTCCAGGCAAAAGCCTAGAACTAGATCGTCAAAAGGGAATGAAAGATGGCAATTTGACTTATATATTATATACTAAAGGATACATCATCAATGAACTAGGAAAATATGGTCTAGGTATGGCCACATTTATATCTTTCAAAATGTTTTAACATACAAGGAGGTTTTTTTGCTAGTTTTGGACCTCTGAATTGTATGCCCTCCTAAAAGTTGCTTTTAACTTTAGAGTGTGCTTTGAGTCCGAGATTCACAACCATGAAACCTAGTTGCACAAGTGGGAAAAGCATATTGGAGAGGTGGTGGGGAATAGGTGTAATAGTGGTCACAAGAACAAAAAGCCAAGAAGCTAGATCACAGCATTTAGGTTTGCTGTAGAGGAAAAAGGAAGTCTAGTTCTTGAGCACTGGAAAAGTATATTACTGGGTTTTTGAGGGAGATTAGTCTAGAATCTCTATAAGAGATAAATTAAAGAAGAAAAATGGACCAATTAATCCAGATATGAGCTACAGATGAAGAGACAGTGGCCTAGATTGAGTAGGCAGCAGTGGAGATGAAGTGTCCAATTTGAACAGTCTTCAGAGAAGAAGTTGACGTTAATTATCAAAGCTGACACCTGACTTGGGGTAATTGGTAGGGATACTTGCCCCACAGAACAAGGCTATGGCCTTAATTCATTTGGAGGTGGGGAACCTTGCCATGATAAAGATACTGGACTTCTCTATAAAGAGCTCCTTGCTTCCACCTGTTTCCATGACTTGGTCTAAATTACTTCCCAGCACCAAGACTGTGAGATGTCTACATATCTGCCCTATGCTTCCCTCTCTCCTCATAATGTTTCCTTGCTTATCTCCTCTGTCCCACTTCACAGCCTCCACATATCTCAGATCCATTACACAATCACAATCAACAGTAAAATTGCCTATCTACCATGTGCCAGGTACTATAGGAAGACACTGAGGATACAAAATAAGACACAATTCCTACCCTTATGGTCCAAATAGCCTGCTGGGGGAAGATAGTGTTGGATACTGTGGAAGCACAAAGGAGGTGCCCTGGCCCGGGCTAATAAACCAGAAAATATTCTTAAAGGAAATAACAAACTGAGTCCTGAAGTATGGGTAATCGAGAGCCAAGCAAAAAGATGGGGGATTAATTTTCAAGGGGGGTATGACATGTACAAGAGAAGGCATGATTTGTTTGAGGAACTCAATGACCTCAGTGCTGCTACAGCATAGAGCTTGAAGAGAGGAACTGGGGAAGGAGACCGTGAGAGTGAAGAAATAGACAGGGACCCGATCATGAGGGGACATGAGTGTCTGCATGAAGACGTTTGGACAACAGGAAACTACCACAGGGCTTAGTAACATAAAACAGACTAAGAAGATTTGTGGTTTAGAAAAATCACTCTGCCAATTGTGTGGGAAATAGATTATTGTACAGGAACAAAGGCAGTGAGACCAGTTAGGAGACTGTTGCTATAATCTAGCTGAGAGATGGTGGTATTTGTGAGGAAGAGAAAAGTAAAGGGAATTGAGAAGAGATAGACTCAGCAGGACTTCAGGATTAATGAGTATAGGAAATGAGGAAGAAAGCATGGAAGTCAGAGTGTGGGCAGAGTTTAAAGAAGACTTTCAAGGTTCTGGTTTGATGGTGTCATCCTCTGAGTTTGGGAACACAGTTTAGAGGGAGGAGGGGAAGGAGTTCAGCTTTTGAAACACTGACTTTGAAGTGTCTCTGGAGCAGCCATGCCAAGAGCAAATGAAGACTGGGCTGGAGATAAATTTGAGAATCATCTATAAGTGGACATAAGCAGAGGTCATATGATGGATGAGATGGCCCTGGTTGTTGTCTGATGAAAGTACCTGAAGGCAGAAACCAAAGAAAGAAAAGCCTCTTTATAAGAGACAAAAAGAATTACCCTCAAAAGTAACTGAGACAAAACAGCCAGAGAAGTAGAAGGAAAGTCAGGAGAGTATGTGTTACAGAAGCCAGATTAAAGAGTGTTTCAAGAAGAAAGGAATAGCAAATAGTGCCATGTACTGCCAAGAAAATAAAGAATAAAGAGTGATTACTGAATCAGATTAAGAATGTGGTTGAAGACTTTAGTAAGAGTAGCTCCAAGGAAGGGCAAAAAACAAATGGCTTCCTAGATCCCATCTCATGGGATGGTGAATGGGAGTGAACTGAGGAGTGAGTGGAATTTGAGGAAGTACAACTGGTGAGTGTAGCTGCTTTCCAAAAAGTTTGGTTGTGAAAGGGAGAAGGGAATATGGAACTAAAGTGAGAGAAAATTTGTGTATGTTTAAATGCTGATCAGAAAGGGTCCCCAGATGGACAGGTTTAGGATTCTGCATACCAGAGAGGGGCTAGCCTTAGGAAGTCAGCCACCTGGTCCGCTGTAACAGGAGGAAGAAAGGGAGAATGGACAGAGATCCAAGTGAGTTTTTAACTTGAAACCAAAGGATTGTGTGACGATTTGTGTCTTCTGTGAAGTAGGAAAGAAAGTCATGTGCTGAAAGAGGAATAGAAATATCAGAGTTTATAACATAGTGAAAAAAGTTTGAAATAATCACTATGGTGAGTGGAAAGGGAAGCTGACTAAGGAGGGCAAGTAGTGTTGAGGACCCAGTAAAGCTAGAGACTGTGACTTTGTATGGCATCTGTCTTCGAGAATATGTGATCTGTGGGGCAACATTTAGTATAGGCATGAGAAGACAGTTGGATTCGTCCAGGACCAAGGTTTTGCCACACGAATGCAGTGGAAGGACAATGGGGGACGAAAGTTGAACATTTTATTTAGGCAGTGATTAAAATAATGAACAGTAGGCTCTACGTTGGATAAAGAAGCAGGTAAAGGGAGCTGATAGAAAAAGGGAAAAGTAATTGAAGGTACTTATGTAAAAATTATGTAAAAAGAAAAAGCTGAAATCTGGATATGTAATTTTAGTTATTTTGGAAGTGAAGCATTTGCTGATGATACAACTCACAGTGTGGTTATGCAAGTAGCTGGCAAAGAGGGAGAGATGAGAAGATAACTGGAGATAAGGAGACTGAGGAAGTGAGATGCCAAGGCATTGGTGGGTGATCTGTATGGACCTTGGAATCTTCCAGGATGATTGCAGGACTTGGGGTGAAGAAGACACCAGAAAGCCATGAGCCAAAACCTTCCATTTGAAGAGAAGTAGAAAGTATTTACAGCACACCTAGCATGGTCCAATGCACATAGAAGCTGCTCCATAAGCCAAATTGATTGATTCTTGTAGCACATCTCTTCTACTAGATTTTAGCTCCTTTAAGATAATGGACTCTTTCTTGTTTTTCTGTTGTTTATAGTGCCTTTCTTTTAGAACAACAGATCTTAGAACAGGAGGGACCTGCAGATCTTCTAGTGGTTTACAGAGGTCAACCTTCTAAAACTTTAGGAGCTCTGTAAGGGTCTCAGAAACTGCCTTGGGAGATGAGGAAAGACTGATGAGTGGAATTCTGTGTAAGATTTTACTTCAAGAAAGAAGCCACAGCTAAAATGTTTGAAAACCACTGCTATTTAGCTAAGTCTTCTCCTTTCACAGAAGAGGTCTCTGGGACCAAGAGAACTAAAATGACTGTTTTGGTCACAATCACATACTTAGCAAGTTATCAGCAGGACTGCAAGAGGTCCACATCCCCTAACTCTGAGTCAGAGGTTACCACTTTATCTACTTTGTATAGGACATAGTCACAAATATCCCAAGGGCAAGAAGGTGCTGGGACACTTGGGGTCTAGGTAATTGCTATGAAAGTGAGCTTTATAGTGTTAAAAAATTACTCAGGACTCTGTCTCTGTATATGCATAACATGGAGGGGGGAAAGGGGAGAAGAATGAAGTCCCATCTGTCTTGTTCAGGACTGTCTCCAGTGTCTAGAACAATGCCTGACACACAGTAGGTACTTTTAAAATATTGGAATGGGGCGCCTGGGTGGCTCAGTCGGTTAAATGGCCGGCTTCAGCTCAGGTCATGATCTCACGGTCCGTGAGTTCGAGCCCCGCGTCGGGCTCTGTGCTGATAGCTTGGAGCCTGGAGCCTACTTCTGTTTCTGTGTCTCCCTCTCTCTCTGCCCCTCCCCCATTCGCGCTCTGTCTCTCTCTGCCTTTCAAAAATGAATAAATGTTGAAAAAAAAATTTTTTAATAAAAAATAAGTAAATAAAATATTGGAATGAATGGAGATTTCCTCCTACTCCCACTGTGTATTTGCAGCTAAACCCAGAGTTGGACTTCCAAGAGCAGCTCTAAGCTTGCAGAACCCAGCTGATCTCAACCTGGGTTTGCTTTATTAGGAAGCTTGGGCCAGAGCAGCTGGTAGCTTCCCTTGGCCTTAATGAGCTGTATTTTTTTCTAACACATTGTCATTTACCATCTCATTACATCTTACTACCTTTATCAAGAATTATATGATAGGGGCGCCTGGGTGGCTCAGCCGGTTGAGCGTCTGGCTTCGGCTCAGGTCATGATCTCGCAGTTTGTGAGTTTGAGCCCCACATCAGGCTCTGTGCTGACAGGTCAGAGCCTGGAGCCTATTTCGAATTCTGTGTCTCCCTCTCTTCTGCTCCTCCCCCGCTCATGCTGTGTCTCGCTCTCTCCTTCGAAATAAATAAAAACATTTAAAAAAAAAAAAAAAGAATTATATGATAAATCAGGGCACTAGTGTGGCTCAGTTGGTTAAGCATCTGACTCTTGATTTCACCTCAGATCATGATCCATAGTTCATGGGGTTGAGCCCCACATCGGGCTCTGTGCTGACAGTGAGGAGCCTGCTTGGGATTCTCTCTCTCTCCCTCTCTGCCCTTCCCCAGCTCACGCTCCCTCTCTGTCTCTCTCAAAATAAATAAGTATTTTTTTAAAAAGAATTATATGATAGGGGCGCCTGGGTGGCTCAGTCAGTTAAGCGGCCGACTTCGCCCCAGGTCATGATCTCGCGGTCCATGAGTTTGAGCCCCGCATCGGGCTCTGTGCTGACAGCTCAGAGCCTGGAGCCTGTTTCCGATTCTGTGTCTCCCTCTCTCTCTGCCCCTCCCCCGTTCATGCTCTGTCTCTCTCTGTCCCAAAAATAAATAAACGTTGAAAAAAAAAAAAAAGAATTATATGATAAATGTTCAAGTTGATTGTCATTTCCGATTCAACTTGACAGTGAATGTATATCCATTGCACAAACTACTGATGCAATTTTCCTCTTCCTCTAAACTATTCCTTCCCCGGTCCAATCTATTCAGTGAATAGTCCCTCCTTTCACACAGTTGATCAAACCAAAGCCTAAGGAGTCACTTGCTTCCTCCCCACATCTAAGTCATCAACAAATCCTGTCAGTTCTACTATGAAAACATAAAATATTTAACCTATTTATTTCTATCTGTATCTCCACTGCTACTACCCCACTCCCTGACACTGGTATCATTCACTGGGACTATCACGATATCTTCTTAACTGACCTCCCTGCTTCAATACCTCTTTCCTAATCCATTCTCCATAGATTAACCAAAGTGGTCCTTTAATAATGCAACTTGAATAATATTACTCCCTCTCTTAAAAACTTTTCAATGGCTTCCCATTATGCTTGAAATAAAATCTAAACCCTTACCATAACCAGTAAGGTCTTCTGTGACTTGGCCTCTGCCTACCTCTCCAATTTTATCATCATACCATTTTCTGCCTTGTTTATCATGCAGCCTTTCAGAGCCTCTAGCCCTTAAAGCACTTTCCCACTTCAGGAATTTTGCACTGACAAGCTCTTCCTGCCCAGAATGCTTCTCCCCCAGTTTTTCATGTGGCTGACTTCTCTGCACATTCGCAGGTAATCACTAAACACCATGTTAGGAAAAGTCCTAATTCCTGCTCTCCCATGTTACCTTATTTGTGATGTATCATAATCTGATTATCTTGTTTACTTGTTTGTTGTTTGTCCTCATATTCTTCCTCTTGGTGTGTGCTCTATGAGAGCATGGTCCCGGCTGTCTTGGTCACCGTTAACTTTTTAGCACATACAACAGTGCTTGGCATATAATTGATATTCAATAAATATTTGTTGAATGAATGAGCTCATCTTTTCTTTTGCTTCCTCTCTGGAAACAGAGTTCTATTGCTACCCAGAAAGAAAATGCACGTGAGCAAGGGAGATGGGCAGAGGGAGAGAGAGAGAGAATCTTAATCAGGCCCTATGCTCAGTGGAGAATCCTACGTGGCACTTGATCCCACGACCCTGGGATCATGACCTGAGCTGAAATCGAGAGTCGCATGCTCAACCAACTGAGTCACCCAGGCACCCCTCTATTTTTTTAAGGAAATCTTTTTATTTTTAGGTACTTGTAGATTCACATGCATACGGTTGTATGAAATAATAGAGAGATCCCATGTACCCTTTATCTGTTTCCCCCATTGGTGACGTCTTGTAAAATTGTATTGTAATAGCATAACCTGGATATTGACATTGATACGGTCAAGATACAGGACACTTACATCACCACAGGGATCCCTCATGTTGCTCTTTTATAGCCACCCCTCTCTTCCCTCCCACCTCACCCACTCCTTAACTCTAGACCCTATTCTATTGTAATTCTAACTAGTCTATTCTCCATCTCTGTTAGTTTTTCATTTCAAGAATGTTATATAAATATAACCCTAAAATATGTAACCTTTTGGGATTGGCTTTTTTCACTCAACATAATTCTCTGGAGATTCATCTGGATTATTGATACAATAATTGGATCCTTTTGACTGTGACGTAGTATTCCATAGTATGGCTGTTCCTCTTTAACCACTCATCCATTGGAAGACATCCAAGTTATTTCCAGTTTGGGCTATTTTAAATAAAGCTCTGTAAATATTCAAGCTTTTATATGAACACAATCGTTCATTTCTCTGGGATAAATCCCCAGGAGTGCAATTTCGGGCCACATGGTCATTGCACATTAGGGTTTTTTTGTTGTTTTTTAAGACACTGCTAAACTGTTTTTCCTCCAGTGGCTATACCATTGTACATTCCCACTAGCAATATAGAAGTGATCCATTTTTCTGCATCTTCACTAGCATTTGGTGTTGTCACTTGTAAATTTTAGCCATTCCAATATGTGTATAGTGATATCTCATTATAGCTTTAATTTGCATTTTCCTGAAGGCTAATAATATTGAATATCTTTTCATGTGCTTATTTGCATCTGTCTTTCCTCTTCATTGAAGTCTCCTTTCATACTTTTGCCTATTTTCTAAATGGGTTTGTTTTTTTCACTGTTCAGTTTAGAGAGTTCTTTATGAATTCTAGACACTAGTCCTTTGTCAGACATGTGATTTGCAAATATTTTTTCCCAGTCTGTAGCTCATCTTTCACCCTCTGACCAGGATTTTCTCAACGTGAAAGTTTTTCATTTCGATGACATATCCATTTTTCCTTTGATGGATCATATTTTTGATGTTAAGTCTCAGAATGCTGCTTAACTTTAAATCTTGAAGACCCTTTCATTTTATTTGTAATTTTGCATTTAGGTCCATTTTGCATTTGAGTTTTTATTTTGATTATTGTATTCTTCATTTCCAAAATTTCCATTTGATTCTTCCTTATATCTTCTCTTTCTGTGCCAAGACTTTGTAGTTCTTTTCTGAGACTTTGCATTTTTTCATGCATTTCAAGTATATTCATAAGTTTATCAAAGCATTTTTATAAGAGCTGATTGAAAATCTTTGTCAGATAATTCTGACAAGTTGGTTTTTTCATCTATTTTTGCCTTTTCTCATTTTCCTGCATTTTGGAATGAGTAATTTTAGATTAAAGTCTGAATATTTTGGGTATTATAAGACTCTAGGTCTTAATTAAACCTTCAGTTTAGCTGGCTTCTTCCGATACCCCTCTAGCAGGGGGAGTAGGAGAGTGCTGTCTCATTACCACCCCAGGCAGGGTAAAAGTCCATGTTCCCCGTCAACCTCCATGGACACCCAAGGAAAGGGGAGGGTGCTCATTACAGCTGGTGAGGGTGGGAGTGCTTACTCCCCACCAGGCCTCTGCTTAGACTGCTCTGGCTGTGAGTGGGGGGAATGCCTTGTTACTGCTACCACTGGGTCTCCAAGACCCCACAGGGAAGTGGGTAGGGATGATCTTGTTATGCTGGACAGGGGTGAAAGTCCTTAGTCTCCACTAGGCCTCCTCTGACACCACCCCAGTGGAAAGGGAGAAAGGTGCCTCCTCACTGCCAGGTCGGGGTGAAAGTCTCCCCATGTCTTTTACTGCTTGGCAGGAATGAAAGTCTCTGCTCCCTGTTGGCCTGTGACACCACCCCAACAGGGAGTTGGGGTGCCTCATGATAGCCTGGTGAAGGTAGGAGTATAGACTCCCAACCTGACCTTTGCTGACATGGGTGAGGGTGGGGCCACAATTTTTTTCTGTGGCGTTTGGAGTAAAGCAGATATTGTCCACAAGTTTTCTTACTTGTTTTGCTGTCCATTTCCTGGTCCTCTGTGTTTGTTGGTGCTGTCTGGGTTGCCGGCTTCTCCACCTGCAAGTCTAAGATATTTGAGGTAAAAAGAAAATGCAGGAAGCTCGCAGTCATGTCATTCCTCAGGTCCTGAGTACCCTACCTAGTCTGCCTTCTCTCTACCTGTCAGAGGCTTCTTATGTCTGTCTTACATATAATCCCCATGTTTTTAGTTGTACTTGGTGGGAGAAATAGGGAAAACTATGTTTACTGTTTTCCTGGAAACAGAGTTAGTTTTTCCATTTTAAAAATTATGAGGTACGGGGAGCCTGGGTGGCTCAGTCAGTTAAGCGTCCAACTTCAGCTCAGGCCATGATCTCACAGTCCATGAGTTCGAACCCTGCATCAGGCTCTGTGCTGACAGCTCAGAACCTGGAGCCTGCTTTGGATTCTGTGTCTCCCTCTCTCTCTGCCCCTCCCCTGCTCATGCTCTGTCTCTCTCTGTCTCAAAAATAAAGAAAAACATTAAAAAAAATTTGTTTTAATTACAAGGTGTATGTTTGCATTTTCCCAGTCTTCAAGTGTATCTGGCTTCCACTGGAAGTAGGAAAAGGAAAAGAGTTTATGGAGGATGGAAAACATCATTGTTATTTTATCAGAAATTATTTTTAAAGGATTTTAGTCTTTATTTCATATTGTTTTGTATAGTTTGAATATATCTTTTTTTTTTTTTTAAGTTTATTTCAAGAGAGACAGAGAGAGTGGACAGGGGAGGGGCAGAGAGAGAGGGAGAGAGAGAATCCCAAGCAGGCTCCACACTGTCAGTGCAGACCCTATGTGAGCCTGAAACTCAGGACCTGAACTGAAACCAAGAGTCAGACATTTAACTGACTGAGCCACCCAGGCACCCCTCGTTTGAATATATTATCTTTAAAAAACTGCTGAGTTCAAAATAAAATATTTAATTCTTTTTTTAATACAATACTAAAGGAATTTTAAAAGGGAAAAATAAAGACTCCCTGACATAATTTTTCCCCTGTTCCTTTCCAGTTTCTTCTATATGTACATTTCCCACGGTATCATATATGTTTATACACATATACATACACATATATAGTTTATTGTCCTACCATTTTACTTTAATTAACATATTTTTCATGTTGACGAATAGTCTTTATACCACTTTCAAGTTGATTTATCTTTAATTCTCTCAGCCATTTCTGTGTCTCCATTTAATCACTGTTTTAAATAGCATGCTTATGAGCGTTATTATACATTCAGCTCTTTTCTTCTCATGAATTATTCTACTGCAGTAAATTCATTGGTATTCAATTATTCAGTCAAAGGGTCTGAACATTTTTATGGCTCTTGATCTGTACTGCCAAATTGCCTTCTTGAAGAATTTGAGCACCAACTATGATTTGTGAAGCATGCTATGCTAGGCTCCAAGATAGCTGAAACAGATTTAAAATGAAGGAGCAAAAATAAAATCGGCATGCTTGTGTTCATACTACTTTTCATCCACTCTATCTAACCACTGAAGGTGCATTCCCTCCCCTCAGCTTCTGTGTCTCACAGTCTCTTGGTTTTCCTCCTCCCTCCCTGGCTTCTCAGCTTCCTCTCTAGACTCTCATTCCCCTGCTTGTTCCTTACCAGTCTTTAGGTTCCTATCTAGAATGGTCCTCCTCCTCTCACTTCCTGCCTTCTCCTTGGCTCATGTTATCCCATCCCAAGGCTTCTCACATTCTTCTGTATCTGTATCTTCACCAGAGGCATTTTTCCAATTTTTTTTTTTAATGCTTATTTATTTTTGAGAGACAGAGACAGAGACAGAGAGGGATCAGGGGAGGAGAAGAGAGAGAGGGGGACACAGAATCCAAAGCAGGCTCCAGGCTCTGAGCTGTCAGCACAGAGCCCGAAACAGGGCTCAAATTCATGAGCTGTGAGATCGTGACCTGAGCCAAAGATGGACACTTAACCGACTGAGCCACCCAGGCGCCCCCATCTTTCCAATTTAAATCCCCATTCCCCCTTCTTGGTCTACCATCCACTGGCCTCTCTGCTCCAGGCAGAAGTCCAGGCGTCATCCTTTATTCCTTTTTCTCTCTCCCCTGCCACAGCCAGTTCATAACAAATTTTTATCAATATTGTGTTCTAAATATCTCTAGAATCCACCACTTGTTTCCATCCCCACCACCCTGTTCTAGTCCCTGTGGTTTATCACATGGATCCCTACAGTAATCTCTGGTTTCCCTGCCACGTGACATCCAAATGATCTTCCTAAAGGACGTTCTCTCTTTTGTCTCTGGGCCTTTACCCATTTTATTTTTTAAGACATCCTCGAACACCCTTTTTTTCCTCTCTGTTCTCATCTATACCAACACCTTCTCCCAACACACCTACATACACGCGAGTATGCACACACCTGTCCCTTTATGTTTTCCTAGTTTGTGCCTACTCATCCATCAGGACTCAGATGGCTTACTACTAGTTTAATCTACTCCCTTATTTACTTATCTTTTTTTACTCACTAAATTGTAAGCCCTTTAGGGCAGGGATATGTCCTAGTGCCTGCCAAAATGCCTGGTGCTTACTGAGTAATTTTAAAAAAATCTTTAGGGGTGCCTGGATGGCTCAGTTGGTTAAGCAACCAACTTCAGCTCAGGTCATATCTCACGGTTTGTGAGTTTGAGCCCCACGTGGGGCTCTCTGCTGTCAGCACAGAGCCTGCTTCAGATTCTCTGTCTTCCTCTCTCTCTGCCCCTCCCCTGTTTTCTCTCTCTCTCTCTCTCTCTCTCTCTCTCAAAAATAAATAAAATAAACATTTTTTAAAAAACAAATTATAAAAATTTTTAAAAATCTTTATAAGCTGTGTCTACCCAATGTCATACTTAAAGTTGAAAAGTGAAAAATTCATTTAACTGGTTGTTTTGGTATAGACAAAAGTCTTTGATGGGTCATCTCCCTGAATGTGAGTTAAAAAAAAAAAAAAAAAAGGACTCATCTGTATTTAAAGTTTATTTATGAGAGTAATATAACTGTTCTGCTATAGAATTCAAGTTGGAGGGGTGCCTGGGTGGCTCAATTGGTTAAGCATCCAACTTAGGCTCGGGTCATGATCTCACAGTTTGTGCGTTTGAGCCCCGCATGGGTCTCCGTGCTGACAGCTCAAAGCCTGGAGCCTTTTTCAGATTCTGTTTCTCCTTCTCTCTCTGCCCTTCCCCTGATCATTCACTCTCTCTCTCTCTCTCTCTCTCTCTCTCTCTCTCTCTCTCCCTCCCTCTCTCTCTCTCTTTCTATCTCTCAAAAACAAACATTAAAAATTAACAAAAAAAAAGAATTCAAGTTGGAAAATTGGCTTGTAGCACTGTTAGGGTTTTGTTTTTTTTTTCCTCCATATTCTGCTACTGTAATGAACATTTTGACAGTTTTTTGTTGTTATATTTGCACCAAGTCCTGAACTAGGAGAAAGTAAGCAGAAGGAAATTCCTGAGGAGTCAGTAGAGGAGGGCACTTTGCCAAAAGAGAGGCAGGAGGAGGAGGACTCACAACAGAACCAAGATATGAAAGGCGGAGAACAACAGTTGACCTTGAAGCCTGAGGAAACTGTGAGGCTTAGAGAAGAGCTGAATTGTGTAAATCGGAGCTTCCTTCCATCTCAGAGCTCTGGGGATAGTTCAGATGACTGTGGTACCCAGGTAGGTGCTGTAAACACATGCTCTGACTGGGTCCATTTCCTCCGGTCAGCTGTGGATATAGGCATAATTTTTACATCAACATCAGTGTGTTTTGTTAAGCACGCTCATAACCATGGCCTGAATGGTAATCAAATAGCAACCAAAATCTGAACTAAGCCCGGTCGTTGATGCACTTTGTTATAAAGGGCTCTTAGGCTCGGTTAGGCTCCGCAGAAAAGAATGCTGATTGGTTGTCAATGTCTGCCCTGGGGAGGTAAGACAAGGAAGGGCAGGATTTGTGCCACATTTCCTGTTCATTGCACCTAGCTTAGATGTACAAAATACTTTGTTTGGGTGGGGAAGAGATCACAGACTTGGAATTAAGTTTGGCTTTTGCTATTTACTAGAGATCTACCTGCTGGAGAGATCAAGAGAGTGACGACCAACCACACTTCAGCTCTTACAGTTCAATTTTGCAGGTTCTCTCTTATACAAATTAAGATATCCCTACACATACCTTTCTAGGAATTATTCTGAGATCCACAGAGGGAAGCCTTTGTACACATAAGTAAACTAACTTCAAAAGACTGACAATAGGCATTTAAAAATGGATTCAAGTGTATATTTGGGTGGGGGTTGGGGGGGAGAGGCAGGGTAATAGTAAAGGAAGTCAAAAAAACGTTTGAAAAGAGATTCAGATATAGAGTCTGAAAACTAGGCAAGTCACAGTAGAGAAAGAAAATAGATACCTGAAAGGACATTCAGATACATTTGAAAAAGAAGGGAGTCTCTGGGTTTGTTCAGAAGACCAGAGGGATCTAGGACATCAAATGTTCAAAAAGAAGTTCATTTTCAAGCCCCCAGGCAGTCTGTTTATTGGGAAGTAAGCCAGTGTAGGCAACTTGGAAAGAGGCTGAGCACTGTGGTCACAAAGATTATAAAATCTTTTGTTTATGAGCTTAAAATGATCAATGCACTTACAGAGTAATGAGTTGAAGAGTATGAGAAGTAACACCCTAGTTAATTTATTAATTTTATTTAATTTATACTTTCTCATTATTTGAAGAATCATTTCTCAATACTAGGGGGGATGTGACAACTATTAAATATATATGAATTATATGGGAAATCTGGGCAAATAGCCACTTTGTGAAAGGACAAATAGCCCTTTATGCCACACAGCTTCTTAGGGTTTCACTGAATTCTTGCAGAGTTCAGTAATTTTATTCCACAACAATGACTTTGAATTATTGAAAGAAGAGTAAGTTGCTCTTACTCGTTTATCCAGCTGTTGTTAATTGAGCATCTATGATGGGTCAGGCCCTGCGTTAGGGCCCATACAGCAGGAAACAAAATAGATGTGGGCTTCATGGGAAAAAATAACGTATTCGTGTTTTGAACTTTACATTTCCCAAAACAGCATAACACACGCTATTTCATTTACTTCTTTAAGGAGGCAAGGATTTTGGACAGACTTTAGTGTTTCTGCAGTGTGCTGTGCAGTGATAATTTCAGAACCTTTTTCTGTGTAGAGGGTGCTTGGATCTACTGGTGGCTATAAATTGTTGTACTTTTTAGTTCTTGTGTATGTGAGGGTTGTGGTCTTCACCCTGTTGTCGGATTACAGTGTCTAGTGCCTAGCTGATTGTTCATGTGTGCTGCATCTTCTTAATCTCATAACATACACATTTAAGCAACGATAGCTAGGGGTGCCTGGGTGGCTCAGTCGGTTGAGCGTCCAACTTCGGCTTAGGTCATGAACTCACTGTTCGTGAGTTCAAGCCCTGTGTCAGGCTCCGTGCTGACAGCTCAGAGCCTGGAGCCTGCTTTGGATTCTGTGTCTCCCTCGCTCTCTCTCCTTTCCCTGCTTGTATGTCTGTCTCTCAAAAAATGAATAAATGTTTTAAAAAAATTTTTTAAGCAACTGTAGCTTGAGACTAGATATCAGACTTTAAAGAATGCTTATTGATAGTAAATACATAGAAAAAGAATGGTGAGAGCCTCTTTTATGAGTAAGTACATGAGCTCTATTGTTCATATGTATTTGTGACATCATTTGTGGCTGTCAGTTGCCTTTGGTGGCTTAACTGCTGTTCAACAGTGTTCCAGGTACGATTGTAATAGCTGAGTTCTAGATTACTACTTTCCCAACATTCATGAAACCAACTGGAATCACCATTAATTATCTGAATGTTATAGGTTTAAAATCTAGTTTCATGGTTTTACATAGCATTATTGAATATTTACTATGTTCTCCAGGCACTACACTAAATACCTTGTGTATATTAAGCAACACAACAAGACAGGATATTATTGTTGCCACTTTATAGATGAGGAAACTGAGCCTTTAGAGAGGTTAAATAATTTTCCCAGAATAACACATTGTGATGGAACCTGGGTCTGTCTACTCTAGAGCTTGACCTTTTAGCTGCTATTTGATTTGTTTCCCCCTGCTGAGAAGTTCAAAGAAAGCATACACTTCTCTTGTAGAGCTAATTTCCTGAGGAAGGCTGACAAACTGTCTCCCAAAAGGCCTCTCAGGGTGTCTGTTATAGATTATCTGAGTGAATTCATTCAGGGTTTGATGTAGGCTTGTAGGCTTGATGTATTAGTCCCCCTAGAATGGATCTGTATCATGGGGATAAACTCAAACCAAACTTTTGAGACTATTGGGTAAAATCAGAATGGCTGTTAGTTATTATTCTGTAATGATTAATCATAATTATCACTTGAACTTGTTTAAATAAACAGCACATTTACCTGTAGAGAGTGAAGAAAAATCAAAATCTGAAGGATGTTTGCTGAGTAGAGAGTCAGAACAAGTGGACTTTGTTTGTTGAGTGACACATTCACAGGTTGGATAGCCCGTTCCATCTGCATTCACTGGATGAGAATATTTAAGGTTCGTAAGCTTTAATTGTTTCCACAAAAGGAATGATCTTGTCATTGGGACCAGTATATGGATTTGGTTCATATTAGATTTTTCTTTTGTGAAGACAATATTTTAAAATATTAAAAGCTAGATTTTAAGCCTATAAAATTAAGATAATTAGTACTGGTTCCATTTTTACTTATTTTAATTCTTAAGGAATTATGAATTCCTTAAGAAGAGACATTACGCATCATCTGGTCTTATGCCTTTAATTTGCAGATGAGTCAGCTGAGACTCAGAGAGGATAATTGCCTTAATAAATCTGTTGATTGATCAAGAAAGGATGCTTGTGTACTTTCCTTTGCACTCCTACATGGTTCCTAGTAGCCTGGCTGAGTCTAACCGCCTCTGTAATAATTTTCTACCAGGAAGCAATTTACATGTGGGGAAAAAATAAGGGCCCTGTATGTTGGTCACTTGGCTGTTTGGTAGCTTCTTTAATGGTTGCCTTTCATGAAAAATAATTTGCATTTCTACTCTGGCAAAGTGACTTGAGTAGAAAATGTAGGCAAGAAAAACTATTGTTCTGGCTTTTCTCATCTTCAAAACAGGCTAAAAACTTCTGTACATGGGTGTAAAGGGGGTGCTTCTCTTGTATATCTTGGGCATGTTAAGCGGCCATATGGGCCGCCGATTACTAATTGATTATTAAAAGCTGCTGTTGTCTGATAGTTAAATAAGAAGCTGGACTGGTGATCAAGGCTTTCCAGGTTTCAGGAGAACTCTTGTTTCAGGTGGAGCAGAAGGCAGTTAAAATAAAATTGGGTAGCATCCACAGTAATGGGTAGTGGGTAATGGGCGGTGTCACTGAGTGCTTCTTGTGTACTACATCATGCTGAGTTCTTGCATGCATTATCTTACTTACCCTTCACTCCATCCAGCAGTTATCATTATTATCCCCATTTTAAGATGAGGAAAATGAAAAGCAGAAAGACTAAGGAACTCCTCCAAGACAGATTCAGGACTGAAACCCAGATGTATCTAGTTCCAAAGATAGGGTTCTTAATAACTACATTATAATTCCATTAAAGAATTTTTTTCTAGGTATCTTAGACACTTGCAACTCTGGGACAAGCAAATTGGATTTAGACTGCCTTTTTGAATACACCAAGATGAGAATTGAAGGGCTTATAGGACTTGGGCAATTCTGTGTTGCAGTTCTGTTGTAAGCAAGAGAGACTAATGGCATGGGCTTTCTGGGAAGTCATGGACAGGAAGTACACTGGACCAGGACTCAGGAAACTCTAAATATATCTTATCTGTTAACTGGATACAGTTGAATTCTTTATCTACACAGCACACCGATGTGAGCCTACCTTTTAGAGAATCCAAATGACTCCTCCTTTGGTCAAGGCGGTTTTATTGCACTGGAGACCTGACAGGAGGGTGTATGGTTGTCGAATAGTAACTGAAGAAGAATCATCTGGTAGTAACAGGGAAAGTGATGAGGAAGGCTGAAAATTTAAGATCTCCTGCTAAATGTTCTTTCTTTTTGCCAACAGACACCACACACATGCACACACACTACGTATACATTCACACTTTCCTTCTTCACATATTGACTCTTTGAACTTTCCATTGAAATATTTTACCCTAAAATGGTCCATGCTTCTGTTTCCCTTCATTGATGTGAAAAATAAGAAAGTTAGTTGTCTATGCTTAACTGCTTTGCCTAAATAATTTCTTTGATATGTTCATTCTAAAATAACAAGAGTTAAATCATACGAACATGTACCAACTAAACATAAGTATAAAAAGAGTAATTTGCAATAGGTAAGCCAACTCCAAAAATATTTACCTATGAATAATCAGGTCCTGACATTTCTGCTTCTGATAGCTGGAACCCACGTTTTACCAATATTCTTTCAAATTGTCCATGTTTCTCTTTTAAAATGTTTGTTTTAGTATCCATCATCTGGAGAAAAACAGAAATACCAGCAGCAAGAGGATGTACAACAGCTTCGCCAGAATTTACACCGGCTCCAGATTCTGTGCAGCTCAGCCGAAAAAGAGCTCCGGTATGAGCGAGGAAAGAATTTGGACTTAAAGCAGCATAATAGCTTACTTCAGGAAGAAAGCATTAAGGTAACTCTAGTGGGTGTGTCCTTGATTGGAGGGTCTCAATTGCTTAATCAGCCCTGTGGATAAATGAATTAGAACTCCTCAGCTGCATAGTTCATGGTAGGATCCACAGATGTGTGGACAATGTGAGCTCTCTGATAACTCCCTCTGACTTTGCCCTACCAAGTAGGTACACAGTTCAATTGTTTCTCTGCTGCTGAAGCTGTGTGTATACTGTCAACCTGTCAATGTGAAACACTTTAAGTTATACAATCTTTTGAAATCATTAGCTACAACTTTTCACACTTAATCGATTTGAACCACCTGACCCCAAACACTAGTGGTCTTGACCTAGTTCTAGCTGCAGTCTTATTTATTCCCTAAGAGATGTATCCATTATTATTGGTTGAATCAAATATCAACTGCACGGAGGTACAATTCCTAGGAGGGAAAACTTGTTATTCCTGACTCAAGACTATCAAAAAGTTAGGAGGACATCCCCTAAACATGCCTGTTTTAAAATAACCTATCGTGGATGCCTAGGTGGCTCAGTCATTAAGCATCTGACTTCCACTCAGGTCATGATCTCATGGTTTGTGAGTTCAAGTCCCAGATCAGATGAGCACGAGCCACACCTCGGGTAACACGAGTCCCATTTCGAGTGGGCTCTGCTTCCTCTCTCTCTCTCTCTCTCCCTCTCTCTGCCCCTTTCTCACTTGTGCCCTCTCTCTCTAAAAAAATAAACAAGTAAAATAAATAAAATAATCTATGGAGAACTGTCATCCACAGAGTCATCTAAATTTTGTGAACCACATAAATATTCAAACTGAACCATCATGTAAAGTAGTGCTTCCTTTTAATTGAGGTTCAATTCTGTAAGCATATATCAGGGACCTAGTTTCTATAAGTCCCCATCTAAAGTTCTGGAATTCAACATTCAACAAATACGTGCTAAGCATCAGTCATATCCTGGGCAGGCAATCTTGTTGATACCGAAGGTTTAATTGTAGGTAAAACCAATACAATTCTTATCCCCTGGTTAGTAGGGACCCATCCAGAGTCAAATCCTGCCTACCTTTTGTTTTTGTAAATAAAACTTTATTTGGGGCGCCTGGGTGGCGCAGTCGGTTAAGCGTCCGACTTCAGCCAGGTCACGATCTCGCGGTCCGGGAGTTCGAGCCCCGCGTCAGGCTCTGGGCTGATGGCTCGGAGCCTGGAGCCTGTTTCCGATTCTGTGTCTCCCTCTCTCTCTGCCCCTCCCCTGTTCATGCTCTGTCTCTCTCTGTCCCAAAAATAAATAAACGTTGAAAAAAAAAATTAAAAAAAAAAAAACTTTATTGGCACACAGCCATACCTGTTTGTTTACATATTATGGATGGCTGCTTTGTACTACAAAAGCAGATTTGACTAGTTCTGACAGAGACCATGTGGCCCACAAAGGCTAAAATATTTATGCTCTTGACCTTTTATAGGAAAATTTGTCACATCTGGTGAGGCAGGAACAAGGTAACTTATTCCAATAGTGACATAAAAATGAATTAAGGGGCACCTGGGTGGCTCAATCATTTGAGCCTCTGACTCTTGATTTCAGCTCAGGTGATGATCCCAGGGTTGTGGTATCTAGCCCCATGTCGGGCTCTGCACTGAGCATGGAGCCTCCTTAAGATTCTCCCTCCTCGCCTCTCCCCTGCTCACAGGCCCTCTCTCTCTCTCTCAATAAAAATAAAAAATAAGATAAAATTTTAATAAATTAATCAAGAAACGTCCCTACTTTTTAGTAACTCACAATCTAGTAGAGGAGATATAGATGAAAACAAGCAGTCATTTATGTCAAACTTTAAGGGAAGCCTTTCTTTTCTTTTCTTTTTTTTTTTTCAATATATGAAGTTTATTGTCATATTGGTTTCCATACAACACCCAGTGCTCATCCCAAAAGGTGCCCTCCTCAATACCTAAGGGAAGCCTTTCTAGGGAGTCCTAGTGTTCCAGGATTATTTGAATAAACCTCTTTCTTACCCTCACTCCTCATGATTTTTTTATTATTGGTCACATTCTCTCAAGCCTTTGTAGTTTTAAATTAAATTCCAAATCTTTATCACATTTCCTTATAACACATTTCTGAGATCCTCTTAACTATCTAACTCTGAAAATATTCAAGCAATACTACATCTTTCTTAAGGTGTAATGATCGGACAACACAGATTATAATGCCTTATCCGTGGTTGACACCCTAGAAATTTTTGTTGAATTAATGAATGAGTCCTTCAGGGATAGGTAAATGATAAATTGGTAAAAAGTGAAGCCATCTTTTGTTCTGTTTTAAATCCCTTCATGGTGGGATAAAATATTGGCCATTCCAGTAATGAGACATCAGTGTTTTGGCTGATCCCTTAGGCCAGGCACCTAAGCAAAGTCATATATAACAGCCAATTACCTTTTATTGACAGTTTGTCTGTTTTATCTCTTATAAACCTCCCTACAGCCCTAAAGGGTCAGCATTTTATAGATGAGAAACTATTCAGTATTGCAAAGCTAACAAATCATGGAGTCAGAATTTAAATTCAGGTCTGTTTCTCTTTTTCCTATGAAGGAATCTTTCTGTATTATACCTTTCCTCATTTTGGAACCTCAGCTTTGCAAACTTAGAACTCACTCTTTAAAATCCACTCAGAGATGATCAAACTCTGGGGCTCTGGCTAATGTTAGGCATACTTATAAGACTGATTAAGAAACCAGAGAATGGGATGCTTGGATGCCTTGGATGGTTGAGTGCCCAACTCTTGATTTTGGCTCATGTCATGATCCCAGTGTCATGGGATCAAGCCCCAAGTTGGGCTCTGCACTGAGCATGGAGCCTGCTTAAGATATTTCTCTCTCTCTCTCTCTCTCTCTCTCTGTCCCTCCCCCACCCACACACATACACTCTCTCTCAAATAAGAAAGAAACTAGAGTATTAATTTATTACTTTTAAACCATTTTATTATGAAATATAACACTCAGAAAGTACATAAGTATATAGTTTAACAAATTGTTATAAAGCAAGTACTCATATAACCACCACCCTGGATAAGAAACAGTGCATTGCCTGCACACCAGCAGCCCCTGCCTGCCTCTTTCCCATCTATAATCCTGTCGCCTTCCCATTTTAGCAATAACCACTAATCTTGATTAATAACTCTTTTGCTTTACTTTATAGTTTCACCAACTGTGAATCTCAAACAAAATAGTTTTGCCGATTTTTGAATATTTTACAAATACAATCAATCAGTGTATGCACCTTCTATCTTTTTATGACCTACTTGTTTGGAACATTCACCCATGTTGTGCTGTATAGCTATTGTTCGTCCATTTTCTTTGCAGTATAGTATTCCACCATAAGAAATTGCCATTACCTATTCTTTCTATGGTTTATGGGCATCTTGTATGTTGCCAGCCTGGGCTATTGAGAAGAATTCTATAGGCTTTCAGAGCTTCAGGCAGAGAATTGTTCTGACATCACCAGCACTGAGACACTGAACTGGATCCTCTTACTGGTGTTTGGACATCCCAGCCTGAAGCTAAAAATGCCCTCCTACATGCACATATCGTTGGCCATAATAGTGTTTGCTCCACTGTTGTCTCATTCCATCAGTACCGGCATGATCAAAATGCTGCATGTTAGCCCTATGACTGATGATCACAGGTCCCGGAGGCCTTTAGCTTTCTTGGCCTGTGGAAGAGGTGGTCTTGTATGAAAGGACTTGTGCCTTTTCTATTTACAGTAAGAAGTTTAGGTTTCAAAACCCTGAACTAATCCAGTGCACCAAATATTCCAACACTTGATTTTTTCTTTTCCCCTATTTCTTTGTTTCTTCTTCTAGTCATTAGATCTGTGTCTTACTGAGTTTTTCATGGCTACATTTTTCTTTTTTTGTAACCTCATAATCCCCTTCACCTCTTTTGCCCATCTGCCCCACCTTCCTCCCTCATGGTAGTAACCAGTTTGTTTTTTGTATTTATGAATCAATTTCTGTTTGGTTTGGTTTGGTTTGGTTCAGATTTCCCATATAAGTGAAATCCTATGTCTTTATCCGTGGCTACACTGTTCTTGAAAAATGAAAGTTCCAGGCTAACTAATAGGTTAGAGTGCCCTTCGAGAAGAAATCGAGATTTAATAGATTTGTTCCTGTCAATGAAGTTTCAAAAGCTGTACCAATCCTCCAAAATAAAATGAGAAAAATTTTTTTAAAAATTAAAAAAGGGGAGAGAGTAGTTGAACTGGTTTAGAATAGTGGAGGGAGATAAAGGAGGATTTTTACTGAGAAAATAGGAGGCTTATTAAAGTCTGATCTAGAATTTCTTTTTGATAATACCAAAGAGACTAGCTTATTACAGTAGTTTTTTCCTCTTGATCTACATTGACCCACCAGTGATACCAAGGCATATTACTTGTAGGGTTTAATTTCTTCATTTCTACACGCATTCATTTCTACTCTGTTTAATAAATTATTTTGACCTTTTTACATGCCTGTTAACATTTTTGGAGATGGCATATCTGGTCTTCAGAAATTAATGCAAAAGGAGGTATCATAAGCTTAGCACTCTGGATGCTTGAGTAGCCTTTATGCAAGGATCTTTGCTTTAAAACAGAGAGCATAAGAGCACATTATTTCAGATATGTTCGTTTATTGAATGTAAGACTCTTTCCTGAACAGTGAGATGTACAAAAGGATCTGAGTTAACACGTCTACTTTTTAAAAAACTGCTGCTGGGGCGCCTGGGTGGCTCGGTCTGTTAAGCGTCCGACTTCAGCCAGGTCACGATCTCGCGGTCCGTGAGTTCGAGCCCTGCGTCGGGCTCTGTGCTGACTGCTCAGAGCCTGGAGCCTGTTTCAGATTCTGTGTCTCCCTCTCTCTCTGCCCCTCCCCTGTTCACGCTCTGTCTCTCTCTGTCTCAAAAATAAACGTTAAAAAAAATTTAAAAAACAAACAAACAAACAAACTGCTGCTATGAACATTCGTATACATGTATCCTGATGTCCACAGGATGTATTTCTCTAGGAAGGGAGTGGGAGTGGAATTATTGCATCACAGCGTATGTGTTACTTCAACTCCTGTCTAAAGGTTTATACTCCCACCAGCAGGTAGGAAGGTTCCTGTTGCTCTGCGTCCTCACCAACTCTTGGTACTGTCAGACTTTAAATTTTTTGCTAATCTCGGATACATGTATAGTGGTAGCTCCTAGCATTTTAATGCGCATTTCCCTGTTTACAAATGAAGATGAACAGCTCTCTATAAATGTATTTGACATCTGAGTTCCTATTTTGTAAACTCCCTATTTAAGATTTTGTTTGCTTTTCTTTGGGACTTCTGTCCTTTTAATTTTCCCATTCATTTGTAGGAATTCTTTGTATATGAAGCCTTGATCAGGTTTGTATCACCAACACCTTCTACTCTGTGACTTACATTTTCACTCTCTAAATAGAAGTTTTGATGAATCAAAGTTTTTCATTTTAACCTAATCAATGTTTACCTTTATAATTGGTGATTTCAGGTTCTGACTTAAGAAATCTTTGTCAGCCTCAAAGTCATAAAGATATTCTCCTACATTACTATACTGTCCACTAGGACATAAGAAATGTGTGTGGTCTGTTTCTGAGCTCTCTCTTTTGTTCCATTGTTCTGTCTATTCTTGTGCCGATAGCATGCTATCTTAATTTAGCATTATGCAGACCTCAATATTTGATAGAGCACAGCTTTTCATTTTGTTGTTCTTGTTCTAGGATGCCTGGATATTCTTGGCCATTTGAAATTTTATATAAATTTTGTCATCAGTTTGTCAAGTTACACGCACAAACCCACATGTACTCACACACAACATACATATACTAACACATAACCTTTGGGGATTTATACACTGAATTTATACACTAAATCTATAGATAAATTTGGGCAGAGTTTAAATCTTTACAATATTGAATCCTCCATGAAATATGTGTGTATTATATTTAGGTCTTCTTTAATTTTTCCCAATATCCTAATTTTCTTTGTGGAGATCTTATACATCTTTTATGTTAGACACATTCCTAGGTGCTGATGTTTTCCATACTATTGTAAATGGTAACTTTTTAAAGTTTCATTTTCTAACTATTGCTAATACATAAACATGCAGTGAATTTTTTCGAATAAAAACCTTGCCATACTTTTAAATTACTTCTTACAATTGATGCTTATATTATTTTGTATTGTATACACAAGCAATCATATCATCTAGGAATAAATATAATTTTCTTTCTTTCCTTCCACATATTATACCTTTCATTCTTTTTTCTTGCCTAAGCAGTGGCTAGTACAGTGCCAAATAGAACCGATGATAGTGGATAACGTTTTCTCATTCCCAGTCTCAAAGAAAAAGTTCTAAAATATCAGTTAATATGCCTTGTAGGGTTTTTTTAATAGACATTTTTTAATCACATTAAGAAAATTCTTGGGGCACCTGGGTGGCTCAGTTGGCTAAGCATCCAACTTCGGCTCAAGTCATGGTATCACGGTTCGTGAGTTCGAGCCCCATGTCGGGCTCTGTGCTGACAGCTCAGAGCCTGGAGCCTGCTTCGGATTCTTTGTCTCCCTCTCTCTCTGCCCCTCCCCAGCTCTCACTCTGTCTCTCTCTCTCTTTCTCTCTCTCTCTCAAAAATAAATAAGCACTAAAAAAATTTTTTTAAATAAAATTCTTTTATAGTGTTCATTCAATGTTTTTGGATGAGTACATGTTGAATTTCATCAAATTCTTTTCTGCATAACTTTTTGAGAAGATAAGATTTTTATATCTGTTAATACAGTGAATTATATTGACTGATTTTCTAATGCTAACTCAACTCTGCATTCCTAGGATAAACCCATCTTCATCCTAAATTATTATCCTTTTTCTACATTGCTGGTGTTAGCTTGCTAGTATTTCTTTGGAATTTTTGCATCTTAGTTCGCAAATGAGACTAGCTTGTCATTTTTCTTCCTTATAACATTCACATCAAACTTTATTTTTTTTTTAATTTTTTTTTTAACGTTTACTTATTTTTGAGACAGAGAGAGACAGAGCATGAACGGGGGAGGGGCAGAGAGAGAGGGAGACACAGAACTGGAAGCAGGCTCCAGGCTCTGAGCCATCAGCCCGGAGCCTGACGCGGGGCTCGAACTCACGGAGTGTGAGATCGTGACCTGAGCTGAAGTCGGACGCTTAACCGACTGAGCCACCCAGGCGCCCCACATCAAACTTTAGCATAAAGGTTACCCTAGCCCCTTAACATAAGACAGGTAACATACCTTCATTTTTTGTTCTCTGGAAGAGTTTGTAAGAGTGAATTACAATTGGGGCACCTGAGGCACCTGGGTGGCTCAGTTGGTTGAGCATCTGACTCTTGATTTCAGTCCAGGTCATGATTTTGGTTCAGATCGTGATTTCACAGTTGTCAGATCGAGCCCCATGTTGGGCTCTGTGCTGACAGGGCAGAGCCTGCTTGGGATTCTCTCTCCCTCTCTTTCTCTCTCCTCCCCAACTTGTGCATGCTCTCTCTCTCAAAAATAAATAAACTGTAAAAAAAAAAAAAAAAAAAAAAGGAGTAAATTACAACTATTTCTTCTTTAATAATTATAAGACCTCATTTCTGAATCCTTCTGATTCTAGAGTTTTCTTTTGGGAAGATTTTCAGTTACTGATTCAGTTTCTTAATGGTTATAAGAAGTCACATTTTTTATTTCTTCTTGTATGAACTTTGGTATATTTTATTTTTATAGAAATTTTTTTCATTTAAATTTTCAAAAATTTTTTTTAAAGTTAGTCATCAACTTTTAAAAATAGAGATAGCCCTTTTTACTTTCATGATGCTAAATAACCTGTGATTTAAAAGAGGTTGGCGAAGACCAGACCATTGAAGGCCAGGCAAGCTACTGGGATTTGTTTCCAGAAAGATTCAGGAAGCCTGAAAGATTTAAGCAGTGGAGTGAATAGTTCAATCTATGTTTTTAAAAGAACACTTTGGGGGCGCCTGGGTGGCTCAGTCGGTTAAGCGTCGGACTTTGGCTCGGGTCATGATCTCGCAGTCCATGAGTTCGAGCCCCGCGTCGGGCTCTGTGCTGACTGCTCAGAGCCTGGAGCCTGCTTCAGATTCTGTGTCTCCCTCTCTCTCTGATCCTCCCCCTCCCTCTCTCTGTCTCAAAAATAAATAAACGTTAAAAAAAAAATTTAAAAGAACACTTTGGCTGCATTGTAGAGAACAGATTAGAAGGGCGTAAAAATGGAAGTGGCAGAAGCATGTCATTATTGCAACAAACAAGGCCGGAGACCATGATGTTGGAGACGAGGATGGTAGACACTGATGGGCGGATACAAGACGTGTTGTGGAGGGAGCACGACAGCAAGTGCCGAAGGGGCTCATGATGGGAAAGGAAGACTCAGGATTACTTTGAGACTACTGGCCTGAACAAAACCTTGGATGGAGGCATCATTTATTGAAATTAGGAAGACTGAGAGAGAAAAATCATTTTTGATATGGACAGAATCAGGGAGTTTTATTTTGGCAGTTCCAGGCACAAAGATGGTATTTCAGATTGTGACAGTGAACTAGGGAAAGAATGATCAACTCTCAAAGTCTAGGAGAGTCCACTGATATTTAGAAGCTGGGTAGCATTAGAAGAGTCTACACAAGAGACCGGGAAGGAACTGCAAAGAGATGCAAGCAAACCAGGAGAGTTTGGTATCACAGACTCCATGATAATTTTCTGAGACAGAGGGAGTGAATGCTACCTAAGAGGTCAGTTGTCCACTGGATTCATTTTGGCAGTGGGGACATCAGTAGTGCCCCAGCATAAATAGTTTCATGGAGGAGTGGGAATGAAAGCCAGCTTGCAGTAGATTTTTTAAAAAGGATGGAAAATGTTTAGACCGTGCATGTGTAGAAACATTAGGAAAATTCCTCTGTCCAGCGGCCATGTGGCAAACCTTACTGACACAAGACAGTTCCAGGGAGTTAATCATCCATGTGACATTCGTTATTTGTCAGCTCTTAGGGGACTGCTCTGCTTGGAAAAGTGCTTATTCTGGCTCATGTTCATGTTCTTTCCACGCTTATGTCTATCACTCTTGTTTATTCCCCTCCTCTAGATCAAAATTGAACTAAAGCAGGCCCAGCAGAAGTTATTAGATGGTACAAAGATGTGCTCTTCACTCACGGCAGAATGGAAGCACGGTCAGCAGAAAATCAGGGAACTGGAGCTGGAGGTACTTAAACAGGATCAGAGCATTAAATCACAGGACAACCTGAAGGAAAAGCTGGCTCAAGAGAAATCAAAAGTCGCTGATGCAGAGGAAAAGGTAATTATCCTCATGCTTAGTAAGTACCATACGCTGGATACCAGTACTAAAATCCTGTTTCCCTAAGGATTTGAAGAAGTAGATATGATGCACACTTCATAGAATTCCAGGGTTTTTCTGTGCTCTTCCATGCTTTCCTCTCTTTTGACTTCACCTGCTCCTGCAGTTCCAGTAAATCTCATGTTTCTTTAAACTGCATGAACTTGAAAAGGTAAGCGTCTGTAAAGCTATAGCATGAACTTATAGTAACTGACTGAAACCATATGACTTTTGTTTTATACTTTCAACTTTTAAAAGGCTTATTCTCCTCTCCTTTGGATTGTCTCTCTCTATGGTTTTTATTTTGTAATTTGGGGGTGGATTCGTGTTGTGAAATGAACCATTTTGAAATAATGCCCCTGCATTTTAGATTCGCTAACACCAGGTGGCAGTAGTATGCAACAGTTGCACATTTTGATCTGTGGGTTTGAGTCAAATCTCACGTAAAAAATAAATCCCTAAATAAATAAATAATGTAATCCAACAGTATAAATATGAAACAAACATCAAAAAGCAGATGACAGCAATCTTAATTATGCTCAAAAGCCTAATTTTGAGCTAAAGAAACCAGAACAAAAGACTTCATACTATGTAATTTCATTTATAAGAGGTTCAAGAAGAGACAAAACTAAACAGATGAACATAAAGGAAGGGAAGCAAAAATAATATAAAAACAGGGAGGGGGACAAAACATAAGAGCCTCAAACATAGAGAACAAACAAAGGATTGCTGCAGGGGTTGGGGGGGCGGGCAATGGGCTAAATAGGTAGGGGCATTAAGGAATCTACTCCTGAAATCATCGCATTATATATGCTAACTAACTTGGATGTAAATTAAAAAATAAATAAATTATTTAAAAAAAAAAAAAAGAATGACAAAACTAAGCTACGGTCAGAGGATGTTGGTTGTCTTTATGAGGGTTATTAACTGGGAGAGGATGAGAGGGACTCTTCCATGGTGCTGGGAGCATTCTTTATCTTAGCGTGGGAAGTGGTTATATAAGTAACTTCATTCAGTATGCTTCAAGATATGTGCACTTTATGTATGTTAGTACTCCATTAAAAACGTAGTTGGCTGGGGTGTCAGGGTGGCTCAGTTAAGCATCCGACTCTTGATCTTGGCTCAGGTCATGATTTCACAGTTCATGGAAGTCAGCCCCAGATCAGGCTCTGTGCTGACAATGCAGAGCCTGCTTGGGATTCTCTCTCTCTCCCTCTCTCATGACCCTCCCCTGCTCATGCTCGTGCTCTCCCTCTTTCAAAATAAATAAACTTAAAAACAAGAAGTAGTTGGCAAAACTGATACAGATTAGTAAAAAACTCTAAATTTAGACAGTACTAACTACTGGTGAGGATTTTGTGCAACAGGGACTCATATATTGACTGCAGTTGGAAGAGTAAATTAGCATAAACACTTTGGAAAGCAATTGGCATTTGCATCTAGTTAGGTTAAAGACGTGTGTATCATACAACCCAATGCTTCTACTATTGGGCATAAATACTAGAAAAAGTATTAAACTGCACAGAGGTATCAGGAGACAGGAATACAATCATTTTTGTAGAAATATTGTTCCAAATAGCAGAAAAGTGGAAGCAACCCAAACATCCCCTGACATAATATCAAATAAATAAACTGTATATTTACACAATAGCATACAACAGTGAAAATAAATGAATTACAGGTACATGCTGTAGTTCAATATATATTGAATAAAAAATCAGGGGCACCTGGGTGGCTCGGCTGGTTAAGCGTCCGACTCTTGATTTTGGCTGAGGTCATTATCTCACAGTTTGTGAGTTCGAGCCCCATATCGGTCTCTGCACTGGCAGTGTGGAGCCTGCTTCGGATTCTCTCTCTGCCCCTGTCTTGCTCGTATTCTCTCTAAATAAATAAATAAATAAACATTTAAAAAAATCACCAAAAACACGGTATGATTTCATTGATTCAGAGGTCAAAATTATGTAAAGTAAAAGCCATGTTACACAGATTATATATTAAAGAAAAAGCAAGGAAATGATTAACCCAAAACTCAAGATAATTGGTTTTTTCAAGTGAGGAGGGAAGGGGGATAATTGACAAGGTCCCAGAGTAGACTTTAAAAGTATTGGAAATGTTCTTTTCTTAACTGGGTGACAGGTTCAAAAGTCTGCATATGTCCCTGATAGAGAAGCCAATGGGGTGGTGATATTTGCCTCTGTGGAATTAAGAGTGAATATCTTTAAGGAAGCATTTTCCCTTTGTAGGACTAAACAGGGGCAGCTCAAAGGAACTCGAACTGGCCATGGATGACTGGCCGCCCACTGCCATTGCCCTCGAATCATTCTGCATTTCTGCATCTTCACCTCTCCTATAGTTTGTGGGCTTTGCCAGGACCTAGGGCTGGTGCACAAAGCCCTGCTCTTAAAAAGGGGGCTGCCGTGCACTGGCGTTCACGAGTGTTTGTGGGGACTGTGGTGCCAAACCGTCATAAAGAATGCATTTTTAGATCAGGAATACATTCAGGAGACAATAGCTATTCTGCTAAGAACTACTCATTCAGCAGATATTTATTGAGCATCTACTATGTACCAGTCACAACTTAGGGTGACACAAAGGTTCATAAAAATATGTAAACAAATTAAAAGGATACTTATCTAATAAAAAGTTTTAATGAAGCTTTTAATCTAACATGTAAATTCTAAAATAAAATTATACATCTCTCTTTCAAATTCATAAATCTTATTGTTAGTCCTACCAGTGCATTAAAGAGCATATTACTGGTGCGAGGTGATATGCTAACAGGAATTCGATTTGTAAGAGACTCCTACTTCGTTTTAAGATCTTATCCTGAATCTAGTCACTGTGGAGAAACTAGACACACTCCTACATTGCTGTTGGAAGTGTAAATTGGCCTAATACCTATGGAGCCAGCCTGGCATTATCTATTAAACAAACAAATAATAGTAATCTTTGCCCTAGCAAACCCACATCTCGTAATGTATTCTAGAGATTTGTTGGTAATGGCAAAAGATTGGAATCAATTTAATTGTCCATCAGTAGGGGTCTACTTAAATAAGTTATAATATATCCTTATAGATGCAGCTGTAAAAGAGAGGGCGATTCTACATAAACATATAATATGGAAAAATCACCAAGTGTATTTTTATTTACAAAAAGCAAGCTACATAAGTATATATGGTATGCCATCATTTGTGCAAAAAATATGTATATGAAGGAGAACTGTATAATAGTATTTATTTATATAGCCATAAATAAATCCCTGGAAGGGTACGTAAGAAACTAATACCAGTAATTGTGTATTTAGTGGAGGAAAAGTGGCAGGAAGACAGGATAAAGATGGGAGGGAGTTTTCACTGCATAGCTTCGTTTACCCAAACATACATTAAACTACGCGAATGTATCATGTAGTGTAAAACTTAGGTAACTTATTTTAAAATTAAATCTAGCCACATTCTCTGCTTTAGATCAGATTTGTTTGTTAGCACTATGTTTGCTAGTTACTCATCCAGCATTTCCCTGATTGGAAAAAAAAGGTCATGCTTCATGTTTTATTTGTGAAATTTTTCCTTCAAGATTTTGGATCTGCAGCAGAAATTAGAACATGCTCATAAAGTCTGTCTCACAGACACTTGTATTTCGGGAAAGAAGCAACTAGAGGAAAGGATAAAGGAAGCACTAGAAAATGAAGCTAAGACAAAGCAACTATATCAGGAGGAACAACAGAAGAGGTAAGAGGAGCAAAGATGTCAGTTTCCCATGGGCCAACCTGACTGACTTTAGCAGGAATGTCAGTTTACGGATGTATTTCCTCTGTGTTCCCACTGCAGTGAACTACATTACACAACTTCTTGTATATAGCACTTGTTACACTGTATTCGAATTGTTTTTCCTGTTTGCCTTTCACAAAAGAGTGTCAGATTCTTAAGGGCAGGGGTTATTTCTCGTTGCTCTGAGCCGGGTGCACGGGGTGCACGAGTAAATTTTCTTGAATGACTGACCAGATTACCTATGAAATATGATACTCTGGGCTTTGCTTTTCCAACTCTAACATGATTGACATAAACTGCAAACTAAAGGAAATTGATTTTTGTATTTATCACCTGATTTCCTTGAAAGAAATTCCAAGTACTTTACAGACCTCTTAATCATCAGTAATCTGTCACCAAATAGGAGCTTTCATTTTTTTCTAAAATTATTATGATTACTATTAGAATTCTTACTTAAATGATCTTCCTGGATGCCCTAAACTTCAGTAACTGATGCTTCTTATTTCTATGGCACTGAAGAGTGAACCACATATGTTTTAAGAAAAATATGGTTTTAGCCACTGAAAAGACATGCAGACATTCACATATATAATGAAGCTCAGAAATTTATTTTCAGCTTTAGCTAAAAGCTCTAACATCAGCCCTGGCACTAAAAGGTACTCAGTAAATACTCAGTGAATGAATAATGTGTAAGTAAGTAGATGAATGAACGTATGAATGAATAATGAGCTCACTCAGGGAAGTACAGTAGAAAAATACTTGTCTCACTGCTACAGCTAACAGGATGGCAGACCATCCTGCTGTCATACACCTAGATCCTGAATAAACTATAGTAAGTATACCTTTTAAGTGTTGCCCACAATAAAGCAAGAGAAAGTGCTAAGAGCAAACATACAATAGGCTACAACAAAAATGATGAATGGGGCAAACAAGCTTCTAAGTCAGGGGGCAAATAATAATATCAGCCCCTGGTTTGAGAGAAGGAGCTGAGGAAGTTTGCCCTAAGGGGGAAGAGGTGAACTAGAGATTCTAATATTAAAGCTGGGAAGCTTGAAGGAGCTGAAGTGTTCCCAAACAGGCAGCCCCCTGGCTTTCCCAAATTATCTCTGGAGGAAAACAACCCCGATTTAGATATTAAAGATTCCCATATTTTTTTAATTTTTTTTTAATGTTTATTTATTTTTGAGACAGAGAGAGACAGAGCATGAACGGGGGAGGGTCAGAGAGAGAGGGAGACACAGAATCTGAAGCAGGCTCCAGGCTCTGAGCTGTCAGCACAGAGCCCGACGCGGGGCTCGAACCCACGGACGGTGAGATCCTGACCTGAGCCGAAGTCGGACGTTTAACCGACTGAGCCACCCGGCGCCCCCTAAAGATTCCCATATATTAAGTTTAGTCAAATGTAAGCTTACAATGAAAAATCAGCAAATAACACAAGGAAGCTGGCTACCATAAATGATAGTCGGTAGAAACAACAAACACCAGACTTGTAACCCCCAAGAACTCCAGCAGCTGGGATTATGAATAATAGATTGTAAAACAACTCTATGAAGTTTTTAAAGAAACACAATATGAAGGAACCCTCATACGCTGTTGGTAGGAATGTAAATTGGTGCCGCCACTGTGGAAGACAGTATGGAGGTTCCTCAAACAATTAAAAATAAAACTATCATATGATCCAATAATTCTACTACTGGGTATTTACCCAAAGAAAGTGAAAAAACATTAATTTGAAACGATACACACATTCCTATGTTTATTGCAGCATTATTTATAATAGCCAAGATATGGAAGCAGCCTACATGCCCATTAGTAGACAAATGGATAAGGAGGATGTGATGTGATGTGTGTGTGTACCATACATAATGGAATATTATGCAGTCATAAAAAAGGATCCGATCGTGCCATTTGCAACAAATTGGTTGGACCTGGAGTGTATTATGCTAAGTGAAATAAATCAGACTGAGAAAGAGAAATACCATATGACTTCACTCATATGTGAAATCTAAAAAAAACAAATGAACAAACAAAAAGCAAAATTGGACCTATAAATACAGAGAACAAATTGAGGATTTCCAGAGGGAAAGGGGGTAGGGACATGGGCAAAATGGGTGAAGGGGTGTGGGAGATAAAGGCTTCCAGTTATGGGATGGATAAATCATAGGAATAAAGCAGCATAAGGAATATAGTCAATGGTATTGTGATCGCATTGTATGATGACAGACTGTAGCTACACTTTTGGTGAGCACAGCATAATGTATAAACTTGTTGAATCACTATGTTGCTATGTTGTACACCTAAAACTCATGTAATATTGTGTGTCAACTATAAGTAAAATAACACAATTAAAAAATAACTCAAAGAAAAACATTTTTTAAAAAGGGACAAAAGATGTAATTCAAGAATTGAACAAGGGAAAAGGCTATTTAACTTTCCTGAAACTAGGTTTTTTGTGTCTAAAGTGGGATTAGTAATACCAGCTCTATGTATCTTCTGTGAAGCCTGGCTGAGATGAAATATGTTGAAGTAATATTTAAGCTAGCTATAAGAAAATGGAATACTGTAGGGTAGGGAAATTCTTCTCTACAAAAAGAATAATATAGTATACATTGTTTCAAAACCTGGAGGAAAGCAACTCCAATTTAGATACTTAGATTATAACCTACTTTTTTCACTGTTCTGTTTATCTTCTTTTAACTCTTCTAGAACATTATTTTCACAATGTATCATAATGAATTTAATCCGTTATTGCTGGATATTTACATTTTCCCCAGTTTCTTGCTATAATAAACGATATAATATTTTATCCTTGTAGTCAAATTTTTGTGCACATTCTTTACTACTTCCTTGGAATAAATTCTAGCAAGTACAATTGTAATTATAACTACTTATATGAAATTTAAATTATTAAAGAGCTATATAAAATAAAAAGCATAAATCCTTCAGATTTCTGTTCTTTGGCAGTAACCACTTCAAGTGATCAGATTTTTTCTATGCATATGCATATATTTTTTGTTGTTCTTATTTTGTTAACAGAAGTTGAGCCATTTAAATTATATTGCTTTGGAATTTGCCTTTTTCACCTAACAATATTACATGGGCAACCTTTTAGCCACTTAAGAGCTACAAAATCTTAGACAAGTTTATCTTTTCAGTGCCTGTCTGTACCAACTTCATAAGATCATTGTGCGGATAGAATGAGTTATAAGTGGTTGGTTGGCTTATATTATGAGTATATGGCACATAATAAACACTTGTATCAGTCCAGGTTCAATCAGAATAGAACTAGTAAGAGAAATATATGTTTAGTAAGAGATTTGGTATGGGGATTTGCTCTTTTTTTTTTTTTTTTTTTTTTAAGAGAGAGAGCACACACGAGCTGGGGAGAGGGGCAAGGGGAGAAAGAGAGGATCTCATGCAGTTTCCACATTCAGCACAGAGCCCTATGGGGGCCTTGATCCCACAACCCTGGGATCATGACCTGCTCAGAAATCAAGAGTCAGAAGCTCAACTGACTGAGCCACCCCGGCGCCCCAGGGGTTTGGTCTCTCATGCAGTTGTGAGCTGTAAGGCTGTCTTCATTCGTCTTATGCTGGAGCCTGAAGTCCACTCAGGAAGTGAAGATGGGTACCACAGGAGGGAGAGCAGTGTCAAGCTAAACCTATGAGCACAGGATGAACCCATGTCAGTTCTCCCTACCTCCAAACCTGATAAAGTAGGCGTCCTGCAGGAGAAGATGGCCCCCGCATCAAGGACCTAAACGGACACCTGGCCCAGGAGCTGGGGAAGGTGAAGGAGGACCCGAGGGAAGGTGGAGAAGTTGCAGGCCTGGCTGTTGCCTCATGCAGAGGTGACCAGCAGATACCTGGTGATGGGGATGAGCTACAAAAGCACTTGGTCCGACTTTCCAAGTGTAAAATCCAAACTGCTTCACTTCCGCCCTCCATCCCCTGCACCAGTAAACTGTACGTCTTGTAGCCCACTCTAATCAGAAACATACACGGAGGTCATGCCTAGCCAAGCTGACACATTACCAGCCACTACTAAAAAGGTGCTGTTATTATTCTTGCAATATTTTATGTTATTTTTGTTACTATTGCCATCATTGTCTTCAGTAAAGTGAGAAATGTTCATTTTTGCCAGAACAAAATGTTTGGGGATGAGGGAAGTATCGAGAAAAGGAGGCTAGAAAGGTAAGCTTGACCTGGGTCCTGCTGGACCTAACAAGCCACGTAAAGGACCTTGGACATGTTCATGGAAGACACTGGTCCACAGCTTTTGTTTCCTGTAAGGTCTAGATCTGGTTTTGGTATTAGGGTGATGCTGGTGTCATAGAATTGAGTAAGTGTCCCCTCTTCTTTGCTTTTTCTGGAAGAGATTGTAAAGAATTGCTATCATTCCTTTTCCTCCTCCTCCTCCTCCACCTCCTCCTCCTCCTCCTCCTCCTTTTTAAAAGCGTTTACTTATTTATTTTTTGAGAGCGAGAAAGTGCAAGTGTGAGCAGGGATGGGGGGCAGAGAGAGGAGAGAGAGAATCTCAAGCAGGCTCCACACTGTCAGAGCGGAGCCTGACGCGGGGCTCAATATCACAAACTGTAAGATCATCACCTGGGCCAAAATCAAGAGTCAGGAGCTTAACAGATGGAGCCACCCAAGTGCCCCAATATTGTTTCTTCTTTAAACGTTTGGTTGATGGGGCACCTGGGCGGCTCCGTTGGTTAAGCATCCGACTTCGGCTCAGGTCATGACCTCGCGGTCCGTGACTTTGAACCCGCATCAGGCTCTATGCTGTCAGTTCAGAGCCCAGGGCCTGCTTCGGATTCTGTATCTCCTTCCCTCTCTGCCCCTCCCCCATTTATGCTCTCTCTCTGTCTCTCAAAAACTGAATAAATGTTCAAAAATTTTTTTAATAAATAAATAAATAAATAGAAATAAATGTTTGGTTGAATTCACCAGTGAAATCACCCGGGCTTACTGCTCTATTTTTGGAAAGTTATTAAATATTGATTTAATTTCTTTAATAGGTATAGGCCTATTCAGAATATCTATTTCTCCTTAAGAGCTGTTAGATTGTGTCTTTCAATGAATCAGTCCATGTCAGACAAGTTATCAGATGTGTAGGCATAGAGGGGCACCTGGGTGGCTCACTCAGTTAAGTGTCAGACTTCAGCTCAGGTCATGTGAGTTTCTGCTCGCGGTTTGTGAGTTCCAGTCCCGCATCAGGCTCTGTGCTGACAGCTCACAGCCTGGAGCCTGCTTGGGATTCTGTGTCTCCCTCTTTCTCTGCCCCTCCCCTGCTCATGCTCTGTCTCTCTCTGTCTCAAAAATAAATGAAAACATTAAAACAAAAATTTTTTAAAAATGTGTAGGCATAGAATTGTTCAAAATATTCCTTTATTGTCCTTTTAATGTCCATAGGATCAGTTGTGATGGTTCCTCTTTCATTTCTGACATTAGTAAATTGTGCCTTCTTTGTTTCTTGATTAGCCTGGCTAGCGGTTTGTCAATTTCATTGATCTTTTCAAAGAACCAGTTTCATTATATTTCTCTATTGTTTTCCTGTGTTCAATGTCACTACTTTCTGCTCTGATTTTTGTTACTTCTTTTCTTCTGCTTTCTTCAGGATTATATTGATCTTCTTTCTCTAGTTTCCTAACATGGAAGCTTAAATTATTGATTTTTGATCTTTTCTTTTATAATATTTGCATTTAATGCTGTTAAGTTTCCCTCTATGCACAGCTTTTGTTTCCTCTCACAAATTTTGTAAGTTGTATTTTCATTTTCATGTAAAATATATATAATTCATAATATTTTTAAAACTTCTCTCGACTTCTTTGACACGTATTATTTATAAGTATGTTGTTTAATCTCCAAATATTTGAGGATTTTCCAGCTATCTTTCTGTTATCGATTTTTAGTTCCATAATATTATTTTAAACAGTTGTGTGGCATTCTGTAACACAGATATATTATAATTTATGTGAAATGCTTTTTAGATATTTTTGCTGTTACAAATAATGATGTAATAAATATCCTCGTACATAGACTTGATGATAAGTGTTATACAAAGGGAGGCTTATGGGGCGCCTGGGTGGCGCAGTCGGTTAAGCGTCCGACTTCAGCTCAGGTCACGATCTCGCGGTCCGTGACTTCGAGCCCCGCGTCAGGCTCTGGGCTGATGGCTCGGAGCCTGGAGCCTGTTTCCGATTCTGTGTCTCCCTCTCTCTCTGCCCCTCCCCCGTTCATGCTCTGTCTCTCTCTGTCCCAAAAATAAATAAACGTTGAAAAAAAAAAAAAAAAAACAAAGGGAGGCTTAGGATGCTGTGATAGTGCATAGCAGAGACACCTCGTCTGGTCTGGGGAACTCAAGAAAGCCTTTCTCAAAGAAAGCTATTCAAGTTGAGTGAGATATTTGGGATGGATGGCTAAAAGAGAATATTAAGGAAAGGAAGGTCTGGAAGAGGAAGATAAGGAAAAGGAGTTGTAAGGAAGGAATAAGTGTAGAAGATGACTTATTTCAGGAAGTGAAAAAAAGTTCATTTTGCCTGGAGCAAAACGCTTGGGGGTAGAGGGAGGGCAAGAGAAAGAGGCTAGAAGGGGTAAGCTGGCTCACAAGCCATATTGAAGTGTTTGGACTACATGATATGATGAGATTGTGGTTTAGAAGGACCACTCTGATTGCTATATAAGGGATAGATTGAAAGAGAGGTTAAGGCTATTGGGGAGATAGAGAGTTTTATCAATCCACTGATTTCTTAATTTCTTTTTCCTTTTTTGGCTGGGTATAGTATATGTTATTGATGGTAATGACAAGGTAGGGTTCCCCAAGTCCCTCCCCTTCTTCAGGAGGTCTAGGATAGAAACTGTGGAGGTCAAATGATTCTCAGTGTGTTAAGGGATGCATTGGGGCAATGACTCCCCAACAGTCCTTCCTCTTGCTCTCGCTGGGACTGGTGGTCCAGGAGGCTCTTACTCCTTGGAGGCCATGTGGACCCTAAGGTCTGCCACCCAGTTGGTGTAGCCAAATTCATTGTCATACCAGGAAATGAGCTTGACAAATTCGTCACTAAGAGCAATGCCAGCCCCAGCATCGAAGATGGAAGAGTGGGTGTCACTGTTAAAGTTGCAGGAGACAACCTGGTCCTCAGTGTAGCCCTGAATGCCCTTGAGGGGACCCTCCAATACCTGCTTCACCACCTTCTTGATATTGTCATATTCGGCAGCTTTCTCCAGGTGGCAGGTCAGATCCACAACTGATGCATTATGGGTAGGGACACAGAAGGCCATGCCATGAGCTTTCACTCAGCTGGGATGACATTGCCTACAGCCTTGGTGGTACCAGTAGAAGTAGGGATGATGTTCTGGGCAGCCCACAGCCATCACACCACAGCTTCCCAGAGGGGCTGTCCGTGGTCTTCCAAAGGGCAGTGATGGCATGGATTATGATCATAAGTCCCTCCACAATGCCTAAAGTCATCATGGATGACCTTGGCCAGAAAGGCCAAGTGATTTATGGTGGAGGAGGCATTGCTGACAATCTTGAGGGAATTGTCGATTTTCTCATGGTTCGTGCCCATCACAAACATGGGGTCATCAGGAGAAGGGGCAGAGATGATGACCCTCTTGACCCCACCCTTCAAGTGAGCCCCAGTCTTCTCCAGGGTGGTGAAGACCCCAGTGGACTCCACAACATACTCAGCACCAACATCACCCTATTTGATGTTGGCGGGATCTTGCTCCTAGATGATGGAGATTGTGGATGCCTGGGTGGCTCAGTCAGTTAAATGTCCAACTTCAGCTCAGGACTTGATCTCACAGTTTGTGGGTTTGAGCCCCACATCAGGCTCTGCGCTGATAGCTCAGAGCCTGGAGCCTGCTTTGGATTTTATGTTTCCCTCTCTCTCTCTCTCTCTCTGCCCCTCTCCCACTCATGCTCTGTCTCTCTCTCTCCCTCTATCTCTCAAAAATAAAATAAACATTAAGATTTTTTTAAAAAAGAAGATGGTGATGGGCTTTCCACTGATGACAAGTTTCCCATTCTCAGCCTTGATTGCGCCATGAAATTTGCCATGGGTGGAATCATAGTGGAACATGTAGACCATGTAGTTGAGGTCAATGAAGGGGCATTGATGTTGACAGTATCCACTTTGCCATAGTTAAAAGCAGCCCTGGTGACCAGGTGCACAATAGGGTAGGGCCACATTTGTTTACCCTAACCATCACCACCATATCTGGGGGATGCAGCTGGCACTGTACCAGGAAATGTGGCCATCTGTCGAGTGGGGAGGAGCAGAGAGCTTTCTTAATTTCATTCATTGGCATAGCTGGTTTATTTGTTAGTCTTTGTTCAAGCTATATGTAATATAGGAGTTAATTTCTAACATATTTATGAGTTGCTCTTTAAATATTGACTTCCTATATTTCAATGCCGTTTTCCAACTCCTAAATTCTATTGAGGTAACTCAACTTTCTTTAATTCTAGCAGTTTAAAATTTCCCTTTCAGCCCCAAAGCTTTTCTCTTAGTCTGGCCCCTTGATCAGAAATTCAGAATGGAACCAAAAATGGGAATGCAAGCTGATGCAGCTACTCTGGAAAACAGTATGGAGGTTCCTCAAAAAACTAAAAATAGAACTACCCTACGACCCAGCAATTGCACTACTAGGCATTTATCCACGGGATACAGGTGTGCTGTTTTGAAGGGACACATGCACCCCTATGTTTATAGCAGCACTATCAACAATAGCCAAAGTATGGAAAGAGCCCAAATGTCCATCAATGGATGAATGGATAAAGAAAATGTATATATATATATATACACACACACACACACACACACACACACACACACACACACACACACTGGAGTATTACTCGGCAATCAAAAAGAATGAAATCTTGCCATTGCAACCACGTGGATGGAACTGGAGGGTATTATGCTAAGTGAAATAAGTCAGTCAGAGAAAGACAAAAATCATATGACTTCACTCATATGAGGTCTTTAAGAGACAAAACAGATGAACATAAGGGAAGGAAAACAAAAATAATACAACAGGGAGGGGGACAAAACAGAAGAGACTCATAAATATGGAGAACAAACTGACGGTTACTGGAGGGGTTGTAGGAGGGGGGATGGGCTAAATGGGTAAGGGGCACTAAAGAATCTACTCTTGAAAGCATTGTTGCACTATATGCTAACTCATTTGGATGTAAATTTTAAAAAATAAAAAATAAAATTAAAGAAAAAGAATAATAAAGAATGGAACCAAAAAGAAGTAGACAGTAATAGCTGGGAATTGCTCAGGTTTATAATGATGAAACAGGTGAAGGGGGTGGTGCTGGTGCAGGGGTGGATGTGAATGGGACAAGTTCAGCTTAGAGAGCCTGTAAGCCTGCACTTAATATCGGGAACCATGACAGGAGCTGGAAGTGCTGGAGGTTGAGAGTGAGGAGTCCCACGTCTCAAATATCAATCTTTGCCAGTAAACCATCGTTTTTTTTCAGAAAACTGAAGTTAGAGAAAGGGAGCGCTTGTCCAGTCTCAGTACTTTAATGACCCAGCATGTAAGTGCTACCTCAGCATCCTCATCATATTCCTCTGGGTAATCTCCTAGATCCAAAGAGCCTTGTCGGAAATCTTCCACAACTATAGTCTGATGAGATTCCCTCTGAAGGAGTTAAGTGCTTTTGGCCCTTTTGAAAAAGGGTGAATTTCCTCATCAAACACAGGCTCGTTTATGATTCAGCTCCTGCAGCCTTAACGTGTGTGCATTAGTATCAGTAGTGTTTGTAACTTACAACCCTATATTGAACCAAGAAAATCAAGGGACTCAACTTGTAAAGCAGTGAGGATGAGTAGAAATAAAAGAGGATTCAGGGTTAGAGCCCCACCTCCATCTTGTCCTAGCAAGTTAATTAAAACTCTCTGTTGCCACAGCTTCTTCTGTGAAATAAGGGGAGTTATTTTCTTTTTCAGAGGTTTTTTTGTTTGTTTGTTTGTTTGTTTTTGTTTTTTTTTGTTTTTTTGATGAATGAGAGAGAGAATTGAGAAAAGCCTCACAAAGGAGGTCCCCTGTGTCGGTCTCTTTATTTTATGGACACATACCCGACCTCATTGAACTAATAAAATCCCTTGTGATGGTATAACAATTTTAGGTCAAAGAATTTCATAAATCCGGTGTGATTTAATGTACATTAATTGCCCTCAGGAAACTCCTAGATCAGAATGTAAATGAGCTACAAAAGCAAGTGAGAATCTTACAAGATAAAGGGAATCAACTGGAAATAACCAGTTCTCAGCAACAATCCAGAATTCAGCAACAGGAGGCCCAACTTAAAAACTACTTGGAAAACAATAAAGAAAAATCGGATGAGGTAAGAAAGTAAATAGACACACTTTCTCAGTTGTCCTGTTTCCATAGACCTGAGTGATCTAATCGTAGCTAATAATAGCTAGTAATGAGTGCCTAGCATTTTACCCCTTAGGTTTATCGGGAAAGCAGAAACTACTCTAGGTATTTCAAGCAAGAATGGGTTTAACACAGGGAATCACATGCTTACAAACTGTTGGAAGGGAGATGTAAGGGTGAGGAGAAGGTCAGAAAGAACTGCTGCTGGCCTTTAATAACCCCAGTTCAGAAATCCCAGGGAGGGGCGCCCGGGTGGCTCAGTTGGTTGAGTGTCCGACTCTGGCTCAGGTCATGATCTCACAGTTTGTGAGTTCAAGCCCCACACAGGGCTCTCTGCTGTCAGTGCAGAGCCTGCTTCATATCCTCCGTCCTCTCTCTCCGCCCCTCCCCTGCTCATGCTCGCGCGCGCGCTCTCGCTCTCTCTCTCTCTCTCAAAAAAATAAAACATTTGAAGGAAGGAAGGAAGGGAAAGAAAGAAAGAAAGAAAGAGAAAGAAAGAAAGGGAAAGGAAAGGAAAGGACTTCCAACCTTACAGCACAGAATGTTCTCATTTAAAAAAAAATTGTTTTTTCAGCATCTCAAGAGCAACGGAGAACTGTCAGAAAAGCTGTCCAAGTTGCAGCAAGAGAAGGAAGCACTGTGTAAAGAATATGCGCAACTTTTGAAGCAGATGGATGCCCATATGAGGTAAACAAAAAAAAATGTTCTGGAGGGGCGCCTGGGTGGCGCAGTCGGTTGAGCGTCCGACTTCAGCCAGGTCACGATCTCGCGGTCCGTGAGTTCAAGCCCCGCGTCAGGCTCTGGGCTGATGGCTTGGAGCCTGTTTCTGATTCTATGTCTCCCTCTCTCTCTGCCCCTCCCCCATTCATGCTCTGTCTCTCTCTGTCCCCCAAAAAATAAATAAACATTGAAAATTAAAAAAAAAAATGTTCTGGAAAGGGATTTCATGCCTTTTCCCAAATACACCCTTTTCATTTGCCTTCATGCTTTTATTCCCCGTCACATACTTTGCTCAGTCTGGACCACCTCCTCCCCATTTCAACTCTTCATTTCAAATCCTAACTCTTAGACTAGGAGTCACCTTCTCCAAGAAGCCCACCTTTCTTTCTTTCTTTCTTTCTTTCTTTCTTTCTTTCTTTCTTTCTTTCTTTCTTTCTTTCTTTCTTTTTCTTTCTTTCTTTCTTTCTTTTTAACGTTTATTTATTTTTGAGAGACAGCGTGAGACAGAGCACGAGTGGGGGAGGGGCAGAGAGAGAGGGAGACACAGAATCTGAAGCAGGCTCCAGGCTCTGAGCTGTCAGCACAGTGCCTGATGTGGAGCTCAAAATCATGAACCGTGAGATCATGACCTGAGCCGAAGTCGGACGCTTAACCGACTGAGCCACTTGGGCACCTCTCCAAGAAGCCTTTCTTGACCCCACCAGCCTGGGCTGGGTGAGGTACTCATTCTTTGTATCCTCCTCCTAGCCCTTTGCACATGCCTCTTTGTACTTATTTCAGAGCTTGCCACTTTGTCTTGAAATAGTGTGAGTTACTACCTGTCTTCCTCACCAGACTGTAGGCTTTTCAAGGGCATGGGCCATGGTCTTATTCATCTTTTTATCCATAGTTCTGATTATATAGTAGGTGCTCAATAAAAAATGTTTCTGAACTTCCTTCTCTTTCTGCCGTTCACTGCTCATCATTCCACCAGATTCCTCCCACTCTCCTCCTCTCTGGAATGTAGCAGAGTAGTTCAGAGTATGGACTCTGGAGCCATATTGCCTGGGAACAGATCCTGGTTCTTCCAGAAACTAGCTGTGCGACCTTGGGTGAGTTATGTCACCTTTCTGTGCCTGAGGTCCCTCATCTTTAAAATGGGTAAAATAACAGCACTTACCTCAGAAAGTTGTTTTGAGAATTAAGTAAATCACTATATGTAAAGCACTTACTTAGAACAATGTTTAGCACACAGCTATTATCGTATCTAGTTATTGTTCATTGTTTTTCCGTGATCCACCTTTCTCCTACCAGCTCTGTAGTCTTCTGCTCTATTCCTTCCATTAGGCTGAAATTTCTTATTCTCTTGTGTTCTTACCTGCGTAATTATCACATTGATGAGAATGATTTAAAAACCACTGTTTACTGCTGGAGAGCAGAGTGTTTTTAGAGTCACTGGTATCCCTTACCTTGCTTTGATCATCATAATACTGAAAAATGTAGAAACCATGGTCAGGGGAGTATGTGTGGTTCAGTTCATGCTGCTTACAAACCTAAAGCTAGAACTCAGTGGTCTAATAAGCTCTTTAGGGGCACCTGGGTGGCTGAGTTGGTTCAGTGACAGACTCTTGATTTCAGCTCAGGTCATGGTCTCACAGTTTGTGAGTTCAAGCCCAGATTTGGACTCTGCACTGAGAGTGCAGAGCCTGCTTGGGATTCTCTCTCTCTCCTTTCTCTCTCTCTCTGCTCCTGCCCTGCCCTGCTCACTCTCTAAATAAATAAATAAATAAATAAATAAATAAATAAATAAATAAATAACTTAAAAAAAAAAAGTGAATAACCTATATAGGGCTCTTTCCACATCTTGCCTTGGTATTAGAGGGAGTTGAAAGAATGAAGTGCTAGGTCTAGGGCATATAAAATGCCACAATTCCTGACAAGTGAGTTGATCCTGAATCTAATATGTGTAGTAGAAATTGCTTACCCAGAATCCTTTCTGTGTTTACTCCTAGTCTCTGTCATTTAAACATAGTTTTATGACTTTACTATCATAGCTTGGATAAAATTTTATATTCTCTTCCTCTTTTTTTTTTTTTTTGATGCAAAAAAGGTGATTTTATTAAAGCACAGGGACAGGACCCATGGGCAGGAAGAGCTCTCTACTGCAAGTGTGGAGGTGACCCTTTTATAGAGTCTGGGAAAGATAAAGTCAAGAGGAAGTTTCCAAAGAGACTTTCACATGCTAAAGACTTACTGGAAGCCTAGCTATTGTCAAGCTAAAGTTGTTTACCTCTTTAGCAAAGCATTATCATTAAGACCGGAGGGAGTTCCCGGACTTTTGGCCATTGATGGGATTGCCTTTTTGTTGTAAACTGGTAGAGACTATTTGTTTTTTGTCCTTTCCTGTTTTGGGATAGCTGGGAGTGTCCAAGGACTATCATACATGTCCTACCTGCGGGGGTGGGGGGTTGCTGTTAGCCTGTACTTTACCCCCAGCTTACCCCATGCTCCCCACTGAAAAATGTTGACCCTTAAATCTTTAAGGTTGTTGAAAGTGGAAGGTCTCATCTTCTGTAGCTTCTTCCTGCTGAGTAGGGGTGTAGAAATGTCCCTACCTATAAGGGTCAATATTGTTCAGTTGGGGAAGGTATAGGGGAGTTACAAAAGACAGAGGCAGCTGAATCCAAGATGGACAATGTGTGTGAACCTTCCTGAGTAGAAAGGATCATCTGTTGGCTTGAGGTTATTGCAGTGATGGAGTCTTAGCACCAGGCAGAGAGACATGGCAGAAAACAGCAAAACATGATTAGAATAACTAGAAAGATTAGCCCAAATAAAAGTCCTTTGGTAGTTGACAAAAATCCTCCAGTCCAGAAATTTAACCAATCATTAAAGGAAAGAGAGGGATTGTTTCCAGCACCAATTCAAGTATTCATGTCAGTTAGAAATCCGGAAATATTTTTGTGGTCATCTGGAATGTATACACAGCATTTTGTTTTTATGAGAGTACAAGTTTCACCTTGTGCAGCAGTTAAGACATCTAATACTATTCTATTTGGTAGAACTGCTCTATGCATAATGTTATTGAGAGTCATTGAAGGCTTTAACTGTGTAACAGGTGGTGTTTAACCATCATATAGACTCTGTTTTGTTTAGTAAGCAATTAGTCAATCAATAAAAGGTACTTTTATAGAAACAAGAAAAATACAGGTTAACGGTTAGAGCAAATTACAAACCCAGTGTTTACCAGTGCTACCAGTGAGATTTTTAGATGTCAGGCTTGAAGCATCCTCCAATGGGAGTGGGAACAGGCAGCAGGAATCAGATGGGTTTTTCTGATTTGTAATTCAGATGTCTCTTGTGATCCTTTTGAATGGCCCATTTTAAGAAGGAATTGTTAGTATAAATTGGGGAAAGGAGAATGAAAAAGAAAGGTACAACCATCCTAAGAGAAGTTTGAGCAAAAGTTTGAGGTCTTCCACGGGTTTACAAGAATAAGAAGGCACATTAGTTTGCTCATTGGTTTTCTGAAGGAGGTGCTGGTTTTATTTTAGATATAGGAGCCTGTAAAGAGTGCCCCTCTAATTTTACTTCAGTGGGAGTATATGATATGACCCCGTAGGGGACCTTTTATTTTGGAGTTAAATTCCCTACTGTATTGGACTTTCAATTTACCAGGTCTCCTGGGTTTATGTGGATGGGGTGGGTTTCTAGTAAATGTCAGATCAGGTTTAGGGAGACTATGGTTTGCATATCCACTTAAGAGATTTATGAATTAACCTGGATAATTCAAGTGAATAACTTAATAAAGTGAATAATTTAATAAAGGACTATAGTCTTTATCTATTGTTAGGTCTACAGGGAGAAAAGTCTTTTCATACAATTTTTGGGGAATCCATCCCATTTTCCAGTTGTTTGGATAATCATATGCCCCTGGGGTTTTGTTATTATCACCACAGAATAACAAGCAAGAAGATTGTCCATACCTGTGGTATTATGACAATTTTTCTGAAGTTTACCTCAAGTTGTCTAGTTTAGGCAAACAACATTTAAGACGATCAGAACTAGAATTTAACATCCATAAAGGTGTGTTATTGAAACCTGTTATTGAAACCTCTAAAAACCCTCATTTCCAAAGACAGCCAAATGGAAACCTGTTTGTTTGTAGAACAAGTCCAGTTTTAACAAACTTGGCCTAATTATTTACGGAAGTTCAGCAAGAACAGTTATTGATCATATATATCTTTTAAATTTTACTTTGCTGGAACTTTTTAGAAGGAATCTCCAGATTGAACTTTTTAGTAGCCTCTCCAGGCCAGAAGCCAAGCCAAGTACTTGCTGTCAGACATGCCTGCAATACCTGTAGATTTGGGCAAATTCCTCTTCACAAGGTGCCGAAGATATCCCGAGGTTCCTGCACCTGCCAGGAAGTGACATTCTTTACTCACCTGGTTAGGCTGCTGGGAACTTAGCCAAGGAGCTTTATGGCTCCATGTGTCATAAAGTCAACCTTAGTTCCTTTTAACTGTGTGGTCATAACTGAGTCTATGCATGTCTCTCAAATATGACATTCCAGTTAAAGCCTTGGTAAAATTACCAATATTTCCAATGGTGTCCGGTTCCAAGGAGAACAGATTCTCATTGAACTTATGTAGCAGTGAGACATACACATGGAGACGGGACACCAAGGCTTTTCTTTACAGGAAGTAGTTTTATTTGTGCCAGCACAGGCTCAGTGGGCTGAGACCCAAAAGGCTGAGCCCTGAGCACCGTGGGGGGCAGGAGAGGGTTGCCTTTTGTACAATTTTTGCTCCTTTGTCTCCCACATATGGTAACCTACAGTCTGAATGGGCGGTCTATGTTACAGAGTCGAGAGGAATGTTGCGCACGTGCACATAGCCAGGTTGCCTTCCCTTGTCTTGAGGTTTTCACCACATTCCTTAGGGAGGGGCTCTACCACACTTATGCAAAGAAGTATGACGGCCACGGAAGAAAGAATGCTCACTGAGAGCTTTTGAATTTGAGAGGGTTTAGGTAGAGAGAAAAGTTAAATACTTTGTACACAAATAAATACTTTATGACATTTCTGTATAGCACAGATATCTTGAGAAAGTTTCCTTAATCTGGAAGAGCAAATGTTAGAGAACCAGCAATACTTCAAAACAAGAGCTGCAAAACGATAACCATCTTTTTCAGTTCATTTAGTCCCATGTTACTAATTCTTGTTCTGTTTCAATGCAACTTTTTAGTTCTGAAAATTCTTACCCATCTTAATATTAATCTTAAAGATGTCAAATGCCTGTATGTGTCCTAAAAGTTCTTTGTATAAGTCTCCTTGAAGATGAAACATGTTTTCTTATACGCATCAGAACAAATAACTATAAATGACAAAATCTCAGAAACGGACATTGGTAACAATCTAATATGAGAGTTCATTAAGATGCAATTGACAGGGGCGCCTGGGTGGCTCAGTCGGTTGAACGTCCGACTTCGGCTCGCTCGGGTCATGATCTCGCGGTCTCTGAGTTCGAGCCCGGAGCCTGTTTCGGATTCTGTGTCTCCCTCTCTCTGACTCTTCCCCGTTCATGCTGTCTCTCTCTGTCTCAAAAAAATAAATAAACGTTAAAAAAAATTTTTTTTAATTAAAAAAAAGATGCAATTGACAAGGAAATTCGGTTATTTTTGTGACACATAACACTTCAATAATCGGCATAGCCAAGTGCCAACCTTATTACCAAAACATATTAAAACATCAGGATTTGCATTTATATTGGAGCATTTACCCATGCATTTACCCATGCACTTACCCATGCAACACAACCTAAGGTTTACCATGAATGACAGTGTCTTCCAAGTAACTTCACATACCAAAAAAAGGCCTAACTGGTCAAAAAGACTTCATTTACAATTTAAATCTTGGGAAGGTTGTTAAAACCTTAGAAAGTTACAGAGCACAACCTAAACAGGATTACTGCTCATTACAAATTTTATTTATTCATTTAACCAAGGTGGCACTGAGAGATTCCAAAGGCAAATATATAGGGTTATATAGTTGTTAGCAGAACTTAGCTCCTTTCACATTGAGAAGTTTTAACTTGAAGTAATCAAAGACTTGATAAAGAGGAAACCCAAAGCTTTGGTTTTCTCCGGCAGACCAGAGAGAAAAATTTTGCATATTGTTTTTTTATCAAGAGCAGATCAACAATCCAAGAAAACTTTTGTGTTTTGAGCAGAGAGAAAAGCAGAATTTTAACCTTATACCAGTGTACTTTTAAAATCCATTCGTTGCAACCTTTGTGCATCCTAACCACACATGAAATTCCTTTCCAGAGATTTTCCTTCACGAACCTTTCCTTTGCCATCAGATTTTGTTCCAAACCATTTCTCTCCAAACAGCCCTTCTCATTTAGGACAAAATTCCTTTCTTTTACCTTCCACAAAAATGTATTTCCATTCCTTATATTCTTCTTACACATTTCCTACATTTTTACATACTGAGTTGTTTCCCTTATTTCCATTAGTCTTAACTACATTCAGCAGAATTTTAACTCTTAGAAACCTTAGTTTCCAGTGAAAACTTAGTAGTAACCGATTGTGAACTGTTACCAGAATTCTTTAGATGGCAAATTTATGAACCACTTAAGCACAAGCATGTTTGCCGACAGACCCAAATAGCCTTAGTTTCTCTGCAATAAGAAGTCAAAGCGCAAACCTAATTAATGTTTTAGCATTCCATTCTATTTGGAAAAGACCTAGATGTCCAATGAATTCTATCCCGTTCATTATGCAATCGAAACTTTAATGTTTCAGGATACCAAAGACTTTGAAAGCTGTCTTAACAATTACTGCTGAAAACTTCAAGACAGACAAAATTAACCATTATTTTAAGTCATCTTTTTGCTAACAAATTGCAGAGGTAACCTGAGCTTATTTGACCTTCAGCAAACCTAGATAGAATAAAAAAAAAGTTTTATATTTAATGCTGATAAACAGGTTTATCTCAAACCAGCAAACTTAAGTTAGTTTAAATACCAAAAAGGTTACCCCTGCATCCACTTAAAAGTCAATCAGTTTGTTCCCCGTTTTTAGTTTTTACCTGGAACATCAGTGGGGAATATGAAGTGGGGAGTCCAAGCGGGTATCCTTTACTCCTTGACTTAGAGGGTGGGAGGAGGAGCCAATGGTGCCTGAGGCACCAAGGACGGTATAGGAACCAGTTGTGCAGGCTGCACCCAAGGTGGTGCAGAAATAGGAGGAGGGGGAGGGGAAGGCTGAAGAGGTGAGGTTCTACCCAGAGGCCTGAAGGCAGATAAAATTCCAGAGGGCAGAGAGAGAGAGAGAGAGAGAGAGGTCTACTTGGTCCTAAAGCCTGTCCACTTGGACAGATGAGCAGGCACCAGGTTTTTTGTTTTGTTTTGTTTTGTTTCCAAAGTGGAAATATGGAGTCCATGTCAGGTAGGAGAAGGCAGACATTTGTTTCCCTGAAACAAATGGAGTTTCGGCAGCTGCTTGGGAATATTCCTTAAAGTCCCCGTCCCTAGGTAGACTAACCACAGTTAGTTCCAATTATAGCCATTAACCCAGGAAATGAATGAAGGAGAGGCCCTCACATCTATTAGCAGGAGAACAGAGAGAGAGTCAAGTGTCCCCTTCATTAGGGATGGCCTGGGTTTCCTCCAGCGACTTAGTTCTACCAGGAGGAGGCCTGTTTAGACATCCAGTATGTCAGGAGGGCGTTTACTAACCAAACACATTTAGGCAAATACATTCTGTAAGAGGACTTTTCGTCTGGGTCCTGATTTAGAGCCGTGAATGCCTGGACCTAGGGTACCTCTATCCATTTGCCAGATTTCCTGCAGAAGAGATCTAACGGCTAGATCCTAGTAAGGCCATGCAGTGTTACGGGAGATCAGTCCTTTCCTAAATTTTGCAATGCAAATTGTCTCCACTGGATTGAAAAGGCATCTCAAGGGAGGATCCCTGAGAACTGAAGAGGAGCTCCCATACTCCTCCTTCCTAGAGAGAGAAGTAGAGAAGGTCCATTACTACGGAGATCCGCCACCTCACCCCCACCCCCCCCCCCCCGACTCCCGACTCCCAGTTGGCGTCCCACACGCAGGATGTGTCAGAGGTTCCTGGTGTTAAAGTGACCTGAGGCATCCCTTGAACAAAGTTGCTATGATCACTGACTGACCAGCCAACTAAGGGCCCCTGAAGGAAGGATGCTAGGGTCCCTCCCTCCCTCCCCCGGCTTCCCCATTGCATCCTAGACTACAGATGGGTGCTGACGTATGGACTGAGTTTGCCTTGTCAAAAAGGCTGAGAAGAAACTGCCATTTTTAACCCAAGGAAAATACTGGAAAAGTTTTACAAGGGGGAATTAGCCAATTTTGTAATGTAAGTAGCAGTTAGTAGAAGACGTTGACAGAAAACAGTACAGATAGAAATCTATCATGATCTAAGCGACATTCCAACACATATAGGCTTTACAGCCAGCTTCCCTGGGAAATGGTCCCAAGTTGGGTTTTAATTCAATTGAGTACTGGTTTTCGGCTGGCTCCTAGTGGGGGTCTCCTGGCCAGAGGCGGCTAGACCAGAGATTTGGAGGGGAATTACATTAGACCAATGAGGAGGAAACCTCACACTGGAGTCTTAGGATCGGTGACCGTCCTGGTGACTTAGGTGGCTGTCCCGTGCCCAAGACAGACAACTTTGTATAAGGACAGAAATAAAGAGAGGGCATCAAGCTTCTGGGTCTTATTACCATTCCCGCCAGGGTACTAACTTTCAGCCAAAAGGCAGGCTTTTTCCTCCCCATAGAGTAGCCACAGCTAGAGGATTGCAACCTAAGCAATCGACATGAAAGTGTTCCAATTCGACCACATTCCTTGAAAAGCCCCTGAAATGGGAGTAAAGGAAGAAAAGAAAAGGTACTCATCAAGTTTGCACCAAGGCTCAGAGTCCAGATGAAAAGATTCAAAGCTCCCATGTAAGGGCACCAAAATGATGGGATTCTTACCACACGTAATCTTTTGTGTCCAACTTCTTTTGCTCAGCATATTCTATGATTTTTTTTTTTTTAATGTTTTTATTTATTTTTGAGACAGAGAGAGACAGAGCATGAGCGGGGGAGGGTCAGAGAGAGAGAGGGAGACACAGAATCGGAAGCAGGCTCCAGGCTCTGAGCCATCAGCCCAGAGCCCGACGCGGGGCTCGAACTCACGGACCGCGAGATCGTGACCTGGCTGAAGTCGGACGCTTAACCGACTGCGCCACCCAGGCGCCCCAGCATATTCTATGATTTTTGATGCTCACGTATAGTCATAAATATTTGTCATTTTATCTTAAAATTTTTTGCTGGCTGTGAGGCTGGCTATTCTTCCATGTTATTTTCCCCTTGCCTTTGGGACAGTGGATCCTGACCCTAGCTGCATGTGCCTGGGCACCAGCATAGATTTAGTTAGATCAGAAGCAGTGGGGATAGGGCTTAGGGATCAATGTTTTTATAAGAGCTTCCTCATGTGATTCTGATGTGCCATCCGGTGTTAAAAAAAACACAGATTTAGGAAAGAAAATGGAAGGAACTGTCAAAACTCGAAGTTCATTTTTGTTTTCATTCCCCTGAACCCAGTCCTGACCTTTATGGACCATGCCTAATTTTTCCATGTTTTCCCAACCACTCTTCCAGAGGAACAAATTCCTTGCCTTTTTGAAAGAAAAATAATGGAAAAGTCCATCTGGTTTTACTCGAACATAAACAAAAAGTTGTCCCTAAATTTTAAAACATGAGTATTGTGCTGCCTCATAGATCTAGTAGTTAATAAAACCAAAAATAAACTTAGAAAATGCATATGCTCTTCAGGCAAGTTGGCCAACAGAGCTTCTGACCAAAGCAGAAAGTGTGCCAAACAGCCAGCCAGCAATGGCGAGGGAAGGCTCCAGCCTCTCACCAGCTGTACTGCATCAACATACTCTTCAAACCATGCATAACACTACAGGAAGAAGCCTGAGTATCAGGCAGTAGGAGCTAGTTAGGTCAACCCTAATCCACTCACTTAATGGAACTTCATTCCACTGTAAAAGATGGGGGCCCTGAAGGTGAGACAGCAGCATGAGGAAATGCTTACAATATAATAAATGAAAAGGGCATAAGATAAAAATTTTAATATAGGTAAGATTTAAGGAAAAGATGCTTATAAAAAGACTAGAAGGAAATACAACCACTATTTTAATACTAATCATATTGGGAGTTGGGTTTTCTTCCCAAATTTTCTATAGCTTATCATCTTACTTTAAAAAATAAATTAATTTCTGGGACGCCTGAGTGGCTCCAGTGGGTGTCTGACTTCGGCTCAGGTCATAGTCTCACAGTTCATGAGTTCAGGCCCCGCATCAGGCTCTGTGCTGGCAGCTCGGAGCCTGGAGCCTGGTTCGGATTCTATATCTCCCTCTCCCTCTGCCCTACCCCTGCTGGTACTCTTTCTCTCTCTCTCTTTTGAAAATAAATAAAACATTACAAACAATTTTTAATTAAAAAATTAATTTCTTTTTTTAAATGTTTATTTATTTATTTTGAGAGAGAGAGAGAGGAAAAAAAAAAGAGAGAGTAGGGGAGGATCAGAGAGAGAGGGAGAGAATCCCCAACTCCGCTAACAACACAGAGCCCTACCTGGGGCTTGAGCTTTAAGCTTGACACTGACAGTGTGGATCCCTCCCCCGCTCTCTCTTTGCCTCTCCCCTGCACCCGCTCTCTTTTTCAAAAATAATAAACTTAAAAAAAAAAAAAAAGGACATAATTTACAAGGCTGTAAGACTCTCTTGGAGTAGCTCTTCCATCACAGTTTGATTAGAATTAGCATCTAGATAAGTCTGTTTTGCTCCTCCCCTCCAGCTGGTTCCTAGTACTTGTATAAAACAAAATATCAAACCCACACATATATGGTCAATTTATGACAAGGAAGCAAAGAATATACAGTGAGGAAGAGACAGTCTCTTCAATAAACAGCGTTGTGGAAACTGGATGGTTACATGCCAAAGAATGAAGCTGGACCACTCTCTTATACCATACACAAAATTTTACTGAAAAAATGGACTAAAGACTTGAATGTAAGACCTGAAATGTAAGCCTACAGTTAACACAACATTCAATGGTGAAATGCTGAAAGCTTTCTCTAGTAGATCAGAAGATATAAATTTTCTGTTATAAAACAAATAAATCGTGGAGATGTAATGTATAGCATGGTGACCAGAGTTAGTATTGTATTGCATCTTTGAAAGCTGCTAAGAGAGTAAATCTTAAAAGCTCTCATCACAAGAAGAAAAGTTTCTATATATGGTGACAGATGTTAGACTGTAGTGATCGTTTTGCAATATACACAAATATCAACTCATTATGTTACACAGCTAAAACTAATATAATGTCAATTATGCCTCAATTTAAAAAATAATGAAATTTAATTTCATTTTAAAAAATTAAAAAATAAATTTCTTACTGGAGAAATCAGCAACATCTGGTTTGCTTGGCTTTGCTGGCATTATAGCATTAGGGTAGAGTGGGAGATCACAGGCTCTAAGGTCAGATTCTTCTTTGTACAAGTAACTTCCTTCTGGGTCAGGAGTCTCAAGAGCACCCTTAGGTTTGTGATTCATTTGGACTCACAGAACTCAGAAAAGCTGTTATACTCATGGTTATGGTATATTACAATGAAAGATTAAAATCAGCAGAGGAGAAAGGCACATAGGATAGAGTCCAGGAGAGACAGGATGCAAGCCTGTTGTCCTCTCCCAGTGGAGTAGAACGGACAGTACATAATCCTACCAGCAATGATGTGTGACAACACGTATGAAGGTTTCCCAACCAGGGAAACTCACCTGAGCCTTGACATCCAGAGATTTTTATCGGGGGTCAGTCTCATCGGCATGGAGTGCCCCAGTGATTACCGTTAACTACTCAGTCTCCAGACTCCCAAACCCCCAAGGTCAAACTGACACAGCATGGCCCAGGGCCCTAGGGGAACAAAAATGCACTCACCATAAATCATATTGGGTTTTTTTTTTTTTTTTGAAATGTTTATTTATCCTTGAGAGAGCACAAGCAGGGGAAAGACAGAGAGAGGGGGACAGAGGATCCTAAGCAGGCTCCGTGCTGACAGCATAGAGCCCGATGCGGGGCTCAAACTCATGAACCGCGAGATCATGACCTAAGCCGCAGTCAGATGCTCAACCGACTGATCCACCCAGGTGCCCCGATCATATTGTTAACATAAAATATTGGTGTGGTCCAAGGCCACAGGTATACAAAGATGTTATTATCGAGCAGGATATTCCAAGGCCTTAGAGAGCTAGTCAAGGAATGTGAAGGGTTTGGATACCTCAGTTCCACTGAGTAAACTCTACTGCCCAGCCTCCACGTCCTGATTCATAGAGAAGGAGATTGGCTGCACAGCTTTGCTTTAAAATCAAATGAGAAAAAAATAATAATAAAAATAAATAAATAAATAATAAATAAATAAATAAATAAATAAATAAATAAAATAAAATGAGGTGTGTGAAAAGCCTGGAGCACAGGTTTTTAGTTAGCTGGTAGTTCCCTTCAGTGAGGGCTTCCCCCAGTTTAAGTATCAGAGGTAAGATCAGACAGTTGACATGTGCAAACTGCTCAGCACCGTAGGCCTGAATGACTGTGCCCTCAAGTGTCTACAGTACCCAGAGTGGATTCCTCATTCCTTAAACACTTTCTGTTTCAGTTAAAAAGGCAATACCCAAATGTCTAGGCATTCAGGGAAATCAGGGGGCTACAGAGACCATTAGAATAGTTTCTTCTTGTTTGGAGTAGTTGTGGTTTTTCGTTTTCTTGTTTTTTAAGCTATCAGGATGTAATTAACCACAAATAAAAATAAAGTGAAACGAAAGAAACCAAAAACTTGACATCGATTTAGACCAAAATTTTCTCTTACATAACAAGAAATCTGGAGGAAGGTGATTGTTGGGGTAGCTTTAGCTGCTCAGTAGTGTCGTGAAGGCCCAGGCTCTTTCCTTCCTTTCGCTCTGCCATGCTTGGTGGGTCAGCACCTTTGTCTTTAGGCTTGTCACATCATGGTTACAAGGTGGTGACTGTAGGGGCAGGTGGCGCAAGCTCAGCAGGAGGCCAGCCAGCGCAGAGAGGGCTGGTTTCTGAAGTTCCTGGAAGTGCCCAGCAAGCATACCTTTGTCACAGGTCCATCCCTGTAGCCACACACAGACACACACACACACACACACACGCACACACACACACACACACACACACCTGGGACCCACCCACCTTTCTTGAGATCAAGAGCTCTCTGTGGGCACCTAAATGAAATCTGGGTTTTGCCAGCAGGAGCAAAGAAAGGCTCTAGGTACACTTAGCCTGCCACAAGTAGTCTGTTTATGATGAAGTGGAAGTGGTGAGGGATCCCTCCCAAATATGCCCAGGCCTTTCTCTCAAGCTTTAGGTTGCATTAGAATCCCCAGAAGCGTTGCTAAAACACAGATCCACTCCCAGAGTTTACTATTCCGCGGTTCCGGAAGAGAGCCCGAGGCTTTGCACCTTCGAACAAGTTCCCAGGCGATGCGGATGTTGCTGGTCACAACGCAGCTTGGGGAGCACTGCTGTAGGCTGAGAAAACCTGGTTTAGGAACGTTAGCTACAGCAGTGCTTCTCAGTGAGCAGTGGTTTGCCTCCCAGGGCAAGGGAACATTTTGCAATGTCTGGAGACATTGGTACGACTGGCATGAAGTGGGTAGAGGCCAAGGATTCTACACAAAGCACAGGATAGCCCTCCACAACAAAGACTTATCTGGCACAAGATGCCAATGGGGCAAAGGTCAAGAAACCCTGGCATGGAGTGATTTTGTGTTATCAGACCTAATAGGTTCAAAGTAAAACTTCTCAATTTTTCATTAGAAGAAGCACTTTCTGAATAACAGTGTTCTTACTTGGAAAGCACAGCCATTCTCAAAGAGGTTTGCCTAGTGGTGGCATTGAGGTATTAATCTGTTTTCTTGTTTGCTCGGATTAGGTGTTACAGTAGCTTGAAATGATCATTTAGATTTTTGTTCTTTAAAAAAAACCCAACAGGTTTATTGATATAATTAATATACCGTATAGTTCACCCACTTAAAGTGTACAATTGAATGGCTTTTAGTTGTACATCCATCGCCACAATCAACTCTAAAACATTTCACACCCCCAAAAGAAGCCTTTTAGCTGTGGTCCGCCATCCTCAGTTTCCCTCCCCACCCCTAGCCCTGGGCGACAAGGAATCCTCTATTTGCCTGTTCTGGACGTTACCTATAAATGGAATAATATAATATGTGGTCGTTTGTGACTGACTCTTTTCACTCAGCATAATGCTTTCAAGGTTCATCCATAGTGTCACATGGATCAGTACTTCATTACTTTTTGAGGCAGATTCGTGTTCCATTGTACAGATATCCCATGTTTTATTTACCCATTCTTCAGGTGATGGTCTTTGGGTTGTTTCTACCTTTTGGCTATTGTGAATGGTGCTAGTATGAATATTCATATACAAGTTTTTGTGTGGACATATGTTTTCACTTCTCTTGGAGAAATACCTAGGAGTGGAATTGCTGGGTCATATGGCTCTATGTTTAACCATTTGAGCCAGGCTTTCTCCAAAGAGGCTGCCATTCCTACCAGCAGTGTTTGAGAGTCCCAATATCTCTACATCTTTGCTAGCACCTGCTACTATCTTTCTTTTTCATTTTAGCTATCCTAGTGGATGTGAAGTAGTATCTCGTTGTAGCTTTGACTTGCATTTCCTTACTGCCTAATGACGTTGAACGTCTTTTCATGTGCTTATTGGCGGTTAAGTTCAACTTATGTCAGAATCAGAGTTAGAGTCTTGAGCAGAAACCTACAGAGAACTGGCCTGCAGAAGTTCAGACTTGGGGCAAGGATCGAGAGCAGACTCAGTTATCAGAGACTGAAGTGGGTTATATCACCGTCCACAGGTATAGCCAAGAACTAGAAACTTAAAATTAACAGCTGACTCCATGGAGCAGGATTCAGAATTAGATGTCAGGGGTCAGAAGTCAAGGAGTGTTTCCTGAGTTGGGGATGACTAAAGCTGGTGTTATTTAAGAGGTTATCCTTGGTCCATTCCCCTACTTGGGGGCAAGAAGTCCTGCAGGAGTGAGGCAGGACGAATATCCACATCTGGTGGCAGGCCTCGACAGAGCAAAAAGAGGACACCCGAGAGAGGCGCACACACACGAGGAGGCAACATAAACTTCCACAGTGCTCAGCTGGGCCTCTATTTAAATTTACTTTGGGGGTGCCTGGCTGGCTCAGCCAGTTGAGCGTCCAACTCTTGATTTCAGCTCAGATCATGATCTCATGGTTTGTGGGATCGAGCCCCGTATTGGGCTCCGTGCTGTTAGTGGAGCGTGGGATCTTCTGTCTCTCTGCCCCTCCCCTGTTCACACACACACACACACACACACACACACACACTCTCTCTCTCTCTCTCTCTCTCTGTCTCTCAAAATAAAGAAACAAACTAAAAAAATAAACTAAAATAAAATAAGAATAAACTAATAAATAAGCAAACAGATAAATAAATAAATAGAAATTTACTTTTACAGAGACTTCAATGAGAAACATCACCACCACAAAGTCAAGCTTCGCCGAGTCAAGAACCTTTTACTTCAGGAAGTAGAACTGCGAGAAAAGAGAATTGAGCATTTGGAAAATGAAGTCAGAATCCTGCAGCACCAAGTGGAAAAGGTGGGCAGAAGCGAAGAGCTCCCCAAGTTGTCGCTGCTCAACCCATTCGGGAGAGCGCGCTTGGGCTGCAATCCACCCGGTGGCCCCTTTGCAGCCCAGGTTTTCACTTCTTTGCACCTTCTTTTGACGTGAGTCATCCTTTAAGACCTGCCAGAAAGGATGTAGGACTCATGGGGATGCTGAACTGAATCAGACGCTGAAAATAGCCCGCACTTCCAACTCAGGAGCAGTGTCTGGTCTTCTCCGACATACCCTTCCGAACCACACTCAGTAACTCATTCCTACTCCACGTTGCCCTCATCATGCCTCGAACTCCTGTCCGTCTTAAATGGCAGTGAAAATATGTGGCCCCTATTCCTTTAGCAATCCTTGTGGGGTGTCTCCAAGCCTTTTTCTAAATATCCGTGGTTTCTTCATCCCTGTCCCGTTGCCCCTGTGACTTACTGGTAAGCGAGAAGACAATGAGGCAGATGGCACGGTATTGACTGCAGAATGGTCTTGAGATAATCAAACGACACAAATTCAAAATGGAGAGCGGCTGACGAGGCCAGTCATGCTTTCCCTTCTTGAGACTCCCTAGCCCATTTCAGAATTTTGAAAACTCTGTCCTCACTCCTAAAATACTTATAGCTATGCACGTGCCAAGGATTCCAGAAGAATTCATGCAATTTCAGTCATTCCACGGGCTGTTATGGGATGGTGAAGAATTCTAGACTACACACATGAGACATTTTTGGATTATAACAGATGGGTCACCAATGTTGAATTCTTAATTAAAAAAATCCTCCTGATACTCTACACTATATAGTGAGGGAGAAAAATAAGCTGGATTTTGCAGTATCCTTTTATCTGGGCACTACATCGCCAAACTTTCAAAGACTCAGATTTAGGTTAGATTCACAACTAGGAAAGGTATGCAGAAGAAAGGAGCAATCCTGGCTCATGGGCCCACCAGAAATATTCTGCATTATCACTTTCTTGTACTGCCTGCCTTCCACTTCTAGTCTTACATGACAGAAACAGCCCCCCTCCTTTCAGCAGGCATCTTCTCTTTCTCCCTGACTGTACCAGGTTAAATAACGTCCTCCACAAAGTCGTGTCTATCCAGAACCTCAGAGTGGGATCTGATTTGGAAATAAGGTCTTTGCAGGTGGGATTTGTTAAGATGAGGTCATAGTGGATTCGAGTTGGCCCTAAATCAAGGTCCGAAATCCAATATGTCTGATGGCCCTGTGAGAAGAGCAGACACACATAGACGCGTGCAGGGGAAGATGGATGATGGATGCAGCTCCATCAGGGAGCACCAGGGAGGGCTTGCCAACACCAGAAACTGAGAGAGAGGCGTGGAGCCCCCAGAAGGAACTAACTCACCCAACACCCCAATTTTAGACGTGTGGCCTCCAGGAATGTGAGAAAATCAGTTCCTCTTGTTTTAAGCCATCCAGTTTGTGGTTCTTTGCTACAGCAGTCCTGGAAACCTGACATATCTACCCAGAGAGTGGCAGGTCTCCAGGAAGTACACTGGAGGAGGCAAGTAAGCAGAGGCTAAGGAAGAGCAGTTGACCCTTTTCTCACTGCCCTTGAAGGGGGGCTGTGGACTCTGGCCTTAAACAGACTTGGATGCAAAATCTAGCCCTGCCACTTAATAGTTCTGTGACCTTGCACAAGCCTCTGGGTATCCTTTCCTCATCTGTAAAATGGCATTGCTAGTACCCATCTCACAAGGCTTTTTGTGCAGTTAAAATATGAAATGCCCATACCTGACACATACAACTTTCCATAGATGTTACTTTCTTCTCTTTTGTGTGTAAGCTCTCCTAGAAACATGTTAACTGGTAGATGCACGGTTCACAAGAGAAATTGTTAATGGAGTAGGAAATACTTAGCCTAGAGAAGACTGATGTGAGATCTTCTAATGCCACAGTGGTACAAACCTGGAGGTCCTGACTTTACTTAGTTTAGCGTCTGTGGATCAGAGCCATGAGCATAAAAAAGCTGGGCTCCCTTTCCAAGCACCAAATGTCCAGAAAGTAGTGCCACTTTTTTGGGCTTTGTTCCTTCAGCCTTCTCTTTATAGGGTGAGCCAACTGAGTCTCCTGACTATTGTAAACGTCCAAACCAGAGTTCTCCAAATATTTTATCCTTTTATTAGAGAATGTGTCCTGATTTTCTGGCTAAAAAAAAAAAATAAATAAATAAATAGGGTATTTCCAAAGGGCAGGGTGTCAGTAGCCTTCTCCCTCCAGTTTCCTTTCTAATCCAGTTGTAACTGTGGAGTATTATCTGTGGGATGGCTTCTTCTCAATCCTTACCAAAAATGTATTTAAATAAGAGTAGGCAAGATTACTGTTAGACATTGAAGGGTCCTGGATGCAGGACTTTAAAACCTGGAGTGGTTTATTTCAGAACATAATGTAATATCCTTTCCTATAATTCTTAAATAATAGATGGAGTCTTTTCTGAATGATCTATATTAGTGTCTTTCTTAAAAGTAAGAAAGAAAGTTGCCCCTCTTAACTCCATGATTCACACCTGCCAGCAGCTCAATATTCTTCTCCTACCCCAACTCACTCCCGCCATCAGCACGTGGGAACAAACACAGAAGGGTGAGGGCACTTAACGCTGACAGTCATTAGTGACATGAGGAGGGCAATTCTACACTTTTGAGCTTCTAGAGTCCTCCCCAACAGTGACATTTATTAATATCTACTGACTCTTTCAGTATAAGAAGTTTAGTATTGTTTTCACAAGACACCCTCCTTTCTCACTTTAGCTATAGCTTCACTAGCTGTTGCTTTCAGGGAAAATTGTTGGTAGAAAATGAAACATGGTGTTAAGATGGAAGTCTCTTCTGCATGATCACCATACGGATATTCTCAGTAGCCAGCTTACCTGCTTGATTTGCCACGCCAACTCAGATCCTGACACTGGTTGCCAAGTGAGGGGACTAAATGTCCATCTTCTTGCCTTTGCCTTAAGAAGACTATCACCACAATGCAGATGGAGATGTATTATATGAAAAAATGTCAAACTGGAGCTTCAGGGAATTCAGTTGTATTTGTTAGTGATTTGATACCTATGGTATTAGAATAAATATGAGAAGCTTGGGAACTTATTGAAGTTGAGGTCTCAGATATTTTTATTTTTTTTTATTTAAAAAAAAATTTTTTTTTTCAACGTTTATTTATTTTTGGGACAGAGAGAGGCAGAGCATGAACGGGGGAGGGGCAGAGAGAGAGAGAGAGGGAGACACAGAATCGGAAACAGGCTCCAGGCTCTGAGCCATCAGCCCAGAGCCTGACGCGGGGCTCGAACTCACAGGCTGTGAGATCGTGACCTGGCTGAAGTCGGACGCTTAACCGACTGCGCCACCCAGGCGCCCCAAGGTCTCAGATATTTTTAAATGTTAACCCAGAAGAATGATTAATTACTCAAAAAAAAAAAAATACATGACAAAAAAATAACCAAAATAAACAGAAGAACTCTCTAGCTGACAATGTCAGCAAACAGGTGAAAAACAGACCAGGGGGCAGGAGAGGAAAAGTCAACAAGGGAAATTTGCTGTCAACTTTGTAATTCTTTCTCCTGCTGTGGTAACAAGGGGCTTTATTATCTCTAGGAGAAGGCATTCCAGGACAAGATCATTGCTCAAAATGATATACTGCTCCTAGAGAAAAGGAAACTTCTGGAAAAACTCACAGAGAAAGAAGAATTAATCAAGAGTAATAAAGGGGTAACATCTTCAGTCCAGAACAAGTAGGTGCAGTCCTGACTGAGGAGCCAATGAACTCTATAAAGGTGTTCCTCCCTCCACAAAGAGATTGCTCCAGAGACTATCCCTTGAGTTTGCACCCTATCTCGTAACTGTTGCTCTGCTGTCTGCTGTTTCCAGTAGTTTATGCAAAAGTTGTGAAATTAAAGAGAAAAAGATCACGGAGGAGGCGGGTCGGCCATTTAAATTTTTTTTTTTTTAATGTTTATTTATTTTTGAGACAGAGACAGAGCATGAACGGGGGAGGGTCAGAGAGAGAGGGAGACACAGAATCCGAAGCAGGCTCCAGGCTCTGAGCTGTCAGCACAGAGCCCGACGCGGGGCTCGAACTCACGGACCACGAGATCATGACCTGAGCCGAAGTCGGACGCTTAACCGACTGAGCCACCCAGGCACCCCGGGTTGGCCATTTAGATGGGCTCTCTCACATAGGCATTGCCTGACTGAGGGCCTAGCTATGCTTATTCTGGCCTGTCACTTTGTGTTTTGACACTCATTTGTATCATTTGATACCTATGGAATCAAGAGAGATCGAGAGAGGAACAGGCTCATACTAGTGACTTAAATTCATTAAACCCATAGGATACCCAATGTATTAACTTGTAATGAGAAGTATCCACAGCAAAGATAAATTCACATATTAGCCAGCCCAAGCCCTCTCTCCTCTATAGGAAACTTCAATTATAATCAAAGTTTTCTTGGAGCACAGAATTAGGGCAAAGAGAGTGGGTTGAACTTAACAGATAGTGTCACCAATAATAACTGTAATGAGGGCACCGGGGTGGCTCAGTCCTTAAGCATCTGACTTTGGCTCAGGGCATGATCTCACAGTTCATGAGTTTGAGTCCCACACTGGGTGAACTTGAGCCCTGCTTCGGGTAAAACACAAGCCCTGGGTAAGCCCCGCTTCCCTCCACCCCCTACCTCTCTCTCTGCCCCCTTGCTCACTTGTGCCCTCTCTCTCTCTCAAAAACAAAACAAAACAAAACGAAACTATAATGATTAACATTTTTCAAGCACTCACTATGTGCTTGGCACTGTTCTAAACTCTCTCTCTCTCACCAATCCTCACACTAATCCCAGGAGGGAGACACTGGAATTAGACTTATTTCATGGGTGAGAAAGCTAAGGTCCAGAGAGGCTCAGGAACTCAGACAGCCTAGTCACTGACAGAGCAGCGTGTGAACCCCAGTAGCTTGGCCCTAGAGCCCACAGCACCACAGTCTGTGGGGAGATCTGTTCAGCAGATTGGAACTCTCCTTTCTGCTGTTGGGGGCACCTGCTTCTCTGGGCAGACCTGGAGAGTCTCTGATTATCTTTTACTATCTATGTCTCCCCTTTTATGTACTCTAAATAATCCATGGCCCTTCTCAATCTACATCATTGATTTTGACATTCCCAATGCAACTGACTTGTTAGCTGTGCCTTAATATTAATGATATTTCCATATTGTCCTCCTGAAGGCACACTCTGGCCATCTGGATTGGATTTGTATGTTTTCCTTAGAGTAAGTTTCTTCTACAGGATGCTGCTTTCTTTTACAGATGAGAAAAACTGAGGCTCAGATTTGGTTTTTGTCAAGGGTCACATAGCAAGCAAATGGTAGAACCAGAACTCAAACACAAAACACAAAAAAATCTCTGATCAAAACTATGTTTTGATCATGTGTCCCAAATAAACCGTGGTCCTGGGAAATGAGCCTGGTATAGTGATTATACCAGGGCTTATATAACTTCTATAACTCGGGCTTAGAAGTCTGAAAGATCTGGATTGCATCTCAGCTCTCCGATTTTCTGGTTTTATGTTGCTTTTCTCTGAGCTTCAGTTTCCTCATATGTAAGATAGGCTCCATAACAACATCAATTTCATGGAGTTGTAAGGATGAATAAAATGAGCCAATACAGGGGCGCCTAGGTGGCTCAGTTGGTTAAGCGTCTGACTTCGGCTCAGGTCATGATCTCATGGTTCGTGGTTTCAAGCCCCACTTCGGGCTCTGTGCTGACAACTCAGAGCCTGGAGCCTGCTTCTGATTCTGTGTCTCCCTCTCTCTGCCCCTCCCCTGCTCATACTCTGTCTCTCTCTCTCTCTCTCTCTCTCAAAAATAAATTAAAAAAAAAAAACATAAAAAATTTAAAATAAAAAAAAAATGAGCCAATACATGAACAGTTTTAAGTGTCTACTCTGTGGGTAGGTTATAGTGCCTAAGCGCATGGTAAGTACTTGGTAAATGGTTGCTGCTGCTGCTACCACTACTGCAGCTGTTACTACTACTACTACTACCACTACTACTACTACCACTACTACCACCACTACTGCTGCTACTGCTACTACTACCACTACTACTGCTACTGTTATTGGTGCTACTGCTACTACTACTGCTGCTACTATTACTATTCCTGTTGCTGCTGCTGCTATTACAAAAGTAGAGGATGACTATATGAGATCAGAACCAGATGCAGTCTGTGTAGCTACAATATTTGAAGGGATGCAGAGTCTCTTGTTTCAGTCCCACCCCTGAATAGGATCGTATCCTTTGTTAAGTTTCTCTGTTGCATATGGCATGTCTCTGTTCTCAATTTGTATTTAATGACTAGGTATAGGCCAGAAGCTTATTAATTTTGACTTCATCTTGGAACATGATAGGAATTATTCTGCCAAAGTTGGTTCCAAAATCTGGGCAGTGGGCTAAGAAGAGCTAGTGGGAAGTGAGGACACAGTTTTGAGTTTTTAGTAATTAATAAATACTATGCATTATTATTATTTATAATAATACTATATTATTAGTTAGAAAGTAATAAATTGGTAAAAATACAGAAATTTTTAGTTATTCCTCTGATTTATCCCATTCTTAGAGTACTTCTCCTGGACAAAGAAAATAAGCATTTGCAGGAAACCAGTCTCTGGCTCAAACACCAGGTTGGCTTCTTAGAGAGTATCATAAGGAGCATCCAGATTCGCAGAGAAGAGGTAAGCTGGGTGCTGCTATGAGGGCCTTCATATGAATCCTGGTTGCTAAGACTATTGTGTTCTCTCTTCCCTTCATCTTCCTGTAGCTGTAGGCTGTACTTGGCCTCATGGTGGACTATGGCAAAGAGGCCCATTGGCTGCACCAGGGCAGCACACCCCGAGACTACTCTTGGCCAGCTTTGCTCTTCTTTGGGTCAGCTTTTATTAAATACTCTCATCCTATGTGATCCCAAAGCAATTTGTGCATGCTTCATAGCTTCTTCCTTAACACTGTATCATCATTGCCTATTTTGCTTCTCTATCTCATCCACTTAGCAGTGAGACCCTGGAGGGCAAGGATTGTATCTCGTATGTCATTGTATCTATAGGCAGGTGCTCCATAAACATTTCAGAGTGAATGAATATTAAATATTTTCACAGATATGCCTCATTCTCAACAACCCTGTTTGCCATGGATTGTTTTAGCCCTGTCTGAGAAATGAGCATATCTGAGACTCCTAGTGGTAAATGAAGCTAGTCTGGTCTGGCAAAGAGTCAAGCCTAAGGAGAACATCAGAGTCAGAGAAAGAAAGAGAGTCAGAGTCCGAGAAATTATGTTACAAAAATCCAAACAGACAAGTGGCCAAGTCCAGGCAGATGTGGCAAAGAGTATAAGTTCAGAGAAGGTCCAGAGTCTAGCTGGTGAATGTGTCAGCAAGAGGGACTTCAAGGAGCAGAGTTGCATTCTGAATCCAGGAGAGAGGCTGCTTTCTTTCTCCCCTGGCTTAAATCACCTCCTAGATGTTTCATCCCAGGATACTTTATGTAGCTCCTGCCTGTTGGGTACTATTGCTATGGGCATAAGACCCACATCTGGTTTGCTCTAGGAAAGGTGATTATTTCCAAGCTATATGAGTTGTCTTGTAGATTTTTTTTTCAAAAGCAGAACTTCCAGAGGCGCCTGGGTGGCTCAGTCAGTTGAGCATCCAACTCCGATTTCAGCTCAGGTCACGATCCCAGGGTTGTGGGATTGAGCCCCGTGTCAGGCACTGCATTGAGTGTGGAGCTTGCTTAAGATTCTCTCTCTCTCTCCCTCTGCCCCCTCCCCTGCTCACGCTGTTTCTCTCTCTCTCTCTAAAATAAAACAGGACAAAAAAAACTATTTTTTTTAAAAAAGGAGAACTGCCAGATTATATGGCTTAATTTCCAGTAGTTTATGTTTTTGCTTGAGCTACAACTATGCTCAACTGTCTAGTCATTCATGTGTGCCTGGCTGGCTCAATCAGAAGGGCATGTGACTGTTGATCTCAGGGTCGTGAGTTTGAGCCCCACGTTGGGTATAGAGATTACTTAAATAAATAAATATTTTTTAAAAATTGTCTAGTCATTCATTATTTTACTTATTCATTCAACAAACATTCATCAATTCCAGGAAGTATGCTATGTCCTAGGAATATGAAGATAGACCCTGTTTCCAGAGGTCTTTAATCTAGTAGAGAAGGGCAGAGACATACATGAATAAGCACTATAGTATTATATAGGTGGTGAGTTGGAGCCTTAATGGAGTATATACTAGAACAATAGCTTTGATATCCACAATAGTATCCTCAAACAAAATAAATGTGACATGGGTCAGGATTACACTACATCGAGCTCAATGTTTCACATGTGACAAAAGTACCAACTTATAGCATCTTCATATCTGTTAAACAATCCCAAAATTGTTTTTAAATTTAGAATCTTAAGGATCTTCCAATTCAGCCCCCTCATTTTATACAGGAGGGAGAGAAAACTCAACGAGGTTAAATGATATGCCTGAGTCACACAGCAACTGCTGACATTTCTCATATCTCTTGATTCTCGGTAATTGAGTATCATGCTAAAAACAGACCAGCATATAGATCCTGAGATCAGATATATCCTAGATCTCTTCCTTCCTTGCAATACCTCAGAAGCTAAAGTGGTGAGAACTTGACCTTTGGTGAGTGCTTACTATGTGCCTGTTATTGTACTAAGCATTTTATGTATATTATCTCATTTAATCTACAACGTAGATTCCCATTTTCACAGCTGAGGAAAACTGAGCTCTAGAGAGGTGAAGTGACATCATTGCCCAGGGCACATAACTAAGAAGTAGAAGAGCACGGACTGAAAACAACTCTCTTCGGTACTTTGTTCTTTGTTCTTAGCTGCTATCTCATTATACCCTAAGTCTACTGTTTCCCTTTCAAGGGTATTGGGGTAACTAGGGACCTAGCCTTGTAAGAGACCATATTACTTCCTGCATTGTAATTCCATCTTTCTTCTCTTCTGGATTATAAATATACTCCATGAGAGCAGGATCTATGTCCATCATGTTACCCTCTGCATCCCAAGCACTTAGCACTTGAGTTACAGCAACAACTTAATGCAGTCTTTCCTCCTAATCTATCCTGCCCATGCCTCTAGACTAATCTTCATGAAGCACTACCTGCTTTCATAGTACTTCATCTCATAGAGTTTCAGAGACTTCCTTTGTCTATAAGACAAAGTTCATTCCTTCAGCAAATATTTATTAGACATATATAGGCATTATAATCCAATATAGAATATGGGCCTCATTCTGTTCCCTATATGGTCTAGATATGATGATGTATGAGATACAGTGTCTGCCCTCACATAACTCAGCCCTAGTGAGAGTGACGCCAGATAGCTGGCAACTACCATACGTTGTGGCAAGTTCTATAATAGCAGTAGGCCCAGAATGCTGTGAAAGCAGAAAGAGCAATATCTAAACCTATCTGGGGTACTTAGGGAAGGCTTCCAGAGTTGTTGATGTCTAAGCCAGGAGAACTGAAGCCACGTAGGAAATACCTTTCTGACATCAAACAAGCCTGATCAAATGAAACCAATCTATTTATGGTTTCCCCCAAAGCTCTGAGGTTTCCTCCCTCTGGATCTTGTATTTCCCTTACTTGGAAAGACACATCCTACTTTCCTTCTTCCATCTTCCTGGCTTTTGTGTTTTGAAGTCCTACTGTTCCATTAATCTATAGCCAAAGTATATTTACAAAATACACTCTGAGCATATGACTCAAAACGATGCAATGGCTTCCCACAGTCTTCACAATAAAACCCAAATTTTCCAATGCAGTGTTTGTATCCTCCATGACCTTGCCTCTGTCATTCTTATCCATCTCATCGCATCTCATCCCTGGTTGGTTCCTCTCTCCACTCTGGGCTCCACATTGTCTGTGTCCCTGAATTCTATGGCATCAGCTTCAGGCTCTTCCAGGAAATCCCTCTCCCTCCATTGCCTTCTCCCACGCCTTTCTTCCCTCAGATTTTTCTCTTGGCTTGTTCCAACTGTCTCTCAGAATGCAACCTAAATAGCTTCTTTTCCATAGAGCTTTTTCTGAATCCTCCCCTCCCCTCCCAAAATCTTATCCTCCCCTCCCAAAATCTGGCTTTGTGCCCTTGATAGGTTTTCTCATTGCACCTTATGTGCCAAATCCCAGCTCAGCATTTTACTAGCTGTGTGAAAAAAGGAAACCTTGTTCACCTTCTAGTTCCCTCATCTGGGAAATGAAGTAATGACACTCAAAGGTGACTGTTCCACATAAAAATCTGCATATGAATATTTATAGCAGCATTATTCATAATAGCCAAGAGGTATAAACAAGCCAAATGTCCATCAACTGATGAATGGACACATAAAATGTGGTATATCCACACAACAGAATATCATTCAGCCATAAAAAGGAATGACATATCCATCTTATAACACAGATGAGCTTTAAAGATATTATGTGAAATGAAAACAGCTGGTCACCAGAATAGGCAAATCTATAAACATAGAAGTAGATGAGTAGTTGCCTAGGGCTGAGGCATTGAGGGATAAGGGGGTATAGTTAAAGGGTATTAGGTTTATATTGGGAGTGATGAAAATGTTCTAAAATTGATTGTAATCATGGTTGTACAACCCTGTGAATATACCAAAAACGATTGAATTGTGTATTTTAAATGAGTGAATTATATAGTGTGTGAATTATATCTTCATAAAGCTACTGTAAGAATGAATGAATGAATGAATTTCAGAGATGGCAACTGGGGATAAAGTAGGATAATTAGAATAATGTACATAAATTACCCAATGTAATAGTTGGCAAATAGATGGCCTTCAATAAATATAGCTTCTTTCTCCCAGTACACATACATTCACTTGCTTCAATATATATTGAATATTTACTGAGTTCCTCCCATTGTTAGGTATGTTCACGTTAATTTTCACAACCCTGGAAGATTAGGTATTGTTATTCTCTCATTTTAGATGTAGGAAACAAAACTCAGAGAGGTGACAAGACATATCAGAGTCTAATTAGTAGAGCCAGAAGTCAAGCCTGGTCCTCTCAGTCTAGTAAAATTTCTTTTTTTTAACATTTATTCTTTTTTTTTTTTTTTTTTTTTTTGAGAGACAGAGAGAGACAGAGCATGAGTAGGGGAGGGGCAGAGAGAGAGGGAGACACAGAATCCAAAGCCGGCTCCAGGCTCTGAGCTGTCAGCACAGAGACCTACACGGGGCTCGAACTCACAGACTGTGAGATCATGACTTGAGCTGAAGTCGGACACTTAACTGACTGAGCCACCCAGGCGCCCCTAGTAAAATTTCTAATGCATTATAAATTTCTCTGAATGCTAGTTTTTTCCTCCTTATAAAAGCTTCTCATTTATTTCAACACAACCAAGAATTTCTTACAGGAACTAGTTGGCGTGCATCAAAGGTTAAACAGAGGTCCAAGTTTAGGGGAATCAATAAGCCTTCATAACTGTATGTAAAATTTGGTCTGTGTTGATTGGTTCCTGTGAAAAAGGGTATTTGGTTTGTTTGTTTTTAATTTTTTTTAATGTTTATTTATTTTTGAGAGAGACAGAGACAGAATACGAGTCGGTTAGGGGCAGAGAGAGAGGGAGACACAGAATCCGAAGCAGGCTCCAGGCTCTGAGCTGTCAGAACAGAGCCTGACACGGGGCTCGAACTCATGAGCTGTGAGATCATGACCTGAGCCGAAGTCGGATGCCCAACCGACCAAGCCACCCAGACGCCCCAAGGGTATTTGGTTTTTAAAGTCATAGGATTTACCAAAACATAGATACTTTTTATCCATGATTTAAAGGGACATAAAATGCTTACCAGAGTATTAAATAAAAACTTACCTGAAAGTAGAATGGACTGATTATATCAGCCAATATAAAGTAATTCATTTATAAAAATAGATATAAAAAGCTGGCTTACAATGAAAGCGCTAATACAAAAGTGTAAGATGTATAATTGCCAAATATTCTTCAGGTATTTAGGGATTACATTTTCTTCAGTTTTATCGAGATGTAATTGACATATAACATTCATTGTATAAGTTAAAAGTATCCGGCATAATGATTTGATATAGGTATACAATGCAAAATGATTATCGCATTAAGATTAGTTAATATCTATCACCTCACATAGTTTTTTTCCCTTGTGATGAGAACTTTTATAAGATCTACTCTCTCAGCAACTTTCAAATATACAGTACACTATTGTTGACTATAGTCTTCATGTTGTACGTTACATCCCCAGAATTGATCTTATAACTGGAAGTTTGTACATTTTGACCATCCTCACCTAATTCCTCCAACCACTACACCCCCACCTCTGGCAACCACAAATCTGATCTCTGCTTCTAGGAATTTGGTTTTTGGTTTTTTTTTTTTAGGTTGTACATATATGTAAGATCATGAAGTATTTGTCTTTCTCTAATTAACTTATTTTACTTAGCATAATGCTCTCAAGGTCCATCCATGTCGTTGCAATTGGCAAGATTTCCTTCTTTTTTTCATGGTTGAATAACATTCCGTGTGTGTGTGTGTGTGTGTGTGTGTGTGTGTGTCACATTTGCTTTACCCATTTATCTGTCCATGGTGTTGTAAATAATGCTGCTACAAACCTGGGGAGGGTGAAGATATCTTCAGACAGTGATTTCATTTTCTCCAGCTATCCAGAAGTAGAATTGCTGGATCATATGGAATTTCTATTTTTAATTTTTTGAGGAAACCCCATACTGTTTTCCATAGTGGTTGCACCAATGTACATGCCTGCCAACTATGCACAACTATCCTTTTCTCCACAACCTCACCAGCATTTGTTTTCTCTTGTCTTTTTTTATGATAGCCATCCCAACAGGTATGTAGTGAGGGGATTAAATCTTTAACCAAAAATGTATATAAAGTATAAGTTTTAGGATAGTATGGCCAATGGCTTATTATTATAATTTTAAATATTCATCCTTTCTTTTCTTTTAGGAGACAAAAATTAGTAACATCCCTGAATTTGAAGTATTTTATAAAATCTTGCCCCTTCCAAACTCCAGGTTAGTAAAGCCAAGACAATCAGCTGCATGCTTGAGACTCATGTCTGCCTAACTCATCCTGAGTTGCTTGTTGTCTTGAAGAAACATAGCATTTGGGGGTAATTTTGTTTTATATTTAGTATTTGAATCCTTTTCCAATTCCTTTTCTCTTTCCACTTTTTCACTCCTACACCTGACAGAATCTTGACTTAAGGTAGAAAGTAATCATAAACATAAGTTTACGCTAAATGTTATTTGGTTTCCTTTGTGCTTGACAGCTGTAAAAACTGAAATCCTATTGATGCCTTATCCCCATACCCCCAAAGTGCTACCAGGACATCCTGTTTTCACAAAGTTCTCACATGTGGCCATTCTTAGTTTTTCAGGAACAGGTTTGGTAGAGTCAGATGGAAGTCTTCAAGGGATTGAAGAAAATAAGTCAGAAGAAGCAATGCCAAACCCCAAGTCCTCCAAGTCTCTTTCATGTTCACAGAATTCTAAAGCTGGATATGTAAATGTGCCTTTTCTTAAAGAGACACATTGCATCGTAGAAGAAGACCAGAAGTCAGAACTATAAAATCATTGGTGGCTAAACTAGGCTGATCAAAGCTGCTAACTTAAAGCTTGGGCATGAAGGTGGAACATGACATGGAGAACAGTTACCACAGATCCTCATGGGACATCAACCAGGGGCCTTCAGAATTGCTGATAAATTCATTAAACCAGTTGTAAAAATGGATTTCTCAAGTTTGTTTGATATCCTCAAATATCCTTGTATTGATCAATAATAGTGATTAGTTCAATGGTTTAATTAGGTTTCTGTTTAGCAGAGCATACATAGGCTAATTCAGCACTTTTTTACTATTATGGGTATTATTCATTTTTTAAAAGTTAAAAACAATGTAATCATATTAAAGCAAATACTTTAAAAAGAAAAAGATATCTCCTATAATCCTGCATTCTCAACACAACTATTTTCATTTATTCCTTTTGGTTATTCAAATGCATATATTTTAAATGGTTGTTATATTGTATGTTCATTTTCATGGTCTGATTTTTAGTTTAATATATTATAATACATTTTCCTGTATTTCAACAGTCTTCATAACTATTCTTTCAATAGCCACACGATATCCTATCACGTTGATGTTCCATAAATTCTGTTGTTTGCATTTTAGTTGTTTCTACTTTCTCACTATTTGGGATTATGTTGTGGTGAAAGTGTTTGTGAATGTAGCTCTTTTTTTCTATTGAGTTACTCCAGAAAAGATGAGCATAATTGGGTCAGCAGATACAAATGTTATACAGTTTTGGTATATCACTTATCTCATTGCTTTAAAAAAAAGTTGTGTCAACATAATGTTTCTATAGTCAACCTCCAAGCTTCAATTTCTTGATGCATAAAATGAGAACAATAGTCATTACTGTCTCATAGAGTTGTGAGGACCAAATGAAATGAAGCATGCATGCATTTAGAACTTAGCAACTGCTTAACAAATGCTAGATATCATCATTTATTTTCACTAGCAGTTTGAATATACTAGTCTTTCCACAACCTCATCAACATTGGATATTACCAATTAAAAAAATTATTTTAAAATAGCATAAAGTATACTGAAGGGGGATTCCTGTTCCTTCTTCCCTTCCTGCCCCTTTCCCTCCTTATTCTCCTCCTCTTCAATTGGAGATAGAGAAGGAGACCAAAGGGAAAGGAAAAGTAACCAAAAATTAAAAAAAGATATAAGTTGAGACATTGAATTTTTACATGTAACCCTTGCTTCCTCAGACCATTGACCTAGAAAGGATGATCAAAGGATATAAGACATAATAGCTATATCAGATACATGCTCTGGCTCCAAACCTTGCCCAAGGTCACCTTCTTTCACCCAATTCATCGAATCTATTTATTGAATTCCTGCTATGGGCTAGTCAATAGTAGGCACTATAGCTCACCTATAGTCTGTCAAAGACAGCCAAATTTGGCATGAGGAAATAAACCAGTGATGCATCTGAAAGAGTGGGCTACTTTAGACTGAGTGCCAGTGTTCCCTTCTGAGTGACATTTGAGCTGAGACCTGAAGTCTAAGGAGCACTTCCTACCTCCATTAAGACCTAGAAGAGTATTAAAGACAGTTAACATTACCAGGTCTCTACAGTATCGATCTCCGTGACCTCGAGGGACAGAAAGGCCTGAGTATCATACCTATCTGGCTCCAGGTATGCGGGGCCAGATAATGTAATATAGGCCCTTGTATGTAAGGAATTGGATTTTATTCTAAACATGGGAAGCCAGGAATGATTTATAAGCAGATTAATTTTAAAAGCTCCAGCTGAAAAAAAAAAAAAAAAAAAAGCTCTAGCTGCTCTGCAGGAATGAATTGTAGGTGACAAAAGCGGAAACTTGTGCCCCAACTGGTGTCCGGACTTAAAAGAAGGGGTACCTATGTCAGGCTGTTCTAAGCGCTGAGGACAAACAGATTCCTGTCTTTGTAGGGCGCACTGACTTATAGGCGGGGGTAAGAAACACCACGTATAGCGGTTTAGAAGTCCTGGCCAAAGCCACTCCTGGCCGAAGCCACCACCGCAACGCCCAGTTTCGTCGAGAGACGCAGAGAGCGCTCCGCAGGGGGGTCGCAGGGCGGGGCTTCCGGGGGCGGGACCCGGCCTAGGTTGGTTGGTTCCGCGCCTGCGCCGGAGAGTAAACTGGCGGAGCGGGGAACAGGTTCACCGGAACCCGGCGCCCCCAACTTCTGCTTCCGGGTCGCAGCCATGGCGGTGGCAAATTCAAGCCCTGTCAATCCTGTGGTGTTCTTTGATGTCAGCATTGGCGGCCAGGTGAGGTCCAGGCAGCCGCCGCGCCCAAGGGACACTGCACGGGGCCAGCCAGGAAGATCTCACCCACCCAGGGAAAGCGGACTCGAGAAGCCAGATAGCATTACTTGGACCAGAACCTACCGACCTGCGGGGCGGGGGCGAGGGAGGGAGAGGAGGAGTCTTTCACATTTGAGCGCCCCTATGGGGGAGGGAATGGGCGCCACGCGAGGATAGACTATGCAGGCGGAGGTGGGAGAGACCAAGCGGCAAGCGGGAGAGAGGGGTCGGACCCTCCTGTTCCCTGCTGGCTGAGTCCTCGGTGGTCTTGGACCGGCCATTCTGACCGTCTCCTGCCGCTTGCAGGAAGTTGGCCGCATGAAGATCGAGCTCTTTGCCGACGTTGTGCCTAAAACGGCCGAAAATTTTAGGTAAGAAGATGATGCTCCAGCTCTGCCAGATTAACCCAAGCAGAAGCTGGACCGGTCTGCGGAATCGTCTGCCTGCCTCTATCCGTCCACTCACTGCCCTTGAGATCTGAGTCCCCTTTGTATCGCTCTGTCTGAATAGTCACCGTTTTTACTGTTCCCATGTCAATATATGTTGTTAGTTTTATGCTTAGTCTGGACGTCGGCTGGCCAGTCGATGGGCTTGCTGGCGCGAATGTTACCCCACCTCCACCTCCCATATTAGGGGCGCTCTCAGCTGTGATGTCATGGTGACTGAATCATTCACTCTTTTCTCTTTCAGACAGTTCTGCACTGGAGAATTCAGGTAAGTCTCAGACGTGGTTGGTTTCTCTGCTTGCTCCTGAAGCGTGTCCTGGGGCTGCAGTGGGGTTTTGGGGGGAACCACCGGCAGGCCTTGGATGATTATTGGTGACAGTAATAGGTAATACCGCCATGGGTCTGTCTTCAGTTTATTTGCCTTCTTTATCTCTGTTCTCCTGACCTTTAGGAGAGTCCCTTGGCTCGAGTGTGTGGTAAACTGGAAAGGCCTATGATTACCTGTCATCATTCCAAGTCTCTTTCTTTTTGGTTATAGAAAAGATGGGGTTCCAATAGGATACAAAGGGAGCACCTTCCACAGGTAAGTCCTTGGCAAGCCATCCCTACAGGCTTTTAGAATTACTTCCTTAAGGGATTAGTCTCTTTAGAGGAAAATAAAACCATAGGATAATTCCTAGATCTTGAGAAGGAATGGTTTTGTGAACTCAAAAGCTTATTTGAAGGCTTATTAAAAGCCAAAGTGATAAACATTTTATTTTTAAATCAATGTTAATCTAAAGTATAATGACTAAATCAATGTTTTTCTAAACCGCAGAGCCTTCTCTCAGGATCCTTAATTCTCTGTTTCAGGGTCATAAAGGATTTCATGATTCAGGGTGGGGATTTTGTTAATGTAAGTACTATTCCTTTGCTATCAAAGACCTATAAGAATATTGTTTTTTGTTATTGCTGCTACTGCTGTTTTTACTTCAGGGCCCAGTCTTAAGGCTTGAAAACAGTAGCCAAGTTTGAAGGACGAGGGGGTGATAGGAATGTCCTTTAGGGTTGCTGGCTACTACTCTTTAACCATTAGATGATAGACATCAGCGTTTTGATTGAGTCACTGACTTCCAAATCTTAGCCTTTTAGGGCCAGAAACTGAACTTCTCCAGCACACCTATAGATGATTCATGAGAGACACAAACTAGTTAGTCACATGAAACTTCGATAGATATCAGATGAATTTTTTTTTTGTTAATTTCTAAATGGCAGTAAGTCCTTTTCCAGTGAGCTAAATTCTTATGCCCCATTTCCCTTCCATTCCTCGTATCACAATGCCTGGAAAGCTGAGTTTGTCATCAGAAACTGATTAGTGGACAAAGAATTAGAGCATCAGAGGTAGATTGTTCTGGAGGGGTATTTCCTCTGTTTTCTAGGAGAGCCTGGTGGAATAGTTCTTCACTGCGAAGCATGTCTTTCTTTTGACTAGACTATCTGTGTCTCTCATACCAAGTCTCATTTCCTTCTTCTGACCTTGGCAGGTGTTGAATAAACCATATCTTTTCTTCTTAAACCTACTTTTGTCCTTGGCCAACCTCTTGTGTGTATGGTCTTTCTTATTTATATCATTTGGTTAGTCATGTTCGGATTTTCTTGGATCTGGAAGACATTCTTTCTCCTTCATAGGTATATTTATTTAACTCTTAGGAGTTTTTTTGTTTTGGTTTTAACTTTTTAAAATGTTTTATTTATTTTTGAGAGAGAAAGAGAGACAGAGTGCAAGCAGGGAGGGGCAGGGAGAGAGGGAGGCACAGAATCTGAAGCAGGCTCCAGGCTCTGAGCTGTTAGCACAGAGCCTGATGCAGGGCTTGAACTCATGCCGTGAGATCCTGACCTGAGCTGAAGTCAATGCTTAACCGACTGAGCCACCTAGGTGTCCCTAATTCTTAGGAGTTTTTGAAGACCTGTCTCTTTCCTATCTAGGGAAGGTTACAAAGGGGCAGATTTTAGGCCAAATCAGGCTTTCAGATATGCTTTGTTTCATGTGTGTGATGTTGTAAAACTGGGAAATTTCACCAGAAAATTCCAGAGTTTTCTCTCTAAAGAAGGGAAAATAGAGGTGCATTAGGCCTGTGTTTCTCACATAGCAACAATTGTTTGGAATCACGTAACTGCTCCCTTTAAATAGCATGTGTCCTTGCCATTTCACCACAGCCACTACCGCCTGCTTTCCTTATTTATGTCACTTGCCTCTGTAGGCATTTAAGTTTGCAATCCCTGGCCATAACTGATGGTAGTAGGGCTTGAGTGACCGTATACTTTTTTGTTAGCTGGTAAGAAGGGCTAAGAATCTATTCTCTGCCTTCTTTTCTTTCTTCCCTAGACTCCTGTGTTGCCATGTTGTCTTAAGAGGGCCAGGACCAACTTCTTGCATCATTGCCAGGCACATCTAGTCGTTTGCTGATAGCTCTAGAATCAGACAGTACAGTTGGTCAGCCAGAGGCTGTGTCAGCAAGAAACAATTGTTCAGAGCCACTCTTAGGAAAGAAAAAATAGAATGAGCAAGAAGCAGAATAAGTAGGTATTGAGACCTTCTAAGGTTGGACCAAGAATATGTGTTTCTTTGTTTTAATAATTTTTTTTCTGATTGCAAAATTGCAAAATTATCTCTCAAGGAATCTCACTTCTCAAGGAATATATTCTTGGCATTTTAGTTTACATTTGCCAGTCTCATCATTGCACGTGTATGTGTGTCAAATGTAATTCTTAACAGACTTAAGATCACGTATATATTTTAATTTTTTATACTTAATAATTGTCTACATTTTCGCTTGTCATTAAGTCATTTTTTATAATAGCTACCTAATATTCCATTATGAGTAGATAAGTTATTTGATCAATCCACTGTGGTAAAAAGATTTAAGTTGCTTTCTATTATTTTCTCTGAAAATTAATTTTGTCATTTTCCCTACTCTGGCTCCTGGAGAGCAACCGATAGTGTAATTATAGAGAACGATGTGGTAACTGATCTGTCCCCCAGGTTTGTTGGGAAATTGGAAACGAACTTGTTTTTCTCTTCCTTCTGTATATATGTACGTATTTATGTGGAGTTAAAGATATAATAGTTCACATTTATATAATTGTGTATCGATTGCAAGGTCTTTTCTCAGACACTGTTTAATTCGATCTCCATGGCAACGCTGTAAAGAGCAGGTGATTTCATCTTTACTTGATAGTTGAGGAAACTGAAGCTCAGCGATGGGAAGTGACTCTCCCAGCTTATAAATGATGGACCTGGAACTCACATACAGGCCTTTCCACCATACAGAGCTTAGTTTTATTGATAATTTTTAGTCAAATAAAGGTTTGATTCTGATTTTGATTCTTCCTTCCTTGGCTTATGTTAATACCCTTTGATAATCTTTTTCCCAATAAGGGCCCTTTGATTCTGCCCTAGGCCGGTGCTTTCCCTCTCTACCATTCACCCAATATTCTTTGGCTGGAAGAGATTGGGTTTTGGCAGGCACCTTCTCATTATTAGCTTTAGACCCCAGGGATTCTGTTTAAGGTACTGCAAATATGGCTGTGGTCAAGTTGCTTTATTACCCTGACATAAGTTGGCTCACTAGAAAAATGAGGAAGATGATAGCGCTTATTCCACATGGTTACTGGAAGAGCAAAGAGATAATGAAAATAAAGCTGGTTTAAGCTAGTTTAAGAAGAAACAGAACTAAGAACTGGGAAGCCACATAGGACCAAGGCAGTCCTTTTCCTCTGTTTCTCTCGTGCTCTCTACACCTGTGTATTGCCTTCTCTTTCTGTTCTCCAGTCCACCTTGCAGAGCATGGTCACTGCTGGCTTCCAGGTTTACATGATACACATTCAACATCAAAGAGAGCATCAGTCCTTCATGATTCCCAGAGAAGGAACTTTAGTTGGCCCTGCATTAGTTAGGCATGCTCTCCTGGATCAATCAACTTTGGTCAAGAGGGTGGTGTCCATACAGACTAGGCTTCCAAGAGCCCATCAACCTGCAGTTTTGGGGAGCAGGGATAGTGGCACTTAAGTGGGTAATTTTATTTGATAACGGGCATGAGAGTCTTTGGGAGTGGCAAGGATTATGTATGGGATCACTATACTATTGTTCCCTACTCTGCCTTGTCTTAACTGAGCTTTCTAGAGGCCCAGCTGTGACCTGTTTTACCCAATCTGTGAGACGCCCCGGCCAGTCTGTGAGCTGCAGGTGCCTGGGACAGGGCCGGCTTTGATTATAAGACAGGGTCAGAGAGGTATGGCTCCCAAAGTGACCTTCAGGAGTAAGAGTGCACCTTCAAAAAGTTGGCTATGGTACAGCAGCATTCCTCCAGGGGACCCAAGGAGGGGGAGCCCAACACTCAACACTTGCTAACACGTCCTTTCTCTCTGTTCAGGGAGATGGTACTGGAGTCGCCAGTATTTACCGGGGGCCATTTGCAGATGAAAATTTTAAACTTAGGCACTCCGCTCCAGGCCTGCTTTCCATGGTAAGTGAGAGCCAGTCAAGGTTTTGGGTTAGATTTGTAGCCAGCGGGTCTGTGGGCGCCCCTTGCGGCACGGTGCCATCTCTTGGGATGGAAGCTCGTTCTTTACTTCTCTCACTTGTCCCAGGACTCAGCTCTGCCACACCTACCTCCTTCCTCAGTCGGCTTTGACTTGGTTGGGCTGGGCCCTCAGCATTGGAAGTTTTGGGGGGGGCGGGCAAAACTGAAACTCTGATGTGTGTTTTCTTACCTCGTTCGAGCGAGGGTGTGCTGCTCAGCCTTCAGCCCTGCCGCTCGGAGTGCAGCCAGCTGTGCTGTCGGGACCTGGCGCCCATGCACTTGGTGCTCCACCCTGGCGTCCCGAGATGACTTCCCATTCATGCTGCTTCCTGGCTGGTCTTCCTCTGGGCTCGCTGACCACTCTCGCTCCCTCGGCCTGGCACCCCTTCCTACTTAGACCCCCCACTCCCACATCTCACTTGCCTTTCTCAGCTCCCTATCTGCCCCACTTAACCCCCTCATCTACCCACTCCTGATCGCTCCCCCTTCTTCTCCGTATTCACTCTGCCCTCATTTTTCCTTACCCATCTCACCTTCCTTCCCTCTCACTCTCCAGTCTCCTCCCTGCCTCCCCTCATCACCCATTTCCCTGGCAGTTTCCCCACACTCTCTCTCCCAGACCCAATATTTACAGGCGCACTTTCTGTCCTTCTTGCCTCCCCTTCTGCTTATCTACACAGGCCTTTATCGACTGAAGGTTTACCGACACCCACTTTGTATCAGGTCAGGGTAGGGTACAAGGATACAGACCTGATCCCTGCCCTTGTGACACTTAACATCTAATGGGGGAATCACACATGCAAAATGACAAGTCCAGTATAGTGTAATTCATGCCACTGTGTATTAAGATGAGGGCACCTTAGGGTATGTAAAAGTACCGTGAGGGCCCACGGAATGAGAGTAATTACTTTGAGGGGTCAGGCACAGCTTCATAGATGGGAGAGCTTTTGAGTTCTGGAAGGAGCTCTATTCCAGATGGCATTTCAAGTTGAGCAAATAGCCTAGGCAAAGCTGTGTGACCATGAAATGGCAGGGTGGCATAGTCAAGGGACCAAAGGTGAGGAAGGTGATGAGAACATAGGATGTGCATGGGGAGGGGGAAGGGCCAGTAAAGACCACTGAAGAGACTGGTGGGTCTAGCTCCTAAAGGGCTTTAAATGCCAGAATAAGGATGAAGTGTGTGGACTTGAGTTCACAGGTTATGGAGAGGTGTACGCTTTTTTGAGCAGGGTTGATCAACTTTGTGATTTAGAATGAAGACCCTGGCTGCAGTGTGAGTGGCAGATGGGAATGGAGAGCTGGGGGCAGAGAAGCCAGGAAGGAGGCTGCCATGAGAACTGGGCAACACTAAGCCTAGCAAACAGTGTGCAAGTCCCTTTTTTCAGACAGCCAGGCCAGGCAAGTGCAGGTTAATGCTGCAGGAGTAGTTTAGGTGGGCTTGGATCTTTGCCAGGAGGACTAGAACCCTCTAGGTGCATGCCACCTGTTAGCATCTATGGAGGACTCAGAAAACTGGAAGGAAACATTGGTCTCTACTCCCTTCAGGCTGACACTGGTGAAGTTATGCTGTCCTTTCACATATTGTGTAATGTCCTTGTTTTTGTTTCCATCCTCTAAATCATGAGTTCCTCAAGGGCAGGGACAGGGCCTCATTGATCTCCAAGCCTTACGACCTGATACTGAAAGGTGCTGAGTAGATACCAATAAACATGAATGACTGAAAGATAATCAGAATGATGGCTACCATTTATTGGACAGTTACTCAACAAGCACCTTATTTGCATTAATTTGTTTTAATCCTCTCAACATCCCTTTGAAATGGGTACAAATGAGGATACCGAAGCACAGGGAGGTTATGTGACTAATCTGAGGTCACACGTTCAGTGGTGGAACTGGGATTCCAGCTAGGTCATCACCTGGCTCCAGAGCTTCTTCTCAAAAGTAGTAAGCCATGCTGCCTAAAAGAATGAATAAACAAGTGGCTAAGGGCAGAGCGTGTCCCCTGAGCTATAAAAACATATGGGACTGTTTTCCTGCCTGTTTGCTAATAAATATTTATACAGCAAGCAGCTACTTAGGTAGATTGATTGGTGGAAAGCTTGATTGAAAGGAAAGAACTGGGAGTCTGGGAAGTCTAGCCCTTGTTCCACAGCGCCCTCCTGCTGCTGCTGACTCAGGCACCCTCAGCCGACTGAGCCACTCAGGCAGCGCTCACATGGGGAATTTCTAAGTATAACATAAAATCCCCAATGAGATGTACCCCTGGACAGTGTCTTTAATGTATTTCATACACATTTTTATTCTTGCACGGTTGAACACAGAATCAACCAATTTAAATCCATTAAGCATCCAATTACTGCTAGTGACCTATCTAATAATTTCCAGTGCTGCTGTAGTCATATTAATTTTAGGAGACCTATGCTGTTAATAGTACTTTCAGGGGCGCCTGGGTGGCACAGTCGGTTAAGTGTCCAACTTCAGCCAGGTCACGATCTCGCGGTCCGTGAGTTTGAGCCCCGCGTCGGGCTCTGGGCTGATGGCTCAGAGCCTGGAGCCTGTTTCCGATTCTGTGTCTCCCTCTCTCTCTACCCCTCCCCCGTTCATGCTCTGTCTCTCTCTGTCCCAAAAATAAATAAACGTTGAAAAAAAAAAAAAATTAAAAATAGTACTTTCAGTTTCCCATTTTCCACTCCTTTTTTCCAAAATAAGGGAAGTATGCAATAAAATGTGCACAGAGTTAGTAGGGCAGTGCTTTTAAAAGGTAACTTGGATTTGTTAATGTACAGAAATCTGAATTTAGCATATTAAAGGCAGTTTAGTAGTATCAACATGTAAAGTATGAAAGTACACTTCCTATGAAAGTTAAATTTCGCTTTACAAAGTATTACTTTGCATTGTAATACTTGCCTGTTCTTTTACAGTGCATTTTGAAATGTAAAGATATAGAAAGAGTTTCAGGGGAGGAGACTCTCAGATTCTCAATTAAAAAAATACTTCTTCCTGTAAAATTCAATAATAAAAGATTTGGGTGTAGCTGTAAAAAGCAAACATCATTGATTACATGTAGTCTTTTTTTCCTAGCACAGCACTAGTGTAGCAACTTCTCGCACCTTCTTAAACTTCTTTATTACCATTGTTATGATGCAATACAAAGCTATTCAGTTTATGGCATAGGCAACAGGCTTTTTCTCACTGGTATCTAATTTATAACTGTAATCCAGTTCTAACCAGTATTGGATTAAATACAGCAAATTGGGCCCCATGAACAATTGTTCCTTTAATAAAAATTCACACTGCAGGGGAATTGTACATTTATTCAAGAATCTGGCTCCTTGACGGCAGATATTGTGTATCCTATTTATCTCGGTATCCTTGGATCCTAGCTCAGGAACTGGCTTATAGTAGATATTCAGTAAGGTTTGCTGAAAGAAAGGAATCAGGGCTATAGGCTTTTTGGGGGAATCTCACCCTTCGGCTAGCATGGCCAGGAAAACTCACTGAAGGTATATTTGGTTTCTGTCAGGCAAACAGTGGTCCCAGTACAAATGGCTGCCAGTTCTTCATCACCTGCTCTAAATGTGATTGGCTGGATGGGAAGCACGTAGTATTTGGTGAGTCCTATTCCTGTCCTGGAGTCCAGGCCCCATTCACCCAGAGTGGGACGTCCAAAGGAGCCAGCCCCCAGACTCCAGTACCGAGAGTGCCCACCTGGTGTAACTGCTCTGGCAGTAGCAGGGAAGGCGGAAGTGATGGGAGGTGGAGAGAGCTAGAGGGAAGAGCAGAGGGCTGTGTGGTGTCGAATGCAACCACTTGGGTGATACGTATGTCTGGGGTGGACCCGGATGGTATCACTTAAGAAATGTCCTACAGAGGCAGCGTGGTACAGTGGGGCTTTGCAATCGCTCAGACCTAGTACTCTGCTCCTTATGAACTGTCATCTTGGGCAAATCATTTCACTTCCATCAAGTCCCAATTTTCAGATGGTCGTATGAAGATCAAATGAGATGATAGATAAGAGTGGACATTGCAAGCTGGAAAATACTCTGCAAATGAGAGTAATAAAGTCCAGCTCGTACTCTTCCCACAGGAAAAATCATTGATGGACTTCTAGTGATGCGAAAGATTGAGGTGAGTCCTATTTTGATTTCCTCTCTCGCCCATTCTGATCCCGTAGCACCTGACTAGTGTGGAGGGGCTGGAGAGCCAGGAGATGGCTCCAGTATGTTAGGTCCAGTGTTTACTGCCTCTAGTTGCATGGGCTTCCTCAGGAAGGGGGAGGGAGTACAGGAGTAAAGGACCCCCCCCTGTTATCTTGGCCTGTAAGTTTGCCTCTAGTGCACACTGAGGTTCGGCCTCTGGTGGCCCCTTCACCTACTTGATAAAGTCCTACTCAGCACTGAATTCAAGATCCTTCATGACCTGGTCCCCGCTGTCTCTCCAACAGCCTCTTCTGCCACTGCTGCCTCCATGTTCTAGTCACGTTAGGCCACTAGCTCTTCTCTAAATATGCCATACACATTCCTGCCTCTTGTTGCTTTCTGCCCCCGAACGTTTGCTCATGCTCTTTCTGCCACTGGAATGCTCTTTTTCTTTCTTTTCCTCCTGGTGGGATCCCATTCGTCCTTCTAGGCCCAGCTTGAATGTCCTCTCTTGTGTGAATCCTTCCCTAACCTGTTTAAGCAGCACTTTAGTTGCTTCCTCTGCCCTGTTGTATAAACTCCCTCTTATAACTTATTACACTGTTATATGTCATAGGTTTGCTATTTTTTTTAAATGTTGTACATTTTCTTTTTGATCTGGATTATCTATACCCTTCTGCTAGGGCATGCACGGACTGTTACCATTTCAGTCTCTGAGTCCTCGGTCCTTAGTACAGGGGCTGGCAGGCGTCAGTAAATGTTTGGTGAGTGCATGTGTAAGTCGATGAATCTCCACCATGCTTTCTCTCCTAGAATGTGCCCACAGGCCCCAACAATAAGCCCAAGCTACCTGTGGTGATCTCACAGTGTGGGGAGATGTAGTCCAGAGCGAGACTGATCAGGTACGTGTGTCTTTCTCCTCCTGGTTAGGAGTCCCTAGTGAAGTCAGCACCGTCTAGGGGAAAGAACTTTAGACTTGAAAACTTAGGGATTGAGCCCATTTCCTCTCTCTGTGACCTTAGGGAAATCCCTTCCCTTCTCTGAGCCTGTTTCCTCATCTGTCAAATGGAGATAATGTCTATCTCTTAGGCTCATTGTAAGGATCTAAAGAGAAGGGGTTATTAGGGCATTTTCCTCCTACCACTTTGCGGTTTACAAAGTATCAACCTGAAAAACAGTAAATAAATAAACATTAAAAAAGTTAGGGGCACCCGGGTGGCTCAGTCGGTCAGGCATCCGACTTCGGCTCGGGTCATGATCACAAGGCTTGTGAGTTCAAGCCCCATGTCAGGCTGTGCTGAGAACTCAGAGCCTGGAGTCTGCTTCGGATTCTGTGTCTCCCTCTCTCGCTGTGCCCTTCCCTCATTCATGCTGTGTCTCTCTTTCTCTCAAGAATAAATAAAACATTAAAAAAATAATAATAATAAAAATAAAATTAAAAATGGGCACCTGGGTGGCTTAGCCGGTTAAGCGTCCAACTCTTGATTTTGGTTCAGGTCATGATCTCACACTTCGTGAGTGTGGAACCTGCTTGGGGTTCTCTTTCTCTGCTTCTCTCCTGCTCGCTCACTCTCTCTAAATAAACTTAAAAAAAGAAAACCTGACAATATACTATCTTTGTAGCATATAGGTTTTTTTACCCTTCTCTTAGGATTTGAATAGTTACAAATTCTGAGTCTTTGTTCTTTATTTTATATGTTGTGACTCTTTTGTCCAGAATGTATTTTAAGCAAAAAACTAACATTGTGTTGCTTATCTTAACTTTGGTGATCTTCCTTGTTAAACAGAAGTTCTAAATTTTGATGGGGTCAAAATTATCAGTCTTTTATGGCTTTTGTGGTTGTGTCTTATTTAAGAAGGTCCTTAGTATCTCAAATCATAATGTCTTTTGTATTTTTTCTAATATTTCTATGATTTTATTTATATAGTTAAATTATCTAGAATTTATTTTTCTTTTCTCTGCCTTTTTTTTTTTCTGAATGGAGATGTAGTCAAATGTCAGACCATCTTAATGACTGTACATACCTCTTTATGTGACTTAATTTGTGTTCATAGCATCTGGCACTTGCAGGCATTTATTAAAAATTTACTACATGAGTTAATAGGGAGAATGTCAGGCATTTTAGGCAGGGAACTGGTGTTAGCAAATGCTGGCAGGGGTGCACAAGTGTGTGCTAGAAGCTGCACGTGGTCCTCTCTCTTGTCCAGCCAGATGGTCCCTTCTCAGGCACAGTCAACACCCTGAGCTGTCTCTCCTATCAGTACTAGAGGTCCCTAGCTCTCAACCTGGTGTCCCCCTTCAGTAGTGGCTGGCATTTCCCTCCTAATCCCACTTATTTCTTTGCTGAACCTTAGTTAAGCTACCAGGTCCTTTTCCTTTTAAGGATTGACCACTGATCACTACTGGAGGACAGAGATGAAAAGAATAAAGTTTAGGGGTGCCTGGGTGGCTCAGTCGGTTAAGTGTCTGACTTCAGCTCAGGTCATGATCTCACAGTCTGTGAGTTCAAGCCTCGCATTGGGCTCTGTGCTGACAGCTCAGAGCCTGGAGCCTGCTTCAGATTCTGTGTCTCCCTCCCTCTCTCTCTCTCTCTCTCTGCCCCTCCCCTGCTCATGCTCATCCCTGTCTGTCTCAAAAATAAATAAAACGGGGCGCCTGGGTGGCGCAGTCGGTTAGGCGTCCGACTTCAGCCAGGTCACGATCTCGCGGTCCGTGAGTTCGAGCCCCGCGTCGGGCTCTGGGCTGATGGCTCAGAGCCTGGAGCCTGTTTCCGATTCTGTGTGTCTCCCTCTCTCTCTGCCCCTCCCCCGTTCATGCTCTGTCTCTCTCTGTCCCAAAAATAAATAAACGTTGAAAAAAAAAAAATTAAAAATAAATAAAACATTAAAAAAAAAAAAAAAGAATAAAGTTTAGAAATTTTTTGTTTGGGGCCTTTTTTCTGTGTTTTTCTGAGTCCCTTACAGAAAGTTAGTGGCAGTCCTTGTTGGGGGTTTGATTTCTGAGGGTGGTGCTCACAACCCTCCCCTCCTCATCCCTTAATAACAAAGGGCATGTAAACCTTTGCCCCCATGGAAGCCTCTCTTCCCAGCCTGCAACCCAAGCAGAACAGATCCCACAGGGGCCATTTGATGTTCCAGAGGCTTCTAGACCAGAACTGTCCAATAGAAAGTCCTCTCTGTGGTGGTGGAAATGTTCTGTGTTTGTGCTGTCCATCATGCAGCTTCCAGCCACATGTGACAGTTGAGCACTTGAAATGTGGCTGACGTGACTGAAGGGCTGAATTTTTTATTTTATTTAATTTTAATTAAATTTAAATATAGTACCTCCAATTCAGTCTCCTACCTCTGACTTGCTCAGGATTGAATCTTTCATAGCTAATACTTAGGGGCAATATAATAATAGCAGTTATCATTTATTACATCTTCTATCATTTATTTATTCTTCTTGTGCTCAGATATTGAGCTAAGAACTTGAATGATCTCATTTAACTTTACCAAAAATCTTTATCATGAGTTTTAAGGTGTTAGGGAATCTAGGTGCTTTGGGTTTCTAAGTAACGTGATGTGGGAGAAAGTAAGGAAAAGTAGAGATTAAATTCCCCAGGGAGTATGGGAGTATCATCCCATTATTTACCTTCCTAGCTGTTAAAGTTATAAGCATCTCTAATTCCCATGGGAGTGTTTCAGCTCTCCCAGGTTGTTTGGGCAGGATAATGGTTGACAGCCAATACAGAGGCTGTTTTCAAGCCCTGTTGAACAGTACTTCTCAAACTTTACTGAACTTACAAATCACCAGGAGATCTTGTTAAAATGCTGGTTCTGGTTCAGTGGGTCTAGATGGGGCCAGAGATTTTGCATTTCTAACTAGCACTTGGGAGATGCTGATGCTGACTTTGAGTGGCAAGGCAATAGTGGAATAACAGAGCCTGCTTTCTCATTGAGAAGCCACCATATTCCAGTCAGAAAAGACCCAGGAGATCCTCTCTTGGTGGCCCTGGTCCAGCAGGAATCTACTGCCTTCAAATCAAAGTATCACCTAATCATGCATGTGGGGCCTTGTGCCTAGGCACTGGAAATAAAAGAAGATGGGATGGAGATAGAAGACAGGTACAGTGATTTAATCAGCAGTACTTCCCTAGGAAGCACTTCCTTCTAGAACTTCTGTGTTTTGCCTTAGGGTCCTGACTTTGGTTTTGGTGAGGATGAAGTTTCTGTACAACTCTAGATGTAGAAACCATGGTTTTTTTTTAGTCTCCATGGGTCCTGTGAAAGCTTTTTGTGAGGAATTTGGTTAGGTATACATAAGTGAACCTTGGCCCTCAGGGTTCGCCTGCTCTAGTCTGAACTGGGTTCTTTGCTACTTACAACCACTTCAGGGCTGGTGGAACCTCTGTTTTGAAAGCCAGAGCGTCTCTTGGAATAGAGAGTGGCTGTGGGCTCTGGCAGCCCAGCTAGTCTGAATTGTTGCCCTTCCAGTTATCCACAAGTCTGGGGCCTGTAGCAAGGTGTAGATAGCTTTCTTCTGTCGTTGTTTCCCAAATTTCCCTAAGAATCCAATCACTCGGGGGCATTTGTTAAACCTACTAATTCCCAGATCCCTCCCCTGGAGAGTTTGAGTGAGTGAGTTTGAGTTAGAATCCTGGATGCTGTGTTTGTAACAAGCACCTCAGATGCTTCTTATCAGAGAAATGTGGGTAACACTGCTTTAGGTAGTCCTGTGATGAATATCTTTTAGCATTTGCATCTTAGAAAGAATACATAATTAGCGCAACACATAATTTTACAGTTATTATAACTTACAGTAAGGCATTATTAAAGTTGTGATTATGTTAAAAATTAATTGTACTTGTGGATGATGGTTATGAGGACACTGGTGACGGTGCTGTTGGAATTACTGAGCTTTAGGACACACTGTCCCCCAGCTCCTGGGATTACCTGTCGATGTGATGTGTTACTGTAGAGGAAGGTTATGAAAGACATGTTGGTGGCACACGGACCGGTCTTTCATTCCTTCCACGACTAAGCACTACTTAATTGAGATGGGTCCCATGCTGCGTATGAGGCTGCAAATATGAAAAGCCCAGTTCCTGTCTTCAGGGAACTCACAGTCTCTTGAGGAAACTGACACTTACAGTAGAGTAAAGCACCGGACTGGAAAAAGTCAGGGAAGCCAGAATGCCTGTGTCTGCCTGGAGTGGTTTGGGAAGACTACAGAAGAGACGATGCTTTGGCTGAGTACAGGAAAGAAGAGAATGTCTCGGGTGGCTAAAATGGGAAGGCATTCCAGGCAGAGGGAACAGCACGGGCAAAGTGTAAGGGACACTGCTAATAATTCCATATGGCCAAAGCAGGAAGGTATGAAAGAAAAGCAAAGGGTAAGAGGTAAGGCAGGTGGAGGCCAGGGCCACTCGTGAGAACCAGTGCAGTCTGAGACATTCATATGTTATCCTGAGGTAGGTTTTAGACAGTATGTGCCTTTTTCCCCCGGGGGTGAGAGTCTTTTGTACTCCCCAGATTCTCAAAAGGGAGCCTGGCCCTCCAAAAAGAACGAGGCCAAGAGGAGTCACTGGAGGATTTTGAGCAGGAAAGCTTGGGGACTGGACTTCCTTATTCTGAAGATGATTCTGGCAGCCATGTGGAGGGTAAGCTGAGGCCAGGGAGGTGTCCACTGCAGCAGTCCAGGCCAGAGAACAGGTTCCACATGAAAATACGGGTCTAGGGAGCTCTAGAGATTTGGCAGCAAATATTTGCATGCCTGCTGGGTTTGTGACACTGTTTGTTCCCTGCCCTGAAAGACAGACGCCCTGCCAGCTAAAAAAGGGAGGGGAGGGGAAAATGGCTGTATTCCAGTTCGATCCAGTACAAAGGCAGAGCTCCCAGCCTCGTAATCAGGTCTCACACATTGAGGTACACCACATCAGCAAAATACTACATGGCCTTAAAGGTAGATGTGTATGTGTTGGCAGATTTCTAGGGTACATTAAGTGACAAAGTCAAGATTTAGTACATTTGAGTAACTTTCAGAAATTACTGTTGTGACATATAGCCAACTGTTAGTAATGGTTACTTCTGCAATGTAGAGATAGCAGAGTCCTTTCTTCCCATTGCTCCTACTGTTGTGTATATGCTTGAAATTTCTGTATTGAGCATGTATCTTATAAGAGAAATATATACTGTATATGCATAGTTTTAACAAATCCTCCTTCCTCTCAGCTGCTCCGAGGAGCATGTGGCTGATATCAGTGGGTCAGTCACTCCCTGGTTACTCCATCTCCTCCCAGGTCTAGGCCCAGGCAACGGCGCCTTCCTCGGTGCTCCCACAGCACTTGATTCATCTCTCTACACAGCATTTAATGCAGCATATCACAAATGTGTTCACTTGGTTTTCTCTAGACAGAACTCCTTGAGGCAGAGACCATGCTGACTGACAAACACAGTGCCTGGTCTACAATACAGCTTAGATCCTGGAGCACCATGGAACTTACAAAGCACATCTATGCAGTTTTGTACATTCTGCTTGGGGGCCCAGGGTTAAACTTCTGTCTGAGCCTGCAGTATGACACCAGGACTCACTGTCCCCTGGAGGAAAAGGGGTGTGGCTATGTTTAGGGAGAGGGAGACCATAGTTTCTGAGTGTACTCATTCTGTTCTTTTAGTAAAGCTAACTCCAAGGCCATAAACAGGGTGTGACTTTACTTTCTCTATAACCCTGGGACCAAAACCTGCAAGGAGGAAGGATTTCTCTTTGTTCTAGAGTTCCACAGAGAGCCGTCAAGGTCTGGCAAAAAGTATACAGACTTTGGAGCCAAGTAGACCAGGAAGCCCCATCACTGTCAAACCATTAAACCCCTTGGGACTCTAGTTTTCTCCTTTACTTAACTATAGGCGATATATACTGCACAGAGGTTCTGAAGGGTAAATAAATGCGATGATATGTGTGGCCATAAATGTTAGTTTCTTTCTTCTTGGTTCTTATGTAATATACCTCTCAACTTTACCCTGGGGAACCAAAGGTCTGACCTAGGGCAAGAGACCAGTTCTGCTCTTTTGGGAAAAGAAGATTAGGAGTGTAGAGAAGAGCCGGGGGTGTTGTCTCTCATGAAAGTCCCCTTCCAGTGCCTCTGAGCTGCTTATCTTTTCCATCCCTAACAGACTTCCATGTCTCTGCCATTGTAGGCCTTCCCTTGCTCTGGGTGACGCTCTTGAGTAAAATAATCTGGATTGGCCCCTGTGTTTGCTTCCCTGCCTGCTGCTGCCCTTTTTGATCGAGACCTTGGAAGTGTCACAGATTCAGAACCCAAGATTTTCTGCTTAAGTTTTCAACTGTAAATAAAGTGGTTTGTTTGTTTTTTTGTTTTGTTTTGTTTTTGTACACGTGTTGTTTTTAAATGGTTGTAATAACAGACTGTCTCCTCACGCTTTAGCTTCAGCTGGGAAGACTGGCCCTTGCCAGGGCTAGCGGGGACCAGACCCCAACTGTGGCTGTGACTAGGTGACGCCTCAGACCTGCAGGCAGTTGTAGCAGTCCCCCCTCAGGCTCCAGCTGCTGGGCAAAGACGGTAAAGCCTCAGGGCTAGAAGCACTAGTTATTCCAAGGATATTCCCAGTAGGTTCAGTTTGGTTGGTTCTAGAACCTGTGGGAAAAGGATCACTAACTTGGGATAGTTTTGGATGGGAGACCATTTGGTAGAATGTGTCTTGATCATGAGGAATTGGGAATAATTTACTCAAAAATCTTTGTTTCAATCTGGGGTCATTTTATAAACAACAGAGGTCTTGAGAAATTTTCTTCCCCTTTCATAGCCCCAGTTTTCTCCTCTGTAAAATGGGGATAATAATACGTATGTACTTCATAACACTGTCGAGAGGGTCAAATACGAGAATGGATAGGAAGGTAATTTGTAAACAATAACATGCCTTGGAAAATGCTTATCTTGAAAGGACCTAGCCCAACATAGAAAGATCCTACTGAGCATAATGTTCAGGAGGTAAAGGGAGTTCCATAGTGTTGCTTTCAAGAGGCAGTTTCTATGCTATCCCATTCCTCCTTTTTCTCTCTTGGCTCATGGGCAGGGATGATTCACCTCCTGGCAGTGGCAGAGGTAGCACGGAGCTGAATTCTAGGACAGAAGAGAACCTGGTTAAAAGTGCCATTTCAGTGTATTAGGGTCCAAGGAAGCTGGTGTAAGGGCCCTACAGTATAGATATTTGCAACTCTCTGTAGCTAGGTAAACAGGGTTCAGGGAGCAAAAGGAAGGAAGGACTGACCTAGCAGAGGAGAGATCTTAAACTAGACAAGGTGGAATTAGAGAGTAAGGAGGATGAGCTGCTGGGATCCTAAGCTGACGTTCTTGTGATGGGCCATTAAACTGAATTGTTACACTTGGCACCTGCATTCTAGGTCAGGCTCTGTCCTGGGCACAGGAGCCGCAAGATGAGTAGGATGTGGCCCTTGCTTGTGACAGGAGATAGGCACATTTCGATTCAGTGTGGTATTAGAATGTGAGCCCTTAGGGGGGCAGGAAATTCGGTTGTTTTGCTTTGTTTTACTGCTATGTCCCCACACCTAGAAGAGGTATCTAGTACCTAGTAAGTGCTCAAGAAAGACCTGTTACATGAATGCTATGTACAAGATGCTGGAGTGGGCAGGGGGTTGGGGGAAGAGGGTGCGGGCAGGGGGAGGTGTGAAAGGAAGAGGTAACATTTGTGGTAAGTATTGATGGATTGGTTGGAATTAGCCAGGAGATAAGGGTGGAAGGGGCTTTCTAGGAAGAGGAACTATGTTCTTGGGCCAGAGTCTGTTAGAGATAGAGGACAAGGTGTATGTTATTTTGCAAAAGAGATTCTTGGAATGAACTCTCTTGCCTTTCACACCACTTAAACGTAGGCACTGGGGTTGTCTACACTATGGTCACCATGCTGGGCAGTGTGGCAGGGGTCTAGCAAAACTGGAGTGGAAAGCTCCCACCTTGGAAAAGGGGTTGAATTTTGACATGAACTCTTTATCCTCTAGTGCTTCAGTACTATTTTGGCAGTGGTATGGAGGTGGCTACAAGGAAACTAGTTTCTTAAATAACTCATCTTTATGCTCTTTGAGCAGGAGGAGAAAGCTTAGTGAAATAATTGAATAAGTAATGATACTTTTAGGTAACATTTTAAAGACAAATGTTACAGAATTTAGATTTCTGCTGAGGAGCCATCCCTTCAAAGCAGTTACATAGAGAAGGTTGCTCTTTATTGGCAGAGGTGCTAGTCCCATTGTTCAATCTGTCTTTGTAACTCTACCTTGGGGAAAAAGTCTCAAGCCAAAGGGCACACTTTTAAAGGTCCCCAATGTTGGCAGAACTGCCTTTTGAGAAAACATTTTCTTTTTAACAGTCAAAAGTTATCTGGAGCTGGGGCACCTGGGTAGCTCAGTTAAGCACTCTTGATATTGGCACAGGTCATGATCTCATGGTTCGGGAGTTGGAGGTATGCATTGGGCTCTGTGCTGATGGGGCCCAGCCCGCTTGCTATTCTCTCTCCTCTCCTCTCTCTACCCCTCCCCTGCTCGTGCTTTCTCTCTCTCAGAATAAATTAATTTTTTTTTTAATTTTTTTTTTTCAACGTTTATTTATTTTTGGGACAGAGAGAGACAGAGCATGAACGGGGGAGGGGCAGAGAGAGAGGGAGACACAGAATCGGAAACAGGCTCCAGGCTCTGAGCCATCAGCCCAGAGCCTGACGCGGGGCTCGAACTCACGGACCACGAGATCGTGACCTGGCTGAAGTCGGACGCTTAACCGACTGCGCCACCCAGGCGCCCCTAAATTAATTTTTTTAAAAAGTTATCTGGAGCTGGAACAGATGAATAGCAGTTCTAGAATCCACCTATTCTCTCCATACATATTGTTGCTGCAAGCCTTCTTCACCTGCCCAGATGACCTCTCTACTGCCAGTACCTCCTCCAATCCATTTTCTGTACCACGTTATTCATATAACAGATTTCTTAAGATATTGTGTGTCTGGTACTAGGCCAGATGCTCAGGAACTCATAGTCTGAGGAAAGGAAGATTTAATTCATGCAATACAGTGTGTTAGGAGGGTCTCCTAGTGAAGTAACATTTGAGGCAAGACCCAAAGGATGATGAATTAAGCAAGCAAAAGAAGGGAGAAAGGAAGAATGTTATAAGTAGAGGGAATAGTATGTGATAGCTTAAAGGAAGCAATGTCTAAAAGATCACCAGGAAGGTTGAACAAGGAATGTGAAAGAAGTGTCAGGAGGTAAGTTTAGAGAAGTCCTACAGAGTCCTGTAAATCACAATAAGGAATTTAGACAGTAGTAGTCACTGAAAGATTTTAAGTAAGACTGTCATGATGAGATGTTTTCAAAAGAACACTCTGGATGTCATGGTGGAGAATGTTAGAGAAAGAAAGAGGTAGAGACTGGCTAGGAGGCCACAGCAGCGCTCTAAAGAGAGGGGTCAGCAAACTGGTTGGCAGGTCAGATCACATTCCCTGTTTTTCAGTGGGTCATAAGCTAAGAATAAGAATGCTTTTTTAAATGTTTAAATAGTTGAAACAAGACTATTTTGTGACATGTAAAAATATGAAATTCAAATTTCAGTGTCCATAAATAAAGTTTTCTTGGAACACAGGTGCACTTATTTATTGATTGGCCGCTTTCAGGCTCTAAAGTTGAGCAGCTGAGACAGAACTGTCTGGTGTACAAAGCTTAAAATATTTGCTATCTGGCCCTTAGAGAAAACGTTTGCCTACCTCTGCTGTAAGCAATAGATGATTGCCTACACTAGTGTCATGGCAGTAGCAATGAAGAGACTCTGGTTTGGCATTGAGAGATATTTATGACTGATTCTGATTCGGGAGGCCTTTAGGAGGTGGAAGTGACAGGCTAGATGATACTGCTGGGGTAAGGACTACTGCACTAGCTTGCTGTCTCTCTACTTCCATTCTCACCCCTCTTCAACCCATTCTCACCCCTCTACAACCCATTCTCCACACTCATTAGCCTTAAAAAAAAAAAATCTTCCACTCCCTACTGACAATTCTAAAACTACCCTTTCCACTATTGCCCTTAGGATAATTTCAAATAAAATGTTACTAATTTGAACCTGCCTACCTCTATAACCCAATTTTTCATTCTAGGCTTTCTCCACTACTTTACTTCTATTCTCCCAGACCCCCATCTTCTTGCCGCTAGGCTTTTCCATAAACCTTGCTCCTGGAGTCAGCATTCCACCTTATCACCTCCACTCCTAAAATGCTTTGTGCTTTTGCAGAGCTGGAGTATTTGTGGAGTGTTGGGTGTTTAAATTTCTGCCTTCATCCGTAGACTGAATTTAAGGCGGAAACTGACTCGCGAACCAAAGCATCCCCGGCCGATAGTAGATAGTAGAAGCTTAATGAAGAACAAATGAAGGTGGAGGACTTGAGCTACATCAGGTGACAGCCTCAATTATAAACCATTTGTGAACTGTGGGTAATAATCCCCGTTTCGCATGGCTGTTGAAAGGATAAAATACAAGGGAAATGCCTAGCTTGCTCAATAAACGTGAATTGAAATTAAATCTGATTTGTGGCCAATACAGAAAGACGTGAATACTTAACGAGGCAGTCCTTATATGCCTGGTAAGATGGATCAGAAGGCAGGTCCCCGTGGAGTACACCACCGCCCTCCGCCCTAAATATGCTGAGCCGGGGCGGTCTGAGGGACTGCATGGTCCCTCCAAGGTGACTGACTGCTCCGCCGAAACAGACGCTCTTAGAATGCATACGTTCCAGAAACCCTCGGCTATGCCGAGAGTACACGGCCATTGTAGAAAAGACGGCTTTATCCGCAGTAATGGTCCGGGGTCACAAGGACCACATTTACAGCAGAGGGAGAGAGGGAGGCCTTTCCTCCCTATGGGCTAAGGTGCCGTCGGGTCCCCTTCCAAGCCCCCGGGTCAAGGCCGGGTAATCCCGGCTCAGGCGTTTGGCGGTTGCCCTTCTCTTGGCCAAGACCCAGCCCTGGACGTGGGGCCCGCCCGCCCGCGCTGCAGCCTCGTGAAAGTCACGTTCACTCTGCCCGTCCTCTCGGGTACTCTATGGTTCTCGTGGTGACTCTACTCTAATTCTAGTTCCGGTCTCTATGGCGGCGGCGGAGGCAGGAACGGTTGTAGGTCGGCCGAATTAGCCGCCTAAGAGCCAATGGGAATGGAGGAGTGATAAAGTGTTAGCCAATAGAAGCCAGGAGTCGGGGTCAGGTGGTGAGATTGGCAGCACTAGCGGCCAGTGAACGATGCTTGGGGCGGGTCGCTCGCAGGGCTTATCCCGCCCGTCCCGCCATTCTCGCTAGTTCGATCGGTAGCGGGAGCGGAGAGCGGACCCCAGAGAGCCCTGAGCAGCCCCACCGCCGCCGCCGGCCTAGTTACCATCACACCCCGGGAGGAGCCGCAGCTGCCGCAGCCGGCCCCAGTCACCATCACCGCAACCATGAGCAGCGAGGCCGAGACCCAGCAGCCGCCCGCCGCCCCCCCCGCCGCCCCCGCCCTCAGCGCTGCCGACACCAAGCCCGGCACCACGGGCAGCGGCGCAGGGAGCGGCGGCCCGGGCGGCCTCACATCGGCGGCGCCTGCCGGCGGGGACAAGAAGGTCATCGGTGAGGGCCGGACGGGACGGGGGTGGGGCCGTAGGGAAGCCTGGCGGCGGAACCGTTACCCGAAGCGGGGCGAGCCGGCGAGCGCGCGGCCGGCGGGGACCGACTCGGCGGCGCGCGGCCGCCCCTCCCCCAGCCTTCCTCACCCGCGCCCTCGCGGACGCCGGCCCGCCCGGTCCGCGTGCCCGGCAGGCGCGCGCGCGCGCCTCCTCCCGCGCCCCCTGCGGACCCCGCGCGGCCGCGCGCCCCTCCCCCCGGGCCGCCGCGCGCCGCCGACCGCGTGTGCGGCGGGGTCCCTCCCCTCTCCGGCGGCCGCGTGCGCTCGGGCCCGCACGCCGTTGTTCCGTCCCCCCCGGCCCGCTCCCTTCCGCGTGTACCCTGAGGGCGCGGCGCGCCGCCTACGCAGGCCCGTGTGGGCCGGACGCTTCCCCTTCCCTCACGTGCTCCCCGCCCCGCAGCCGCGCCCGCCCTCTGAGCCCGCGCCCAGCGCCTGCCCACGGGCCTCTCCGCCGCCCCGAGCTCACCCACGTGTGCCGCGGGGCCCGTGCGCGGCCTCGGAAGAGAGAGGCTGTCAGGGGGTCTCTGGCCGCTGCGGAGCGCGTGCGGGGCCGGGTGCCCCAGCGTGGCGGGTCTAAGAAAGGACGTCTGGTAATCGTGCATTTTTTGTTTTTGTGTGTGTGTGTGTGTTTTTTCCCTCCAGCAACGAAGGTTTTGGGAACAGTAAAATGGTTCAATGTAAGAAACGGATATGGTTTCATCAACAGGTGAGATGACCGCTACCGTAGTCTCGGTCCTACCTTTTCGCTTGCTCTGCTCCTTGGGCAGGCCCTGCGGGCTTGGAAGGGGTTAAGCATGGGTAGCTTGTTCCTTCTGGAGGGGTAGTGAGGTTTTGTTTTCCTTGAAAACTGAAGGGATTAGGGATCTGGAGATGGTCTTTTGTTTTGCAGCTAAATATTAATTTAAAGCAAAGTGAAGAGGCCGCTTCTGGTACAGAGCAATTTAAAAGGCGAGCGCAGTGGACGAGCCAACTCTCAACAGTTAGGGCAAACTCAGGTAACCAGGATCTAGTGTGATTCTCCGAGGTGCATTTTTATCCGTGTCACGTTAGTGAAATTGGTATTGAAAAATGTGATGTGATCCACTGGATTAGTACGTGGAGATTATTTCTAAGTGGTTAGCCTTTGGAGGTAACAGGAGTTGACAGTGCAGTAGGGGAGGTCTTGTCATCTTGACTGCTAAGGTTATATCGCCTTTGTTTAACGTTTCAGTGTATGATGTCTTGAAGGCCTCGGAGAAATTTCACATTAGAACTACAATTTCTATTTGTTCCTGTAGTGGCCTCTGGAAGAAACTACCCTTTTCCCTTTCTCAGGTTTTTTATTTCTCCTACTTGTTTGTTCTCATCTTTAGGATTAGTCCTTTGAGTCGTTTGTAGCAGTAGTGATGATAGCCTGCAGTTTTCATACACTGTACTCTTCTTCATGGTCTCCCTTGTGAGCCGGGCATCATTTCCAAGATGGCTGCCAAGCAAGGCTACTAGTGCAGTTGCATATGGGTGTAGGGCATGGTGTGTGCTCATAGCACATTGGCCTTACAGGTAGGATACCTTCATCTCCGCGTTTTCTTACATTCTTGTTTCAGAAGGCATTAAACAACTAGAAAAGAACACCTAAGAGTAGGAAATAATACTGAATGTGTGTGTAATGGACCCTACTGCAAGAAACCAAGTGGGCAAGATCAAGCTTAAAGACAGACATAATTGGCTGATGAAAAACCTTTCATTACTCAACCATAAAATATTGTGGAAATGCTCAAAAGCAAAAGAGATTGTAAGCATTTGATGGTCTGTTTTCCACGTTTGCAGTTGTGGGGAAATAATTTTGTTTCTTCCAAAATCTTTGGGGAATTTTCCATCTGTTATTAACACTTTTTGTGACAGGTCAAAGCTACGTTTTTTCCTCAGTTTTTTGATAATTGGTTACTAGTGATGAAGACAACGCATGGGTGCTTATATTTGACCACTTTTTAGTTGCTCTCTGAATGTTAGCATTTCAGTTATTATTTCCATCTTACCCTGATTCCTGATTCTCTTTAGTGGTCTATACCTCAAACCAATAGTTCTCAAATTAAAGTATGCTTAGTACCTTGGAAGGGTGTTAAAAATGCAAATTCCTGAGTTCTTCCCAGCCTAGATTCTTTGGTTCTGGGGTACATTTTTAACAAGAATTCCAAGTGATTATGTCTTGTGGGCCATTCCTTGAAAAATATGCTTCTAATTTTTGACCCAATGTAATGCTGGTGTGTACATTAGAAGGGAGTGTAATGTGCAGCGTTTTCTGTGGTTGGATTGTAGTTTTTGTACTTTTGAAAGTGTATGCGCGTGCCTTATTTTTGCTATATTTTGTTAAATGGACAGAGGTTATGATTTTTTAAGTGAACAGTTTCTATCCAAGGGTAAAAGTAGTTTATTTACATATTTTAAGTTTTTTTATTTCATGAGATGCCATTCCTTGAGTATCTTTATTCCAACCTGCAATTAACCCAATTGGTAGTCCTCCAGGGCAAGTTAAATGTAGATTGACTTTCGATGATCCTTCGCTTGGACTGTCCTAACCTCAACTATTTTGTCAAGTTAACCGGTTTAAATGTGCTTTGTGTTTCTAAACTGGTTTCAATGATTGTAAGACTTTCAAGTCACTGTAAAATGTGACTGTAATAAGTCCAAGAGAGGTTTACCTTGGTGAAGGGAAAATGTAGGTCTTAAAGAACTATAGTCTGGAAGTTTGCAAGTTGGTTGGGTATGTAGACAGGGGTGGAGGTACCTGGCTGTCGATTGGGAGGGGGTGGGTAGACACTGCTGCTGCTGTGTAAGGGAGAGGATGTAGTCTTTGGGATGATGGCTGTGACTCTAATTTTAACCTTGGGAGTTCTGTGAGTTATAATCTAGGTTCTTCAGATTTTTATAATTAAAATTGAAGGTATTTTTATGTAAACTTTTTTACTGTTGAAGAATGTATTTTCATTGTAAATATTGTGATCTAAATTATTACCCATGAAAATAATGTTAGTTTTGTAAGGATTATATTTAAAAGCGTTTTCTTCTGGTGGTTTTATTGTACAAAAGGCATAAGAGCTTTTAAAACATCAAACGTTTGGCAGCTTTTGTTAGGCTGCAGAATCTAGGAATTGTGAGAAATTCATGGTTAGTCTTCCTGTGCTGTCTTGAACAGTAATTGGATTATGTGACTAAGAGGGGTTTGTTGAACACCACCACCACTTCCCCCCCCCCCCCCCAGTTTCTTTTCAGTTTATTATGAAAAACTTCACTCAAAACTGTTGGAAGATGTCATTTGAAGGATGCCGCAGGGGTCATTGGTTTCAGGGTTTGGTTCTTTGCTTTTTAAATCTGGAAACCTGATTTTTGTCTTTTGCTTCCAGCTGTTGAGGATTAATCCATGCTCACCAAACTCATGAAAAGTTACCATGAGTCGGTAACAATGGGACATGCATCCTTCATAGTGACAACAAGAGAAATACTCTGACTCTTCTCCAGAGTACTTAAAAATGCTTAATTAGGGGCGCCTGGGTGGCGCAGTCGGTTAGGCGTCCGACTTCAGCCAGGTCACGATCTCGCGGTCCGTGAGTTCGAGCCCCGCGTCGGGCTCTGGGCTGATGGCTCAGAGCCTGGAGCCTGTTTCCGATTCTGTGTCTCCCTCTCTCTCTGCCCCTCCCCCGTTCATGCTCTGTCTCTCTCTGTCCCAAAAATAAAATAAACGTTGAAAAAAAAAATTAAAAAAAAAATGCTTAATTAATCATCCTAGGGTTTGGTGGTGAGCGAGGAATTTGGAGCAAAGAGAATTCAGTAGGGCAGAGGGCACAAACTGGTGACCTCCTAGCTGAATCTACCCCCAGATGTTTTGTTTGGACAATAGTGTTTTTTTTTTTTTTTTTTTTTTTAAATGTTTTTATTTATTTTGAAAGAGACAGAGAGAGAGCGGGTGAGGACCAGAGAGAGAGACAGAGAATTCCAAGCAGGCTCCACGTTTATCACGGAGCCTGATGCGGGGCTCGATCTCACAACCGCGAGATCATGACCTGAGCCGAAATCAAGAGCCAGACGCTTAACTGACTGAGCCACCCAGGCGCCCCTTGGACAATAGTGTTTTAAAAAGGATTAGAAATAATTACTGACACTTAGGGAGATAATACCCAAATTTTCAAGTTATCTTTTTTTAAGATCTGAATTTTAGCTTTGGGGCCTGAAGTCCATGTAAATAAAAATCAGCTGGCCATGAGTATTATTACAACTTTCAAATAGGGCATACATTCTTTTTCTTTACCGCAATATGACAGGTTGGGTTTTCTCCTGTCGTTGACTTCCCTTCCTGCTTCGCTTCTGTGTATGCATTTGAATTTATTACCTGTGGTCTAGGAAGATGTATGATAAACCAAGCCAAGGAAGGACTTAGCTATCTCTCTTTAGCAAAAATACAGAGGTTGTGGTTATCAGGTTTAGTCTCCCTTTTAGGGATTCCATGTGTATGTAACTGATGAAGGTGACTTCCTTCACACAGTGATGGCACATAAAAGTAGCTAATATTTCTCAAACACTTAACACCAGGAACTATTGTAAATGCTTTAGGTGAACTAAACTGTTTAATTTTTAAAATCTTTGAGGTGTAGATACTATTCTGAAGACAGAGATTGAGTGATTTGCCCTAGGAAGCATAGTAAGTGGCAGAGGTAGGTTTTGAACTGTTTTCTTACTGTGGATTTTGCTCATTAGCTGCTGTTCTACTGTCCCTGAAAATATAGGCCCTTAGTCCTCTTCAATTTGGTTGGTGTCCACAAAGTTACAGGTAATTTCTTAGTGTGGCTATTCTTAGCCATTGAAAGACCTGTTTTCCTAAGTGATACCCAGAATGTCACTGGAGCTCCTATATGTGCTCACTATTAGTTCCCTGGATTTTAAAAGCTTTCTGCTTTGCACTGCCTGTTTCATGTAGTTCGGTATTGGCTATAATAGTCCCACTTTAGTGTGCAGATTGGCTTTAACAATTAAAAAGGACTTGCTTAATAGTCAGTATTGGGATGCAGTTGAGGAATTAAAAGAGAGAGCCTTTGACCCTTATTTCTTGGATCTTTTCACTCCGTCTTTATACGACCTGCAAGCTAAGAATGGGTTTTATCTTTTTAAGGGTTATTTAAGAATATGTGACAGTCTGTGACCTTACATGGCCTAAAATATTTACTGCCTGGTTCTTGGATTTTAAAATGTGTAGACTTATGGAAAAGTGATTGCCAAGTCTTTTGAGCTATTAAAAATCAGACTGAAGTTGATTATGCACAGTAAGGTCTATCTAAATCATAGAAGACATGGGTAGTCTGTAATATAACTAAATGCTGTGGCACTAAGAAGACTGCTACTAAGGCAGGATGGGTGGATGGAAGCATAAAAAATGATACCTAAATAGTCCTTAGGTCATGATGTATCATTGGCAGTCTTGAAAAAGCAGTTATTGGTTGTGGAGGGGGGATTTGTTTTGATTTCAGAACTGAGGCTTTTCAGACAATGGCTTTGTATACAAGGCACTTGAGGATTAATTTACATGCTGGTTGGGTTAGTTGCTCATCTTAAGTTGGCCAGAAGTCATCCTTGTTCACCAAGTCACTGATAATGTAAAAGCTTTTCATCTTAAGTCTAGAGAATGAATGTATTCACCTGCTGGGTTTTTTTTTTTTATGACTATAGAATTAATAATTTGTGCAATTGAGCAATTTAAGTTGTTAAAAGGGCATGGTGTAGTAATCTGCAACAAGGTAATAGAATAAGAGCGTTTAGTTATGGATAGATGAACTTATGTATATGTTAGGTTTCATTTAAGGCAGTGCTGTGGATTGGCACAAAAAAGTTTCCTGAAATTTTAGGACATCTTAAAACAGTTTAATCTGGATAAATTTAGTAGTATAGGAGTTTAGTGCTAGCTACATGTTTTTGCCTTCATTGTGCTGCATTAGGAACTTTTAAGAGACTTGTATTTATAAATCCCAGCAGTATTTCTCTTTAGCATTTTCCCAATTTAAAAACGGTAGCCTCTTTTTTTTTTTTTTTCTTCAGCTGCTCGCTATCTGTGATTCCTTTTTTCCTTGAAGTCAGTACTGTGTCCTCATTTGCTGAATAAGGACAATACTAGTTAAGAGTGAGAAAACCTAAGAGGAGGGGTTTTTGTGAAAAATTTTCAGTATAAATAATGCCCTTAATAACAGCAAGAGGTGGAGTAGAAGAATACAGCAGAGAGCATACATCTGAGTGCAGAACAGGACTGTGTGCTATATGGAATGACACTGTTGTAATATTGTAGGCCTGTGCTGTCTATACAGTAACTATTAGACTTGTATGGAAGTGTAGTTAGTGCATGCATCTGAGAGACTGAATTATTTTTAACTTGAATTTTAAAACATACCCAATTTAGTGTTTGTTTTGAGCCACTTTCTTTTGCACAGCTTGCATTTGTGAACCTGCTTTTCAGAAGTGTAAAACATAGAGCAGATTATGAAGGCTTAGTATGAAAAAAGAAATGTAAAATACTTGGCATTTTTAATAATTGATTTGTACGTGCTTAAATGCAAAACGTTTTATCTGTTTTTACTTTTTTTATTGTGACTACTGGAAAATAAACTTAGATACAGATTTCCCCATGTTGTCCAAAAGTAGTGCATTTCTGTGAAACCTTTCATGAAAGTGAAGTGGTGTAAAAGTTAAAGTGAACTTTTAGGTAACTAGGCAAACCTGTATTTATTTAGCTTGTATTTGATTTCTTTTGGACAGCAGTACTAGGCACTGAACAGCAAGTAAAATAATTGCCTCAAGTGGCAGCAGTAAGGAAGGGTTGAGGTTTGATTATAGTGTGGCCTTTAGGTAAGTGTTTTATCCCCACTATGCATATAAGGTAACTTGCCCCAGATCATGTAGTTAGTAATGGAATAGCCAGAATTCTAGCCTTGGCCCCAGTGGTTCTAGTAAGGAGTTCTAAACCACTGCTCTATGTATATTGCCTGCTCTTCTCTCCTCTTCACCCTCTCTGATCAGTAGGGCTTAACGTACTATATAGTGTGTGGAAAACAATACTTGGTAATTCTGCTGCATTGCATTGAATGTGGTGGCCTTCTAGGTTGAAATCCTAGGATAGACCATGTCCTGTTTTTGTTCCTGTTGTTAGCCTAGTGCCTAGCTAGCTAGTTAGCCTGTTAAAGGGATGCATAAACTAGTCTGCCCTGCCCATAGTCTTCCATCCTCAGTAAAGTATGGTAAAGACAGAAAGAAGTGTACCTTTTAGTTCTCGCGGGTAATACCACAAAAGGTAAGGTGCAGTCCTGGGGATGTCTCTCTGTTCCTTCCTTATTACATTAGTAACAGCTAAAAGTTTCAAACATTCTTCTTGATGATCCATTTTGGTCAGCTTATTTTAATTGCTGCTTTTCCCTCTTTGGTAAGCTCTCTCTATATAGTAGCCGTGAGCATGCATTATTTCCCAGTGTTACTGTAGATAGGGGTCTACTCCACAGCGATTTCTATGACTTGTGAGGCCAAAATGGTTTTTACATTAGGGGAGGGGATATGTAGCAGAGCCTTGGTCTATTTAGAGGGAATAATTTGTAGAGTGGGGTTGGTGGTGGTGCCTACCTTGGGTTGTGAGGATTGAATGGTATGTATAGTTAAAGCACTTGGGACAGTATCTGGAACCTAAATCCCTCAGTAAGATATGCCGTTCGTTGTGTCTAGGTTTTCCCGTTTTGCAGGTGGAGATACAGTGAAGGGGAGGCAGCTTTCCAAGGTTGCACAGTTAATAGTGGAATGAGAACTAAAGATTGGATTTTCTTTTAGCAGTACCTTGAATTTCTGCACAGTCACTTAATAAGTTGCAACTAGATTGATTTGGTGCATCCAAACTGTAGTAGTCTATCTTGGCTAAAACTGCATTTTTTGAGCTGTCAAATTTCTTCCTAAAATCAGATGCACTTTGGCCATGGTAATTCCCCTAACAGGCCAGTTTGTTGTCAAAAGAGTGAGTGAGTGCTGTTGTTGGCACCACACCAGTTAATGAGCCCATATTGGTTTCCACGTATCTTTGTACCTGCAGAATATCTTAAGCTGTCTTCCAAGGGACAGCATTGTGTATATTGCCTACCTTGTACTGTTTTTAGGAAGGTATGTTCTAACTAGATAAGTCATTTTGGTTAATTTTTTTAATTCCTTTTACAACCTTGAAGTAAAATTGTAGATAAATTTTTATTGCAGTGCATAGTATATTCTGTATGTACATAGTTACTTGCAGCTATATTAGAAGACATGATGAATAGTCAGTGCCACCACAAATACTTATTGATAAAAGAAATGATGTATTGGCTACCCAGATACGCAGGTTGCATTATCAGTAATGAAAACTTCTTTCCATGGAAGTTGCATTTTTAGTATATTCAGTGCATGTTAAAACAATGTAAAATACCAGATTCAAAACTCAAATGTACTGGGGTGCCTAGGTGGCTGAGTTGGTTAAGTGTCCGGCTTCACCTCAGGTCATGATCTCACGGTTTGTGGGTTCGAGCTCCACATAAGGCTCTGTGCTGTCAGGTCAGCTCAGTCTGGATCCTGTTTTAGATTCTGTGTCTCCTTCTCTCTCTGCCCCTCCCCGTTCACACTATGTCTCTCTCTGTCTCTCTCTCAAAAATAAGTAAACATTAAAAAAGATTTAAAAAAACCCTCAAATGTACTTACATGAAAGTCTACTAGGGTACCAAATAATTCTTTACCTAGTTCTCTAGCGCCTGACACCCTTCACCCCAGTTATGGCAAATAGTGCCCATCTTTAGAACAATTTTAAATGACCTGTGGTGGTCAGCACTGCCCCTGTTGAGAGTTCCTGTTCTAGACTTTCCTACTCTACTAGTTTTTCATTGTACTTCTTCTGAGGGCCCTAGGGTTCAAAATTAAAGGGTTCACTATTAAAGATCTTAATAGTGATGGCTATGGAATTGTTTGTAGGATGCCTGAGGACCTATTTGACAGATGGGCATTTTGGCAACCATAATTCCCTAGGTGTTCCTGATATTCAACTAGCTTATAGAGGTCAATTTTCGGTCACCTGCCTTGAGTAGCTTTTGCAGTGTTCTGCATTTGTGTGTAGGTTTTTCTTCTAAAAATTTAAAATTTTGTTCCCATAAATTAAATGTCCTCATGCTACGTGGGTTCTTTGGCACGCAGCATTTGTTGCTCCATGGTGCAACAGGAAGCCAACAGTCAGTAAGCCAGTCAGTCTAATTCACTGTAACCTTTGTTCCTTTTGTCATTAAACATTAGAACTGTTATTAAGCCCATTCACTCTGATCTGCCTGACAAAATGAAGAGGGTAGGAGGAGGTCAAAAAAGATCTGGAAATCTATTTCTCCTGTGGTATTTACTTACAATATCATTGCCTTCACTCCAGCGTCCTAGGTGAAAAGCTAAAAGCTCATTCTCCTATTTTCCTCTCACTTCCAAAATCCACTTGTTCATAAAATTTCCCCTGCTTTTACCTCAAGAAAGAGACCTCAAATACTCTCCCTCACATAGGCTTCCATCAATCCTGGTCTGGGCTTCTAGAATAGTTTTTTATAACTAACTGGGCTTCTCTTGTATCTGAAATTTTCATAGTTGCTACTAGGTTTTAATATTTGATGATGTTATGCCATATTCCTCTACTCAAAAAAGCCTTTGCTGGCTCCTCTGCCTACATAATTTAGCTCTTGTTCTTTCCCTCCTCCACAGCCATATTCCTCATGACCCAGCCAGTTTGAACTCTTCTTGCATTGAGTTTGCTAGTTGCTGGTTTACCCATGTCCATGACCTCCTTTCTGTCTACCTCGGGAACATCTTTCTCATTTCCGTTAACTTCTTTAAGACTTAAGGCAAATGTTGCCTCCTTTAAAGTCCTGAAGCAGGTATTTTCAACCATATTTCTTTAGCACAGTTTAACTAGACATTTAATGATTGTTGCAAAATGGTGTCTGATAAGAAGTAAAGGGGTTGTGTGCTAGTAGAAACTCATTCATCTTCACCTCCTTAGTTCTCCAGCACAATGCTTGCCTGCTTGCCACAGGAATGATGGGGGTATTGATGGCATCCATGTTTGTACCTCATTGTGGTCTTTTGTTTTTCTTTAAGAGCAGTTTTAGGTGTGTGACAAAACTGAGCAGAAAATAGATTTTCCATGTACTCTGTGCTCATGCATGCAGCCTCCCCAACAGGGTCGACTCCTGCACGACCTCCACCTGCACTATCCACCACAGTAGTGACATTTGTTAAAATCAACAACCTTACATTGACGTGTTGTCACATCACCCAAAACCCATAGTTTGCATTGGTACTCATTCTCGGTCTAGTACGTTCTGTGAGGGTTTTTTAGGAGTCACCTTTATGACCTCGAGGAGATCTTGGAAATTGGAAATGGTGAGGAGGAACTGAGAAGGAAGCTAGTAATTAATGGAATGATCTATATTTTTGGTCTCCTACTTAAATTAGTAACAGTGCTCTTAGGAGTAACAGTGGGGTGTGCTGGAACATTATTTATGTTTAGTAGGATAAGTGTGACAGTTGCTAGTCACACCTTAATGGCTTAGTAGGTCACACTTGGACTTTTTTAAATCCTGCAGTAGTAACGTTACAACTGTTGGTAATCTTTTGGTCTTAAAAAATGAAACAAAACAAAACTTTCTGCTTTAAATTTTCTAATGGCTGTATGGCAGCCAGAAAGTCCAAGTGACTATAGGAAAAATGGGGGCAGGAGGAAGATGTACAGAGAACCAAGCTTATGCTTAATATTTGGTAACATGAAATGTATTCCATTTTCTGACTTGTTCAACTTGGTTCTGTCTTGTAGGAATGACACCAAGGAAGATGTATTTGTACACCAGGTGAGTGCTTGTGTGAATGTTTACAATTCTGGTTTTAAGGGTTGTGAGAAGGGATGCATGGTTTCTCAACTATTGTTCCTTACAAAAAGGTTATTCTATCCAACCACCAAACAATTTAGTTCCCACAGGAAGTGCTCAAATGTATACATTGAAGTATTGTATTGGCAGCTCACTTAATTAAAATAGGTGTATCTCAGATGGTATTTTGTTAACAGTAGTTTTTAAATGATGAAGTCTGCTCAACTCATACTAAATTTTTAAACCCAATTTCAGAGGAAGAAAAAAAATCTCCCATTAACCTAAACTTGAACTAACAATGCTATAAATACACAGAAACTTTGGTGAGGTGTTTGCAAATGCTGCTAGGTTTTATCTCTGGTAGGGACAAAATCACAATAATCATGGGGGAGAAGTAGGACTAAGCTGCAAAACCTATAAATTTGAAGTGAATGCTGGGGGGAAAAAAAACTAGCAAAGTAGCCTAGGTCCCTCTGTTTATGTTAAAACACTTTGAATACGAATTACCTTTGGAGAATTTTGTTTTGGCTTGAAAAATTTAAGAGTCCTTAATTTAGGGTTGAGGTGAAAAGGCGGTGTGGCAAAGTTGGTAATTACTCATGAAATAATTTTTAGATTGGCCTCAGTGTTTTGTGGGTAAAAAACTAACACAGGATTAGGTGCTACAATGCTAAACTTTGACAAGTACATTTAAGAAAACTACTTTGGTAAATGCACATTGAGGAATTTTATTAAAGCCACTGCCAAGTAAACACTAGTATCTCAAACTTAAGTACATCATGGGCTCCGTTGGACTTCATTATCTTCACAGGTGTGCTGTGGGTAGGAAAAACACATTTGTATGTGTGTACTTGAAGTTTTTTCACTAAGACTATTGAAATATTATCAGCTTGTATTGAAAATCACTTTAAGAACTTTTTAGCCACTTTATCTTTTTATCCAGACATCAAAAGACATAGTTGGTGTTCACACTCACTGTTAATCAAGCAGGTGTGAGCTTGGATGGCAGCATACTTCTTAGGAAGAGCTGTCTGAGGTTGGTACTTTGTCACCTTCTGAGGTATCCTATGCAGCATTCAGTGGCAATCAAGGGGGGAGCCAGATCAATTTCTTGAATATCCAAAGCCCTATCAGATAATCTCAGGGTCAAATATATAAGAATGGAAACAAATGTTCTAAACATAGGAGCCCCTGGCTGGCTCAGTCAGAAGAGCATATAATTCTTGATCTTGAGCTCATGGGTTCCAGCCCCATGTTGGGTGTACAGATTACTAAAAATAAGTAAATAAACTTCAAAAAACAAATTCTAAAGATAAATATGGGACTGTTCAATGTTACTTTTAAAACAAGTGTTTAATAAAATTGAATGCCAACGCCTTTGTGTTCTTAATTTCCCTTCACATGTTCAAAAGAATATGCATAATTAGAAACAGGAGACAGCAAGGCTGGTCAGTCTTATTACTTGTCAGCAACATTAAAGAGTTTGGGGAAATTGGGGTGTTTTGAAGATGCTGACTGAAAGAAGTTTTGAGATTATAATTCTCCATACTTCTGCTATCCCCTATGACTGCAGGTAATTGAGAGTTGGCTATATATGGAAGGTATGAAAACTTTGTGACAGTTTAGATGACAGATGAGCTCAATTATTTGGCTGAACGCATGTCACCCACTTGGTACTGACCCACAGGTGTCACCAATATGCTTTCCTCTTTATTTTGGAAGTGGTTTCAACATTTAGTTGTTTCTTGGGACTTTGGATGCTCAGGTCTTAGTGTATCCAGGAGACTGTAGTTCTGGGCAACTTAGCTTAATTGGCTTCAGCTTTGTTGGTTGTCCTGCCTCCTATGGAATGGAAATGCATGAGTGATCCCGTAATGGATACCGCTGTGATGTAGTAGAATGAACATGGGATTTGGAATCCCAAGACCTGGATTTAGAAAAGTCCATACTTTTCGAAGTGCCACTTAGCTGTGTGACCTTGGGCAAGTCACCTAAGTTTTTTTAAAGCCTGTTTAATTGTCTGTAAAAAGGGAGTAGTAATAACCTCACGTCATTTGTCATAATGAGTTTGGGTAATACATGAAAGAACTTTATTAAGTAGTGCATTCAAATGTGAGGTGTTATTCTTCCCCTTTTACTTTGTTGTAGCAGCAGTCTAGAGAACAAGTAACAATGTGAGATTTCTTGTATTCTGAGGAGGTAATAACTGACTATCCCACACGGTCAGATAATGTAAAGAGTGGCGCATAGTCAATACATGTGAATTGCATTTCCATTGAAGTATTATCACAGAGCGGTTGGAAGGGATTTTGGTTGACATTTGTAATTGAGTTTGATACGGTTAACACAGGGACAAAGTTGGTTTGGTCAACTTTGAAGCATGCAAAACTAAACTCGCCTGTCATCTAAACTGGCCCTGTGTGGGGCTAGCTTCTACTATTAAGTGCAGTCTTTGGGGGATAGATGGATATCCTCATTTTGTCTAAAGCTACATATGATGCTTTTGCAAAAAGCGTGTAAATACATATATATATTGTTGTGTCTTGAGTGTTAAATTACTTGTTTTAGTTTGGAAAATAGTGGTAAAATGCTGGGGCCTTGTAAGTTTAGAGTATTTTGGTTGAGGTTGGGGGTAGCATCGGTCCCTGTATTCCTAAATTTATTGACGGTTTGGTCTTATTTAAAGCTAATATTAAGTGTATATCCAAGCTAAAATAATATTGACTCTGGTACATTTTGAATGAAAAAGCACATTATTCTCCCCTGTTAATCTATTTTTGGAATGTGATATTACTAGACTGCCATAAAGAAGAATAACCCCAGGAAGTACCTTCGCAGTGTAGGAGATGGAGAGACTGTGGAGTTTGATGTTGTTGAAGGAGAAAAGGTGAGGATGCTTTTTGTGTAAAGGTTTGACTTCAGTATGGAAATATTTTGGAGATCTCATCCGTTAGGATGGTGGCTCTAATGTGGATGGATGGGTCAGGTGACCACATGAACACAGGTGCATCAAGCCTTATGTGCTGGCTGCAGTTAGAGGGCAATCTCTTCAGAACAGTGAGGAACTGATACTTAATCATTTCTATGCACCCCTGGCCACATAGACCCTTTATTTGCTTTGTGTAAATTTTGTTAAGCGTACTTAATTCTGTTGTCACTGTCAATATATGATGGCTTTTGTAGGGTGCGGAGGCAGCAAATGTTACAGGCCCTGGTGGAGTTCCAGTGCAAGGCAGTAAATATGCAGCAGACCGTAACCATTATAGACGCTATCCACGTCGCAGGGGTCCTCCACGCAATTACCAGCAGAACTACCAGAATAGTGAGAGTGGGGAAAAGAACGAGGGATCGGAGAGTGCTCCCGAAGGCCAGGCCCAACAGCGCCGGCCCTACCGCAGGCGACGGTTCCCACCTTACTACATGCGGAGACCCTATGGGCGTCGACCACAGTATTCCAACCCTCCTGTGCAGGGAGAAGTGATGGAAGTAAGTTTTCACCGAAAAAAGTAAAAGAATGAACAGCATGCAAAAACTTTGAATAAGTCTGCGTTTTAAGCGTATTGTGAGTGTCTTCTCCTATCTGTATTGGAGCAGTTAATCTAATGGGAAGCATTTTTTTGATTCCTAATAAAAACCCAAAAGATTAATTTATAATTACAGTTAGATGATTTCTTTATTTTTAACTCCTGTATGCAGACTTTGGATTTGTCTGATGGGGTTCATTTACTGTTACTGATTGAGTCAGCTTGATTGTCTTTCCAGGGTGCTGACAACCAGGGTGCAGGAGAACAAGGTAGACCAGTGAGACAGAATATGTATCGGGGTTATAGACCACGATTCCGCAGGTATGGTTTGTGTTAAATTTCTCAAGCATGTGTTAGGACTCCGCAGCATCATAATTCTCCTGCAGCCTTTTTAGTCATTTATTTGTTAACACTTAACATTTTCTTTCATCAGATGCCTAAGAGGTGAACCTGAAGTCAGTTATCTTTGAGAGTGTGTTCTTTGCATCTTCTTGCTGGTACTCATTAAAAACAGCTTGTATAGATGAGGTCTACTTTATATGATTGTGTTCCCCTCCCCCCCCCCTTGTAATAAGGGTGTACGGAATTTCAGTTTTTCTGTCCTTGCACAGGTAAGAGAATAGTTCAACCTGTATTCTATTACATGTTTTAAGACCTGCTTCATTAGGAGGGAGAAAGGTAAAGGTAAGCATTGCCTTTCAAGCGTTAGGAGTATCTGAACTGTACCTTAACATAAATGAGGAATCGATAGCGTAACCTCTTGAGACGGTATAATTTTCCATTAATCACGTCTCAATTGAGGGTTTTTTGTCACCCTTAAATTGCAAAATAAAACCACCCAGTAGAGTATAGAGTAATTGGAGAAGCGTTTCATGAGCCAGATGTGTTTGTTTAGTATATAAATATGGTAGTCCTCTTTGAGGCAGTATGCCCAGTCTGTCCCACAGTGGGTGGATATAATGGTGTAACAGTTACTTTTTAAGGCTCTTTTTTTTATTAAAGCATTGAGTCTCTAGGTGTGATCCTATAACTAACAGTATACTCAAGGCAATACACTAATAACTCTTAACTAATGATGACTTATATAGCAACTTTAACCGTTGATGCCTAAGTAAGCTTTAAGAAACAAATTCCTTACTATAAAAAGTACCTAAAATACAATATAGAAGTTTTCAAAATACATTGTGATTCTAATTTCTATTAAAGAGGTTTCTGACAACACCACCACCCCAATCTTTTGTGTACTTCAACAGAGATGGAATACTGAAGCTTTAGAAACTAGGGAACCCAGCTGAGATTACCCTATCTGCATCAGTATATATGCATTGAGAGTTTTGCAGTAGCCAGTGTCTATAACGTATTCTTGTTTCCATTGATGTATGTTGTGTCCTGAGTTTTTAATTCATGAAAATAGCCTGGAGTTCTAGCTGGTTCATTTAAAATCTCCACCAGGAGTTTGTTAGCTGTGTGTTGGATGTTGGAGTTAGATGGTGTTTCCCTGTTGGGTGTGGAAGATTATTTTGATGCTGACAGATGAGCTTTGTTGATCTTGAACTCAGCTACTGTTCAAAGTAGTTTTAAGCCAACACAAAGATACCTTGTTGAAATACTGCAAATGATATCACAATGTCATTTTTCAAAGTGATCAGTGTTTTTAAGATTGGTCTAAAATAGGCTCTCGTGGCAGTTTCCATTATATCCAAGAGTGCCAACAGCAGAAAACTTGGTTTGCCTTTTTGTTATGCTATAAAGTTGCTTAAGTTTTCTGCCTAGCTTTATTGGTGTCTTTAAAAAATAGCCTGTGAGTTTTTATTGTTGAGTGCTTTGGTTTTACTGTTTGCCTTTTAATTAGACATAATAGTCTTCATTTGGTGGATAGACGGGTTGACAGAGCCACATACGATGCATGGGGTTAAAATCCTGATTAGTGTAGGTTCCAGGGCAAATTGAAAGATCTAAGGCAAGTATAGCAGTTTCACTGAGGAGACAAATGAAGTGGCAAGAAGGGAGAAGTGGCATCAAGAAAGTGTTTTTGAGAAGTAAGGGCACTACTATAGGCTGGAAAATTCAGTAGAAGACAATTGTCAGGAAAGTGAGTGTAGAACCATCTTCAGATAGGGTAGGATTTCTTCCACACTTAAGGGGTGGGCCCTTTGTTAGGAGCCCTCGGTATTTTATGTGTAAGAAGCCCGAGTATGTGGGTATGATGTGTTAGTGGCATCAAAAGGAGGGGTCAGTGAAGAGGTGTGAGGAGTTTGGGCCAAAGATGTGGGATTATCTCAAGAAGAGAAATCAGGAAAATCAAATAATAGAATAAGGGTCACAGATTTAAAGTGGGGCCAACCAATGTGGTTGTGTTTTCCAGCCATTTTTGAGCAGCAGGCTCAGGTTGAGCAGAGTTGAATTTGTCCTACATTTGTTGATCCAAATGAAGAACCTGGGGTTGGGATTGGTTATGCTTAATTAATGGTCAGGTTTTTTACTTGGGTAAAAGGGGAGACAAATATTAAGGAGATTGGGAGATGGAATAATTGTAGCATCACTGGATTATAAATTCTCGTGGAAATAAAGAATGGATGAACAAGAAGGAATTAAACTAGGAAAATCGGAAAGGGTGTTTGGAGAATGGAATACTTGGAAATTGAGAGAACCCAAATAGAAGAAAAGTGGATAGGAGGTAAAGAACTTAAATACGCAGGTTATTTGGGGCTGTCAGGATAACGATAACAGGAAAAGGATAGTAAATGGAACATATCCTAACATAAGATGTGAAAGCTTGGGGTTTTAGAAAGAAATGGGGAAAACTGACTTAGAAGCCACAGTGATAGGTGTAGAGCAGCCACTCTTGAAGACTTCAGGGGAGAGCTAGAGCAGTTTTGCCTAAGACTTGCAGTGAGGTCCCAAAACGGGGTGGGGGGGGGGAATTAGAACCCATGATGATCAATATGTATAAAAGACATGATACTAATCTTGATGTTTTTGAGGTGATGTAATGTATGGATGGAGGAAAGGCCAAGAAAACCTCACTGGTTTCTAACACTTATAGTTATCAGCTGAAGAAATTCTCATCTTTTCTTTGGTGATAGAAGTGTTGATAATTTCTTTGATCCTGATCACCTTTAATTTCAGGCCATTGACCATAATATTGCTACAGTGTAAACTTGAACTTTGTTTTCTAAGTGTATAGCTCTGGATTTTAGTAGTATAGTCACATAGTTATGCAACCATTACCACTATCTCTTAATTCCGGACGTTTTCACCCACCTCCCGCCAAAAAATACCCTTGCAACCGTTAGCAGTCACTCATTTCCTTTTTCCCTGTACCCCAGCCCCTGGCTACCACCAATTTCTGTCTAGATTTGCCTGTTTTGCACATCTCATGAATGGGATCATAGATTTGTATGTCTGCCCTCTTTCACTTTAGCATATTTTTTAAGGTTCATCCATGTTGTGGCATGTAGGATTGAATTCCTTTTCATGGGTAAATGAAGGTCCACTGTATGGATATCCTATTTTGTTTCTTCAGCAGTCAGCTGATAGGCACTTGGATTGTTTCCACACTTTTGTTAATGTGAATCTTGTAATCATAAAATAGATATTTTCTTGGGTATAGACCACTGAGTGGAGTTGATTGCTGGGTCACATAGTAACTCTTAACAATTTGAAGAATTGCTGGACTCTTTTCCAAAGCCGCTACACCATTCTTATATTCCTGCCAGCAGTGTATGGGTTTCCAGTTTCTCCCTATCTTCACCAACACTGGTTATGCCTCTGATCTTTTGATTATGGCCATCCTGGTGGGTATGAAGTGGTCTCTTACGGTTTTGATTTGCCTTTCCTTAATGACTGATGGTGGCTGTGTGCTTTTGATTTCTTTTGAGAGAACATCTTGTCTTTGATTTTGATTTCCTGCCTTTTTATTTTAGCAAGTGCTCATCTATCTGTAAAGGGTTATAGTGGCACTTGTTCCCAAACCTGATTACCATGAAGCCCATTTAAAATGACCTCATCCAAGTGTCTGTGGTGTGTCACTTTTAGTCAGCTCATGATTTACTCACTGTATCATCTATTAAAAAGTTAGAATTTGTTGGTCCATTAAAACCAGTTTTAATTAAACTCTCGTCTTCTAGTTTACACTTCCAAATCCTTGCACTAAACCTCTCATTCAGTTTGTGAAATGCGAACCAAGTTTTGCACTTCTCATTTTTGATACACAGGCCAGATATGGTGTTTAGTTGTCTGAACCAAGTGATAAACATTGGTGGGTGGGTTAAAGAAAGCGTGAAGGTTTTCTCATTGCAGTTTTGGCACAATGTTCATTCCAGGGGTCCTCCTCGCCAAAGACAGCCTAGAGAGGACGGCAATGAAGAAGATAAGGAAAATCAAGGAGATGAGACCCAAGGTCAGCAGCCACCTCAACGTCGGTACCGCCGTAACTTCAATTACCGACGCAGACGCCCAGAAAACCCTAAACCACAAGATGGCAAAGAGACAAAAGCAGCCGATCCACCAGCTGAGAATTCGTCCGCTCCCGAGGCTGAGCAGGGCGGGGCTGAGTAAATGCCGGCTTACCATCTCTACCATCATCCGGGTAAGTAAGCTTAGATGGCCTCTGGCTTCTGAGCAGTCATGCGTGGGGTCCATTAATGCAATAGAAAGATGAGCCATTGTGACTTAGGGTGTCTTCACCCATATTAATTTTCTAATTCCCTAAATACGCAGTTTTGGTAGTGGCAGGTATCAGGGCCATACTTAGCCTCTCGCCCACCTCAGTTCTGACACTTAGAGGCCTAAGTATTTCTTGAATATTAATTAGAGCCTTTGTCAACTGTTCTGAATGAATTCTGTGATTTTACCAGTAAGCTGAGGAAAGTCTTGCTAACTTTATTTACCCTAAGAAGTATGATGGTTGCGTTGTGTTTCTTCTCAAAAAGAGGTGGGATAGCTACTAGAATTCACAACCTGTGTGGTGATGAGCAATATAGTCTCTTTGGGGAAAGTGGCAGTTTTGACATCATACCAGTTCCAATATTAAAGGATTCCTTTGCATTCAACCTTTTACTTGATACTCAGAGGCATGTAATTGTCTCTGTTTTGTTCCGGAATTGTCATTTTCAGCCAGTAATGCTTTTGTTTTTTTTCCCCTCTATTTTGTGGTAAAGGTGGTAAAGGGGAGAAGGCATGCTCCAGCATCCAATAACTGGACTCATGCCTGCATTATTTTCCCCTCTGAATGGCAAAAGGTCATTCAGAACTTACAAGTAGCCATTCTTGTCACAGCATTGTCAGCCCCCTGTTGGAAAATCAGTGTCTTGGAATAAACATAGATTTGTTAATGCCTTCCTACTTAGCTAGTGTGATCTGGAGCAATTTGGTATGTACTAAAAGAATGTTGTAGACGATGTAGTACGAGATGATCTTAAATTTATTTATTTATTTTCTACAGTTTAGTCATCCAACAAGAAGAAATGAATATGAAATTCCAGCAATAAGAAATGAACAAAAGATTGGAGCTGAAGACCTTAAGTGCTTGCTTTTTGCCCATTGACCAGATAACTAGAACTATCTGCATTATCTATGCAGCATGGGGTTTTTATTATTTTTACCTAAAGATGTCTCTTTTTGGTAATGACAAACGTGTTTTTTAAAAAAAAAGAAAAAAAAAGCCTGGTTTTTCTCAATACACCTTTAAAGGTTTTTAAATTGTTTCATATCTGGTCAAGTTGAGATTTTTAAGAACCTCATTTTTAATTTGTAATAAAAGTTTACAACTTGATTTTTTCAAAAAAGTCAACAAATGGCAAGCACCTGTTAATAAAGGTCTTAAATAATTGTCTTTGTGTATATTTCTGTCTTGTCTTATTTTAGTTTGTAAGTCCTTAGCTAGCTTAGATGATACTGGTAATTATTACTCAGGGAAATTTCCTTAAAACATGTAGTTCTTTAAGGGAAAGTATTTATTTTGACAACTTGGCCATTTTCCTTCTTGTAAGATTCCTTTGGCTGTGGGGGGCAGTGGTAAAGGGGAGAAGGCATGCTCCAGCATCCAATAACTGGACTCGTGCCTGCAAGCCACTTATTTCTTGCCTTTTGGAAAGTTATTTTACCCTGCCAGTTGAAGATACCCACCTTAAGAGTTACTATATACCTGCCACAGAGCCTATTGTGCTCAGTAAAGAGGTTCAGCTCCTGTGTGAGGTTGACTGAAGATGGTAACAACAGATAACACAATGCCTGTAGGAAGACTTGCTAAAGAATGTGGAAATTGGTGAAAATAATTTTGTGTTCTCAGCTCCCTTCTACCCTAAGCCTCTTCTGGTTATTTTTTATAGTATCTTGCTAGATGTTCACTTGGAATCCTCCTGGTCAGCTTTTGGGGCCCAGGGGAGAAAGATGATGGGGATTTAGAGAGGCACATCCAGGAGTCCTACAGTGCTATGTAAGTCCAGGTGGGGGTGCCCCTTTCCAGAATGTGCTCAGAATTCACACAACCAAGATTGCATTGTACTGGTGCTTTTAATTCTAGGGGACTGGTGAAATAAGGCAGGAAAATAATATCAAGTAAGCTAGTATCTTTCAAACTCCTTCCAAACTTAGCACCAACTTTTTTTTTTTTTTTTTTTTTTTTTTTGCCTGCTGTAAAAAAATATTCACTGCTGGCAAGAATGCAGTGGATCAGCTTTGAATACTGCTGATGGTTGTAAGATGTATTTTTTGTAATTACATACTTAGGATGTGTTATAATGTTATGGAAATTACAACACCAACAATACTGGTTAAATATCCAACACAGGTATTCCTCACTTTTCAAAAGTTAACGTTATATATTACGTTGCCTTTAGGAAGCATGTACGTTATTACTTGTTTTTGCTAGCAAAGAAATCTGAAAAGAATTTTTGCTTTATGAAAATAGCATTCAGTGTGTGTTTTGCTGCAGTGAACTGTTAACAGAGGGCAATGCACACTGAGCAAGAGTGGTGCCACCAAGTTCCTTTCCTAGAAACTACACTCAGCATCAAACTGCCATAGCGTGGAAGAAAGTTTCCTGCAGTGTGGTCTTGATGCCAATGTTGCAAACAAAACTGCTTATGCATTTTTTCATGTGTATTTGTCTTGGGTCCTGTTGCCCAGCACCTTATGAATGCCTTTGCCATATGTAAGAATTAGATAGCCTATGAGTCTCTAAGGCAACCCAGAGAACGTATTTTTTTCTCCCAGCTAGGATGAAGGTTGAGTGCCCAGTCTGGCAGTCAGATGGCACAAGCATGAGACTTGGGAGAGGTCAGCACTTTGCTAGGCGGGAGTAGGGTTCTTCGGAAGCAGCGGTTTCCTCATCTGACAACTCTGCTTTAGTTTTTGAGCCTGGTGCTCCAGCCTTTAACAATTACAAGTATCTCATATCCCTTTATAAGAATTATTTATGTGGCTGTAGCAGAGGGATCAAAGGAGAGTGGTAAGAAATTAGGTACTGAAAATGAATGAGGTGGGGTGCCTGGCTGACTCCATTGTCAGAGCATGCAACTCTTGATCTTGGGCTGTGAGTTTGATCCCCACATTAGGTGTAAAGATTGCTTAGAAGTAGTCTTTGGGGCATCTGGGCGTCTCAGTTAAGTGTCTGACTTCCGGCTCATTTCATAGTTTGTGGGTTTGAGCTCCACGTCTCTGTGCTGACAGCTCAAAACCTGGAGCCTGCTTTGGATTCTGTGTTTTCCTCTCTCTGCCCCTGCCCCACTCGCACTGTCTCATATAATCTAAACATTTAAGAAAAAGTTTTCTTAGAAATGGCAGTGGTGTGATATAGAAGAAAGCCCACCACCAAGAACCCTGATGCTTCAGGTTTCAGGAGGAAGGAAAGCCACTGAAAGGGCTCTAAGGGAAGTTTAATTTAGAGGCAGAGTAAGAAAGTGAATCAGAAGAGGCTGGGGACCAAGTTTCAGAAGGCACAGTTGAAGGTTTGGGAAGTGAAGCAGCATGGGTCAGATTTGGAGCTGGTGAAAGCTCATGGAAATTGAGTAAGTGCTGACCGGAGTAAGCTTGAACATCTGCTTAAGCGACAGGTAAACCAGAAAGTGTCACGTGACTGGCTTCATGCTGAGGTTTTGCTAGCGGAAGGGTTAGTCTGATCTGTCATGGTTAGTTGACTTGTGGCTGGGGAAGGAGCAGTCTTCTGGAACTCTCCCTTCTCTGAGTGGTGCTCTGTAGGTAGAGGAGGTTGTATACCTTCAATCTGGCTGCTGTAAAGTTTACAAATAGTACAAAAGTGAATAGAAGGTTAGCTTGAACCATATTCACGCCTTGAGTGATGTTTTAGTGCGTCTTACAGGTTTGGGCAGTTAGCTCTATAGTCCTCCTGCCCTGTAATTCTGTCTAGGCTGAGGAGCTGGTGATGGAGTTACCTGGATTATTTTTAAGGAGAATGATTTTTATTTTAGAAATCATACTCTGGGACAAGAAAAAAAAAGTGATCAAAAAAGAAATGGCCAATTTGGTCATTATTGCAGGAGTCCAGATAAACAATGAGACCTGTATTATAGTTACGGCAATTGGAAAGAAGGTCAAATTTGAAATGTTTTCAGAAATGGAGTTGAGATCTAGGTGACTAGTTGAATGTAGGGATGAAGAAGTCCAGCATGATGGCAGAATGTTGATACATACAAATGACAAATGGTGTCATTTGCTAGAATAGAGAACGCACAAAGGGGAGAGGTCTTTTGAGTTTATGTGGTGTTTGAGGTGCCTATGTATGCAGCATCCATGGGGAGTATACAGGAAGCAGATTTGGAGCCTAAGGAGTGAGGTATAGGTGGAGTTGAATGACACTCATCTGGCGGCCATTGAAAGCTGTGGTCATGGATGAAATTCCATCACTCTAGGGCATCTGTGGAGAACAGAAGGTGGAGGCCCAAACTTTTGGAACAAGGTCAAGATATAAAAGCAAAGGCCAGAAAGATAATGTGGAAATTCCAGAAAGGGAGGACCTCAGAATCCTAGAGAACAAAATAGGAAATGACTCGTTTGCCATTACTCCAAAGAGGTTCAAAAAGGTAAATGTGGAAAAGTGTGCATTGTGCTTCACAACAAGGAGACAAGTCATGAGAGCAGTTGTGGAAATGTAGGGGTGGGCAGCAGGTTGAAGGGCTGTTGCTGCCACAGCCTTCCTTCCATCTCAGTAACAACTAGCCCATCCCTCCAGGTCCCAGCCAAAACTCTCAATCCTGATTTCCTTTTTTTTTTTTTTTCCTCATCTCCTACCCTGACATGGGTCAAGGCCTCCACCTTTCTGCTATAGTTCATTTTAAAAATCTATCAGCCAGAGTTACATTGCTAAAACTCTCCAGCGGCTTCCAGTCTCACTTGTGCAGAAGCTGGCCAGGTATGGAAAACTTCACAATGTACCCCAACCTGTCTTTCACTTTCTCAGCTCTCCCCCTGGTTTACACCAACCTCACAGGCAGCTTTTTCCAGAGAAACTCCCAATTTCTAGGCTTTTCCCTTTTGATGGGGAAGACAGTTTCCCCAGTTAACTAAATGGCTTTCTTAGTATGTTCTTTCAAGTCTAAAAAGCCTTCTCTGACCATTGTTTAAAATAGCAGTACCTCCCTTCCCCATGGCCAGATCGCCCAGCTTCCTTACCTTGCTTGGTTTTTCTCCAGTGCATTTCCTCATCTGCTAATTCTATATTTGTTCTTTGTGTTTGAGATTTTTGTTGTGTTTACTGCTGCTGTATCCCAGCATTTACAATAGGACTGAAAGAGTAAAAGCTCAAAAAATATATATTGAAGTGGGATAAGGAATGTGAAGGCTGCTGGTGAAAGGGCAAGTTTGACCATCCAATTTACATATTAGCCAGATAGGATGCTCTTGAGTGGAGGGTTGTGGTTCTTAGTTACACTGGCCTGAAAGGACTACCTTGAGCAACATGGACATTCTGGTCCCTCTAAAGATAAATTGGAGGGAGGCACCTAGGTCACTCACTCAGTTGGGTGTTCAACTTCAGCTAAGGTCATGATCTCACAGTTCGTGAGTTTGAGCCCCATGTCAAGCTCTGTACTAACAGTTCAGAGCCTGGAGCCTGCTTCGGATTCTGTCTCCCTCTCTCTTTGCCCCTCCCCTGCTCCCACTGTCTCACTCTGTTCTCAAAAAATGTATAAATTGAAGGGAAGGGGTTTTTTTTTTTTTTGTAAATGAGGGGACATGTTTATGAGGGGGAGAGGACCAACCAAGAAGACAGCTTTAAGATTATAAAGCCTTATGTACAATAAAATGCCTTATTTTATCCTGTGTGTAATGTAATTTGTCAAAAATCATTTGAGCCAATAGGAAGGAAAGTGGTTTAGAGTCAGGATACCTGAGTTCCAGTTCTTTCAGTGAAACTTGACCTTCCAGAGCCTCAGCATGGAGCTACTATGTAAGAGTCAGTCCTGAACTTTGAAATCGCTCTCAAAATAAGATCTATGGACCATCCACAAGAATATGAACAGATTTTCTTGGATCCCACCTTCAAACTGCCTAGTCCAAATGCAGGGGAGGAGCCTTAGAATGAGAATTTTATATCTTTAGAGATAACAAGAATTACTTCCTGAAATTCTGGTGAGAATTAGGTGAGAGTAAAATAGAAATGTCTGACATTTTGTTAGTGCTCAGTAAATGTTGGTTGTTACTGTTAAAGGAACATCGTAAGGGTCAACTGAGATAATAGTTGTGAACTTTGTAAGCTGAAAGTGACGGACATGGGAATGTGACTTGTAGAGCTCTGACTATAGGAAACATAAAAGACCCAACATGCTTTGCTTTGAAATTACCATGTTTGCCCTGGGGCCATAATTCCCCAGGGTTTCCAAGCAAGGGAGTGACCTGGCAGAGATTCTAAGGCAGACCTGACCTGTTCATGGAAGATAGGGCTCCTCTGACAGCTGACTTTGGCTCAAGAACTCCCCTGATGGCCTTGCTAAATTTTCCATGATAGTCTAGGATGCTTCCACCTGATATTATTTCACTCAGGTCCTGTCTGATGGCTCTCTCCACTCCCTCCCCATTTTCTCTCACAGGTGTTTCCCTCATCCTTGCGTGCTTAATCCTATATGGGGCTCTACTGCTTGAAGGACCCAGACTAAATGAGCATCATAGAAAAGTAAGGAGGAGAAAAGTAAGGATGATTCTGGGAACAGAATCTGAATTCTGGGAATTCAAAATCAGGGACAGAGTATGAAGCACCAGGAATCTATCCCCCTCCCCTGGCAACAAGTACAATGGCAGAATTCATTTGATGTAATTATTTTGGAACTGGATTCTTGAAGGCTTGAAACATTCAGGGAAGGCATAGATGGCAAAATGAGATTAATCTGGGGGAATTCAGCTCTTAGCTAAGCTTCGGCTACCCATCCCTCACCCAGCCCAGCCCCTTGGCAGGCGGTTGTGCACATGTTCTTCCTGGAGTAACTTACAGGAGCCAGAGAGCAATAAGGAGTCTGTCCTCCAAATATGGGGGCTCTGTGTTCTGATTGTTCACTGCTGCTTCTGGTCAGGGAAACGTAGACCCAGGCCACAGCCATTACTGTCCTATCTTCTCTCCCCATTAGTGTAAGTCCCTCCCCTCCAGCTAATGTGAATTTTAGGGAATATAAAAGGCTATTCCTCCCCCACTTGTTGATTTTAGTCTTTTCCCCTTTGAGGAGCCAGACATTAAAGGACAATCAAAAGTAACCAGTGTGTGGGGAAATTTTTTAAAAAGACATACATATATGCCCAGGGGACGGCACAGGCTCAGATAAGAGCTAAAAAGACTTTAAATGTACACCTTAAAGTCTAAAGGGGCACCTAGGTGGCTCAGTTGGTTAAGCGTCCGACTAAGGTCCTGTTTTTAACAAAACTCCTAAAGCATATAAAGAAAATGGGAAATCTGGCCCATTCAAAGGAAAAAAGTAAAACCAAACCATTTCTGAGAAAGATCTGATGGATGAACTACTAGACAAAGATTGTAAAACAACTATCTTAACAGATGCTCATAGAACTAAAGGAAAATGTGGAGAAAATGAAAATGATATATGGGGATGTCTGGGTGGCTCAGTTGAGTGTCTGACTCAGGTCATGATCTCATAATTCTGGAGTTAGAGCCCACTTCGGCTCCTCTAACCCCCGCCTCCCTCCCCCCCCACCTCTGTCCTTCCCCTGCTTGCACTCCCTCTCTAAGAATAACAAATATTTTAAAAATGTATGTGCAAAATGGAAGTAATAAAGAGATGGAAAACATAAAAGTTCTATAGCTGAAAAGTATAACTGCAATGTAAAATTCACTAGAGACATGCAAAGGCAAATTCGGGCATAAAGAATCCATGAGCCTGAAGCTAGGACAATTGAAATTATTGAATCTGAAGAGCAGGAAGAAGAGGTTGAAGAAAAGTGAACAAAGTCTAAGGGACCTGTGAGGTAACGCATCATGGGAGTCCCAGAAGGAGAGTGAAAAAGGGGAGAGAATATTAAAAGAAGTAATGGCAGAAAATGTCCTAAATTTTATGAAAGACATGACTAGCGCCGTACAAAAAGTTTAATAGACTCCAAGGAGGATGAACTAAAGAAGGCCCACACCAAGACACGTTTTAATTCAAACTGTGGAAAGCTGGAGAGAATTTTGAGATTGGCAAGAAAGAAGCAACCACGTACAAGGGGAAGCCTCTGTAAGATTATAAGCAGGTTTTTCATCAGAAACTGAAAGCCAGAGAACAAGCAGTGGGCTTGATACATTTAAAGTGCTAAGAGAAAAAACCATAAACGAAGAATCCTGTATCTGGAAAATTACAGAAGCAAATTCTGTGTGATTCCACATATGTGAGGTACTAGAGTCCAACTAGAGGAAAGAGTAGAATAGTGGTAATGGGGAGTGGCCGTTTAATGGATAGAAGAGTTTCAGTTTTGTAAGATGGAAAGAGTTCTGGAGACGGATGGTAGTGATGGTGGCACAGCAATATTAATGTACTTAATGTCACTGAATTGTATACTTAAAAAAAAAAAACTTTTATGTTTATTATCATGTTTTTTGAGAGAGAACGAGAGTGGGAGAGGGTTAGGGAGACACAGAATCCGAAGCAGGCTCCAGGCTCTGAGCTGTCAGCACAGACCCGACGCGGGGCTCGAACTCATGAACCACGAGATCATGACCTGAGCCACCCAGGTGCCCCTGAACTATATGCTTTAAAGTGGTTAAGATGGTAAATTTTATGTGTATTTTACCCCATTTAAAAATTTGGGAAAAAATGATGGGAAAGGAAACAAAACTGATTCTAGGGTCTTGCAGTCATTGTCAGTTTTATAGGAGAGAGGGCTTGTCCAAGGAAGAAAATCTTTACTGGAAACAACTGATATTTAAAGGCCATTTTATAAGGCTTTGTCATTTGAAGATCATCTTTTCCATTTTTGTAAGAATGTCATATAGCAAGGTTCATGTGCTCATTAGATGATTTTTGGAATGCGTATTTAAATTAAAAACCTTTTTTTTTTAATTTTTTTTTTCAACGTTTATTTATTTTTGGGACAGAGAGAGACAGAGCATGAACGGGGGAGGGGCAGAGAGAGAGGGAGACACAGAATCGGAAACAGGCTCCAGGCTCTGAGCCATCAGCCCAGAGCCCGACGCGGGGCTCGAACTCACGGACCGCGAGATCGTGACCCAGCTGAAGTCGGACGCTTAACCGACTGCGCCACCCAGGCGCCCCTAAATTAAAAACTTTTAAAAAAAAATTTTTTTTTTCAACGTTTATTTTTTTATTTTTGGGACAGAGAGAGACAGAGCATGAACGGGGGAGGGGCAGAGAGAGAGGGAGACACAGAATCGGAAACAGGCTCCAGGCTCCGAGCCATCAGCCCAGAGCCCGACGCGGGGCTCGAACTCACGGACCGCGAGATCGTGACCTGGCTGAAGTCGGACGCCCAACCGACTGCGCCACCCAGGCGCCCCGAGACACAGAATTTGAAGCAGGCTCCAAGCTCTGAGCTGTCAGCACAGAGCCCAATGCAGGGCTCGAACTTACAGAGTTCAAGATCATGACCCAAGCCGAAGTCGGATGCTCAACCGACTGTGCCACCCAGGCGCCCCTAAATTAAAAACTTTTTTAAATGAAGTGGTATAATTTTAAACCAACTCCGGTAAATATTTTAATATCTAATGGTTCTTGTGTTAATTTGGATTGATCATGACCACTCACTTTCACAGAAGTAAAAATGTTGTAAATTTTTAAAATATATTTTCTTAAGTTTTAAAGTTCTATTTATTTTGAGAGAGAGAGAGAGAGCATGTCATGAGTAGGGGAGGGGCAGAGAGAACGAGCAGGCTCCACACAGAGCCCAATGCAGGGCTCAATCCCACTACCTGCGAGATCATGACCTGAGCTGAAATCAAGAGTCTGACACTTAACTGACTGAGCCACCCAGACGCCCCGGTAATAATTTTTAAATGTTCTCTGAAAGTATATTGTACCCCTTTGAAAAGATAACTCTGGACTTCCACTTGTGGTAATGTTGGACCAACTATTCTGTGGAAGACAGCTAAAAAGATTAGATAAGGTATATTCTAAAATCTTATCGAAAGCAACAAAATTTTGAGGGATTCCTAGGCGAGGTTCAGGAAGAAGGTGGTAATGTAGCAAAATGATGTTCAAGGCTACTTTTTCCCTGGATATGTTTGCAAATCCGGAAGGCAACTTGAGAGGCTGAGTGCTGATCTGAAAGTATGTTTGCTGAGCTGGAAGAGGCAGTTGTACAGTGCTGGAGGGAAAAAAGTCCAGCCCCACCAACTGTGGGAACCCTTGTAAACTACCTTATGCTTTGAGTTGGGGACCTCCAACTGTTGTACGATAGTGGCTAATTAAACCAACCCTCGTGTAGATTGCATTGCAACCTGACTTGGAGCCACGTGAGGACCCAGAAATCTCAAGTCCTGAGTGGATAAACGTGATCCCGAATAGCTAGTGCCCCCAGGCACAAGTAAATACTATCTGAGGAAAATAATATAATCCTATCTTGAAGTTATTTCTGCACATATTTTACAGATGCCAAATCAAGTGCATATTCAAAGATAACTAGGTTTACAAGGAGACAAGGAACCATGAACAAGGTTGAAACACAATAGAAAAGGACCCACGGGAACCCCAGGTGCCAAAGATAACAGACACAGAATGTGAAGCAAACATGTTTACTATATTCAGTGGAGATAAAAGAAGTAGCTTGAAAATTTTAGGTGTTGGGGCGCCTGGGTGGCTCAGTCGGTTAAGCGTCCGACTTCGGCTCAGGTCACGATCTCACAGTCCGTGAGTTCGAGCCCCGCGTCGGGCTCTGTGCTGACAGCTCAGAGCCTGGAGCCTGCTTCGGATTCTGTGTCTCCCCCTCTCTCTGACCCTCCCCCGTTCATGCTCTGTCTCTCTCTGTCTCAAAAATAAATAAACATTAAAAAAAAAAATTAAAAAAGAAAAGAAAATTTTAGGTGTTGTGGGCTGAATTGTGTCACTCTCCCACTCAAGTTCATACATTGAAGTCAACCTTCAATACCTCAGAATGTGACTATTTCTGCATAGAGTATTTAAACAGGTAATTAAGGTTACATGCGGTCACTGAGGTAGACATTAATCCAATGGGACTGGTCTCCTCAAAAAGAAGATCAGGACATGGGCATACATACAACTGAAGGACCATTGAAGATACCAAAAGAAGACCGCCTTCTACAATTTCAGAAGAGAAACCTCAAAATGAAACTAACTCCGCGACACCTAGATCTTGATCTAGACTGCTAGCCTTCAGGAACGTGAGGAAGTAAATTTCTGTTGCTTACGCCACCCAGGCTGTGATACTTTCTTATGGAAATGCTCACAAACTGCAATAAAGAAGGGAACCAGAAACTGTATAATTAAACCAGCAGATTTTTAAAAAATTAACCAGGTGGCCATCTGAGAACAGAAAAATACAATACCCACCCCAAAGAAATCAATAGATTTAGAAGCTGGTTAACGCAACTGAAGGTAGAATTCATTAACTGGGAGATAACTGAAGGAAACCATATATAATGAAGTACAGAGAATTTAAAGACTGGAAAGTAGAGAAGAAAGGTAAGAGAGAATAGAGTAAGAAAATCAAGCAGGCTATGACTGAAGCCACAGAAGAAAGGAAAAAGAGAATTAAAGAGAGAATGTCTGAGACTTAGGGACAATTAGGGGGAAGGAGACACCAAAAGAAAGTCAAGAAGTCCAAAACCTACTTAAAATACCCACATCTACACATCAATAACAGTACCACAGTTTTTAGATGACAAAAGAGGAGTCAGGAGGAAAAAAAAAATTACTTTGAAAGGGATGATATTAAAGCTGACATCTGATTTCTCAACAGAAAGACTGGGTGCCTTAAAACTGTGGAATGCTATCTTCAGTGATCTGAAAGAAAATACTTGCCAACCTAGGATTCCTATACACACTAGGATATGAAGGTAAAAAAAAAAAGACATTTTGAGGCAAAAATGGAGAGCATTGGCAAGCAAGCAGACCAGCAAAAGAAAATGATCCTGTTGGAATATTAGGAGATACAAAAGCAATGAAAACAAAGAAGTAAGTTCCAAACAAAGGTTGCCTACTTCTTTTGTTTGTTTGTTTTAAAATTTACATCCAAGTTAGTTAGCATATAGTGCACTAATGATTTCAGGAGTAGACGCCAGTGATTCATCCCCTACATGTAACCCCCAGTGCTCATCCCAAGTATCCTCCTTAATGCCCCTTCCCCATTTAGCCCATCCCCCCACCCTCAGCCCCTCCAGCAACCCTCCATTTGTTCTCTATATTTAAGCATCTTATGTTTTCTCCCCCTCCCTGTTTTTATATTATTTTTGCTTTCCTTCCCTTATGTTCATCTGCTTTGTATCTTAAATTCCACATGAGTAAAGTCATGATATTTGTCTTTCTCTAATTTCGCTTAGCATATACACTCTAGTTCCATCCTCATTGTTGCAAATGGCAAGATTTCTTCTTTTGATTGCCAAGTAATACTCCATTGTATATATATACCACATCTTTATCCATTCATCTGTCAACGGACATTGGGCTCTTTCCATACTTTGGCTATTGTTGATAGTGCTGCTATAAACATTCGGGTACATGTGCCCCTTCGAAACAGCACACCCGAATCCTTTGGATAAATACCTAGTAGTACAATCGCTGGGTGGTAGGGTAGTTCTATTTTTAATTTTTTGAGGAACCTCCACACTGTTTTCCAGAGTGGCTGCGCCAGTTTGCATTCCATCCAGCAGTGCAAAAGTGTTCTTTCTCCACATCCTTGCCAACATCTATTGTTGTCTGAGTTGTTAATTTTAGCCACTCTGACTGGTGTTAGGTGGTATCTCATTTGGTTTTGATTTGTATTTTGCTGATGATGAGTGATGTTGAGCATTTTTTCATGTGTCTGTTAGCCATCCGATGTCTTCTTTGGAGAAGTGTCTATTCATGTCTTTTGCCCATTTCTTCGCTGGATTATTTGTTTTTTGGCTGTTGAGTTTGTTAAGTTCTTTATAGATTTTGGATACTAACTCTGATATGTCATTTGCAAATATCTTTTCCCATTCTGTCAGTTGCCTTTTAGTTTCACTGATTGTTTCCTTCACTGTGCAGAAGCTTTTTATCCTGATGAGGTCCCAATAGTTCATTTTTGCTTTTGTTTCCCTTGCCTCCAGAGACGTGTTGAGTAAGAAGTTGCTGTGGCCGAGGTCAAAGAGGTTTTTGCCTGCTTTCTCTTCTAGGATTTTGATGGCTTCCTGTCTTACATTTAGGTTTCATCCATTTTGAGTTTATTTTTGTGTCTGGTGTAAGAAAGTGGTCCAGGTTCAGTCTTCCGCCTGTCACTGTCCAGTTTTCCCAGCACCACTTGCTGAAGAGACTGTCTTTATTCCACTGGATATTCTTTCCTGCTTTGTCAAAGATTAGTTGGCCATACGTTTGTGGGCCCATTTCTGGGTTCTCTATTCTGTTCCTTGATCTAAGCGTCTGTTTTTGTGCCAATACCATACTGTCTTTGTTTTTCTTTTTCAGGATTGCCTTGGCTATTCAGGGTCTTTTCTGGTTCCACGCAAATGTTAGGATTGTTTGTTCTAGCTTTGTGAAGAATGCTGGTGTTATTTTGGTAGGGATTGCATTGAATATGTAGATTTCTTTGGGTAGTATAGATATTTTAATAATATTTGTTCTTGCAATCCATGAGCATGGAATATTTTTCCATTTTTTGGTGTCTTCAATTTCTTTCATAAGCTTTCTACAGTTTTCAGTGTGTAGATTTTTCACCTCTTTGGTTAGATTTATTCCTAGGTATTTTATGGTTTTTGGTGCAATTGTAAATGGGATTGATTCCTTGATTTCTCTTTCTGCTGCTGCATTATTGGTATACAGAAAGGCTGCCTACTTCTGGGGTGCATAGACACAAATGCTGCCTGCCACTAGAGGAAAGTAGAAAACCCTTTTAGGACCAGGATCCTGTGTTGATATGAAACAGAAGTCTGCTGCCTGTTGGGAGGGCAGGAAACTCACTCCCACCTAAGACCTAGCACCATTACAATGCAGAGGTCAGATGCTGTGTGTGGAGGACAAAGCCCTATCCCCAAGGCTCAGGTGCACAGGGCCTGTCTACAACTAAGGCTGGATCAGGAGGAATGAGAAAACTCTCCTGCCACAAACATGAGCCTTGCATCATAAACAATGACAAGCTGCTGCTAGGAACCGGGCAAGGGTTTGGAGAGGGACTCCCTCTGTGGTGCAGGCATTCAGGGAGTGGTGAATGCTGAGGAACCCCAAAATACCCTGGTCACAAATTAAGCACAAGGCAGCAGCAACCCACTATCAGAAATGAGGAGTTGTGGGGCTCCTGGCTGGCTCAGTCAGTTAAGTGTTCGACTCTTGGTTTCGTCTCAGGTTGTGATTTCACGGTTCATGGGTTCGAGCCCCGCATCGGGCTCTGCTGATAGCATGGAACCTGCTTGGGATTCTGTTTCCTTCTCTCTCTGCCCCTCCCCTTCTCTCTCTCTCTCTCTCTCTCTCTCTCTCTCTCACACACACACACACAAATAAATAAATTGACATTAAAAATTTTTTTTTGAAAAAAGAAAAAAAAAGTGAGTTGCTCCAATGTGCTCATCAAATGACACAGCAGAAGAAAGAATTCTTGATGACAGGTCAGTAGAAATTATCTAAACTGAAACAGAAAACATGGAAACAGTAAAAGAGAGCAAAATATTTAAGAGCTGTGCCACAATATCAAGCAGGTAATTGAAGTAGCAGATGAAGACAGGAAAAATATGACACAAGAGATATTTAAAAAAATAACAGCCTAAATTTTTTCAAAATCAATATAATAAACCACAGATCCAGGAAGCTCAGAACACCCCCAAGCTGAATAAACACAAAGGAAAAAAACATACCCAGGCACTTCATAGTGAAACTTGGTGAAAACCAAAGGTTGAGAAAATCTTGAAAGCAACCAGAGAGAGAAAGAGGAACAAAAATGAGTAAAGCGGGCTTTTTATTTAAAATCTATGTAAGCTATGGGGCGCCTGGGTGACTCGGTTGGACATCTGACCCTTGATTTCGGCTCAGGTCATGATCCCAGGGGTGTGGGATCAAGCCCTGCCTTGGTCTGTACTGATCATGGAGCCTGCTTAGGATTCTCTCTTTCTCCCTCTGCCCCCTTCCACCCACCCACACTCTCTCTAAAATAAAAAAAACCCAAAAAACCAAAAAAAAACTGCATAAGCTAGAAGGCACTAGGATGACATCTATATAGTACTGAAAGGAGGAGAGTCAACCCTAAATTCTATACCCAGTGAAAACATCTTTCAAAAATGATGGCAAAACAGATTTTCGTTTGTCACCATAGGTGAGCCCAAAGCTTTCCAGCACCATCTTGGGAGGCATCTATGTTTGCGTAGGTTTTCAAGTACCTTCTGAGATCAGCATCTCTGTGTACTAGCCTTCCCTTAGACTTTTTTTTTTAATCTTTCTATTTGAAATAATTTCAAATTTAAGAAAAAAGTTGCAAGAAGTATTTTAAGAACTCCAGTATGCCCTTCACTTACATTGTCCGATTAACATTATACCGCAGCTATCTGCCTTGTAACCCTCTTCAGGTGTATCTATGCATATTTTTTTCTGATGCTTCATTACCCTCTTAGCACTGCAGTGTGTGTTTCCTAAAATATAAGGACACTGTCCTGCGAAACTACAGGAAACTATCAAATTCAGAAACCTAACTTTGAAATGGTACTACCATCTAAACCACAGACACCATTCAAATTTCACTAGTTGTCCCAAGAATGTCCTTTATAGGGGCGCCTGGGTGGCTCAGTTGGTTGAGCGTCCGACTTTGGCTCAGGTCATGATCTCGCGGTTTGTGAGGTCAAGCCCCGCGTGGGGCTCTGTGCTGACGGCCCAGAGCCTGGAGTCTGCTTCAGATTCTGTGTGTCTCTCTCTCTCTTTCTGCCCCTCCCCCACTTACACTCTGTCTCTCTCTCCTTCAAAAATAAATAAACATTAATTAAAAAAAAAAAAAAAAAAAAAAAGAATGTCCTTTATAGATCCGGGATCCAATCCAGGATCACTCATTGCATTTAGTTGTAGTATCTCTTCAATCTCCTCAGTCTTTTCTTTTTTTTTTTTTAAATTTTTTTCAACGTTTATTTATTTTGGGGACAGAGAGAGACAGAGCATGAACGGGGGAGGGGCAGAGAGAGAGGGAGACACAGAATCGGAAACAGGCTCCAGGCTCCGAGCCATCAGCCCAGAGCCTGACGCGGGGCTCGAACTCACGGACCGCGAGATCGTGACCTGGCTGAAGTCGGACGCTTAACCGACTGCGCCACCCAGGCGCCCCCTCTCCTCAGTCTTTTCTTGTCTTTCATCATGTGGACAGTTTTGAAGAGTGCAGGCAGTTACTTTGGATTTTTCGGTCTTGTCGGAAGTAGGTTCAGTTTGTGCACCTTTAGCAGGAATATCACAGAAATGATGCTGTGTTCTCAGTGCATTGTATCAAGGGACGCACAATTTTGACTTGCCCCATTACACTTACTAGTTAATAAATTATATTGTCATTTCACTGTAGACCTTTTTCTCCCCCATTTATTTAATTATTCAGATCAATATGGACTAGCAGATTCCTATTTTTATTCACTGAATTCAAATCCATTACTACTGTTATTTTGATGCTCAAATTGTCGCAGATAAAGCGAATAGAAATCCCTTTAATCTGGCTTCTGTATCCTTTGGACATGTCTCCATTATTCCTTGAACACTTTCTTACTTTCTGGGACATCAAGATTCTCCAGGCTTACTTTGAACTTTCCTTACCCCAGTCCTCAAATCAGCCATTTCTCCATGGAGCCTTGATATCTATTATCAGAAAGTGGTATTCAGAAATCAAAGTGTGTATGCCTTGCGACTGGGATGGCATTGCCTCTAGGCTTTTCTAGGGGATAGAACTCAGACATACGTACATATGTATTTCACACACATGTACATACAGATATGCAACTATAGCCATTTTGATATTTATCTAAATATATTAAAAGCCAGGTGTTCATCTAGATACCCCCAGTTCCAACCCAGTACCATAAGATTTATTCAAATCTTCCCCATTTCCATCTTCGTAAATCGATCCTCTGACAGTGAGAAAGGAGCCTGGCTCCCATCATCTTCAGTATGTTTATTATTTGTTCGGTCCCTTTATACGTAACTCATCCTCGAACCTGGAAGCCATGGACAACTCGGCTTCGTGGTGACTAAGTGGGCCACCGTGTGGACAAAAGGGAGTGCTTCTCGGATTTTGACTTGGTGATTCCATAGCATTGTGTCAGCCCTTTGATGCCCTTTGCAGAATTCTTTACCCTTTCCCCAACATTTTTAGCTGTTTTGAACAGGGGCATTGTCAACAATAAAACTGTAGTGTTCTGTAAATTGAGCCAAATATTATTTTAATGTGCTCTATGAGGAGAAAAAGTCTGGAAGCCCTACTTTGGGTTGTTACCCGTTCATTTCCAGTTTTGCCTGGATCAGGTTTAGCTGTGGCTTCCTATAATCTTGCCAAGTCTAGACGAAATCATAAATTGAACTGCGCTCATTGTATCTGGTAGTCAAACCATGGAAGAGACCAACACACCCCACGGCTCTTCCCTCATGAGCCTAGATCAGTGCTTCCCAAACTTCAGTGTGCACCCAAACCACCCGGAGATCTCATGAAAATGCAAAGCACGTTACCCAGTCTGGGGTGGAGCCTGAGAGTCTAACAGAGTCCGGGGTTAGCAAGTCGCTAGAGTATTCCTCGCCCTTAGGCCAGGGGTCAGTGAGGGGTGATTAAATTGTTCAACCAGCAAAACTTAAGGTATGTTCAACCTTTTTTTTTTTTTTTTTTCATTTGCAAACGTACACACAAACAGAGCAGAGTGAACCCCGAAGCATCACTGGCATTTACCAAACTTCCCCTGCCCCTGACCTTTCTGTTCTTGGACTATTTGAAAGCAAATCCAGCCATTTTATCATTTCAGTGCACGCCTCTAAGAGAGCAAAATTAAACACACACACACACAACACCGTGTCATTATCACACAAAATTAACAATACACACAACACAAAACGTCACTCCTTGACATCACCTAATACTCAGTCCATATCCATGTTCTCGGATGCAGGCAACGGATGGGTCCCCGGGTCAGCTACTCCAGTGCCCCAGGCTCACTCCCCTAAGCTGAACACCTTCGGTTGCCATGCTCCTTCGGCTTTCCTCACCAGCAGAGAGCACAGGTCCTCCGCAAACCGTATCTTATGGCCTGCCAGTTTCATTCTTGGGAGAACTCTGCTAATAAGCCTTAGCAAAATCTTTAGGATCGCGTCCTTTGACCCCCTTCCTGGGGCTCTGCCCGGTCCTCTAGCCCTGAGGCTGGGACAGTAAACAGCAGCCGGGTCAGGAGGCCTGGAAAGTTGGCCCTGCCTTAAGTTGGCAGCCCGGGTGACCTTGATGTAGACGTTTGAGAAAGGTTGCTTCGGGAGAGGCCTGAGGGATCAGGCTTCCCAAACTCTCCCAGCCTTATAGCCCTCTAACTTTCCCCAGACGTCTACCCATTGCTAGGATCCCACTGTGCTGTTAATCGGTGTATTGGGCTCTGTGCGTGGATTACCTCTCCCCTCTCCAACCCCTGGCTATAGGCAGAAAGGACATCCCTTCACAAAGGACCAGAGTGAAGCTTGTTCCTGCAGCGGTCAGCCCCCCACCCCCCACTCACTGGCATGCAGCTCGTCTCTCTTGCAGCCCATCCCCGAAACTCACGGGGAACAGCCCGCACATTTCCATCCCAACGTTTTCCTACCGTATCCCAAGCCTCTGGTGGACCGTGAGCCTCAAGAGAATACACATGGTTTCCTGGCCAAGTGCCTTGTGTCCAGATAGCAAGGGCTGCCAAATCCTTGGCTGCAGACAGGAGAGAGGTCCTGGGGAACCGGGAGAGGTGTCTGGGCCCCACATCCCACCCTGCTCAGCCAGTGCCCATGACAGGAGCCCTCACTCACACACTCAATTTCTGGGTTCCAAAGTTGGTGTCGGTTGGGGCTCTTTTGGCTATGGGTGACAGAAGTCAAAATTGTTTCTGCAAAAAGGCGGTATTTATTGGGAAGGTGTGGGAATCTCCATGGAGCAGCCCAGACGCAGGAAAGGCGGAGGGAGACAGGGCTTCCTCTCATCTTTCTTCGGCAGGTCCCCTCCGAGTGGCGAGAAACGTGGGCCCGACAGCCCCGAGCTTCAGGCCTCACCGAGGTGCCCACACAGCGCAGTCCCTTAGGAGCTGCCTGAACTCAGTGCCAGGTCTACCCTAGGCCGATTCCGTCTGGATGCCCGGGGTGGAGCCTGGGCACCAGGTCCCCGGGTGACTTGAAGGCAGGCAAGAAGTGCTGCATTATAGCTTCCAGCCCCCAGACAGACGTGTCGTTCTTATTCATAACTCGAGGGCCGGGACTCTAAACCCGTGCAGGGTCAGCTGCCCACCCCGCTCGCCAGAGGCTGCAGGCGACGGCCTCTCTTGAGGCAGCCTGTGGACGCGCAGCAGCTGCCTGCCCAGGGCCCTGCGCCCATAATCCCACAGCCCCTCCGCTGCTTGCTCCTCTCCTCCCATCCCTGACCCCCAGGGAGCGTGCCCGCCATCATCTTGTCAGACTTCCTTCAGGCCAAGCTTGGGGGAGAAGGCTGGGCTGCATCCTTGGGCTTTGGTGACTTGATGAGAGAGGTGGTCACAAGACAGGCGTTGGAGGAAGCCAGACAGAGCTGGCAGAGGAGGGCAGGGGGAAGGCAGGGGACAGTTATGGTCAGCTCTTTCCAGATGGCAGAGGGCAGTAGCCACTCAGAGACTCTGTTTGGGGTGGGTGAGGCCCAAGCACGAGGTGAGGTGCCGATCTGGGTGAATTTTCCCTATCTCCCTCTGAGGACATTTCCCCCTTCTATACTAACATGGTATCTGTACTTCAAGACCAAAAGCCCCTCCAGGCTGGCCCACACACTTCTGCATGAGGACGGGACTCCAGCCACAGTCCCAGGCAGCCTCAGACCACCTCTCCCTACTCTGGATGCAGGGCAGGGATGTGGTGGGACCTCAATAGACTGGAGAGGAGGAAGGGTGGGTGAGGAAGAAGGGGCAGCATTAGGGCACTTGCAACCTTGCTCAGGACAGGCTTAATGCCTGAAGGAGCCTAACATCCTTCTCCCAGTCCCTTCTCCACATAGCGAGCTCCTACAGTGTCCCCTCATTCTGGCTCTGAAGTCAGAGCCAGGCTGGGGAGTTTCCTGGAGCCCTGATCAGCACTGGATGTGCTGTGTAACCCACCCTGGAGGTCTGTCTCCCCATCTGTATGTGCAAGGACCCAGGGACCCATCGTAGCCATGCCAGGGACAGATCGAAGGACACCACACTCAAGACTGGATGTTCACTTCTCTTTCCAAAAAATACCAAACACACAGTCTAGGTGTGGCAGGGGGACAGTCGGGCTGGGGACCTGGACATTACACACCCAGGGGGCCCTTGGCGGAGGCGGACAATTTAACAACTGGTCTGAAAGTCAAAAGAGAGGAGAGCTGGTTAGTGGGGTGAGCAACAGGGCAGGGCAGGGGCTGTGGGGTTCAGGCCTAGGAGCAGGGACTGGCCAGTGTAATCAGACCTGGGCCCTCACAGCAGCCCAACCGGGGGCCCATTCCTGGGAGCAGGGGGTTATGGGGGAAGGACACATTCTGGCCTGGCCTTGTGTGTGGATATGCACGTGGTGCTGGATCTACTGGAAGAGCCTGAGACCTGAACTCAGGGACAGCGGGCCGAGCACATCTCTTGGTCTTTCTGAACCGTTTCCTCATGTGTTACATGGGGACATTCATCATCCTGGCACTGCCCCCTTCGTGGGGTTGCTGTGAGGAACCTGTCAGCCTGGGAAGGGGACTGTTGCCACCCCAGGGCAGGGGACGCCAAGGTCCACCTTTGTGGCCGTGTCCCCGGGGCCCGGCACAGCGTAGGCCCTCACGTAGCCCGGCAATGAGTAAATAGCGGCCCGTGAAAGTGACGACATCTGGGCTGGAAACGTGCTGGTGCCCGTGCGTGGTGCAGACGGGTCCCTGCCTGTACCTGGACGTGCACGTGCACCTGCGGGCTGAATCCTGCCTCTGGCCGCCCTCTGTCTGGTTCTGAGTCTCAGAGTGCAGGGTGGGTGCCTACGTGGGGACAAGCTGCTCAGTGCAGCTCGGGGATGCGCTGTGCCCTACTGGCCCCGCCCAGGGTGCCGCAGGGGACGGCAGAGTGCAGGGCTCAGACGTACTCTCGCGCAGCAGCCGAGGGGCCGGGCCGGTAGGGCTGCGGGCTGCTGTTGGTTCTCTCGGGCTCCGGGCATGTGCAGCAGAGGAAGGAGCCCCCCAGCATGGCCAGGCCGGCGGAGGCCCAGCCCACGAACAGGGCCGAGCCGAACTCGTACCTGCAAGAGGTAGGGAGGATGCCTTCAGGGGTGGCTGCAGGCCCTCCCTGTCCCGGGGCTCCCCCCTCCCAAGGGGCGTGCAGGGTGTGGGGAGCTGAGATCAGGGGCCTCCCAAGCCTCTCCAGTCTCTCTGGATAAGTTCAGATGAATGCCCCCCATCCCCCCTCACCGACATCACCCAGCACAGCCGCATCACCCAGCGTGACCCAGGCCCACGGTGGCCCGCTCTGCGTGCGTACTCGGGTCCCTTTCCTCATCTGGCCGGAGGAGGGCGTCCAGGGGGGCCGCCGAGTGCCACGGGGAGGAGCAGGGCAATCCTTGCCATCTTTCTCTTGGTCACCCTCTGACCCACAGAACTCCCAGCCTGGGCTCCCTGCTCTCCTCTGGGGCACGCGGGCCCCTCCACCTAGTGCCCGTGTCCCCCGCCTCCTGGCCTCTCTGCAGCGCCCCCAGGACTCCCGCCTCCATGCTTTTGCCTGAGGTGCCGCCCTCCTGGAGGGACCCTGTCTGTGCCTCCTGTGCTCCGCTCCTCTGCCTTAAGGGCCCACTTCAGATGCCACCTCCTCCCAGGGTCTTTCCCTGACCCCTTGTGCCTGACCCTGACTCTCACTGGATGGCCATTCAGACACCCCCCCCACCCCCCACCCCCGGGCTTGCCCAAGCTGAAGGGAGCGCCTGGAGGTCAGAGAGCGCGGGATTCCTCCATGGCTCAGCACAGGGCCAGCATACTGGAGGCCTTGGGAAATGTTGAAGGGATAAGGAACGAGTGCCAGGCTGGTGTCTGTCTCTGAGCTGAGCCGCCTGTTGCTTGGAGATCTTTGTGGCTGGAACTGCCAGCCCCAGGGAATAAGCCCCATGCCTGAGGTCTCCTTTTTCTCCCTCACCACACCTCTGCCTTCTCCAGGGAGCCTTCCAGACTGCAACAGCCCGAGCATCTTTTCCTATTCTCCCTCCACTCCGGGGCCCAAGGTCTTTTGGGATGTCTGGGGTGGAGACTGTCCCATTCTCTACTGTGGCAAGCTGAGATGGGAGGTTGGAGCCAGGTGGGCCCAGGCTTTTCACAGAGCCCCCTCTTCCGCCCTCACGCCCTCGGCCTTACTAGTCCTGGTCATGCTAACTCCTAAATATCTCGGAATGTATTTTTCACTGCTAGCCTCTAGCCCCAAGGCCTGCTTTAGACCTTTGCGCTTTACTGGTCTTATCTCCTCCCCACCACGTTGCATGCCACAGCCAGGATTGTTGGCTGCCTTCCGCCCCAGGATGGGGAGCCAAATCTTCCTATGGCCGTAAGGTCCCCCCACATCTGCTCTTACCACTTCTCCAGTCTCCATCTCCCAGCCCAAAGCACCTGCTGCCTTCTGCGGGAATCACAGCAACGGGGTTGCTGAGTGCTCTCCAGGGCCCTGGCATTGTGCTAAGTCCTCTCCGCGGTATCTCATTGAGCCCTCACAACCACGTGTGAGCTGGGTCCTTGGGTCCCAGCTCCATTTTACAGGGAGGAGACCAGGCTCAGGAAGATAAAGGAACTTGAGCTTTCACACAGCAAGCACACACAGAGCTGGGATTTAAACCTGGATCCGGGTTGCTTAGCCCCTGGAGCGCCCTCCACAGGCCTCCTGCCCCTTCAGAGGGCCGAGCCACACCCTGCCTGGCTCCCCGCTCCAGAGCTTCTCAGTGGCGACACCCAGTGCTCATCCCCTGTTTCTCCCTCCAGGTGCCCTGCTGGACAAAGGCAGTGGAGCGGGAGGCCCAGCTTGTCCCCTGGTCCAAGCCGTGCCCTGGCACTCACCTGGCATTGATTGGTGTGCTGGGGTTGAAGAACTCCTGGGTCACCAGGGTGGCATACCACGAGACGGCTGTCAAAGTGCAGAGGCCTAAGGACAAAGGAGGGAGTGCTCAGCCCTTCTCTGGCCCCAGTCGGCCACCCAGAGTGGGGCCACCTGCCACGACCGAGATGGTGGAGAGGGAGCCAGGGACACTCACCTGCCAGGAGGAAAAGGGCACCCCCAGAGATGGCGATGCGGCTCTTGGCAATGGGGTTGCTGTCTCCAACCCGGGTGCACTTCATGCCAACCACACTGAGGACCATGGCCACAAAGCCCAGGAGCACGGCCACCACCATCAGGGCTCGGGCTGACTGGATGTGACCTGGGCAGGGCGGGAGGGACTGAGTAGGTGGTCAGAGAAGAGGGGAGGGGGGTAGGAGGAGCGGCAGGGTAGTTTGAGTTCTCTCGTCTGCTGCTCTTTGGCAGGTGGCCTCCCTTTGGGGCCTGGCCCACCTTCTCCCAAGCAGTAGGGGTCAGTTCCTCCTGGGGCCTTGCAGATTCAGCAGAAGAAAGAACGAAGGGTGTCCGAGACCCAGCTCGTCCCAGGTTGGCTCTCGGGCAGGGACGCCCTCTCTATCGGTCATTCTGCCTCCTGGTCACCTTCCCCTCTGCCCTCTGAGTCACCCACGGCAGGTATACACCTGCACCCAGGTCAGTCCTGGACCTCAGGCAGCTCAGGGGATCTGGGTCCCTGAAGGAGCCAGGTGATCTGCCTGGATGGGCATGGGGAAGGGGGGTCGTGTGATAGCTGCCCGACTCAGGCCTGTGGGGCCCTGGGCAGAGGGTGGGTGGGCTGGCCCTGAGCCAGGGACAGAGCTTCAGTGGCCCGTTTACAAGCCAACTTGTCAGGCTCAACCCCGCACCCCAGGAGAAGGAGAGGGACCTACGTGCCCAAACGCCATGTGCACAGGCCTGTGCGTAGTGTGGGTCGGTGCACCCAGATGGGGGCATGCGTGTCTAGGTGCAGGCCTGGCACGAAGGTGTGTGCGCGCCGTGTGTCTGCATAGGGAGTATGGGGAGAAGCGGAAGGGAATGAGACTCTTTGAGTGCCACGCACCCCTCTCAGCTAACCCTGCCACAGTCCTGTGCTCTCCTCTACAGATGAGGACAAGAGAACACAGAGAAGGGGTAGTGGCTCCTTTAAGGTGAGCTGGGATCGTGGCTGCCAGAGCCAGAGCCCCTGCCCTCCACGGAGCACCGGAGCACCGGGCTGGCCTGGATTTTCTAAACGCACAGGGATAGGGGCTGGAGAATGAGGCCCAGCGCAGGTGGCAGGCTGTGGGCAAGCCTCCTCCAGACTCCCCCCTTCCCCCACATCCCACCTCCCCCCCACCCAGCCGGTGGGAGGCCTACCTTCCAGGGCGAGCAGTGAGTCGTAGAGTTTGCACTGCACCTGCCCCGTACTCTGGGAGGCACAGGACATCCAGAGCCCTTCGTAGAGGCCCACGGCCGTGATGATGGCGTCGCCCGCATACGAGGACTGCTTCCACTGCGGGAGGGCTGTGCTGGCGATGATGCCCACCCAGCCACCCAGGGCCAGGAAGTAGCCCAGGAGCTGGAGGCCTGAGTTGGCCATGGCCCAGGGGAGGGGAGGAGGGGGCTGGAGGTCCCAGGGCTCAGGGCCGGGCCAGGGTCCCTGGGGAAGCTGGGGTCATGGCCAGGTGAGAGGAACAACTGGGTGGGGGGTGAGGGAGCAGCGAGTGGCCAGAGGCTGAGAAGGAGAGGTGGCAGCCCAGCAGCGGCAGCGGCAAAGGCAAAAGCTCTGGGCTCTAGAATGCAGGGGGAGGCCGAGGGGCCGGGAAGGCCAGGGGCCCGCCCACAGCAGCTGCCTGAGCCAGGGCAGGGTCCCCAGCAAAGCTCCTGCCAGCCCCCTGGGGGTGGAGGGTGGGGCCCTGGCCCAGGTGGGTGCCTCGGCCCCGCCTCCCAGGGAAAGAGAGGGGAGGGGCTGGGAGGAGTGACCCTGCTTGCCCTCAGGGCCTTCCTGCGGGGGAACCCCCTTTAGCAACCGTGCACATGTCCTACAATTTTAATTCCTGCCCCAGCACCAGCCCTGAGATGATGGACTTTGCTGTTGCTTGGCTGACCTGCCCCTTGGGTTTTCTGTCCTCTGTAGGACAGAAAGGAAATGGAATCCCACTTTGCGTCAGGTAAGACTAGAGTTAGACATCAGAGAGAACTTTCTGGAGAGGGCTCTGAGGCCAGATCCAGATGTGGAGAGACTGGGCTGGGGAGGGGATGTTGCGGAGAGGGAATCCCGGGTTCTGGGGGTAGGGGGGAATATGTATCAAAAACAGGGGAGGCCAGGCCAGGGAATATGCACTGTGGGGTCTGAGATCTGAGGGGGGCAGAAGAAGGACCCCATCAAGGCTGGGCCAGACCTGGCTGCCAGCCAGCAAGGGGCCTGGTCGGGGAGGTGGGAGATAGGACTGACCTCCTGGCATCAGTCTGAAGGAAGGCAGACTGTTCAGCCCCGTTAATCCCCTTGCTGGCTGGTTTAGCAGCCCCTGCTGGGGCCGGAGGCACGGGGCCCTGGCCTCCAGCTCCAGAACAGCCTGGCGGGGAGCCGTGGCCTCTGCACATTCCTGGGGTTCAGGCTGCCCCTCCTAGCTCCCCACACTCCCCTCCTCTCTCCCATCCCAGCTCAGCCCTCTGGAACAGGGGAATGTTTAACTCTCCTCGAGCTCATTAGCAATCCCCTCACGTTCAGTTTGGCCCCGTGGGCACCGCCAGGCGTGGGTGCAGGGGGAATGCCACAATCTTGCTCCTACTCTGGCCAGCGCCCCGCCTCCTGGCCGCCCCCTCCATCCCCAGCGGCCCACCTGCCTTTCCTGGACCGCACTGGGGAAAAGCAGGGTCCTGCCGTGGACCCCCCCACCCCCACCCGCAGGCTTCCTCCCCCACAGCCCGGCCCCCCTCCGCAGGGACTCGTCCCCAGCCTGCTCGCTCCCTCACATTCTTCACGTGGCTATGCAAACGAGAGGGTGCCAGGCACTGCTCAGACAATGGCTGCCCTGTGCACCCGCCCAGGGCGTGGGCCCCTGGTATGGCCTGCAGCTCCAGCAGCTGGGGGCAGGGGTGGGCACTGCTGGCCTGCAGTTCCAAACCCCAGGCCCCCTCTGTGCCTGGACAGCCAGGGCCACGTGGATCCATGGACACACAGACCTGCTTCCTGGGACACCACGAGGGTCCCAAACTCAAAGCTGTTGTAGAGAAGTCAGGGTGGGTTGGGATCCCGTTTCTACCGCAGACAGTTCGGACACAGCACGATCCAGGGAAACAGAGGACATCGCCGGAGCCCAGAGCAGAGACTTCTGGGGATGAAGTGAGCATCCTTTCTGCGCCCAGAACCATCTAGTCCTCAGGGCAGCCCTCTCCGCCCCAGTGGAGGCAGGCCCTCCACTGACAAGGAGCCAAGGTGGAGAGGTAGCCTACCCTGGGCGAGGACGCAGCAGGTCTGTGCGCTAGAGCCACATGGACCCCACACCCTGCCTCTCTGAGGAGGACTCTGATCAATGAGGGGGCCGAGAGCCAAAGAGGGGAAGTGAGCCACTTAGGGTCACATAGCAGTCTCCAAGAGCAAAGTCTGGGGGTGCTGAGGCCTCGGATATACGGGGATGCCTATACACCCCTCCGTCCAGGGCATCCCTCCCCCGTACTGGGGACCCAGAGCCACTTTGTGGTCCAGAATGAGGCTCACCTCCCCTCTGAAGCTTTTCTGTGTAACCCTCCTCTTTGTTACTTGAGGTTTCAAGACTGCTCTACCAGAATGTTCTCTCCTACCCTGAGGGCCTTCCCTCACCAAGGTTCCAGCCTTTTGGAATCCAGATCCTGCTCCTGGGTGGGGTACGCTGCTACACCTGCAGTCCAGTGACTCCCAGGCCTGTGGGGAAAGCAGGAACACTCAGGGCCCCAACTCAACCTCCATCAGGAACTAATTAGAAACTGCCCTGGGGTGCCACACGTCCCTGCTTAACAAGCGCTTTCACTTAGGTTACAAGGCTTCTGGCTTTACCTCTGCCACCAAAAAGCTGTGTGACAGGCAAGTCCCTTAGCCCCTCTGAGATAAAATAGGAATAATAGCACTGGCCTGTCTAGTTCATCGTGGCGGGGGTGGGGTGGGGGGGTCGCAGGGATCAAATCATAGGTAAAAGTACTTTTGGAAAACATAACATGTCTGAAGAAATGTGGCTAATGAAAGCTCTTCTGAAAGACTCCCACCTGGGCGAGACCCCCAACCCCACCCCCCGCCTTTGCCCTCTCGTCCTGGGCGGGGTTGGCTGCCTGTGGCTGGAGACCCACAGCCATGCTGTGCCCAGCAGTACCTGGCAGAGAGCCCTGCTTAGCAGATATGTGTTGATCATTGACTGGTTTGGGGATTAAATGTTTCTGCCTTCCTCCCCGTGAAACACTGGAGCTGTTCCCCTGGCCCTCTCCCACTGCCAGCCAGGAGGGCCTGATTCATTCGGCTGCCATCCAGCACATCCTCAGCAGCCGCCACCTCAAGTGTTGGGGGCTCAGGAGGTGGTGCCGGTCTTCCTTCCCTGCCACTGAGACTCAGGCTCTCCTGTGGAAACACAGGCTGGGAATGGAGAGGACTTGCTTCCGGCCACACAACCAGGAAGTGAGGGGGTCCCCACACTTCACCCAGGGGCCGGGAGGGTGTCTCTGCAACACGTGTGGCTGTTGGTGGTGCCCTCTCCTCCCCAAACAACGCTGAACACAGGCTTTCTTTGATACCCTTGCCGAGAGCCCTGCCAGCGGCCTGAGGTGCCAGAGACCAGCTCCTTCCAGGTCTGTATCTCCCTCCTGTCAGCTGGGTTGTCTCCCATCCCTGCTAATGCTCCCATGATGCCATCCCTTCATCTCAAGCAGACTTTTTGCCCGGGCTCGGCCAAGCAGTCACAGCCAGCACCCTGCCATCACCCCTCTGCTTCCTGGACAACCAGTCCTCGCTCCTAATTGTGTGCACTTTTCCTGGTTCTCTGGACGGTGAAAACATTTGGCCTTTCCTGACAATCGGCTGTCTCTGTGTGGTTGGCATACAGTGAGATTGTATAAAGGTCATCATCTGCCTTACTGTGGAAACTTCTGGAGGACCAGAATCAGGCCGATGTAGTTTTCTGTTCCGTTGGGTCTCCACTACATGCTAAGCATGGTGCCAGGTGCATGAGGAGCATTCCCTCCTTACTCCTGTCAAGCATCCTGGGTGGTAAGGGCCCTGGTCCCACGTTACTGGGGAGGACACGCACTCTGAGGTCGCATGACTCCCAGGGTGGAAGTGAGCTTCGCCCAGCCCAGCCTGTGGGCAAAGCTCATGTTCCATCAGTGTGTCCTCCCTCTCTCCCTATGGTGAGCGCGTCACCAAACAGGATACGACTGCCAGTGACTGGCGGAGCAGTGACCGCCCCTTGCCCTTGAGCACGCTCACATGAGGCTGTGTCCCAGCTTAAGAGCAGCTGCTCCGCCACGTCACGTCTCCCGCCAGCTCATCCCGATGCCCCCACGTAGAGGTGAGCTCCTTCCTGAGAAGAGCTATCTACACCCGCCATCCCCACTTCACTCTCTTCCCCTTCCTGCGAGGTGCTCCAGCCCACCTTTCATCCACACCACCTCTCCAGAGTGTCTGTTGCCAAGCTATCACAGATCTCCATGTCACCTGGTCCCGAGTGGCTCCTCAGTTCCCATCCGCTCAGCCTCTCAGCACGACTGCCCCCTGCTCACCCCTCCTCCGGGAGCCACTGCCATCGGCCGCCCGGGGACGCGGTCCCTTTCGGTTCCCCTGCTCGCGGCTGGCCCCCCATCCTCTGTTGGGTCCCGCCGCCCCACCAGGCTCAGTCTTCTGCCTCTTCCTGTCTATGCTGACCTCAGCCTCCCTGCTTTGAACACCGTCCACGGCCGTGATGGCTCCCGAAGTTTTGGCCCCTCCCTCTTCCTCTCCCTAAACTGTCCAACCGCCTCATTGGCATTTCTGCTTCGAGGCCCAACAGGCTCCTTGAACTCCAGCGTAACACTCGTAACACCGGGCTCCCGGTTCCATGCCCAGCGTCATCTCTCGACAGTCTCCCTGTCAGGGGGAAGTGGCTCCATTCTTCCAAGTGCTGGAAGCCTTCATGATGTTCCATGATGTTCCTTCTTCTCACACCACCGACCCACCAGCAACTCCTGTGGGCTCTACTTCAAAAATGGGTCCAGAACCTGATCGCTTCCACCACCTTCACCGCCGGCACCCTGATCCACATTACCCTCCCCTCCCCCACTGAGGACTGCCGCAGTCTCTTCATCTGGTCCTTGCCCCAAAGCCCCTCCTCCACATACACCCTTCACCGAGGCCTTGGCAAGGTCAGCAGATGCTGTCACTCCTCCAAGGGCTTCTGTCTCACTGAGTCACGGCCCAAGCATCCACGGTGACCGATGAGACCCGTCTCATTGGCCGTCCTTCTTGCCTACTCTGTGCTATGTTGGCCTCCTTGCCCTGCCCCTGCCTCCTCTGGGCCTGACTCGCTTTCTTTCCTACCTTGAAAGGTCACACACACATGCGGGAGCACATGCACACACGTTTACACGTTTGTTACCTGTCTCCCCCCACTAAAATAGAAGCTCTGTGAGGCCAGGGACTTGTTTGCTACTGTATTTCCAGCACAGGCACTTCGCTGGCGCTCAGGACATCACTCCTGGTTGAGTAAATACATGAGAACTCAGAGTGCAGGTTCCCAAACTCCATACCCCACAGCATCTCAAGCCCAGGAGGAGAGACGGGCTTTTGGCCAGGGGAGCCGTCTGCTCCTTGTCTCCCGGAGGTGTGCGTTGTCCTGCACACGAAGGCCCTGAGGTACGGACACTCTGAGGCCAGACGGCAGAGCAGGACGCATGTGGCTGACATGGAGGCATCACGCCAGAGCACTGCTGACCAGCTGGTCGTTGCCAGAGAGGGATTAATAATAATCCCTACCATTCATCCAGAGCATTCCAGTGTACGAAGTGCTGTCACAGCCGATACCGAACCCGGGCCACACAACTGCCAGGAGGTGGGCAGAGCTAGCACCGGGGTCCCCATTATACGGATGACAGCTCTGAGGTTAAGTGTCTGGCCCACGGCTGCACAAGAAGTGGCCGAGCCGGGCCCTGAGCCAGGCGTCCCCACACGGCACTGGAGCTGTATCCTGCCCAGAGCAATCTTTATCAAGTGAAAGTTCTACAGCAGGTGGACATATTTCTACCCTCCGAATAAACTACTGAGTAAAAAAAAAACCCACAAATCATTTATTCTTTGGTTGTCTACACAGACACTTAAATACCGTAGTGCTGTCATGTGGCTGCCTGTGCAGGCCTCCAGGGGCGGCTCGGGGCCTGCGTCCTGAGCCCACAGCCGGGTCCAGAGGAGAGAGGGCCGTCCTGCCATATCCACTTCGGGGAGCAGTAGCACCCTGCGGATAGCCGTGAGCAGGGTCCCATTGGCCGGGCAGCAGACGGAACCTTCTCACTGCTCCGCAGCCCCCAGGGGCCGGCCGGTCCAGGGTGCAGACGTTTACTCCAGGTGGGTCTGGCCACCCACCCACAGTGAGCCGGACGCTGTCAGAGCTCATCCCTGCGCCCCGCCTCAACGCCAGAGAGAGACTCCTCGACGGGCTGGGGGGGCCCCTCCTGGGGGAGGACCATCTCTTCGGGGTTGAAGAGCATCTTCACCAGGTCATCCGCCTGCACCCTGTCCTACAAGGACAGACCCGCCTATTCAGAGAGGCCTCGGGACCAGGCACTCCCCTCTCTCAGGCGCTACTCGCCCGAGAACAAGAAAGTCTTCCTCCCTGGCTTCTGAGCTCCTCTCCTTCCCAACAGCTCCCCCTCTCTGGGCGGACAGCTGGGGTGCTGCCCAGCCAGGGAGTCAAGCACCAGGACCGTCCCCGGTCCTGGCATCCCTGACCTACAGCCCCGTTTACAAGTAAGGAAGAAGGGCCGGGGAGGACAAGGAGACGTGGCCACGGTGACACATCGCTGGAGGGAGGGGCCTCTGTGGACTCGAGGCCTGGGACTCTTGTCATGTCTAAGCCACTGGCAATGAGACGGGAAGGTGGGAGCAGAACCCGAGCCCTTCCAGGAACAGACCACAGCGGTACCAAGTGCTCTCACCCGCTCGCTGTGCCGGGCGTCCAACGTGAACCACAGGGCGATGGCACAGCGCTGGCCTCTGGTGACAGCCCTCACTCCATGCGGGTTTTCGGTGCCTGAAGAGAACCCCACAGCCCTTCCGCACTGGGGCTGTACTTCTGCCTGAAGGAAACACAAAGTGTGGGGTGGTGGGGTGGTACATGGGATGCAGACTGTAACCTGTCTTCAGAAGGGACACGGGATCATCAGGGTCCGGGATCAAGGGTGGTTCCTCAGCCTGGTTTCCCAAAGACCAGAGCTGGAGAGGTGGCCACTCAGAGGAGTAGGTGACACATCTCAAAGCCACCCACCCCCCCCCCCCCCCGGCTTGAGGAGGGGAGCCCTGGCCGCTGAGCCCATGGTGCTTGGGCGTTTCTGTCTCCCAGGGATGGGGACAAGGGCATACTCACTGTCACAGTCTTGGCGTCTAGTTCAGTGAAATAGAAGGTTCCTCCATCGAAGTCTCCATTTAGATAAAGAATAGCACTGGGAACAACAGACAGTGTCTTGCCAAGGGCCTCCTCCTCCTCCCCCCCTCCCTTCCCCTCCCTTCCCCTCCCTCAACAACCCACAGCTCCAGTTCCTTCATCTCCAGGTGCTCTCAACCAGCAGCTGGAGGATGGCTTCATGGAAAGAGAGCCTTCTAGACCCTTCTCTGAAGCCTCAAACATGACCCCAGCCTTCCCACCCCTCTACCCTCACTCCAGAGAACCCGCTGTCCTTCTCATGACACCACACTGGAATGACTCCCTAACTGTCTGACCTCCTAGCCAGAGGGCGTGGGGATAGGCATTGGATTCTGGGGACAGCTGGGCCCACAGCTCCGTGTGCGTGTGTGTTGGGGAGGAGGACAGCTGTCACCTGTAGTCCCGGAAGGTGTAGGCGGGGGGCTCCTTGATGCATACGAGGGCCTCGGCGTTCAGGATGCAGTTGTCCACGTGGACTGGGTGGCTGCTGTCCTTCCTCTCAGCCTGTGCCTCTGGGGCCGGGGTAACGCACATTAACGCGGGGACACCTCAGGAGACACTGCAGCTCTCCTGTTGGCATGGGGGGGTACTTCCCCAAATGTGTCTGGGTCTATGGAAATGGCCAATGAACTAGGGGGGGGGTCTCTGGCTCAGCCACCAGCCCAGAGGCCAGGACAAATCTGCAGGTTTCCCAGGAAGGTTCTTGGTGGGGCAAACAGGTGCAGCACGTAGGGTCAGGAGGCTCTAACCAAGGGGCAGGTCCTGGGCTGAGCTGCACGACCCCAGCTTTCTGGCCACAATACAAAACAGGAACCCCCAGGTAAGTAAAAATGAGGAGTCAGGAGGGTGGCAGGATGCAGGCACGGTACGGTGAGACTCCATATGCAGTGGGAGACAAGGTGAGGACGGCATGGAGGGGGAACAGATAGGAGCAAAGGTAAAGAGTTAGCAGGGTGCCTGGGTGGCTCAGTCGGTTGAGCGTCTGACTTTGGCTCAGGTCATGATCTCACGGTTAGCGGGTTCGAGCCCTGCGTGGGGCTCTGTGTTGACAGCTCGGAGCCTGGAGCCTGCTTCAGATTCTGTGTCTCCCTCTCCCTCTCTCTCTCAATCAATCAATCAATCAATCAATCAATCAAAAGGTAAAGAGTTAGTCTCAGTAGGGCTTTGCAGGTGGAGGAGCCATGCAGGAGGAAGGTCGTGAAAGAGAACAGACGGCACGTACTCTAGGACGCCAGGCAAGCACGCACATCACACGGAGCCATCGCCCCCAGCGCAAATGTCTGGCATGCCCTGAGCAGGCTGGTGGCCCTGTCAGGTCACCATAGATTCCTCCTACTTGTCCCCACCTGTGCAGCCAGTCATCAGGCCCTGTCCCTCCACCTCCTACACCCCCCTCGTGTCTTCCCTTCTCTTTACTCCCAACACCACCTGCCAGCTCTAGGCCTTTGTCCTCACCCACCCAGGTCACGGCTGACCGGCTTTCCTCCCTCTGGCTTGATCCATGCCCTCCGAATCTCTCAACACAAAGCAGCAAAACTAACCTTGTAAAAAAGAGGTCTCACCGAGTCCTTCCTGCTTGATGACTCTTCCCGGCTTCCCACTGCCCATGCCCCCAGCTTGGGATGCCGTGACACATATAGTTGTGTATCTGACACATTCCTTTGGGTGTGTCCAGATTTTGATAGAAATCCAAACCTTCCGGGGGGAGTAAAGCTCTCTAATCCCTACCACCTAGCCACAGCGCATCAGTGCGGAGAGCCTCTGAAGGCTGTGGCACGACAGATCTAGCTGTAGGCCACGTGTGACCCCCGCCCCCCTCCACAGGCACTGGCCATCCCTCACCCCTCCTCAGGACAGCAAAAGGGATAGAAGAGAGGGCGAGTGGGCAAGGAATGACCTTGAATCTGCTCTGACTTGGTTTTTGTTTTGTTTTAAAGATTTTATTTTTAAGTAATCTCTATACCCACTGCAGGGCTTGAACTTACAATCAAGAGTTGCATGCTTGGGGTTCCTGGGAGGCTCAGTCAGTTAAGCATCTGACTTTGGCTTAGGTCATGACCTCACGGTTTGTGAGTTCAAGCCCCGCATTGGGTGAGCTTGAGTTTTGGGCTCTGTGCTGGCAGTGCGGAGCATATGTGGGATTTTCTCTCCCTCTGGGATTCTCCTCTCTCCCTCTCTCTGCCCCTCCCTCACTTGTGCACTCTTTCTTTCTCTCAAAAAAAAAAAAAGAGTTGTACGCTCTCACTGAGCCAGCTGGGTGCTCCTTAATTTTCCTTGATTTATAAAATTAGATCTCTCACAGATTTGGTATTTAACATGTGGTGACAGAGAACTTGCAACTTAGCTCATGATTGATCTACACCCCTGTACGTCCAACACCACTGCTGAGAACCAATGGCCTACAGGATGAAAACCAAGTCCTGAATGTAGTTCTCCATAATCTGGCTTCTGAAGGCCTCCCCGGTCTTATCTGACTACCCCAACTTCACCCCCACTCCCCAGAAACGGCCACTTTCTTAGCCCCACCACCAGGTTGTCCAATGCCTGTCCTCATTTGCACATGCTGTTCTCTCTGGCTTAAACAACCTCTCATCACCTGCGCACTCCACAGCTCCTATTCATCCTGCACAACTGTCATCACCTCCTCTGGGAAGCCCTCCTGTCCTCCCAGTTGACTGTAACTTCCTGGGCTGCACTGATCGCACTGGGCTGCCACTTTCTGGTTCCCCAACTAGGATGAAAAGGACCTTGTCCTGTTCCTCCCCACGTCCTCGGCACCAATGCCAGGGCACAGAGCGTGTGCAGTGAGAGCGGCAGGGATGGAGAAGGCCCACCTTCGATGGCGGTGCGGCACACCAGGTGGGAGTAGGAGAAGTAGAGGGGGGTGTCCAGGCGGAAGTAGGACTCCATGACGCGCCGCACCTTCTCGGTCACGTTGTAGTACAGGTGGGCGCTCTGCAGGGGAACCTTCCCTTCCTGTCCCAGCTGCCAAGGAGACCAGTGGTCGGCTGCCCTGAACGCCCGTCTGTGGGCTGACGGGACCCACCGAGGCAACAGGCCCCCCTCCCTGTCCCTCGCCCAAAGTGCCAACGCTGCACCCACGCACAACGGCCCCCCAGTGTTACACCCGCCCCTCCTCCACCCGTCTCTTTATGAACAGTTTGTGCAGCCCTTCAGAAAGCACTCTCCTGGCTCTGGACACCGGTCAGTCTTGCTGCCTCGCTCTGATCACACTGAGTTTACTAGCCAGGACTCAACAGTCCACCTCCCTCAACTTAATTCATCCTGTGACAGGCAGACACCTTCACCTTTCCTGCCTCCACCCCCAACTCTCCCCTCTCCCAAAGCCTGAGCGTCCCCTCTCCCCATCCCCCACACTCTAGAACACTGAGTATTGGGTTTACCTTGAGGGCCTTGAAGACAGTGACTCCATAGAACTTTTCACTGGGGGTGTGTGGGGAGGTCTGACCCCGGTAGCCATCTCCTGAGGTCGCTGCTGCCTACAAGGCCCAAAACACAGGACGTAGACAGGGCAGCTGGGGTGGTTAAGGGTGAGCAGTGAGGGGCACTGGTGCAGGGGAGGCTGGGCCTTGGGGTGAAGGCGCGGTCACCGGGTTTCCCTTACGTTGGTAAGTCTCTGCAGCTCTCGGCACTCATCATCGGAGATGACACCATCCATCACCACCCTCTGGGAACCATTCAAGACTTTGGAGTTCATGGTGAGACTGATGCCTTCGTAGAGCAGGGGGCCACCTGCAAAGCAGTCATGAGACTGGGCTGAGACCTGCAGCAGTTCTGTCCAGACACACTCCATTGGATGGGAATAGAAATTCCAGGTGTTTCCAGGTCGCCAGAGAAACCTCGTACTCGGTCACTTCCAAAGGTGGGGTGGCCAGGAGGACAGAACTTGGAGCTGACAAGACAGAAGAGCCAAGTGCTAGTCCTGGCTCCCCTCCCAAACAGTTGTTGGTTCTTGGGCCTTTGCCAATAAGGAAACATCACCAACACATTCCTAAGACCATGAGCCCCAGAATCAGAAAGAACATGCTTAGCTGTGTGACCTTAGCAAGTTACTTAACCTCCCTGAGCTCTAATTTCCTCATCTGGAAAATAGCATCTACCTAAGTCTGATGCTTGTTTGATGTCAGAGAACAACAAGGCAAATTAAAAACCTAGCACAGGGGCGCCTGGGTGGTTCAGTCAGTTAAGCGTCTGACTTCAGCTCAGGTCATGATCTCACAGTTTGTGAGTTCAAGCCCTGCGTTGGGCTCTGTGCTGACAGCTCAGGGCCTGGAGCCAGCTTCTGATTCTGCATCTCCCTCTCTCTCTCTCTCTCTCTCTCTGTCCCTCCACCACTCACACTCTGTCTCTCTCTCTCTCTCAAAAATAAACATAAAATTTTTTTTAAAGGGGAGCAGCTAAACTAGCCGCCCCGTTTCAAAAAACAAAAACAAAAACAAAAAAACGAGCACAATCCCTGGCACATAGTTAATGCTTGAAACTTTAGTTCCCATCACATCATTGTCACCAGCAGCAGCGGTATTTATTTACAATGGGGACTTCCATCTGCCCAACCCACCCCCCAGGCAGTTATGAGGATCCAAAGAAACAATAGAGTGAAAACGAAGGAATGCGGCGCCAATTCTTTTCATATGCTAATCTTGTTAAATTAACCACTGTCAACTTAAGCCACAGCAGAGCAAAGGCCAACCTTCTCTTCTATTTCTTGTGGCCTCCCTCCATGCTGGGGACCCACTGGAGACGCAATTCAATTCCATCTATTTACTGAGGCTGCACTGTGTGCCCGGCCCCCGCGGGTCTCACACCTGAAGGTGGCACCTCTTCCAACAATTATGCACACGGGCAGACCTCGTGCAAGCACAGAGAAGGCTGCCAAGGAAGCTCAAAAGGAAGACGGAGGGGATCCTCAGGGCTGGGAGTTTAAGAAAGGCTTTGTGGACAGAGATGATGGGCGGGCCCTGGGAGGAGAGACAGGCTGGCAGATGAACAGAAGGTATAAGCAGGGGAAGAGCTCAACATGAGGTGAAAGGCGCAGGCAGGGTGGGTAGGGGCAAGGTCCTTGTATTTGGAAGACTGGTCTAGCCACGTGGTGGGGGAGGGGAAGGACAGACCAAGGAGGGACAGGAGTGCTCTGACAGCACCGGGGCCTGCAGCACCGGGAGAGGAGAGGCCTAGGGAGACAGGTGAGGAAAAGCAGTTTCAGTGCAGGTTGGAGGGGGCAGGCACGGGGGCAGAGCCCTCGGATCTGGAGGCTTGGTAACAGGGTACATGATGGAAGCGGTGTGTGTGTGTGGGGGGGGACAGGATGAGGTCTGTGCTGTAAACACTGACTGCAGTGAGCGGAACCAGCGTTGCAGTGACAACAGGAATCCTATCTCTTAACCAAAGACCAATCGTCAGTGCCCCTTCTGGGTGGAAGTCCTGGTGAGTTAAAAAGGGCACCAGGCGAGGCTAAGCCTGGCACAGGTCCTGAGGCTGGTCAGCTAGCGCAGGGACACCAGCTTGCTGCATACATGACAGCCGCAGACCCCCAGGCTCTGACCTCTCACCTTCCCGGGTCAGCCTGCTCACATCCAGCGACTCCTTGGTCTTCTCCTCCACCAGGGTCTCAATCTCCTTCATGAGGTTTCCGATCTCCTGGGAGATGCGGACGGCTGTTTCCCTTTCGGACCTGTGAGCACGGCCACCCTGAGCACTGTGTTCTGGGGCCGCCCTGGCTCCCACCCCAGCCTCCCAGCCTGGACCAGCCCACCCCCCTGCCAGGAGTTCACATCTGCCTGGGCTCAGGAAGCCTCGAGTGCCTCATCAGGCCGGTCCAGCCATGCAGTTTCTTCAGGGGCCTCACTTTTGTTTCTCTTGCAATCTTTTGGGAATCACCTCTTCTGGAGTCCATGAATCCTAAAAGCAGATCAGGAGAAAGATCAACACTGTAGAGCGACCTGCATCCTCCTCCAAGGTCTCCGTGCGTAGATTAGGGCCTACGGGAGGACCCGCCTCATCGCCTGCCTCCTCTCAGGAGGTAAAGCGAGGTGTGGGAGCCGGAGTCACCCCTGGCTGCCCAGAACTCCCCTTTGTCTTCCTCTGCCTCTCGTCCACAGGTTTCACAGATCCCATGTCTGGCTCAGGCCCCTGATGGTTTTTGCCCAGAGTCACACAGCTAGCCCCCTCACCCCCAGCTCCTGCATCCTGGCTCACCGGGTCAACAAAGGGAATTCCGAAAACATCGTAAGCGAAGAAGAGCAGTTCTTTCTCCAGCAGGCTGCGCTGTCGGTACTCCCGGGCACTCTGAGGAAAAGGAGTGGAAGGAAGGCCCTGGAACTCAGTCCTGTTAGCTCTGCAGCAGGGGTGGGGAGGGGGGAGTCCAACCCCACATTCTGCGCTGTTGCTCCCTGCGTGACCCGAGACTCTTCTCCCACTCCCACTAGTACTAGTGTGTCTGTTCTCCGGCACCTCTGTGCTCCGGGTTCCTCTGGCCTGGCGCAAGCAACGCCTCTGAGGGTGGCATAAGGCCCCCTGCTTCCCCCCATTTAAATCTCTGAGACAGGAAATCTGATGATTCTCAGGAGATGGGGAAATATTCCTCAAAGAAGGAGAGCTCTTTCTGGACTTTCATAGGGGTTCAATGCTGAGGCAGGAGACCTCGGTGCTCCGTGACCCATGTGTTATCACTTAACCTTTACAGCCACCTTTGAAGTTGACAGTATTCATTTTAGAGACAAAGACGCTGAGGAGCAGAGGGGATATGTGACTTGTTTAAGGTGACACTATAGGAAATGGAGCAGGGACCGACATTCAGACCCAGGTCTTCCCAATCCTGAAGCCCACGTGATTTTGGTTAGGCCGCTGCCTCCTCTCAGACTCTGAGCAGACCGGATCCCTCCCGGAGTCCCACGGCTGCAGCTACAACAGCAGGGTCTGGCCTTCCGGCCCTCCCCACACGTGCTCACAGAGAGGGCTTACCCAGGGCAGAGAAACTAAGTACCTTCCAGGGTCACATCTCTCCCTAGGTGCCCTGCTAGCCTCCAAGCAGCAGAAGGAGGAAAAGAAAAAAAAGAAAAAGAAGACACCATCAATTGAAAGAAAAGATGAGGGGAGTAAGGAAAGTGTTAACAAGACATCAATGAGTTCTACATCATCTATCATATTTACCCAACGGGGAGATGGAAATTTTCTCCTAAGGAGTTTAAGTGGTTCACCAAGTTCTAGATACCCAGCTAGGTGCGTTCTCCCATTTAACCCTCTCCCACAGCTCTATGAGGCTCCTAGGAAGCAAATCCCACTCCTATGTTTATTCACTCGGCAATGATTTGTGGAATATCAGCTATGAGACAGGAACTGTGCCAGCCCTGGGGTAACGCAGGGCCAGAACCGGGTCACCACCACCAGCCACAGGCCACTGTGTGAGTCAGCCCATCTCCTGGAGCCAGAATGTTCTCATCTGTAATGTGGGAGAATAGCGCCCCCTACCAGGGCTGCTGCGGTGATTAAATGAGATGATGGGTGTGAACCACACAGCACAGTGCGTGGCCTGGGACAGGGCTCAGCAAATGCTAGTTACCTTCTTTCCAGAAAGGAAAGTTCTAGTTAAAAGTGGTTTATTTTCTCCCTCTGCTCCAAACTCACTAATACGACTATAAGTGGAGGGAAAAGGGTCTTAACTGAACAAGACAAAGGCACCTGAAGCAGCACCCTCTCAAATGAGACGGTCCCCACCTAGTGGCCAAAGAGGACAACTACAAGGTCGGGTCTCCACAGGAGAGGGGATCGCAAGAGAAGGGTTATTTCTTTTTTTTTTTTAATTTTTTTAACGTTTTATTTATTTTTGAGACAGGGAGAGACAGAGCACGAACAGGGGAGGGTCAGAGAGAGGGAGACACAGAATCTGAAACAGGCTCCAGGCTCTGAGCTGTCAGCACAGAGCCCGACGCGGGGCTCGAACTCATGGACCGTGAGATCATGACCTGAGCCGAAGTCGGCCACTTAACCGACTGAGCCACCCAGGCGCCCCGGGAAGGGTTATTTCTATTAGAGACTCGGGATTCCAGAGCCAGGAAGGAAGAACCTTGCTTTTTTTCCTTCAGGGCAAGCTGGTGGCCCTACCTCACCATATGAGAATCAAATGAAACAAAAGCTGTGGAAGAATTTTTCAGACTAAATGCCACACACATCGGAAGAGTGGTAATTTTCAACAGCAAGCTCCGCAACAGCCACAATGGGAAGTTGGCTACTGCCTCATTCTCTGCCTCCTTCTCCTGGTGAACAGGGGAGAATTTAGCTACCTGGGGCTGGAGTACAGACAGGGCAGACCTGTGAGGAAAGCGCCCTGCTCCACCTGTATGTACCTGAGTTAGGTAGGCAGTACCACTCATGTATCTCCAAAGCTGGAAGTTTGGTTCTAATTCGATGGTAAGATGGAGCAGTGAACCATTCTGCCATCGCCGCCTCCTATTCCACCTAGCGAGTTCCTTCCTCCAGCCACTGCCTCCCTCGGCCCAGCAGCCCCCCTCTGCCTTGCCACTGTAACCCTGTACTGGTCTCCTGCTTCTAGCTTCTTCCTGTTCTGAGCCTTGCACCGTTTCAGCTGGTCGGGCTACTGTTTAAATCCCTTCGTGCACCCACCACTGTCTGCCTTATGGAATAGAGGCCAAGGTCCTGGGAAGGCACTCAAGATCCTTCAAAATCTGACCTTCCCAGGCCTCGTTGTCTGTAACTCCCCAGTATCATCTTCCATTTATGTGGGACAATCGTCCAGGTTGTTTGCACGTGCTGTTCTTCATCTAAAAGGCCCTTCCTTGCCTCATTCACCTGCTGAAGGCTTTTAAAACCAAATGTCAACGGCACTTCCTCTTGTGAAGCCTTCCATGACTTGTCAGTCGATTATTTCCTTTTTTTTTTTCGATTTGAGAGAGCGAGAGAGGGCACATCATCAGGGGAGAAGGGGAGAGGGAGAGAGAGAGAGAGGGAAAATTTGAAGCAGGGTCCACACTCTGCATGAAGCCCAATGCAGGTCTCGATGCCATGACCCTGGGATCGTGACTTGAGCCAAAATCAACAATCGGATGCTCAACGGACTGAGCCACCCAGGCGGCCCAGTCGATTATTTCTCTTCCATGATTCCACTACAGCTTGCATATGTATCCACTATTAGATTTACTACGGTATTCTGTAAATTTTGGATTAAATGCCTTTCTGTATCATCAGTGCCCTAAGGTTGTGCTTTAGATGGCATTCAAGGGGCACTTGGGTGGCTCAGTCGGTTAAGTGTCTGACTTCAGCTCAGGTCGTGATCTCACGGCTTGTGGGTTCGAGCCCCGTGTCAGGCTTTGTGCTGACAGCTCAGAGCCTGGACCCTGCTTCAGATTCTGTGTCTCCCTCTTTCTCTGCCCCTCCCCTGCTTGTGCTGTCTCTCTCTCTCTCAAAAGTAAACATTAAAAAAATTTAGATGGCATTCAAAAAGACACGAAAGTAATACATTATAGTGACTCTAGCTCAGGTTATGATCTCACGGTTCATAGGACTGAGCCCCATGTTGGGCTCTGTGCTGACAGTGTGGAGACTGCTTGGGATTCTCTCTCCCTGCCTCTCCTCTCTCTCTCTGTCTCAAAATAAATAAATATTAAAAAAAATTTTAATGTGTATTTATTTTGAGAGAGAGATACAGTGTGAGCAGGGGAGGGGCAGAGAGAGAGGGAAGCACAGAATCCGAAGCAGTCTCTGAGCTGTCAGCACAGAGCCCGACGTGGGGCTCAAACCCACGAACTGTGAGATCATGACCTGAGCCAAAGTTGGGCACTCAACCAACTGAGCCACCCAGGCACCCCATCAAAATAAATAAATATTTTAAAAATCCCACATGTGTAGCTATAAGAAATCCACAAAGTGCCAACAGCCATAAATACAAACATTTTGGTCTCTCTCCCTACCCAGGACCTGTAGGCCCATTCCTTGGGGGTAATTTGACGAACAATTTCTCATCAATCTGTCTAAAAAGTGTACAGTTTAAAAAATACCTATGTGTTTTAAAAAACACAAATAGGATAGAATATAACTACAGATCTCTTTTGTTTTCCTTACCTAAAACAGTCTCATGGAGACAATTTCACAGTGGTGCATAGTAATCTGCTCATGCAATAGGACAGATGTCTTGTATACCATTGAACAGATGTACTGCCATTTACGTAGACAGTTCCCAAACTGACGGCATTTAGCGTGGTTCAGTTGGTTGCTTTCAGTGGCAAGGTTCTGATGCGTATCTGTGCCTGTCTACCTCTGCATACCGGGGCAACTCTGCTGCGGGCCAAATCTCTGGCGGTAGAATCGCCAGTTAAACGAACAGTCCCACCGACAGAACCACTAGCGGTGCAGGAGTGTGCTTGCTTTTGCACTCCCTACATCTGTCCCAGAGATTTGGTGCATAAGCAAATGGGTTGCCTCTAGAGTAACAGTAGCTTTTGGCATCTGTTTGAAAAACTGGTCCAAAGTTACTTTTACACAGTATGTAGACGGGGTTTGTTTGAGAGGAGCCAGCAGGACACAGGCGACAGGCTCGCCGTCCTAAGTCTCACTCATTCTCCTCTTCTGAAACCAGGGATCGCTCCTGCAGTGACAGGCCACCCCCGATTTCAAGAGATGGCTGAGGTAAGAGGTGAGGAAACCGGCCACTGGCTGCTTGTGTCATATACCATCAGTAGGGCCCTCGTGATGCTACCTGTCCACAAAACACCTGGGAGATATTTGTGCCTGTTGGCTTGCAAAGTGCATTTATACTCAGTATGTCATCTGACCCTCACGCCCATCTTGTGTTAAAGAAAGAGTAAGAACCACAATCCCATTCTATGGAAGGAAAACCCGAGACTCAGAGGGGCCATGCCATGTGCCTGAGATCCCACACGACATGAAGAAGTTTATACAGCTAGTAACTAGAGGAGCAGGTGCTTGAGCCCAGACTAGTGACTTCAAATACAACTCACCGTTCTGGGCTCAAGAAGAGGGTCCAGGGCGTGTGCAAGGCGTATGTGAAAATATCAAGGATCATAGTATCACGTTTCACTAAGTTTAAAAACAACTTTCGGGGCGCCTGGGTGGCTCAGTCGGTTAAGTGGCCGACTTCGGCTCAGGTCATGATCTCACGGTCCATGAGTTCGAGCCCCGCGTCGGGCTCTGTGCTGACAGCTCAGAGCCTGGAGCCTGTTTCCGATTCTGTGTCTCCCTCTCTCTCTGCCCTTCCCCTGTTCATGCTCTGTCTCTCTCTGTCTCAAAAATAAATAAATGTTAAAAAAAAAAAAACAACAGAGAACTTTCTATGTTTCTAAGTGCAAAAATAATACCATTTGCTGAAGGGAATTTAGAAAATATAAATGGGCAAGATACAAACATCACCCATATTCCACCACCTAGAAATAATCCACCACCTAGAAATGACCACTGAACATGTCAGAAAGTTTCACTTTGGTCACTGGGTCTGCTTGGGAGGGAGTCGGGCATAGTGCTGAGAGAGGGAGAACTCAGCTCACACAATGGCAGAAAGAAGGGACAGGGAGGAAACGGAGGCAAGAAAATAGGTGAGTGAAAAAAGAGTTTAGCTTGAAGTAAAAAAACGATAGATGTTGGCCAAACAGTATCAAGTCTCAAAGCAGAGGTGCCAAGAAAGGGGAAAAGGGGTGCCCGCACTGCAATTCTGTTTTTCTTTTACGACTCAGACAACAGACTTCGGGGCCCTGATCGCACCGAGAGAGGCTGTTCCCTGTCCAAGCAGTGCCAGACCGCACCCCCCCCCACCCCCTTCTGCCCTCTGGTCTGGGTTCGGCTCGAAGCTGCCAGAACTAAGGCAATCTCTCACCTCACGGGGGCCAATGGATCTGGCTGGTTCTTCTCCAAGCATGGCTGTGTAGTAGGCCAGATTCTGGTTCATCACCTCATCGTTGGGGAAGAAGAGGAGGTAGGTCTTGGCACATTCAATAGCCTGTGTATAATTCCCAACTGCAGAGCAAAAAAAAGACGGCTGGGAAGAAAGGGTCTAATCCTGGGTACCAGGAACCACTGATGCCGAGTCTCAGTGCAGCTCGAGGCGGTGATGACACACAAGATGGCCCTGCTACCTAACACAGCTGCTTGATCTGAGGGGGGAATTCTAGAATAAGAACAGAAGTTACATAAATACAGAATATAGAATTGATTTAAGATGCTCAACATCCTCAGGCCTGCCTAATGTTTAAAAAAATTTTTTTAAATGTTTTATTTATTTTTGAGAGAGAGAGAGAGAGAGAGCATGAATGAGGGTGGGGGGCAGAAAGAGAAGGAGACACAGAATTTGAAGCAGGCTCCAGGCCCTGAGCTTCAGCACAGAGCCTGACACGGGGCTTGAACTCATGAGCTGTGAGAGCATGACCTGAGCCGCCCCTCAGGCCTGCCTAATGTTGAATGCCCACATCTTTAACATTTCATAAATAAACACTACCCTCACATGAGACCAATTTCACGAATATTCCCATCTTCCTACCTTCTTTTCCCTACAGATTTTCAGAAGATGGGGACAGACCAATAGCAGATTGCCTCTCTGACAGGACAGTTCTCATGCACATGTGTTGGTCTCCCCAACTCAACTAATAAACATTTTATACTCGGGCCGCCTGGCTGGCTCAGTCAGAAGAGCATGCGACTCTTGATCTCAGGGTCGTGTGTTCAAGCCCGTAGAGATTTCTTAAAATAAATAAAATTAAAAAACAAAACAAAACAAAACACTAGATGCCTATCTTCTAAAAAAAAAGAAAAATAAATAAACACTTTATACTCTTGAGTGTGTGGTGATGCTTAGCACACAGAAGGAACTCAGGAAGGATCTGCTCATTGCTGCTTGTTTGGATACTGGCAGTCCCCTGCCCGGAGCATCAGCACTCTCCTAGGGAGAAGGGCTGGAAAATGTCCTGTGAACTGGTTTAAATGGCAGTAATGGTAGTATATACCCTTGCCTTTGCTCTACCTTAATTCAGATGGGAAATCAGGTTATAAATGTTATAGAAGGGAGGAGAGAGGTCCTACCTAGGTCCTCTCCCAGCTTTGCCGGTTGCTGGCCTCGGCTCCTGGGGCCAGTCCCTTGTCACAAAGCACCCAGGGGTCACCTGGCTGGGTGCCTCCCAGAGTCACAGTGAGAAGCCAAACATGTTGAAGCAGCACAGGGGCCATCGTCCCTGCCTACCTTGCTTTGGGCATTCTACTGAAAAGCAGCAGAGAAGGAAGAAAGTCGGTCTTACTGTTATAGTAGGCAAACTGCAGATAATTATAATGTGATGGGAGGAAGTCTTCAAAGGGCTTCTCTCGGCTTGGGTGGGAAGCCAGCTCCGTGACGCAGTTCTGCTTACAGCTCAGGACCTGGATGTAATGATCTGAAAGGAATCAGAGGGGTAGTAACCATCAGGTCGACCTTCAGGATTCAAATTCTGGTGAAGATGAACACGTTCAAGAGAAGGGAACTTTCAGGCCCATCCTCAGACGGCGGGGATTGAGGCGGAAGACGCCGTGTGCGCATCGTCAACCCGTGGCCCCGGGAGCCCCCGGGCGGCAGGCGAGGGCAGGCCCGGGGCCGCGCACCTGCGATGGCCTGGAAGAGGTCCGCGTTGTACTCCAGGTAGTTGTAGCCGTCATAGTCGTACGGCCCCTCGCAGAGTGCGCGGCACTCCGCGTCCGCCACCGAGTACTCTCGCAGCGCCGCCTCCAGGTGGGCCACGGCTTCGTGGGGCTGCTCCTCCGAGTAGAGCCGCACTCCCAGCCGGAACTCGTGCTACTGGGAGGAAGGGGGGACTCAACTGCGGGCCGCACCCAGCCCCCGGCCCTCGTGCCCCCACCCCCACCTCTGGCCACCTGCACCTGCGTCCTCATGGCCTGCCTCGGGTTAGGGACACAAAACGGTGGCTGCTACCCAGTGGAGGCCTTTCGTAAACGGCCTTCACAGGTTTCTCTGGACACTCCAAAGCATTTAACTCAATCTCGATAAAAGATACACGGGAGTTCGCTGCAATTTTCTTGTACTTTTCTATAGGGATAATAGTGTTCAAAATAAAGATTTAATGAAAAAGAACTCTTAGATGCTAGAATGAGGTCGGTGCCGATGGTAGCAACCTTTCCAGCATAAGGGGTGATGTGGGCTGCAGATGACTGTAGAATGGGTTTTGCTATCTGTGACACATAGCTCCCATTCTCGTGTACAGCAATTTTCATTTGCCACAGAGTCACTAAGACACACACACACACACACACACACAAACTGTGTGTAGTTGTATAACGTATTTGATGTACACAATTTACTTTTAAAGTCATTTCGGTATTGTTTGTTTCTAATATCTCTATTTCTAAACTATTAAAACTTAAGAGAACATAAGCTCTTTACAAAATGCTATTAGCATCACAGATAATATCTCTTGTGGGACATGGATTTCTGCTAAACAAATAGAATAAGATCATCAAGGAACACTGCACCACTTATTGTAGTGAAAGCAAAAACCTACACAGATTAATACAATTATGCAAAAAATGGACTGTCATGCAACCATTAAAAATTGTATTTTCAAAGAAAATCTGAAGCCATGAGAGAAGCCTCATGATATAGTGTTAGTTCAAAAAGGATTTTGAAAAATACGTATACAACATGATACCGAATTAGGTTAAGAAATTAAGATATAGTGGAGGTGCCTGGGGGCCGAGTTGGTTAAGCATCCAACTCTTGGTTTTGGCTCAGGTCCTGATCTCATGGGTTGTGGGATCAAGTCCTGGATCTGGCTCTGTACTGACAGTGTGAAGCCTGCTTGGGATTCTCTCTCTCCCTCGTTTTCTGTCCTTCTCTGACTTGTGCTCTCTTTCTCTTTCAAAATAAATAAACATTAAAAAGAATTAAGATATAGAAGACTTTAAAAATAGGCTAAAATATGAACTACTAGTTTTTTTAAAATTTTTTTAATGTTTATTTATTTTTGAGACAGAGAGAGAGAGAGAGAGAAAGACAGAGTGTGAGCAAGGACGGGCAGAGAGAAATGGAGACACGGAATCCAAAGCAGGCTCCAGGCTCCAAGCTGTCAGCACAGAGCCAGACACGGGTATCAAACCCATGAGCTGTGAGATCATGACCTGAGCCAAAGTCGGACGCTTAGTCGACTGAGCCACCCAGATGCCCTGAACTACTGGTTTTGTTAAGATGGCAGTATTATAGATGATTACTTTCTCCTTTGTACTTATCTGCATTTTTCTAGTGTTGTACAATGAACATTTACTACTTCTGTAATCAGAAAACAAGCCTAGTAAAAGTCACTTTAATAAAAAAAGAGAGAGGGGGGTGCCTCGGTGGCTCTCCGTCAGGTAAGCATCTGACTTCGGCTCAGGTCATGATCTCACGGTTCATGGGTTTGAGCCCCGCGTCGGGCTCTGTGCTGACAGCTTGGAGCCTGGAGCCTGCTTCGGATTCTGTGTCTCCCCCTCTCTCTCTCTACCCCTCCCCCGTTCATGCTCTGTCTCTCAAAAGTAAACAAACATTAAAAAAAAAAATTAAAAATAATAAAAATAGAGAGAGAGAAAGGGACAAAGTTTTTTTCACCATATGGGGTTTGGCCTCAAGATCCTTGAAGTCAGCCTCCTTCACCCCAGACATGGTTTGGTAATAGTCCAGATTCTGCCGCATCTCCATGTGTTCAGGATTGCCCACGAAGAAGGTATGTGCAGCTGCTACTGCTTTCTCCAGCTTGTTTATCTAAGAATAAAGCACAAGAACATAATCCTCACATCCAAGCCCTGAAGGTTTGTGTCCAAATGCACAGTCCACGGTAAACAGGAAATCCCAGCCTTCCTGAGCCATCCACTCAAACAGTATGCTCTAGACCTTACCAGCCGCAGAAAACACACCTATTACAGGAACTACATACCAGAAATTAGGAGCACAGAGCCCTGGGCAGAATTAGCCTTTCTCAAATCAGGCGTAGCAGTTCCCCAAATCATTGGAGGTGAAACCTTCAATAGTGTAAACATTCTGTTTTTATTTATTTTTTAATTTTTTAAATTTCTATATATTGTTTAATGTTTACTTATTTTTGAGAGATAGAGACAGAGAACAAGCAGGGGAGAGGCAGAGAGAGAGGGAGACACAGAATCTAAAGCAGGCTCCAGGCTCTGAGCTGTCAGCACAGAGCCCAACACGGGGCCTGAACCCATGAACTGCGAGATCATGACCTGGGCTGAAGTCAGACACTTAACCGACTGAGCCACCCAGGCACCCCTAAACATTCTATTTAAAAAAAATTTTTTTTTCAACGTTTATTTATTTTTGGGACAGAGAGAGACAGAGCATGAACGGGGGAGGGGCAGAGAGAGAGGGAGACACAGAACCGGAAACAGGCTCCAGGCTCCGAGCCATCAGCCCAGAGCCTGACACAGGGCTCGAACTCACGGACCGCGAGATCGTGACCTGGCTGAAGTCGGACGCTTAACCGACTGCGCCACCCAGGCGCCCCAAACATTCTATTTTTAAACAAAGGTCATATTGTGGGGGGAATGCTATGGAAGATTGACTGCCCAAATAATATACTCTCAAGATTCAGATGTGGCAACTGAGCTGAAAAATGTGTAATGCTTCAAGAATTTAGTAGTAGAGGAGAAAGAACAGTTAACAATGACGCCGTGTCTAAGGATTTCCCTAGAAGATACTTTTCTTTTTCTTGCATAAAATATAATCAAGTGTTTTTGACACATTCAAGGAAAAGATGAGTGACTGAAAAATCCTAAGGTCTTATACAAAATCCAGACATGGCATCTTCTGACTCAAAGCCTGGGGCTCATGAGGTTAAAGCAAGTGGTTATATTGAAACCTGAGGAGAAAAAATCGTGCTACATGCCACAGTAATGCCCATAGCAATGGACTCAAGCATATCAGTGTTACACAGTTTCCTATGTAGAAGCTAAAATAAATCACTGATGATCTAATGATTAACATGGGCTTAAGTGTCAGACAGATCTGTGACAAAGCTAGGTTTAATTAGTCACTTGCTGGGGCTTTAGATAAGTCACTTAAAGTTTACTCTCTAAATTCAGTTCCCTAATCTGTCATCTGCAGATAGCACTCACTAACTCACAGGGTTGTTGAGAATGTTACACAAGGTGATATACCTGCAGCTTCTAATACATGGAGCTGGGCACATACGAAACGCTCAATAAATGTTAGCTGGTATAATCAATATCCTAAAAATTTTTTCCTTTTCCTCTTACCATCAGAACTAGTAAATGCACATTAGATAAGGAGTTGGCCCTGGCTCTGACCCTAAAATAGCTAGGTAACCTAGGGTCAATAATCGCCATCTCTGTACCTGTTTTGTTAATTGTACAATTAGAATTTCTCCCACGCCTGTCCCCTTTATGGATTTATTCTCCCACTGTTATCTTTCTACATTGCTCGTGCATTTTCTCGTTCTCTCTTATCTTCTCTCTCCACCCCCAGTCCTACTTTACTAAGCACCAAGGCACCTAATTTCCTTCTCTCGTGTGGACAACCCACACTCATCTCCTAATGGTTAGCCCCACCACCTCTTTCTCCTTCTCCCAAGGCTTATTCCACCTTCCAGAAATAGCATTCTAAAACCTGACACTGGCTCCTGAAGCCTGCAGAATTCTCTTCTGAGTCTGGCCTCACTTTACCTGGAATGGCCATTCTTCCTCTCCTCTAGTGAGATTTAGGACTCACCTCAATTGTCAACTCTTCTTTTAGTCTCCCTGGTTTCTCTGAGACAAAGCTAGGTTCTCCCTCCTTTGTGCTCCCACAGCCCTATGTACATACCTTTTTTAGCCTCTTCTATAGTGATTCTTAATAGGGAAGCGATAGGAAACAAAACAGTGTAAAGTTAAGCATTTTAATGACCTGTACAAGAACTGGAATGTAGTAGGTATTCAGGAAACATTTCTCAAAGAATTTTAGAAAGTGCTGTTAAGTGACACGACCGAAGACATGACCCACTTATTTTGGTTTCAAATACAGTACTTTCGCAAGTAACAAGGAGGAAGGGAACAGAATTGTGTAAGCAAAATGCTTGTGGAGAGGTGGAGGTCTGGTCTCCACAGTTCTCTTAAGTCTCTCTTTAGGTGGAATTGAAGGTCTGTGAAACTATGGATATAATAAATATGCAGCACAGCTCCTCCTTCTTTGTTTCCCCCCAGTAAAATGGGTCTAATAATAGCACCTACCTTACAGGATATTGACAAGATCTGGGCAAATAAATCAATAAACACAAAGTTCTTAAAATAGTGTCTGGAACAATGTGCTGGCTATCATCACCACCACCACCACCACGCAAGCCAGGGACGCTCCAAATCCATGTATACACTTGGTCTTAAGCCACTCTGGAATTCCTAAAAATACTCATTTTCTTTGAAAACCTGACAATAGCCAGAGGGTCCCCCCACAGCCTTAGTGGCTAGACAGCCCCTACTGGCGACGTGGCAAACTCACGTCCTGAAAGAGAGCTGCAGTAATCGTGTGGCAGGAAAAGCATCACTGAACAACGAACCGGAAGGAAGATATTGCAGAAAGGTCCTAGCTTCTCACTCGGACACTTACAATGAAATCCGGATGAGAGACCCAAGCTGCCGCTTTAGTTCCCTCTAGGAGGCCTCCCGGGGAATACAAGGCCAAGGTTTGCTTGGTCGTGCCTTAACCCCACGCTGGACCTTTGGGGTTACCATCTGCCTATGCGAACCTGGCGTAGCAGGTCTTCCGGCAGGGTCCCTCTTCTCCCTGGGTCCGAGGAGAGCTCCCCGGCCAGGAGGCCACCTTCCCTCTCCGCGGATACTTCCCCGGCCCCCCAGGTTCGCCCGGGTCATCTGCAACCACGCCCAGAAGGATCCCTGCCGCCCAGGGCCGGACAGGTCTGCACCTTGAAGTAGGCGACCTGCAGGTAGTTGTAAGGGCTCCGCTTGCGGAACTCCAACTCCAGCTCCTCGCTGAGCGAGTGGGCGGCCGGCGGCCCGAGGCAGCGGCGCAGGCAGGCGGCACGACGCAGCAGGCCCCCAAAGAAGCGCAGGTCGTGCAGGGCGGCGGCGCCCGAGGCCTGCGCCAGGCTCGGGGACGAGTCGGGGTCCATCTCCCACGGGAGGTCGGCGGCACACCGGGTGCGGCAGCGCAGGCGAAGGGCGCGCAGGGCGGCCCTCGAGCGAAGCGCCCGCTCCATGCTCAGGACCACCCCAGCCCAGTCCCCGCGCGCGTAGGCCGCGGTCCCCTCCGCGAAGAGCAGATCAGGCGCAGGCATGTCCCATCCCGTCTCGGACTCGACCTCGGCCCGGGAGGCAGCGGCGGCAATCGCCAGCAGTGTGGTCAGCAGCCTCAGAGCGCGTGCAGCCATTGCCGCCTCAGACCTAACGGGACAGCCGGCCACCCGCCACGGAGGCCGGAGTCCCACCCCCGAGGAGCCCCGCCCACCACGTCCCTCCCCTCCCCGCCCCTTCCCTGAGTGGAGCCCCGCCTCCCAAGCCCGGCGGCGCATGCCCACGAACGTTGCACTACCCTTTTTGGCTTTCCCTAAGCCAGCACCCCGCCCCTCAGCAGAGCCTAGGGCGTCAGCTGGAGCCCCGCCTCCGGGCTCAGGCGGTGCCCCTCAGCCCTGATGGCCAATGGCCAGGGAACACAGAAGCTCCGCCCACAGGCCTCTATGCGCATGCTCTTCCGCCTCGCGCCGCGGCTGGGGACGCAGGGAGGTTTGGCTGTTGTCATGTGGGACGCCGAGACGCCGGGGCAGTCGGGGGTAGTCCCCGCAGACCAAAGAGTTCAGCCGGCTACAGGTCGGGGAGGTACGCAGGGCGGGAGTCCGAGCGGGGAAAGAAGCCCTCACGGAGCAGCTAGTCTCCCGGGCTGCGCGGGAGGCCGAGGGCGGGCGCTCACGGGCTGTGTTCCTGGGTATGTGTCGCAGGAGCCCTGGTGGAGCTCACCCCGACCCCCGGAGGCCTGGCCCTAGTGAGCCCCTACCACACCCACCGGGCCGGGGACCCCTTAGACCTCGTGGCGCTCGCAGAGCAGGTGCAGAAGGTGAGGAGGCGCGGCTTGGGGAAGTAAAGAACCGTTTTGGTTCACGTTTGGCCCTGCATCTTGAGACTGGGACCTCACAGCCAAAGCCAAAGCGAAAGCCATTTGCTTTTTGTCTCCATTTTACAACTCGGGAAAACTGATTGTCATTGAGGGTCGGTAGTCTGACTCGCACTCTGAGCTTCTGAGACCAAAGGCTCCATCTGCAATATGAGTGCCCATAATCTCCTTTCGTGGGAAGTTTTTTTAAAAAATTTTTTTTTTTTAACGTTTATTTATTTTTGGGACAGAGAGAGACAGAGCATGAACGGGGGAGGGGCAGAGAGAGGGGGAGACACAGAATCGGAAACAGGCTCCAGGCTCTGAGCCATCAGCCCAGAGCCGGACGCGGGGCTCGAACTCACGGACCGCGAGATCGTGACCTGAGCGAAGTCGGACGCTTAACCGACTGCGCCACCCAGGCGCCCCATCCTTTCGTGGGAAGTTTTGCACAGCACTTTGAATATTCAGTATTTCTTTTTTTTTTTTTTTTTCAACGTTTATTTATTTTTGGGACAGAGAGAGACAGAGCATGAACGGGGGAGGGGCAGAGAGAGAGGGAGACACAGGACCGGAAACAGGCTCCAGGCTCTGAGCCATCAGCCCAGAGCCTGACGTGGGGCTCGAACTCACGGACTGCGAGATCGTGACCTGGCTGAAGTCAGCCGCTTAACCGACTGCGCCACCCAGGCGCCCCTGAATATTCAGTATTTCATTTGGGCCTCAGGACAGCCCTGTAAGGTAGGCAGTACAGAAGTTACTCTTCCCATTTGACTCGTGAAGAGAAGTTTCCATGCAAGTGTCAGATTACTCTAACGGATTCTGCAGGGATGCATAGTCCACTTACTTTAAACCGCTTCCCATTAGATCGTTATCTGTGCCCTGAACGCTTTTAGAACGTAACATCTTTTAGAAGGACAGGGACTTTTTGAAATTTATTTTCATTTAATTAATTTATTTATTTTTTTCCCAACGTTTATTTATTTTTGGGACAGAGAGAGACAGAGCATGAACAGGGGAGGGGCAGAGAGAGAGGGAGACACAGAATTGGAAACAGGCTCCAGGCTCTGAGCCATCAGCCCAGAGCCCGACGCGGGGCTCGAACTCACGGACCGCGAGATCGTGACCTGGCTGAAGTCGGACGCTTAACCGACTGCGCCACCCAGGCGCCCCATTCATTTAATTTATTTTTAAAATTTATATCCAAGTTAGCATATAGTGCAACAATGATTTCAGGAGTAGATGCCTTAATGCCCTTTACTCATTTAGTCCCATCCCCCCTCCCACAACCCCTCCAGTAAACTTGTTTGTTCTCCATATTTAAGAGTCTCTTATGTTTTGTGCCCCTCCCTGTTTTTATGTTATTTTTGCTTCCCTTATGTTCATCTGTTTTGTATCTTAAATTCCTCATATGAGTGAAGTCATATGATATTTGTCTTTCTCTGACTGGCTAATTTCACTTAGCATTATACCCTCCAGTTCCATCCACATAGTGGCAAATGGCAAGATTTCATTCTTTTTGATTGCTGAGTAATACTCCGTTGTATATATATACCACATCTTCTTTATCCATTCATCCATCGATGGACATTTGGGCTCTTTCCATACTTTGGTTATTGTTGATAGTGCTGCTATAAACATTGGGGTGCATGTGTCCCTTCGAAACAGCATACCTGTATACTAGAAGGACAGGGACTCTTAAATTTTGTCTTGTGTTCTCATTCACTGGGCACAACATTCCCAAGCCCAGTGCTTACGCATTCATTGCCAAGAGAATAAGGAGGAAATGTGAAATAACAAAAAGCGTCAGAAATTTTGACACGTGTGTGTTAATCCCACTGTTGATAATAACTTGCACTGTAACTTAAGGGAAATTACTTTCCTCTGGACTTCAGCTTCTTCATCTGTAAAATGCAGGGTTTCAACTAGGAAAGTTCCTAGATCCAAAGCTGCGAAAAACCAAATTCCATCTAATTTTTTTTTATAAATTTTTTTTAATGTTTATTTTTGAGACCGAGAGAGACAGAGCATGAACGGGGGAGGGTCGGAGAGAGAGGGAGACACAGAACCTGAAACAGGCTCCAGGCTCTGAGCTGTCAGCACAGAGCCCGACCCAGGACTCGAACTCACAGACTGCGAGATCATGACCTGAGCAGAAGTTGGTTGCTTAACCCACTGAGCCACCCAGGTACCCCTCCATCTAATTTTTACCAAGACTTCCAGTTGTAGAACCCTCTTCAATATGTACAGATAAAGGGCCCTGCTGCTTTAAAGCTTCTGATATTCCTCTCACCCTTGTGTGCACTATCACATTTGGCTTTGGTTATATTCAAAGAAAGGTCTTTATTTTGTTCAAAATATTTAATAATTAATGTGCTCAAATTCCCTCACAGAAACACCTCTGTACTTCAGGTTTTGTTTTTTTTTTTTTAATTTGAGAAGTATTCAAATGCTTAGGAAAGTGCTTTTGATTCAAACTTAGTGACTTGTCTTTTCTAGAGAGGTGGGAAGCAAAGCATAACTTTTATAGATTAGGAGAATACCATGTGTCTGTTTAACTGGATCACTTGTTGGGAGGGAGGCAACTAGGCCCAAAGCTTGGGCAAACATTTTCATGGCTTACTGAGTGACCATCATATTTATTACAATGGCTTGAAACAAAAAAAAAAAAGAAGATGGAACACAGTTTTTGCCCTTCAGCGTATGATCTAGTAAAATACAGAGGATGCATTATGGTGCTGCCTCCTTTTTTCCAATATTATCAATATTGAGCAGCTGGAATAAAAACACTAGAAACAAACAGATTGAATCAAGCATATTTACTGTTTGTGTCCTGAAATGTACTTTGTAGCAGGACTGACTGCTGCCATGCCATTTTGGTATTGATGTGTGTTTAGAATGCTCTAGAGGTCTGGTATTAAGGCAGAAATTTGGAATCAGACTGATCTGTGTTCAAATCTTCAACTGCCATTTATTAGCTGTTTTTAACCCTTGGACAGGTTGCTTTACCTCTCTGGGTATAATTCCTAAAATGAGACTGAAGTTATCATCTCCAACTTCATAAGGTATTATAAAAATTAAGTTAGATAATATATGTGAAGGGCCTCAGAATGATTGGGGCCAGTAATTAGAAGTACTCTTTAGTAATTAGAAGTGTTTAGTAATTAGAAGTACTCTTCTCATTTCTGTCATGAATTAGACTGTTTTGTTTACAGGGGACAGATTTGCTGCCACCACCTTAAGAAGAAGATTAATAATGAGGCCACTCCTAACCTAGAACTCTCTTAGCTCTAGAAACCACCTGCTTTCTCTTTGGCCACCAGGTGCCTCACTGTCCTTGGAACAAAATGCAGTACTTTCACCATGGGCCATAAGGCCTTGCATGATCTGGTCCCTGCCCCCTTACTGACTACTCATTAACTACTGCCCCTCGCTAACTGCCTTTCAGACATAACTTCTCCAGTTTTTGTTGCATGGCTGGCCCTTTCTTTTCTTCAGACCCAAGTCAAATGTCACATCTTCAGTGAGGCCTTCTTGTCTATTGAAGGTTATACTCCACTCCATCCAGATGATGCTATTATTAAATTGAATATGGGTACCTGGTGGCTCAGTCAGTTAAGCATCTGACCTTGGCTCAGGTCATGATCTCATGGTTTGTGAGTTCGAGCCCCACATCCAGCTCTCTGTGTCAGCAAAGAAACCACTTCAGATCCTCTGTTCCCCCTCTCTCTCTGCCCCTTCCCAGCTTATGCTCTCTCTCTCTCTCTAAAAAAAAAAAAAAAAAAAAAAAAAAGTAAACAGGGGCACCTGGGTGGCTCAATTGGTAAGTGTCTGACTTCAGCTCAGGTCATGATCTCCTGGTTCACGAGTTTGAGCCCCCACATCGGGCTCTGTGCTGACAGCTCAGAGCCTGGAGCCTGCTTTGGATTCTGTGTCTCCCTCTCTCTCCCTGTTCCGCCCCCACTCATGCTCTGTCTCTGTCTCTTAGAAATAAATAAACATTAAAAACAAACACACACACACACATTAAAATAAATAAATAAATAAATTGAATTTGCATCTAGCCTGCTCATGCATGCCAATCCCTGCGGTGCTTACCACTACCTATTAAACCAGTTACTCCACTCACTTGTTACCTCTGATCTGCTTCTACCACATAATTCTGGTTATTTTCTTCATAATAGCACATCATTATTCTGAGTCCACATAATACTAGCTCTAATGGTCTTTCTTGTTGGTGTCTGTATCTCTCACCAGAGCTGTGTTATGCATTATGGTAGCCTCTAACCACATATGGTTGTTGAGCATTTGGGCTATATGGTTAATGCAGCCGAGAAACTGGATTTTAAATTTTATGTAATTTTAACAATTTACATTTTAAAATGTGATAATTGATTCAATTATTGGACACTTTTGAAGTATATTTGGAACAAGCTGAGTATGTGAACTGACCCTTTTAAATGCAAATTTTATGAAGTTTACCGATTGAGTATTTCTTTTAATTTTTTTTAATGTTTGTTTATTTTTGAGAGAGAGAGAGAGCACGCACGAGCAGGAGAGGGGCACAGAGAGAGGGAGACACAGATTCTGAGGCAGGCTCCAAGCTCTGAGCTGTCAGCATAGCACCTGATAGGGGGCTCAAACCCACAAACTGTGAGATCATGACCTGAGCCGAAGTCAAACGCTTAACTGACTGAGCCACCCAGGTGCCCCAGATTGAGTATTTCTCACGATAATTTGGTATCTCAATTGATAGTATGAGTGTAAAATATAAGTATATACTTAGTATGAAATGTAAAGTATCTCATTAAAATTTTTTATACTGATTGCATGTTGGAATAATGTTTTTTGATGTATTGGGTTAAATAAAATATAATTAATTTTACTTATTTCTTTTTATTTTTAACACAGCTGCTAGAAAATTAAAAATTTACTACTTTGGGGTACCTGGGTGGCTCAGTTGATTAAGCAACTGACTCTTGGTTTCGGCTCAGGTCATGATCCCACAGTTTGTGGGATTGAGCCCCTCATTGAGTTTTGTGCTGACAGTGGAGCCTGCTTGGGATTCTCTTTCTCTCTTGCTTTCTCTGCCTCTCTCCCACTCGTGCTTTCTTTCAAAATAAATAAACATTAAAACAATTACATATTTTACTTCATATTCTGAAGGACAGTGCATTAGGCTGCAATCTTGATGGAGGTAGGGACTTCTTTCTCCTGTTTCTAGTATGTCCAGGGCCTGGCATGATGTCTCATACACAGTGGTTGCTCAATCTCTATTTGTGGAGCAGATAAATGATTGACTCTGTTGACTCCATTGTTTTATTCTCATGTGATGCTGGCTTATACCTGACTTTTACCTTGAGCTTCCTCAACTCACCAGCAATTTCTCTTAATATTTCTTTTTTGTATTTTTATTAAAATAAAATTTAAAAATATATAATATACATATATAATTATATATAATATATATTAATTATGATAATATATAATTACATATATTATATAATATGTTATATTATTATAATATATCTTTAAATATATTACAAAATATTTGTAATAAATTTAAATTAAAAAAATTTTTTAATGTCTATTTTTGAGAGACAGAGCATGAGGGGGGAGGGGCAGAGAGGGAGACATGGAATTGGGATCAGGCTCTAGGCTCTGAGCTTTCAGCACAAAGCCCGACATGGGGCTTGAAACCACGAAGCCTCAGTTGGAGGCTTAACTGACTGAGCCAATCCAGATGCCCCTAAAAAAATTTTTTTTAATGTTTATTTATTTTTGAGAGACAAGAATGTGAGTGGGGGAGGGGCAGAGAGGGAGGGAGGCACAGAATCCTAAGCAGGCTCCAGGCTCTGACTTGTCAGCACAGAACCTGCCGTGGGGCTCGGACTCATGAACTGTGAGATCATGACCTGAGCCAAAGTCAGACGCTTAACCGCCTGAGCCACCCAGGCACCCTCTTGATATTTCTTAGTTTGAGTTTAATCTCGTAATTTCTTCTTCTTAACTTGCTGTATACCCCTAGACATTAATCAGGTTTTCTTGATAGTAAGCTGGAAGTCTTTGACAGATTTCTGATGCCCGAGTGATAATCCTTCCCATTGGTCACACCAGTCTCTCTGGTTTTGAAAAGTGTTTGATTTATTTTAAGCAATTTCCATTGCCTTCATTTGCACTTCCTAGCACAAGACAGGAAGTCTTATGTGCACAATATAACATTGTTTCAGATCTACATCCTAGTATAGTCTTTAAAGGCTCAGTGGGTAGTTAGAGCATGTGACTCTGGATTTCACTGTCGTGAGTTCGAGCCTCACATTGGGCCTGGAGCCTACTTAAAAAAAACAAGAAAGCATTTGAAGTAACAATTAGGAAGGCAAATATAAGTTAAAATATAACTAGGTATGATGTAAATAATTCAGCTGCAGCAACGGTCAGATTAATAGGTCCTTCCTATATATAGCTAGATTCCTACATAACAGGTGATAAGAACTTTATCACAAGTGTCTTTTTATTTTAAGACCCATCCCAGATCTCAGAAGTATTTAAACATGAGAAAAATAAATGGAGACCTGAGGAATAAGTGTGTTTATTTGGGCAAAGAGTAAGAGGGGAAGTATTTTCTGTTGAGGAGAGGGCATATTCCGTACATGTGTTAGCATGTGAGAGTAGACCATGTTAGAGGACTGAAGAAGGTGCAGAGTGACTGGAATACAGAGGGTAGAAAGCTCTGGGACGTAGAAAAGAAGGAGGACTTAGTTCTGCTGTGTGGGGTCCTGGCAGGGTGAGCTTCTTATAAACAGTGCTATTTGAGTTGGGTGGGAACTGGGTGAGATGAGTGCGAGTTCCCAGGACTGTGTTGAGGCTAGGAAGGGTATTTAAGGCCTAAGCGAGGCTGTTGAGGTAACTCGTCACTCTGAGCTCTAAATACGAACATTGTCGAAGTCTTATCCTTTTTCCACCCACAGTTTGGTTTTGTCTCACCTGTAGGCTGATGAATTCATCCGAGCAAATGCCACCAACAAACTAACAGTCATAGCTGAGCAAATCCAACATTTACAAGAACAAGCCAGGAAGGTGAGTAACATGTAACAGCTTTTAGGTAGGGACTCCTTTTCCTCATTTAATTCACAGGTCTGCCTGGTCTTACTTATAATCGTTAAACTATTTTGTCTTGCTTATAATCGTTAAACTATTTTGTCTTCAGGACCTCCTAGAAATATAGAAGTGTTGAGCAAAATAGAGTAAGCCCAAGAAGTTAGGTATGAGGTAAGCTTTTTCACTGGGAGACAGTTTCAGTGAAGTAAAGCATTTTGAGGGGAAAAACATGTTCTCAGTTTTAAAAGAAATGTACATACTGCAGAAAAATAGGAAAGAAATTTAAAAGGCACTCAAAGCCAGTGACGTTCACTAATGCAATTCTTCTAAAGGCATTTTTACAGTCTAGTAGCATAGTCTAATTTTTGTCTCCTCAGAATCATCTGGGTCCTAGTAGTGACTGTGTGCTATGGGGGAGCAATTCCTAAGCATTGATTGGGATAATCACTGAGTGTGCCTGTTATGTCCAATACTTAATTTGTTACATCTCTGTGGTTCTTAGGTACTGGAAGATGCTCGCAGAGATGCCGACTTGCACCATGTAGCTTGTAATATAGTAAAAAAACCTGGCAACATTTATTACCTTTATAAACGGGAAAGTGGTCAGCAGTATTTTTCTATTATTTCTCCAAAGGTAAGAACATGTATTTTTGCGCAGAAATCTACTCTGGTCTTTGAGAAACTCTTGGCATATGTGCGTGAAGATGTAGGCATAAGGGTTTGTAAATGGCCTTCTAGTAAATTGGAGGTTTTCGTGAGCCCTGGCATGACTCTTAAAAAATATACATGAAAAACACAATTAAATTATCTCACAGTCATTATCTCTGTTAAGGGAGGTATCTGATGTGTAATGCAGTGAGGATGATTCTGACTGGTCTGAAGTGAAAACCCAAAAAAGAAATTTGTGGCATACAATGAGGAAATGAGGGGAGCCTGGGTGGCTCAGTGGGATAATGATTCTTGGTTTTGGCTCAGGTTATGATCTCACTGTTTGTGGGTTCAAGCCCTGCATCAGGCTCTGCACTGACGGCTCCGGAGCCTGCTTGGGATTATCTGTCTCCCTCTCTCTGTGCCCTTTCCCCGCTTGCTCTCTGTCTCTCTCTCTCAAAATAAGTAAGTAGACATTTTAGAAAATGAGGAAATAAGCTCAATTTCTTTACCTTCTACCCTGATGAGAACTGACTCCTTTGCCTTCTTTAGGAATGGGGGACAAGTTGTCCACATGACTTCCTTGGCGCCTACAAGCTCCAGCATGACTTATCCTGGACTCCGTATGAGGATATTGAGAAGCATGATGCTAAAATCAGCATAGTGGACAGGTTGCTAAGCCAGCCAGCGGCCCTGCCTCCAAGCACTGAACCCGCCTTCCAGGGACTGACTGACTGAGAGAGGTCTCTGACAAACAGCTCTCACAGCAAGGACTTACCACTATCACCTCCTTGTTGCCCTCATTTTCTGCGTTGATGGGAGGGGGCATGAGAATTGAAGTCTTGTGGGGGAATCATGCACTTCTTGAAAGGAGACCCTGTGCGCATATAAATGCTGTCGTAATTACTTTCAGTTCCGATGGTAATGAATCATACCAGACCCAACCAGTCACTTTCAGAGTACTGGCCAGTGTACTTTCCTTCTCCTTTATCTCCATCTGTTCTCCCGTAAGTCAGAGCATTGGAGAAAGAGGGGTGTCTTCTACCCACATAAAGGTTGGCGAGGCATTTTCCAGAGAGGACTGTTTTTAGTCTTATTGTAACTGGAAGTGTTTGAGATTGGGTTGAGGTTGAACATAGGGGGGAAAGAGAGAGAGAGAGAGGCAAACCATAAAACAAACTTTAACAATAGGGAACAAACCGAGGGTTCATGGAGGTGGGTTGGGGATGGGCTAGATGGATAATGGGGATTAAGGAGGGCACTTGTGATGAGCACTGGGTGTTCTATGTAAGTGATGAATCACTAAATTCTACTTCTGAAACCAATATTACATGATATGTTAACTAGAATTTAAATAAAAACTTGAAACTTAAAACAGATTGGGTTGAGGCTGTTGAGCAGTTAGTGTAGCTCCAACTTCAGATGCGTCTGGGAACAGGAATGTTGCGTAATGGAGGATGATGAACAGCTCGGCTTGCCTGGGCTAGACAGTGTGTGATTCTGGTATTTTTGCACTCTTGCGGAAGTGTGGCTTGCCTGTTTTGCTCTTCCTGCCTACTTTGAGTGACTGGAGATTCTGGGGCAGCAACAATGGACAGGTTTGGGGAAGGTCTACCTGTAACCTCACAGAATTCTAGACTTGGAAGAGATGTGGGAGGCTGCCGCGGACCACTGTATGGATCTGTGCTGTAGCCTTGCTGAAGAGGAGATCCAGAGTTTAGCCATCTGCAGCAGGCCAACTCCATTTAAATGGCAACCTCAAACTATTGTGGAAGAGGGGCAGTGGGTGAGAAACAAGAAAAAGAGCCAACCTGTTGATCATGAGTTAATTCAGATTGAAACTGATTTTGACCTGAATTACCCAATAATTTAGCAGAGGCTTTTTAGCTGAGTTCCTCTAGTTCTCATTCTAACTAGACTCTTGTGGGACTCTACCTCACCTCGTGTGTTCAGTGGAATTAACTAAATTTACAGCATATCCAGTGTGGCTGTACTTCAGTGCCATATATCTTATCACAGTCTGCTGTAACCACAGTTGCCCAAGTTCCTTTCTGGGTATGGATGTCTCTTGTGCTGATCTGCTTGGTAATATCCTAACCCCATCCTAGTTTTCATGGCCTTTCCTCATAAGGTGTATTTCTTGTTAGCTGTAAAATGGTTCATGAAGGCCTCACACAGAATGGGGCTAGAACCTGACAGGGCCACCCAGGTGATACTTGGTCATTCGTTTCACGGGGGGATGCCTGTGGGGTCAGCTGCAAAAGCCTATGATGGGGATGGTGTAGGGGACACACACACACACACACACACACACACACACACACACACACTTTAGTGGTATGATAGTTGGTTATGTAAGTTTCCCAGGTTTTCAAAAGGTCCTGACCTGCATGGTAATGACACATTCTGAGTAGGTGTTTATTAGTTATCTGTTGCTGCATAAATTACCAGAAACTTAGTGGCTTAAAACAACACACATTTATGATTTCATAGTTTCTATGGGTCAGGAGTTCAGGCACACTTAACCTGGGCCCTCTGCTTCAAGGTTTTTCACAGGCTGCGTTCTGATTATTGGCCAGGACTGGGTTCTCATCCAAAGGCTGGAGAAGGGTCTGTTTCCAAGCTAACTTAAATTTTGGCCCAATTTTAATTCCTCCTGTTGGACTAACATTGTTAATTCTGTTTACCCATAGACTATTAACCAGAAACTGACTTCAGTTCCTTGCCACGTGGGTCTCCCCAACATGGCAACTTTCTTTATCAAAGCCAACAAGGATGAGTCTGCCAGCAGGATGGAAGTTACAGCTTTGTGTATTCTAATCACGGGAGTGACATCTCATGCTTTTGCTGTATTCTGTCCATTAGAAGCAAGTCCTAGGCAAGCCCACACTCAAAGGAGGGAATTAAACGAAGGCGTGAATACCAGAAGGCAGAAATCATCAAGCAGATCTTAGAATCTCTGCCACAGTGCTTAGCTGAGAGGGAGAAAAGAAGGTTCTTGGGTAAAAGAGGCAGTATTACAAAGTGGTTAAGCATGGTAGTGGTAAAGTCACAGATCGGAACTGGACTCTGCTCTGACAAAATAACTTCCCCAGCTAGCATCCCTGCTTCCTCCTGTATCCTTCTCCAATCCATTCTGCAAAAAATCAGCAACTTGATCTTTTTAAAATCCAAATCTCCCTCACTCTTTACATTTCCTAACCACTCTAGAGCAAAAAGAGCAGTGGTTAAAAAAAAGTTCTTCTGTTCAATAAGGTGCGTTCCCTGCACTGACCACCAGGTAGTGCCATTGCTCTTTGCTACTTCTGCCAATTACCAAACTTAGGGAAAGTCAGTGGCAATGTGAAATGACTTTGGAGGTAGCACCTCTGAGTGGGGGGGATCTAGGACCCCTTGGTTATATACAGTAACCACTTTTCATTCACCCATCCATCTACCCATTCAACAATTTTAGAAGTATTAAGTGCCTTCTAGGTTCCATGTTCTGGAGAATAACACAGCTGAATTAAACAGGCACCTATTCCCAAGAAGCTCACAGTCTAGTAGGGGAGGAACCAAATCAACAATTACAGTGTGGTATAAAAAAGACTATGATAGTGGCATGTAGGATATGGAGCACCACGGAAGGATACCTAACAGCTTGGAGAATTTAGGAAGACTTTGTGGAAGAGCAGACACCAGCTTATGTGTTGAAAAACAAGAGTTAGAGCTTGTTTGGACACTCTCACCTGTCCTCTAGAGAAAGACTGTCTTTGGAATTAGGAGTAGGGTTCATTTTTGGATGTTTGTGAGTGAAGAAAGGGATATCCATTTTAACAAGCCATGTCAACCAAACTAGTCCTGGCAGTCAGGAGGGCTAGAGTGAGGTACGACCTGGCTAGAAAATTCTTTCTCCTCCTCCTCCTTCTCCTCCTCCTCCTCCTCCTCCTTCTTCAGAGAGAGGGGGAGAGAGAGAGAGAGCGCAGGGGGTGGAGGGGGAAGAAGAGAGAGAATCTTAAGCAGGCTCCATGCTGAGCCCCCGACGTGGGCTTGATCCTACAACCTTGAGATCATGACCTGAGCTGAAATCAAGAGTCAGAAGCTCAACTGACTGAGCCACCCAGGTTCCCCTAGAAGACTCTTACTTCTAGTAGCTAAGAGATAAGTAGATGAAGAAGGGGAGGAAAAGCAATTCCAGACTAGAAGCAATATGACATTTGGAAAATTTCAGCCAGTTTAAAGTGAAGAATGTGGGCCAGGGGCTATGGGAAAAGGGTTAATTGAAAGATTTGGGGGTACGTAGCTGGCAATATTGGCCTTTTAGAAATCTGTTTGGGCGTTAGAAGATGAGTGGAGGGAAGACCATTAGGAGCTTCCATCCCTAATCCAGGCAAGAGAGGACGGAGGCCTGAACTAAGGTAGCAGTGATGGAATGAGATATATAATTTCATCAGTTGTAAGGTGTACTTTTCTTCCCCCACATTTTAATATCTCTGAAACTCGGATGCTTCTAAAAGTCAGTGACACGTCGTAGTTTAAGTGGCAGCACTTTGTCCTTTCTCAGAGCTGCATAACATAATGCTGTGTCTTACAATGGTTGGGGTCTTGGATTTGATAAAGCTTGGCATTTTGAAGGTACAATCGATTGCAGCTTGTTAAATAATAAGATGTCGGGGGATGAGTGAGAAGAAAGTCTTAGGTAATGCTTGAATTTCTGGCTTGAATGCTGATACGGACGTTGGGGATCCACGCAACAAAATACGGAAGTGGAAGACATCCTGATATTTCCCAGAATAATGAGCAATCTGTGTTTGCTTTATTAATCCACCATGCTGGTCCTGTCCAGGTTCACTAGGTGTGAATAGCACCTGACTGTACTTGTCTCTCTCCACCCTAGCTGTCTGGAAGGAGGTTTGCTGTGTCTTAACCTTCTCAAGTTATCAGTCAGTCCACCAGTATTGGGAGTATTGGTATCGTAGATGCAAAGATGACAAATACTGCTTAGTGAGCTTTTATTCTGCCAAGCATATCCATTACCTGATTGAATTTTCATATAACCAACTATCTATGAGGTATATTGTATTCCTGTTTTAGAAAATGGAAACATCTGCTCAAAGATTAAGCAACAGGCCCATGGTTATAGTGATAGAGAGTGGTATGGCTCAGACTCAAACCGTCCTGTTGGATTCAAGTCTGAGCATAACCAGCCCTAGAGGATTCTGACATAGAGGTGTAAGAAAGTTAAATACCAAAGTGACAGAGGAAGATGTGCATATGGAATACCATAGGAGTAGTTCACTGGGATGTGTAGTGATGAGCACACAGGGCATGTATATCACGGCCCGGAGAAGTTAAGTAACTTACCTAAGGACATAACTCATAAGCAGTGGAGCCCATGTTCCTGGCACTAAAGCCTGTGCAAACCCCCCAGGCACAAGATAGGGTTCATCCCCTTAAAGAGCTGGAGATTGGGAGGAAGGAGGTGCTCAGTGCCTGGAGTGATTATTTCTAAAGTACCTTTGATTCAGTGGACCAGCCTCTAGTTGAAAGCTTTGTCTTCATTTTGATTTGGAATATTACCATCTCCTGCTTTTTTCCAACCTCACTGACTACACCTTTTCTGTCTCCTGACATCTAGCTTTTGGATTGCTCTGGGGCCTATTCCTTAGCCCTCTTTTCTATTAGGTGATCTAACCCATTCCCACGGATTACATACCCCCCATACGCTCTTGACGCACTTACATGTCTCCAACCCTGCTCTCTCCTGAGCTTCATGCAGGCTTACTTACCCAACAGCCTCACTTGATGTCACAATAAACCTAACATGTCCAAAATGAGTCTGGAATTCTGCCCCAAGCGTGTTTCATTGCCAGTCCTCTCCACTGCCATCAACACCTAGCTCACTGTTTTGGAGGCCAGAAATCTAAATCATCCTCGATTCTGTTTGTTCTTCCTGTACCAGTCAGCAGGTCTTCTCAGCTGTCTTCAGAATATATCCCACATCTGACTGCTTCTCACCACTTCCACCCGTACCCCTAGGGCCAGACCACCGCGGTGTCTCTGGCCTGGACTAATGCAGTGACTTCCCAGCAAACCTCCCTGCCCCGGTGCTCACGGTGCTTCAGGCTAGCTCCACAGAGACTGGTAGCATTGTCCTTTATTATTGTTATTTTTAAATGTTTAATTATTTATTTTGAGAGAGAAAGAGCCTGAGTGGGGAGGGGTAGAGAGAGGTGGAGAGAGAGATCCCAAGCAGGCTCCATGCTGTCAGCACAGAGCCCAATGTGGGGCTTGATCTCACCAACCGTGAGATCATGACCGGAGCCCAGATCAAGAGTTGGACGCTTAACCGACTGAACCACCCAGGTGACCCCCGGTAGCGTTGTCCTTTAAAAATATAAATTGGGTCCCAACACTTCTCTATAAAGATGATTCAAGAATTTCTCATTACACTTAGACTAGAGCCCAAGCTTTTTTCCAGGATTCTGTGTGGTCTTGCCACGTTCCTGCTGACCTTGTCCCTTTAACAAATCAAGCTCATTTCTGCTTCAAAGGCTATACATTTGCTGTTCCACCTGCCTGGAACATTTCCCCCAAGGTCTTTGCATGGTTTGTGGCTTCTCACCATTTAGGTCCCTGCTCAGGTAGCACTGCACTGATTCCTCTGTGAGAGATACCAGCTCGTCTCACGTCAAAATAACTTCTGGCCCTGCCTCGTTTTCCATAGCACTTATCACGAGCAGACATTATTTGTGCCCACACCCGAACGTAAGTTCCGTGAGGACAGAAACAGTGTCTGCCTTGTTTGCTGCTATATCCCTTGCACCTGACATAGTGCCTGGCACGTAATAAATACTCTAATAATGTACGATGGATGGACATCTATAGCTGTGTACTTACTTAGATCCTGTAAAGGATCTAAGTCAATATCACTAATAGAAATGTAACGTGAGTCACATGTATGGTTTTAAATTTTTTAGTAGCTACATTAAAAAATAGAAGCAGGTGATATTAACTTTAATAATACATTTTATCTCACCCAGTATATCCTAAATATTAACACTTCAAATAATACTAAAAAATTATTAGTGTGTTATATATGAAATAACACGCTAATAATTTTTTAGTATTATTCGAATATATATTCCATATATATATTCCACATATATGTATTCCAACTCATAACTCATATATATATATATATTTGAATATTTGAACTGTGGTGTGTATTTTACACATATAGCACATCTCAATTCAGACTAGCCACATTTTAGGCACTTAAGAGCCATATGTGGGGGCGCCTGGGTGGCGCAGTTGGTTAAGCGTCCGACTTCAGCCAGGTCACGATCTCGCGGTCCGTGAGTTCCAGCCCCACGTCAGGCTCTGGGCTGATGGCTCAGAGCCTGGAGCCTGTTTCCGATTCTGTGTCTCCCTCTCTCTCTGCCCCTCCCCCGTTTATGCTCTGTCTCTCTCTGTCCCAAAAATAAATAAACGTTGAAAAAAAAAATTAAAAAAAAAAAAGAGCCATATGTGGCTAGTGGCTACCATATTAATACAAGTGTAGACAGTCTGCTGTTCTTGCTGTCTACTTTCTTGTGAGATTCCAGAACAGAAGGAAGCTAGAAACTTCTGACAGACGGGGACAAGTGTCTTTTGTAGCTATCCCTCCTTCCTCTCCCTCTTCAGAAGGAAGCCTTGGGGATGTCCAGGCTGACAGATGCATGATCGTGTGCTTAGAATAATACTGATAATGACTGAACTTCTACTCTGCGCTAAGCACTTCATATAATCTCATTTAATCCACACAAGAATCCCATTTTACAGATTAGGGAATAGGTTCAGGAAACAAAGTAAGATTTACACATCTGGTAGTGTTAGTGCTGCAACATAAACTTGGTTAAGAGGTAAAGCCAGCATTGCCATTCGTATGCTGTAGTGGTTTTTGTTGTTGTTTGGCTTTTTTTTAGAGAGAGAGAGAGAGAGAGAGAGAGAGAGCAATCACAAGTGGGGGAGAGGAGCAGAAGGAGGGAGAGAAAGAATCGCAAGCAGGCTCCACACCTAGCACAGAGTCCGATGTGGGGCTCAATCTCCCCACCCTGGGATCATGACCTGAGCTGAAATCAAGAGTCAGCCGCTCAACCGACTGAGCCACCCAGGTACCCCAGTAGGCTGTAGTTTGTAATTTGCCACTAATGGTCCATGTGGCATGGACAAATTAAGGTAAATACAAAGGATAGGAGGAAGCTGCCCTGACTCTTGGACTTGTTGCCTCCATTCTGGTTTTCTCTTTTAGTTTCTCAGACACCTTAGGTCTGACTTTAGTGTTAGATTGTGTTCAGGTCTCATTTCCACCAATTATTAAAATCAACGAATCCCCCATTTCCTCTTCTGGAGAGTAGAAACGCTAATGCTAATGTCAAGAGCATTTGAGAAAATCCAGTAAGATGATAATGTGTGTAAAGCACCGTGAACAGGGCCAAAGGCTAGTTGCCACTCAGGACACGCTCCTCTTTCCCCCTCCAGGTTGCTGGGAGAGACAACAGTGTCACAGGACCGTGCAGCTCCGCCCCTTCCCTTGCATCTTCTCCCGTGGGGTCCTGGAAGCCAGCGCTGCTCTGACTCAGCGTTAGGGCAGGTGGGAGGATGTGGGGCAGGTGTTAGAACCTGTGCCTGGGAACCTACCCAGTACTAACAAGCTTCTTTCTGTAGCGCACTATTCATCCAGTTGCCAAATCCAGACACCTCTGAGAAGCTCTTACCTTCTCCCTCTCACACCTCTCCCACACCCTGGGGATTCCTTTCACAATGGCTCCTAGTCCGGCTACTTCCATTCCCTTCCGTTGCTGTCCAGCGAATGCGTCCTTGCTCCAGCCTGCTTCATCTGTCCTGTGGTATTACAGACCCTTCTTCCACGCTGGCTGCCAGAATCATATTTCTAAACCAAACTGACCATGTCATCCATACTTAAACCAACATTCAGGACAGTGTAAATTACTCAGCTTGCCATTCATCTGACAAATACTGGGGTGGGATGGGGTGACTTACCATATGCCAAAGCAGTTCTTACAGGTACAGAAATACAGCAGTGAACCAAACAGCAAAAGCCCTGCTCTAGGGACCCGTCACAGTCTGGACCCCAGCAACCCTTTACAGCCCTGTCTTCCCCAAAGTCCTTCCAGCCCACCTCTCCTGCACCATGCACTCTGCTCTCTGCCTCTCAAGGCTTCCTTTGCTGGCCACGTTGGAGAGACCAGTCCCCTCCTCCTAGATCCCTCCGTTCCCCAAGTTGCCCACAGGGTGGCCTAGGGCTCCTCTGCAAATTGAGGCCCCTCTTCCAGCCAACTAGAGCCCCGCTGCCCCTCCCTTGCCCCTCCTGGATTGTGAGCTAAGAGCCAGGGGTGAGAGGCTTGGGACCTGCGTGGCTCCCCCAGGCCTGTGGTGGCCGCCACCCACCACACAGGAAGCGGGGAAGGAGTGCGGCCCTCACCCCACCCAGGAATGTCTGGTCCCCAGGTAAGCATCCTGACAAAGCGCGTGACCCTCCCAAGATTACTGTCAGCGACCAGGACCCTGTGGGTAAGCGCTGCCCTAGAGCCCAGCCTGCCTCCATCTCTTCCATCTTCTCAGAGGGGGTGTCTTCCTGGGACCCCGGCAGGGCCTGGACAGGACCAAGAACTGGGAGAGGGGGCGTGGCTATCTGTTGGGGGTGTGGTCTGTAGGGCTGAGGGGTGGGGAGCATGCCTAACTAGAGTGGCTGCGCCCCGGAGTCCCTGCGCCTGATGGAGAGCCCTACCTGAGCATGCTCACTGCAGTTTGTGCCCTGGATGCCAGACACAGAAGCTGTGCAGCCTCGGGCCAGGCCGTACCCTTCTGCCCTCTCCTGCCCACAGTCCCCGCGTCTGCAGTTCCCGCTTGCTCACTCCTCTGCCCTCTCTCACCAGCCTCAGGGCTGCCTTCCTTTTCTTCACTTTCTCCCCTCCACTCCCAACCATATCTGACCCAGACACATCACTGCTACTCAAGGTCATTCAGGCATACCCCCAACTGCGACCTCCCTGCCCACTATGCCTCCAGTCACCCCCCCTTCCTCCCGGGGATCCAGCCTCATCGTGCTATTGCACGTTTTACCCCTTTGCCCCTTCATCCTTGGAGCCCCTTCCTAAATGTCACCACATCAGAGAAACCTTTCCCCACTGCCACCGCAGACTCAGTCTGGTGTTCCCTTGTGCGCCCAGAGAAATGGGACAGCGCCTTGCCCGATGTAACACTTGCCGCACTGCCCCTACTCGAATCTACCTCCCCTGCCAGACCCCTTCCTTCTTGGCGATGCAGCCTGGCTCTTGTTCTTTCTGCCCCAGAACATAGTCCTGGGGGTAGCAGGCATCAACAAATGTATCTTAAAATGAGTAAATGGAAGATTGTAGGCATTAGGTAGATGCTGGGTGTGTGGAGGGTCTGGATTGTTGAGAGTTCATTTGAGAGGGCTTCTTGGAGGACAGACTGAACAGGCTTTGGTGCGGGGGAGAGATGTGATTTAGTGCAGTGAGAGGATCCTGGGGAAGCACCAGAGTGACACATTCTACCGATTTAACGATCCCTGAACAACTTCTATTGTCAGGCTTCATGCTGGGCACAGGGGACCTCAGTCTGCACTCATGTTGCTTGCCCTGCAGTCGACAAGGAAGACAAGAGAGGCGGTGCCAGTGTAGAGTGCCGAGTGTCACACGGTGAGCACACGGACATGTGGCAGTGCGGAGGAGGAGTACTCACTCCAGGGGAGAGTCAGCCTTCCCAAAGAGGACCACCGGCCAACCCGAGAGCAGAGGGAGGGCCGGAGCCAGGGGCAGTGGAGAGAGGAGGCTGGGGGCTGAGCCAGCCTCATCATAAGGGCTTGTACGCCAAAGGAAGGAGGTGGACTCCATTCCCGGGGGAATGGGGAGCCACTGACGGGCTTCCGCAAAGTTCGGGAGTGACACGATCTAGTCCTGCAGGCCAATGCTGCGCAACGCCTCAGCTCTGAACCCCTCCTCAGAGAAGTCTTGTCTGAGCCCTCTGTCAGGCTGGACCCTCTTCCATGCTCCCCTGGCAGCCTGATCGACTCCCCTTTTCTGTGCAGGGTTGAACACCTCTCCTGGCCTGAGCTCCTTGAGACACGAGGCCAGGTCTTAATCTGCTCCATGTCCCAAGCACCAGGCGCTCATTCTTGCTCATGACCAAATGTTTGTTGAATGAATGGATTGCTCCTTTCTTGTCTGGATTTCTAGAGCCCTTACTCTCAGGTCCACATCCTTTTACACCCGGAACCTGTGCATTATGTTGAAAATAGCATTTAATTGCGAAAGAGGAGGCCCAATTCAAATCCTGGCTCCATTTCACGGGGCCAAGTCACTTGACTATCTTGAAACCTCAGATTCTTCATCTGTAAGATGGGGTACCATCGTGAACAGAGTCTGGGAGTCCCCACATGCATGCGTGAGTCTTGTGTCCCTGGGTAGACTGTATGCTCCGTGAAGGTGTTCCCCAGCACCTAGTGCAGTCTGAGCTTACAGGGAGCACAGTGCTCAGTCCTGTTGGTTGGTAGACAGCAGAGTGCAGAGTGGAGGGGAAGGAACACCTAAGGTGAAGTTGTAAGCCCTGTCCTGCCACTTCTGTGTGACTTTAAGCAAGGTTCTTCCCCTCTCTAAGTCTTCCTTGCCTCATCTGGCAACTATGGATATTAACCCTCACTTGGCAGACCTCACGGGCCAATGGAAACCATAGACATGAAAATGCTTCATGAATGAAAGAGATGATAGAGTAGATAACCGATCATTAATTAAAAACAAAAAGACAAAAAAACAACTCAAGGAGTACAGATGAGGTGTGCGTGGCAATTGGTAGAAATGCCCCAGGCATCTGCTGACTACCCCTGACAGGCAGAGATGCTGGGTTGCTGCCCTGGCAGCAGCTGGGCTGGGGACAGAGGTGTTTGGTCTTGCTGGGGTCAGCCCTGGGGCCCAGGAGAGACCGGGAGGGAGGGGTTCCTGAGGAGGGACTGAGCAGCTGGCCTTGGCTCTCCTTCCCTCCCGGATTTCTTAGGCAGCGTTCTTCTGTCTTAGGTTTTGAGGGGTCTCAGGAGTCCTGATGGCCTTGGTGAATGGGACCTGCCTGGGGGAGCAGTGAGCCCCTTAGTGCTGCCTGATCAACTCCCAGTTCCAAACTCCCAGTCTAGCCCCCTCCTCCCGGCCTCTGACATCTTGGTGGCAGGGCTTATGGGCCCTAATTTGTCTTAAGTCCAGCCTGGGGCAGAGACAGGGGCTGGGCAGAGGGAGTCTCAGCTTCCTCACCTCTAAAATGAGTGAGGATGAAACGAGAAAGCGGCTGCGACAACACCTCGGAACTTGCGTATTTTATTCAGGTGCAGGATTGCTGTTTATGGGCAGCGTGTTTATGGTGACCAGTGGGGCGTCCCTGTTTCAGGGAGCACTGGGGCTCTTTCTCCCCAAGAAACTTGGTGCCACAGGCCATTTATGTGTATGGAGTGCAGGTTTGGTGTTGGAGGCAAAATAGAGCCGGCCAGGCTATGGAAACAGGCAGGGCCAGTTGATTCCCTGGGCTCTGAGGGGCCCAGGGCAGGGCCGCTTCCTCTTGGGCAGGATGAAACTGCCCCGTGGGGCTGGCCCCCTGAACTCCTCCTTGGCCTCCTACCCCACAGACCGCCTCCTTCCGGACCTGTGCCCCCGGCAGAGGAAACACCAGACTTAGAATCCAGCAGGCAGGATTACCTTTCACTCACTGAGGATGTGATTTGAGCCAATATATCTCCATTTCTCTGAGGCTCAGATTTTGCATTCATCAAATAATGACAGCACCGTCTCCTGAGGTCGTCAGGATCAGGAGAGAGAACAGAGTGAAACGTGCCTTGTGCGCCGTTTTGTGCTGGACGCATTCATCTCTTGTCTCTCATCTCTTCCCCTGTCGGAGCTGGGCCTGATGTTCTGGTTGGGGTCGTCAGAACCAGGACCTCGGGGCACCCCCGCTGCAGCCCCGTCCTTCCGAGGGAAAGAGCAAGGCCTGCAGGACAAGGGAGGCTGACTCTGCAGTGGGTCCCTTTCGTGCTTTCTACCCCTCGGGTAGCCTCTCGCCCCCTGGAACATTCCTGGGGGTGAGGGGCTTGCCCTTTCCCAGTGTTATTTTTTATTCCTGTGGGGCTCCCCTCACAGGAATAAAAAATATGAAAAGTAGCTTTGTAATTTTTTTTTTTAAAGGGCTCACCTATGACAAAAGGCTCATCTCCCAGATAGGGGAAGGGCCCATATCCCTCATACCCTGGGCCATGGGGGTACCAGGAGGGCCAACCGTGGGCTGGAGGGAGGTCTGCACTGTAGGCAAGGGGGCAGACAGAGGGGTTGGAGACTGTGGCTGTACTGGCGTGGGGGCTTTGCTGTTGTGCCTTCCCAAGACACTCATCTTTAGCACCTTGGTCTTTACCTCCTGGTGTCCTCCAGCTACCTCCTGTCTCATTCTAGTCAGTGAAACAGTGTTGGGAGGGTACAGTTCTGGGATGAGGTCCAGGGAACAGGAGCTGCCTGGTCCTGGGAGCCTCTTTTGGGACGCTTTGACCTTGGGAACCCCTGACCCCTCTCCCCGGAGCCCCAGATCCGTGCACCAGGTTCTTCCTGACCAACGACCAGATCCATCTCTATATGAATGAGTTTTCCTGGAAGGACGTTACCAATGCCTTGTCCCTGGCCAACTTGATCCTGGGGCTCTTCTCCATCTTCTGCAGCTTCTGCAAGTAGGTCTGGGGCCCAGGAGGATCTTAGCCAAGAGCTGGAGCCAATGGCATGCAGGGAGGAGTGGGGAGCCTAGATAGCCAGGCACTGAGGCCCAGGATCAACCGGGGGCAGGAGAAAGGGTAGTGATTGGGAGTCAAGAGGCCAAGGTCCTGGCCTCAGCTCTACTACCAGCCTGATATGTGACTTTAGGTCGCATCCCTGAGCCTTGGTTTCTCCATCGTTAAAACAAGGAGCTTGCACTGTGATCTCTAGGTTCCTTCCAGCGGTGGCAGTCCAGAATGGTCTTTATGAGAAAACCAAGAGATTCTATTCTGGTGGCCTTTACATAATCCTTGGGGTAGGCAGGCTATCATGAGAAATTTTTGATTCCTAAATTAGAACTTATGATCTGGGGAATATTTATAGTCAGCACTATTATGGAAAATCTGGGACATGTTTATGGGCCCCTAAAAAGTTGTAAGCAAATTATATTTCTACAAATTGAATCATATTTCAATGCCTTGGCAAATCAGTTCTTTTTTTTTTTTTTTTAATTTTTTTTAACGTTTGTTTATTTTTGAGACAGAGAGAGACAGAGCATGAACGGGGGAGGGGCAGAGAGAGAGGGAGACACAGAATCGGAAACAGGCTCCAGGCTCTGAGCCATCAGCCCAGAGCCCGACGCGGGGCTCAAACTCACGGACCGCGAGATCGTGACCTGGCTGAAGTCGGACGCTTAACCGACTGAGCCACCCAGGCACCCCTCAGTTCTTTAAAGATAAATCCTTTATAATGCAGCCTCCTAACTTGTTTGATTCTCTATAACCATCAGCAAGTGACTTCTCTGGATCTGTTTCTCATCCATTAAATCATTTTACCTGATGATGTTTGAGTTCCCTTCCAGTTAAATTTTATGATTCTCTAAGTCTGGATTTTTGGGGGTCTTATAAAGTAGAGCATATCTACAGCAGAAAATCTCTAACTTCTTAGTTCAGTGCAATCTTCTGGGAGTGTAGCTAAAAAAATTTTTTTTAATGTTTATTTACTTTTGAGAGAAAGGGAGAGACAGAGGCATGAGTGGGGGAGGGGCAGAGAGAGAGATACACAGAATCCAAAGCAGGCTCCAGGCTTTGAGCTGTTAGCAGAGAGCCCAACGTGGGGCTCAAACTCACAGACCATGAGATCATGACCTGAGCTGAAGTCAGACACTTAACAGACTGAGCCACCCAGGTGCCTCAGTTTTGGGAGTGTCATTTTTATGGCACGGTGGTGGGCCCATTTCCCTTTAGACACATAGGTATGGCTCTAAAGAAAGGTAGTGCTGAGCTTGTTTGGAGACAGCTGAAGCCTGGGGTGAGGTTCTCTGCTTCTGCTTGGTCATCCAAGCATTGCAATCAGGGTGTAGACTTAGGAATGGCATTCTAGGGCAGCCTTGCCTGAGACTATGGTGGCTGCTTTTAGAGGGGTCTGGGAGCATGTGCTGGACTAAAGCACAGAACCCTTGAATGTAAGATCTGAAAGAGATCTTGGAAATCATATGGAGCATCAAAATATGTGAGACAAAAAAACAGAACTGCAAGGAGAAATGGGCAAATCCGCTATCGTCGTTGAATATTTCAACACCCCTCCATCAGAAACTGACAGATCCATTTGGCAGAAAATCAGTAAGGAGATAGTTGAACTGAACAGCACCATCAGTCAACTGGATCTAATTGATATTTATAGAATACTTTACCCAATAACAGCAGAATACACATTCTTCTCCTCACACTTTTGGGCTATAAGACATACCTCAACAAATGTAAAAGAATAGAAATCATATGAAGTATGCCCTCAGATCCCATGGAATTAAAGTAGAAATCAATACCAGAAAGATAACTAGAAAATCCCAAAATATGTGAAAGTTAAGCAACACGATTCTAAATAATACATTAAAGAAGAAAAGTATTTTGAGCTAAAAGAAAATGAAAATACAACTTATCAAAATTTGTTGGGGTGCCTGGGTGGCTCAGTCGGTTAAGCGTCCGACTTCGGCTCAGGTCATGATCTTGTGGTCCGTGAGCTTCGGGCTCTGTGCTGACATCTCGGAGCCTGGAGCCTGCTTCAGTTCTGTGTCTCCCTCTCGGCCCCTCCCTTGCTTGTGCTCTCTGTCTCTCATAAATGAATAAATGTTAAAAAAAAAAAAAACCCAACTTATCAAAATTTGTGAGATGGGGTGAAAGTGGTAGTTATAGTGAAATTTGTAACATTGAATGCGTGTGTTAGAAAAGAAACCTCTGTGAAAGACAACATCAGGAGAATTAGAAGACAAGCTATAGGCTGGGAGAAAATATTTGCAAAAAGTACATCTGAGAAAGGACTGTAAAATAGACAAAGCTTAAAATTCTTCAATAAAAAAACAAAGAACTCAATTAAAAAATGGGCCAAAGACCTTAACAGAGACCTCATTGAAGGAGATATACAGATGGCAGTAAGCATGTGAAGATACTCCACATTGTATGTTATCAGGGAGATGTAGTGAGATATTACTACACACCTACCGGCCAAAGGAGTTGCCCAGAACACTGACGACATCAAATGCTGGTGAGGACGTGGAGCAACAGGAACTCTCATTCACCGCTGGCGGGAACACAAGATGGTTCAGCCGCTTTGGGAGACAGTTTGGCAATTTCACAAAGCTACACCTAGTCTTACCATATGATCCAGCAATCACACTGTTTGGTATTTATCCAAATGAACTGAAAACTATGTCCACACAAAACCCTGCACTTGGATGTTTATGATGTTTAATTTACAATTGCCAGAACTCGCAAGCAACCAAGATATCGTGTAATAAGTGAATAGATGAATAAACTGAGGTATTTCCAAATTTTCCAAACAATGGAGGATTGCTCAGTGCTGAAAAGAAATGACCTATCAGACCATGAGAAGACACAGAGGAATCATAAGTGCATATTACCAAGTGAAAGAAGCCAATATGCAAAGGCTGTATACTATATGATTACAGTGATATGATATTCTGGAAAGGCAAAAATATCAAGATAATAAAAAATCAGTGATTGGTACAGGAGGGTGGGGGGAATGAATACGTGGAGCACAGAGGATATTTAGGACATTGGAAATAATCTTCATGATACTATAATAATGGATACTCATCATACGTTTGTCCAAAACCATAGAATGTACAACACCAGGAGTGAACCCTAAGGTAAACTACGGACTTTGGGTGACTATGTGTCAACATAGGTTCATCCTTGGTATGTGTCAAGAATTAGAATGTACTGTTCTGGTGAGTGATATTGATCATGTGGGAAGCTATGCATAGGTGGGAGATGGGGGGGTAGATGGGAAATTTCTGTAGCTTCTTTTAAATTTTGTTGTAAACCTAAAACCTCCCCCAAAAAATAAAGCCTTAGAAAAATTGGGAAAAAAAAGGAGATAGAAATCAATAGTATAAGGCTTCCACCTTAGCAAACTAGGGGAAAAAAAAAAAAAGCATGTTAAATCCAAAGTAAGTAGAAGAAAATAATAAAAATGAGAGGGACACCTGGGTGGTTCAATCGGTTAAGCATCTGATTCTTGACCTCAAGTCAGGTCTTGATTTCAAGGTCGTGGGTTCAAGGTCCGCATTTGGGCTCCACGCTCTGGGTGCAAAGCCTACTTACAAAAGGGGGGGTGGGGGGCCACCTGGGTGGCTCAGTCAGTTGAGCGTCCAACTTTGGCTCACGTCACGATCTCTCAGTTCGTGAGTTCAAGCCCCACATTGGGCTCACAGTGCCAGCCTGTCCACACAGAGCCCGCTTCTGATCTTCTGTCTCCCCTCTCTGCCCCTCCCCTGCTTGTGCTCTCCCCAAACTAAATAAATATTAATTTTTTTTTTCAACGTTTATTTATTTTTGGGACAGAGAGAGACAGAGCATGAACGGGGGAGGGGCAGAGAGAGAGGGAGACACAGAATCGGAAACAGGCTCCAGGCTCTGAGCCATCAGCCCAGAGCCCGACGCGGGGCTCGAACTCACAGACCGCGAGATCGTGACCTGGCTGAAGTTGGCCGCTTAACCGACTGCGCCACCCAGGCGCCCCCTAAATAAATATTAAAAAAAAAAAAAAAAAGAGCAGCCATCAATGAAATTAAAAATAAGAAATCAGTAGAGACAATCAACGAAACCAAAAGCTGATTGATTCTTTGGAAAAATCAATAAAATTGATAAGCCTCTAGGCAGGCCAACCAAGAAAATAAAGAAAAAAAGAGAAGACACAAACTACCAGTATCGGAAATGAAAGAGAGCCATCACTACTGATCTCCTGGACTTTAAAAGGATAATAAAGGAATATTATGAACAACTCTGTAAGTGACATAGCCTAAATGAAAGGGACCAATTCCTTAAAAGTCATGAATTACCTAAACTTGCACTAGGAGAAATAGCTTATCTGAATAGGCCTCTATTAAATCATTTGGCACAACCCCCTCACTTTCCAGATGGAGGAAGAGAGGCCTAGAGGGGTAGGGAGTGGTTTATCTGAGAAACTACAGTGAGATGGTTGCGGAGGCTGGGAACATAGGACCCCTGTGCCCTCAAATATGCCTGGGATTTCGAGTTGGAAGGGACCTTAGTGATTAAGGGGCTTGAGGCACCCCCTTTAAGACTGTGGGTTGAGAGTATGGCAGGGGTGTGTGTGTGTGTGTGTGTGTGTGTGTGTGTGTGTGTGTAAAGCAGTGTATTTCAGGAAGAACACGAGCGTGGGGAACATGCAGGGCAGGGTGTGTGTGTGTGTGGAGGGGTTGCCCAGTGCAGCCCATGACACAGCTGTCCTGTCGGGGCCTGCTGCCCTACACTTCAGGAAATGCTACAGTGCCTCCTGGATGCTTCTGATCAGCTTCCTATTAGACATGGCAGTTGGGACGATAACCAGACACCTCAGCCTCTGCTCCAGATCGGGTGAGTCCAGGCCTCAGACCCCTGATCCCTGACCCCAGGAGCCCATCTCGGGTCTCCCTCCATCTTCTCACATCCAGCAGGCTTTCAGGAGTCAGCACTCCTGCTCACCTCCCTCCGAGGACAGCAGAAACAGCTGGAGAACCATCCCGGACCCCCATAGTCCAGATCTAGGCCCCCCGGCGGGCTCACCTGTTGATCCTTAGCCATCCTTGCCCAGGCCGCAGTTTCCTTGGCGGTGCTGCCTCCCTGCTAGGGGTGCCCCAGGAATTGGGAGTGGGTGGTGGCTGCGGTGCTTGGGAGGGGGGAAATGAAAAATCACCCCAGCAGAGCGGCTGGTTTAAAATACAAGAAAATATTTCCATGTAAGAGTTTGCTTGAAAAAAAAGGTTCTGTGGCTTGTGAATTTGTATCCAGTTGTGGTCCAACCCTGGATGTTAAAGGGCGGGAAAACTAAGACCTGAGAAGGAAAGATTTGCCTCAGGCCGCATGGTCCATGTGAGGCAGAGCCAGGAGGCCCCCCCTCCCCCCGCCCCCGTCCTTGATCCCTAGGGGAGCAGCTGTTGCTCTCTGGGACCTCAGTCCCGGCTTGGCACCCCTGCAGCTCCCCCACCACAGGGGACTAAAGTGCAAGACAAATGAGCATAAGTTCTGACCTCGACCTTCTGGAGCAGGGGTGGAGCTGAATGACTTTGCTGTCTTCACCACCTTTGGCCTGGCCTCAGCCCTGCTCCTAGGTGTGGATGGGCCTCTGAATGCGTTCCTGGCCGTCATCTATGTGTTAGCTGCTACCTTCCGCCTGTGTTTTTATTCAACCGGTGAGTGGACCCCAGCCTTGTAGCTAAGGGTGGGGAGCCACGGAGGGGCGCTGTTGGATGCCAGAAGCCTGGGGGTGGGGGGGCGGTAACTGACTCCTCCCCTCCTCTTTGGTTCCTTTCCCTTCCTTGTCCTGTGCCCCAGGCCCACTGGAGGCTGCAGGCTGCACTGGCAGAGACCTGGAGAGGGGCAGGGGCCCATGGTTCTCGGACCAGCTGTGCCTTTTTCTCGTTGTATGACCTTTGGGTGGTGCACAGAGACTCACAGAATCCAGAACCAGAGGTCATCCTCCACAGTTTTCTACAACAAATGGAGAAACTGAGCAAGGCAACCAAGGGCAGTTGCCTTGCCCAAGGTCACAATGCAAGGGGGCGTAGAGGTGGACTAGAAGACCTCAGAGGACCCTCCTGCAGAGCCTTCCTTGGTGCTGGGGCCCATGCCTTGTCCCAGCCGCCTGCTTCCCCGTGGGGATCCGGCACAGAACCCACACACCATCTCTGCGAATGGCTGACCGCTTTACAGCCTGCCACTGCCTGGCGAGGAGGGGGATCTGGAGTGGGTGGCAGGGAAGACCCAACGGGCTGGCTTTGCTCAGCGGGAGGCAGCTAATCTCCACCTCTTCCTTCCCTGGCAGGTGTTCCCTTCACATACAAGGGTCTACCCTGCCGCTATGCTTCCTGTGTTTTGGCCTCCACCTGCCTTCTGACCAAAGGCAACACGTTCATTCTGTCTTGCATGGCCTCACTTATGATTCTGTTCATGATGGACCAGAGCTACTATCCACGTGATGAGATCCTGGGGTCTGAGAACTGGAAAAAATTGATTTATCTGGGGGGTGAGTGAAAATACTGCTTTCAAATGGCACCAGTGCTGGTCTATTATCACTGCTGCTCATGGCCACCCTGTACCTCGCCCCCACACTCCCGATCTCCCTTACCCTGTTTTATTTGTGTCCATGGAGTTTATCACCGTCTGAAATGTATCTACTTTTTTATTGTCTATACACACTAAAACTGCCCCCAGATAGAGGACTCTCTTTCATTCGTGCAGTAATCCCTGGGCCTAGCATTGTGCCAACCACGTGGTAGATGCTCAGTAAGTATTTGTTGAATGCTGTTAAGTTCAATCAGGAACACCTACCATATGCTGGATACTGCGAACCAAACTGATAAACTAGACAAACCCTTCCTGCCTCAGGATTCACGGTCTAATAGGGGAGACAGACCCCAACCAAATAATGGCAGAAATAACTAGAAATGCATAGTTGTTTTTTAATTTATAATGATTAATATTTATAATTAATAATTAATTATTATAAATTATTATATATAATTAATAAATAATTAATATTTATAATGTCATTATTTGTAATGACAGAGAGAGAGGGAGAGAGGCAGAGAGAGAATCCAGCTGGTTCCATGCTAACAGAGCGGAGCCCGACGCGGGGCTCAAAGCCATGAACTGTGAGATCATGACCTGAGCTGAAACCAAGAGTTGGACACTAGAAAGGCATAGTTTTTTTTTTTTTTTTTTTAATTTTTTTTTTTCAACGTTTATTTATTTTTGGGACAGAGAGAGACAGAGCATGAACGGGGGAGGGGCAGAGAGAGAGAGAGAGGGAGACACAGAATCGGAAACAGGCTCCAGGCTCTGAGCCATCAGCCTAGAGCCTGACGCGGGGCTCGAACTCCCGGACCGCGAGATCGTGACCTGGCTGAAGTCGGACGCTCAACCGACTGCGCCACCCAGGCGCCCCTAGAAAGGCATAGTTTTGATGTGTTGTGGAGCACAGGGTGCTCTGAGAAGGGGACTTAATGAGACTGAAATGGTCTGAAGGGTGGAAAGGATGCTTCAGAAGGTAACATTTAAATGGAACCTGGGTGAAGGTGGTCAAAGGTACAGACTTCCAATTATAAGTTCTGGGGACGTAATGGACAACACGGTGACTACAGTTAACAATACCACGTTGTGGGGAGCCTGGGTGGCTCAGTCGGTTAAGCGTCTGACTTTGGCTCAGGTCACGATCTCACAGTTTGTGGTTCAAGCCCTGCCTCGGGTGAGCATGAGCCCTGCTTTGGGTGAGTCCCACTTCGCTCTCTCTTTCTCTCTGCCCCTTGTGGGATTCTCTCTGTCTCTACCCCTCGCTCACTTGTGCCCTCTCTAAAAAAAAAGGGGGGCACCTGGGTGGCTCAGTCGGTCGAGCTTCAAACTTCGGCTCAGGTCATGATCTCACGGTCCGTGGGTTCGAGCCCCGCATCGGGCTCTGTGCTGACAGCTCGGAGCCTGGAGCCTGCTTTGGATTCTGTGTCTCCCTCTCTCTCTGCCCCTCCCCCACTTGTGCTGTCTGTCTGTCTGTCTGTCTCTCTCTCAAAACTAAATAAACATTGAAAAAAAAGAATATTGTATTTGGAAGTAGATAGGAGAGCAGATCTTAAAAGTTCTCGTCGCAAGAAAGGGAAATGGGTAACTGTGCAGTGGCAGACACTAACGAGACTGCTGGTCGTGTCACAGGATACACAAATATCGAATCATTGCGCTGTACACCTTGGACTAATACAGCTTTGTGTTATATGTCCATAATATCTCAATAAAACTGGAAAAAATAAAAAAGGTGACCTTCAAGATGACTGGCTAGGTGGGTGAGAGAGGTAGTTCAGAAGAGAAAACGGCATTTTCTAGGCTCTAGGCTAGAAGGTGCTGGGTGCGGTCGTGCAGCCGTGTGGCTGGAACTTGCTGAGAGATCCTAGTGATACATACCGAGTCCGTGCAGGGGGTGGGTTTGGGGGAACTGATCCTAGCGGCAAAGGGGAAGCCTCTGAAGGGACTTCTGAGCAGCGGTTTTAAGTGGCCACTTGACTACAATGTGGGGACCAGATGGCGAGAGACTGAGAACAAAGAGGAAAAGTGACTTGCTGTCGTATGAGAGGTGGTGGCAACAGAGCAGACGAAGGGACTTCAGATGCATGTTGGGAACAGAACCGATCTTGAGGAAGCCCTGAGGTCCTGGCCACACTGGGGACCTGGCGGATATCTCCCTGGAGCCCTCCCTGACTTAGGGCTTCCTTCAAGGAATACCAGTGTTTCTTCTTTTGGGATGTGCTCATGGGGACAAGACAAACATCTACAGGGATACTTGGTTTCTTTCTTTATTCCCTGTGGGTCCAGTCTGGTTCATAGGGTCCCTGCTTTCATCCCGACTGTCCTTTTTTCTTTTAATTTTTAATGTTTATGATTTATTATTGAGAAGGAGAGAGAGAGAGACAGAGTGCAAGCAGGGGAGGGTTAGAGAGAGAGAGGGAGACACAGAATCTGAAGCAGGATCCAGGCTCTGAGCTGTGAGCACAGACAGGGGCTCAAACTCATGAACCGTGAGATCATGACCTGGGCTGAAGTCGGATGCTTAACCGACTGAGCCACCCAGGTGCCCCCTGACCTTCCCTTTTAGGCTCATACCCTTTCTCTGTACCACCAGCACCGACGCCCCTGCTCAAGTTCTAGGCAGTGGCTCCTCTGTGGCCCGGCTAGCAGAGGCAGAACAGTGTTGAGAAGCATCTGGGTTTGCTGCTAAACAGACCTGAGTTCAAGTTCCAGTGCCAGGACGTGTTAATTGCATCAACTTCGGCTGACGACCTCATTATTTTGAGTTTAGTTTTCTTCATCTATAAAATGAAGCCAATAATTCCTACCTCAGGATTCTTGAGATTAAATGGGATAATGCAGATCAATCCTCTGGCACAGATGTGTCCTGTAGGGAAATTTCTAGTCCCTTCTTCCCTCCACCTGCCCTCCTATCTCTCAGCAACAGTGTTTCCCACAATGCTCTTTGCTCCTGTAGATACCACGGCTCCCCTTTTCTCCCAATAAACCATATGCTTGGCCTCAGCCTTCCTTGGATTGTCTTGGCTGTGAGAGTAAAGGAGGAAACTGTACCTCACAGATTTCGATACCACTTAATACCAGAGCCCAACTGGACAGATTCCAAAATGGCCACTCTTGATATTCCTCTTACCTGGAGTGCAGCCAATCACCTTTTTAGACGGAGGTTCCGTCTCCCCCACAGAGCTTCTGAAAAGCCGGCCTGTGGCTGTGAGACCTCATGTCACGCATTTTCCAGGACAACTCTGGTTTAAAATATTGTCCCATTGCCTCAACAGATCAATGACTGTTCTGAAATATTAAGCATTCCAAAGCTCCAATACATCTCTGTAACTGAAAGTGGTCTTCTGTCAGATCATATGTTCTGATTTCTCTTGAGGAATGTATGGTAGTTATCCCCACGGAAACGATGTTGCCTCGTACTCTCCAACCCTCTTTGAGCTTTCCGAGGCTGTCTAGTTTTTACAAGTCAGGCAGACACGGCTTTGAATCAAGACCTTGTACAGGTTATATCCCCTCTGCCTCTTCATCTGAAAAACAGACTGGATTCTGAGTCACAGAATGATTGTGAAACGTAAATGGAGTGATCTTTGTAACATGCCTAGCAGATTGGTGCACAGTAGATATTCCACAAGTGTTGGGGCCCTTTTGCCTGTCGGTGGTGTATCTCAGATTCAAATGTGTTGGGGGTCCCCCAAGACCACCCCAGGTTCAGTGGTTCTCTTGGGGATTCACAGGATGCATATAGTCACACTCATGGTTAAGACCTATTACAGCAAAAGACACAAAGCAAAGACAGCAAAGGGCAGATGAAAGGGGCAAAATCTGGAGGAAATGAGGCACAGCCCCTCAAGTGTCCTCCCTGTGGGGCCACCCTGCACAAAACTGTGACAACACCCATGAAAGTCTTGTGTACCTGGAAGCTCTTTAGAGACTCAGGGTCCAAGGTTTTTATAAGGGCTGGCCCCATCAGCACCCTAGACCTAGCGGTACCAAAATTCTAGACTTACACAGAAGGAAATCAACACTCAGCACAGTCTAAGGACAGGGAACCATTCTTGCCCATTAGGGAAAGTTCTATATTAGAAATAGACTCTTTTTTTAATGTTTATTTATTTTTGAGACAGAGAGAGACAGAGCATGAAGGGGGAGGGGCAAAGAGAGACGGAGACACAGAATCCGAAACAGGCTCTGGGCTCTGAGCTGTCAGCACAGAGCCTGACGTGGGGCTCGAACTCACGGACCGTGAGATCGTGACCTGAGCCAAAGTTGGATGCTTAACTGACTGAGCCACCCAGGCGCCCCAGGAAAGTTCTATATTGATATAGGGAACTGTTTACTAGCCATGTTCCTGGACTCCAGTTAAAGGCCAACCTGGCAAGCAGGACGGCCTTCATTCATTCGTTCGTTTGTTTGTTCCTTCCTTCCTTTCTTTTTTATTTATATTGAGAGACAGAGTGACCAGGGGAGGGGCAGAGAGAGACGGAGAAAGAGAATCCCAAGAAGGCTCCATACTGTCTGCATGGAGCCCAATGCAGGGCTTGAACTCACAAACCCAGGCACCTTGCAAGCAGGCCTTTCTTCTTTTTTTTTTTTTTTTTAATTTTTATTTATTTTTATTTTTATTTTTTAACGTTTATTTATTTTTGAGACAGAGAGAGACAGAGCATGAATGGGGGAGGGTCAGAGAGAGGGTGACACAGAATCTGAAACAGGCTCCAGGCTCTGAGCGGTCAGCACACAGCCCGACGCTGGGCTCGAACTCACGGACCGGGAGATCATGACCTGAGCTGAAGTCGGCCGCTTAACCGACTGAGCCACCCAGGCACCCCAAGGCCTTTCTAAAGAGAGCTGTCCCAGGTCTGCTGTGCTCTTCTGCATATGTGTAACATTGTATCGGCCACTATCACATATTAAACTTGACACAATTGGCAATATATATGTCATTCATATATATATATTTTTTCTTTTTAATGTTTATTTATTTATTTTTGGAAGGGGGGGGGAGGAGAGAGTACAAGTAGGGAAGAGGCAGAGAGAGAGGGAGAGAGAGTCTCAAGCAGGCTCCATGCTGTCATCACAGAGCCTCACACAGGACTCGATCCCACGAACCCTGAGATCATGACCTGAGCCAAAATCAAGAGTCGGACGCTTAACTGACTGAGCCACCCAGGCGCCCCTGGGATGGATGGAGATATATACATATATTTCTAACAAGGGGTCTAGACAACTCAAATTTATTCTCGGCTAAGACTGATTTCTGATCTGAATTCAACCAAATGGAACCTGAGTTTGCATTACATTATAATTGTCTAGTTGCAAAGAGACAAAACCTCTTAAAGGCAGGGCTCGGGTCTTGTTGGTTCTTGTTTCTTAGGCCGATGAGTAAAAACTGAAGGATGGGAGGATGGGGATGGGAGAGAAGAGGGCGGGAAATACATGCAGAGAGCTTCATAGACATGGAATGTTTGCCTTTTTTCTCCCTCCAGGTGTCATCATGCTGCTTGTGTCTCCATTCTCCCTAACTGCTTTTTACTGCCTGATGTGGTCGCTGTCCTACATCTTCTTTCCAGATGCTCTGTGGGGCAAGGCAGCATGCTTCAGGCTACAGCACCAAAGAAAGTGAACAGCTTCACCCACTCCCACTGGCCTCTGTGGGGTTTGTGCCAGCATATCGGGCCAAGCCTTGCCTTATCCTCACTAAATCTTTCTTTGTCCCTATGTGTCCTGTGTGCTAGATACGTGTGCCTTGAACCAAGGCAACCCACGATAGAGCCAGTGGCCTTCACTTCTTCCTCTTTACTCAGGGTTCCGAATCCCTTGGGGACAATAGCTGTGTCATATACAACAGAATTCTTTCCAAGATAAAGTTGGGTTGGGTTTGAGTTCCAGCCCTGTTACCGGCTGGGTGATGTTGTGTACTAAGGTCAATCCCTTGGAGTGGGGTGAAACCCTTTAGCATTGGTATAGTCTCCACCTTGGCCTGATCCTTATTACTCCAGGGCACGGGGGTGAGGGGGCGTGGGGGGTGCTTATTAAAGCATTTCTTAAACTTGCAGATTGGTTCAGTAGAGCAGAGCTAATCACAGGACAATCATGCTGCCCAGTGTGAATGTATACAGGATTTCGTAACTTAAAATTCTATATTTCGACAGTCAAAGCTTCTGCCTTTTGCTTCAGTTAGAGATTAGACACATTGGCAGCTTGAAGGCGTCACCTGGTTCCCATCTGTTTTTTTCCTCAACTATAAAATACTAACCTAGATATTCAGATGCCACTTCATATTTTTTTTTAAGTTTATATATTTACTGAGAGAGAGAGAGAGAGAGAGAGAGAGAGTACCAGCAGGGGAGGGGCAGAGAGAGGGAGAGACAGAATCCCAAGCAGGCTCCGGGCTGTTAGTGCAAAGCCCAACCTGGGGCTCAAACTCCAGAATCGTGAGATCATGACCTGAGCTGAAGTCAAGGGTCGGACACTTAACCGACTGAGCCACCCAGGTACCCCACACTTCATATTCTAAAATCCAAATTGAATAAAAATAAGGAATATTGTATGGAACCTTAAAGTTGCCCCTCACAAAGAATTTAGGCCCGAAGGCAGTGACTCCCCAACACTGCCTCTGGGCCCTCTACCTCCAAGCAGTATACCAAAGGATTGTTGGCTGGCTTGGCCCCTTCCCCAACTCTGGCGCCAGAGAACCTTTTACCTCAGATCTAATTTCTTGGTTTGCAGAACAATGTATTTGGTAAATAGGTAGGAAGTCTAAAATTAGATTTTAAAAAGAACCATCTGGTGAATCACACTGCCAGGATCTGGCTTTGAAGGAGCAGGTCGCGCCCTCCTCGTCCCTCCTGCTCTCCATTCATATCTGTTAGATCATTTATATTTTTTCACGGGTAGATGAATATGTCTGTGTGCCACCGGATTTTAGGCTCCTTCAGTTCGCATGTTTTTATTTCTGCTGTTTGCCACAGTGCCCGGCACTCAGAAACGTTTGCTTTGCAGGTGAATTGATTTTGTTGTGGATTCTAGCAAATTAGATACAAGATTACTATAATGTAGAAAGAACCTTACAAATATACATCTATATACCCGTACAAATGCATGATGTCCTTGGTCCTACACCCTTATTTCAGAGATGCTACGCTTCATCAGAATATTTTAGGAAATCCAGTTTGAGAACTGTCTTCACATACGCTCTTAGAGGCCAGCACGTAGCACAGTGCCTAGGCATAGCAGGTGCTCAAAAAATACTTGTATTCTGAACCAAACAAATCTAGTCCCAAAAATCTACTATTGAAGATTAGCCAATGATGGTTTTTTCCTGGAGCCACGTTATTTATCAGATTTGGCCTCCAATGACTTCTGGCTTTTTCTAAAATTTTCAACTACATTCAAAACAAGATGCAGTCTGAAAGAGGATTTCTGTGTCCATTTTGAGCCATAGCAGCAGAGTTAAAATATATAGGCAGACCCCCCACCTGTCCAAAAGGGGCTGTTTGGAGCAGGAAAGTACCCATTTGAATATGTAAATTGTGCTTCGCTTAGGACAATAATAATTCATACTTCATTGTCTCAAACTCAAGTTTAGGTTAGTGACACAAGGATAGTTATAGGTCAACGGGAAGCCTCTAGATTTCACAGAGGTGATGTGTGCTTCCTTCCAACCACGTGGAGGGATGGCTGCCCTTCTACACTAGTTCTGGGGACTCAAGCTGCTAATGCTGATCATGCAGGCCTTCCTCAGGAATAAAAATTTTAAAGTAGAATAGCTAAAATAGGACATTGTTCTAAAGTAAAATAAAATTAATAAAAAATAAAATAAAATGTTTTAACATAGAACAGCTCTCAGGAACAAGTGGAAAGTCCAAGACTTTAAAAATATGCTTCTTAGGGCATCTGGGTGGCTCAGTTGGTTAAGCACCCGACTTCGGCTCAGGTCATGATCTCGAAATTTGTGAGTTCGAGCCCCGCGTCAGGCTCTGTGCTGACAGGTCGGAGCCTGGAGCCTGCTTCGGATTCAGTGTCTCCCTCTCTCTCTCTCTGCCCCTCCCCTGCTTGTGCTCTGTCCATCTCTGTCTCAAAAATAAATAAACATTAAAAAAATAATAAATGAAAATACGCTTCTCAGATGAGCACCTGAAGTCAGAGGGGTTGGTTCTTGATTCCAGGCAGCTCTACTTCTCCCCTCGGGATAGAGTATAGATTTCCCTTCTAGCCCCCCCTGAGCTATCCTGTGCCCAAGGAGCAGGATCAAGTGACTGAGAATTCTGGGACTATTTATTTATTTAAGCTCTGTGACCTTGAGTGACCCATTTCCTTAACTGTAAAATGGAGCCTTTACTTCCTCTCTGGGTTGCTTTGTGAATTAAATGCAACACATAAGATAACTAGAATAGGGAATGGCATGTAAAAAGTGTTAAATAAAAGCTAGATCTCTCCTCTCTCTCTCTAGGCGTTCTCCCTTCCCGTTATACACCTTTCCATTTAAAATAACAGTAATAAGGGGCGCCTGGGTGGCGCAGTCGGTTAAGCGTCCGACTTCAGCCAGGTCACGATCTCACGGTCCGTGAGTTCGAGCCCCGCGTCGGGCTCTGGGCGGATGGCTCAGAGCCTGGAGCCTGTTTCCGATTCTGTGTCTCCCTCTCTCTCTGCCCCTCCCCCGTTCATGCTCTGTCTCTCTCTGTCCCAAAGATGAATAAACGTTGAAAAAAAAAAATAAAATAACAGTAATAATAACAATTAACATTTATTTAGTCCTTTCTATGTGTCAGGAATTGTTCCTTGCACTTTACTCTTTCACTTAATCCCCCATACAACCCAATGGCATGGTGACTGTAGGCTTAAGGTCAGCAGTTCTCAAAGTCTGGTCCACGGACCCCTGGAGTTCCTGAGACCTTTTCAGGCTTAAAATGATTTCCTTTTTCTCTTTCTTTCTTTCTTTCTTTCTTTCTTCTTTCTTTTTATTTATTTTTGAGAGACAGAGAGAGATAGAGCATGAGCAGGGGATAGGCAGAGAGAGAGGGAGACACAGAATCTGAAGCAGCTACAGGCTCTGAGCTGTCAGCACAGGACCCAATGCAGGGCTCGAACTCACAAGCCTCGAGATCATGACCTGAGCAGAAGTCAGACGCCCAACCGACTGAGCCACTCAGGCGCCCCAAAACGATTTTCTTAATAATCCTGAAACAGGAACGAAAATCACTGTTGACATTTTGCAAAGCAATGGTGGGTAAAGCTCCTGGCGCCTTGGTGTGAATCTAGGCTGTGGCACTAAATGGTATTGGTAGTTAATGTACTTTTCCCTGCCATATGCTCACGGTGAACAAAACAAAACAAAAAAAATCTCACTTAAGAATGTCCTTGATAAAGCAGTAACAATTATTCTTTTTATTAGACCTTGACCCTTGAATATACATCTTTTTTTTTTTAATGTTTTTTATTTATTTTTGAGACAGGGAGAGACAGAGCATGAACAGGGGAGGGGCAGAGAGAGAGGGAGACACAGAATCGGAAACAGGCTCCAGGCTCTGAGCCATCAGCCCAGAGCCTGACGCGGGGCTCGAACTCACGGACCTCGAGATCGTGACCTGGCTGAAGTCGGACGCTTAACCGACTGAGCCACCCAGGCGCCCCACCCCTCTCTTTTTCAACTACATATTAATGTGAGGCCAGATTTTCGTCACATAGTTTAACCAAAACAATATGAGAATGCAGAATGCAGAAGCAGATATGAGAAACCAGCTCCTTTCCTGTAAGCTGGGTGTGAGATTTGCAAAAATGTAAAACAATGCTGCTCTTCTCACTCAATGATTATTTTGAAAAAGTATTTTTTTCACAAAAAAAGTTATTTCAAAAATATTCATTTAAAATGAGAAAAATCAACCACGGGTTAACATAAATAACGAAAACAAAAGCCCTCCATTTTTAGAGTATAAAGAAATCTGAGACTGAAATGTCTGAGATTCACTGACTTAGGGAGACAAAAACTTGTCCAATGTTCATAGAGTTAGTAAGCGGGGGACCCAAGCATCAAGCAGCCTGACTTCCCAAGTCAGTGTTCTCATGAATTTTTAAAACAAATTTTAACGTTTTATTTTTTGAGAGACAGAGTGCGAGCAGGAGAGGGGCAGAGAGAGAGGGAGACACAGAATCCGAAGCAGCCTCCAGGCTCTGAGCCGTCAGCACAGAGCTCGATGTAGGTCTCAAACCTACGAACGCGAACCAGGAGATCACGACCTGAGCCGAAGTTGGATGCTCAACCGACTGAGACACCCAGGCGCCCCTCATGAATTTTTTGATGCAGAACTTCAAAAACATGTCTTACCTCTGAGAAACCGGGAGTAGATCCCCTCAGGGTTAGGGAATCCCAGGCAGGGAAGCAGACACAAGGTGCTCCCAGTTTCACTGATCGTGCTCCCAAGAGTCTTAGCATTCAACGCTATTCCAATTAGAGACTCAGAGGCCTCTGGAACCTTTACCTGAGGCAGATGAAACTTCTTTCCCTTTAAGTTGTGAATAAAAAGATGACTCAGTCTTGCCTCACAAGACTCAAACTTTTTTTTTTTTTGCCACAACCTACAGTAATAAGGAACTTTTCCCTCCAATGCATCTGACGCTTTCAGAAGTATACATAAACCTGAAACAAAAGCTTCATGAAACAGTATCTTTACCATATGATATTTTTGAATCTATTATTTCATTAAAAAGACAAGTGGGTCATAATTTATTAAATGGATTTTACAACCACCTGTAGTTTGAAAAATTGGAACACTACAGTATTTCTCTTGGATGGAAGATATCAGGCTGACATATATTAATACAGGCAATTCCCTACTAAGGATCAGAATCTTTCCGACCAAAGCTCATGTATTACTTGGTTGACATTTGAAACATTTCCCGTGAAACAAGATGGTTGGGAAAGGAAGTAACATTCACTAAGGATCTATTACATGCATTATCTCATTTATTACTCCAACAAATGATCCTGACTGGAAGAAAATACTCCATCACACAGATGGGAAAAATTAAGGCTCAGAGATTAGTAACTTTTCTAGTGTAGTAGAATTTGACCCCAAGACACTCGACTCCCCAAAATGTGCTTTGTAGCACACTACAGCATTTTCTTAGGTTTATAATCACTCACTCCAAACCCTGACTTCTTCTCCAAAAAATAAAACCAAATAATCCCTATTCAACCCAAATTGAGCAGGATATTATAGAGCCTAATCACCATTTATGAGGATAATCTTTGTAGAGGTCATCCTTAATTATAACTTGGGCTCTCAAAAACACATTCTCCACAGTGGTAGCAAGATTCTTATACCCCGCAAATTCCCCAGTTGACTCCTAAAACAAGCCACAGCAAATGGGAACAGAATTCTCAGTGATTTCAGGGGCAGCAGGGAGACAAAGAGGAGATGGGGACTGCTTGAGACATCCTCAAGGCCAGTAGGGGAAATCTAGGCATTTCCAGGGTGGAGACTTAAGGAGGTAGAGTCTGGCTCCTTTGCCCTGACTAGGTCTACTTCATTTGCATACATATTCCCACTGTCTTGACATCCCTTTCCCTACTCCCCAGGAGTAGCTGGGGAAAAAGAAAAACGCTCCTTTTGCTCAGCTTTAAAAGGACTCTGTTGCTAAAGCTGAAGTATGAACCACCATTCTTGATACAAGTGCCTGAAGCAGAAACAAATTTACACTTGATACTGAAAGATGGCAGGTGGAAGGATGGGTAGGTGAATGGTTCTTGAGGAACCAGTCTGAATATGCCCATCGCAAACCCGTTTCCAGGCCTGACAAAGTGGTTTCCGGAATGAAAAGCAAAAAGCACCCGCACACTCTCCCTGCTGGTGCAAGCCTGCTGCTAACTGTCCTTCACGAGGTCAGAGGAATCCTAGCTGCGGCCCTCCACCCCGAGTATTGGCTCACGTGGGAGTGAAGCGTCACGTATTTATGTCCGTGTGGCTGAAAGTTCAGAAGCTATTGGGGGTGCTGGGCTTTCGCCCCAGGAAGGAGAACTGGAAGCACTGACTTTCTCTTCCCTCCTCCCTTCCACTCCCTCCCCAAGGACGAAGGGTTGCCTCCGCTCACCTCAACTTGTCTTACCTATTACATTCTTCCTTTTTGTTAATTTTTATTGGTTTAAATTCAAGTTAGTTAACACACAGTGTTATCACATCCTTTCTGAGTCCACTGTCTATGGCTAGGCACCCCCTGCCCCCAAGCTAAAGTGAGCAAACGAACATTTTATCAGTCTTTTATTTATATTTTTGGAGAAGATCTACAGTTTCACGAGAAACACTGATTTTTTTCTCAAACAATAGAAAAAGTTAAAAAAAAAATCTAGGGTCTAGTGTCTTAGAAGAATAAAACAAGTCTCTTCAGCAAGCATCGGGCCAATTCAGACGGGAGTAACCAGTGAAGCAGGAGTCACACACAGGAAGTTCACATTTATCCAGTTTTAGGAAGAACCCAGATGTCGTCTTGTCTGGTTCTGTAAGGTTCCAAGTGGACCGGTTCAGCCTAAAACTGGCAACAAGCTGACCAGCACAGCCTCCGGGGGCCGTGTCGTTTGGACACGGGTGGCTCACTCTCCGGGAGGCTGCATCTGTTTACAGAACTCATCGAACTGCTGCTGCTCCAGCTCTGTCATGACTCGGTTGAGGGCATAGATCTGAAGGGAGAAGCCGACATGTTAGCAGACGAGGCAGCTGCTTAAGCAGACACCACAGGCTGGGTCAGGGGCAAATGCCGGGCCTGGGGCAATAATGCAGGGACAGTGATAACGGAGCACAAGAGACGGCTACTGATTCCATCTGGAGCATGAGGAGAGAAGCAGGCAGGTGGCTTGATCTGGCTCTTGAAGCTTCAGTAGGATCTGGCCAAGCAGGGAAGAAAGGACATACTAGGGGGCGGGCAGAGGGTGGTGTGACGGAATAAACAGAATAGAAGAGTACAGGATTAGTTCTGGAACCTTCAACTATGCTAATATGAAGGATATCACAGCGTGTGGGGAGGTGGAGAAAGCACTGAGGATGTTGAAGCCTTAAATGCCCTGCCGAGGCATCTGGACTTTGGCCAGACTCTGGAAAGCCAGCAAGATTAGTGCGCAGGGGAGCAACCCGATTGTATCTCTGCTTTGGGAAAGATAACTAGAGACCATGTGAGGGATCAAGTAGGGGAAAAAGAGATTACAGGCCCCTTAGGAGGCATCATCACAATAGTCCAGGGAGGAGGCGGCAAGAATATGACAACGTAGGGCAGGCAGCGGCGGTGGAGTGAAAATCGCAAGAGACATTCTCAGGTGAAAGGTGGGGTATCTACCTCATTCCTCACCTTTATCCTTGTGGTGCTGATTTGTCCACTAAAGAACAGAAACATCATAAAACGCCCCCAGTTGTAAAAGAGAAAAATGAAGGAGTGTGTTTGTGTGTGGGGGCGGGGGGATGTAACTTGGATCAATTTAAGAGAAGACAAGAAAGGGGGAAAAAAGAAACCGAGCAGTGAGACAAATAGAAAACACAAAATAAAGAGCAGAAAAGGAAACCAAATGTGTAAGAGAGGATCACTAACCATGCAAGATGGTTCTTTGAAAGCAGTAGAGAAAATCCTGCAAACCTATGACAGGGTGAACAGAGATAAAAAGGGGGAGACACAAACATGACTGGCATCAAAAAGAAAAGATAATCACTGATCTAATGGAGACTAACTCCAAGTATTATGAACTTTGTGTCAATAAGTTTGAAAACAAAATGAAATAAATTCCTACAAAGAGTAAAATGATCAAAACTGACTACATAGAAAGGGTGAATGATCCTACAGTCCCCCCATGTGTCTACTGTGGTGAGACCCTATAATCTCTAAGGAAAATGGGAATCCCACACAGTGATGAGGACAGTTACAAGCAACATAAATGATTATCAAAAAGCAGAATACTGATGGTTAAGGGGCACCTGGGTGGCTCAGTCGGTTAAGCGTCTGACTTCAGCTCAGGTCACGATCTCGCGGTTCACGAGTTCAAGCCCTATATCGGGCTCTGTGCTGACAGCCCAGAGCCTGAAGCCTGCTTCAGATTCTGTGTCTCCCTCTCTCTCTCTGCCCCTCCCCCACTCGTGCTCTGTCTCTCTCTCTCTCTCAAAAATAAAAACTTTAAAAAAGCAGAATACTGATGGTTAAAATGGTTAGCTTTTAGGTTATATACACTTTACCACAATGAAAATAAATGCATAGATCTGAATAGTTAAAAAAAAAAAAAAAGAAGCGGAGTGAAGAGACAGTCACAGAATGTAGTAACATATTTAAAAATTCAGAAACATGCACAACTAGATAGTATATCGTTAGGCCACAAAGTATTACTTGGGGGTACACAGTGGAAGAGTAAATTAGTACAGAACAGCAAGGGCACAACTGGCATAAAATCAAGAAATTAGGCCATGCTAGTGGGAAGGGTTGGGGACAAGACCAGAGAGGGGCCTGAGAAGCTTCCAAGTTCCTGGTCATGTTCTATTTCTTCAGTTGGGTGGTAGGCACAGGGTTGTTTTATTCATCTCCTTTAAGTTGCACACATTATATATACATATGAATACACATTCTTCTTATATATGTAGATTAGATATAGATCTATAGATATAGGTATCATATATTTGAACCTCGGCTTCATCCGTTCATGCTTTACTGAGCATTTTAATCTGCATCTGACTGAGCTGGGGACTAAGAAGGATATGAAGTAGCTTTTTGGAGACCAGAAGGCAGACTGGTAGAAGGGAAAATAAAATAAGCAGAGAAAGAAGGAACTCAAAATAGGTCAGCAGGTCTGAGCCAAGGAATGAAAGACTTTTGAGAAGGAAAGAGTCGCTAACAGTGTCAAATGCTGCTTCACTGCCACATGTGCCCTCTGTTCCCATTTACCCCCCACATCGCTCCATCACATCGAACATTCTAGAATGTGCCATCTTTGTAGAACTGAATGGAAACTGTGTCTCCTTTTCCCCGCAAGGGTCTTGCCATTTCTATCTTAAGACACTACATCCCAGGCAGCACAGATAAAGCGAACAGCAAGGTCACTGTGGGGCAAAGCAAAAAGCAGGAGCCGAAGGTCAGATTTAGCTGGCAGTCCTGCCCCTCAATCTGTCAGTAACTAGGGTTCTGTGCTTTAAAGTGAGGATAATACCTTCTACCTCACAAAGTCACATATCCTCTATCTCTTCCTTATGCCAGGCAGGATTTACAAAGGTCAGAATAATGGGAGGAGTAATAAGCCCTAGTGTGAAGATACACGTGGTCATGCATGTGCGGGCTGGCCCCGTGCCTGGGAATGTTACATTTCAATATTCCAATATTCCATTGCAGCATATCGCCATAAACACGATCAGTCCTTCAATTCAGAATCCACACAAGTAAAAGCAGGCCAAGTGCCTGGAAGCACCCGGTCTCTGCTAACAACCTGCTGCCATTTACTGTGTGCTCTCTCAGTGCCAGGTCCTGTGCTAAGTGCCTTACATACATTTCTGTTCCTCATGACAATCTTGGAGGTAGAGGTCATCATCCTTGTACTAAGGGGGGACTGAGGTTCAGAGAGATGAAGCATCTTGTCCAAGGTCCCATGGTAAGAACTGGGGTTCATAGAGGAGCAGGGATTTAGAGTTGGACTAATAAATCTAACCTGTGGAACCTCACCAGAAGGATGTCAATAAGGACAAGAATGTCCCTGACAGCATCTTTTCTTACAGTGTGCACAAAGGACAGTTGCCTCAGGCTGTTTCTTAGAGCAACCCTCCAACTGTTCCCCAAAGCGCAATGCAATAAGAACATCTGGGGCCTGGATCCAGGTGGGGACGGGGAGGTGAAGAAGGGAAGAATAATTTGTTAGAATCCAAGTCCACAGCCCTCAGGCGGTCGGTCTTAACCCAAAGGTAGATTTCTGTGTATGGATTAACTTCAAACACTCTATTATACGGTTTACTTAGTATAAAGCGCCTCCCCCAATGAATGCAGCTCCACGAAGGCAGGCATTCTTCTTTGCCTGGTCCAGTCACGGGTCTCAAGCTCCTGCAACGGCGCCTGGCACCTAGTAGCAGCTCAGGACTTAATGAACGGATCAAATCAACAAAAATGTGAAGTCTTTCGCTATCAAGTAGGAAAAGAAGTGAGGAATGAGAACCCTCTTACACTGCTAATGCACACTGTATCACCTCTTTGACGGCAATCTGGCAATGTCTAGTACAACGGAAATATACACAGCCATTCTACTTCTAGTTATAGATGCTCTACGGAAATTCTAGCACAGGTGCCAAAGTATCTATGACATCGAAAAGTTTTTCACTACAGTAATATCTGTAGTAGTAAAAATCTACAAGTAATTTAAATGTTCATTCCTGGGGCTCCTGGGTGGCTCAGTCGGTTGAGCGTCCGACTTCAGCTCAGGTCACGATCTCGCGGTCCGTGAGTTCGAGCCCCGCGTAGGGCTCTGGGCGGATGGCTCAGAGCCTGGAGCCTGCTTCCGATTCTGTGTCTCCCTCTCTCTCTGCCCCTCCCCCGTTCATGCTCTGTCTCTCTCTGTCTCAAAAATAAATAAACGTTAAAAAAAAAAATGTTCATTACTGGAAGAACGGGTAAATATACCCAAGTGGATTCATAAAATAGACTACTGTATCTCTTTTTCTCCTATGCTCATTTCTTTTGTTTCTTAAACTAAGAAACAGACTCTTAACTATAGAGAATGAATTGATGGGTTATCAGAGAGGAGGTTGGGGTGGGGGGGATGGGTCAGGTGGATAATGAGCACCGGGTGATGTATGGAAGTGTTCAATCACTACATTGTACACCTGAAACGAATATTACACTGTAAGTTAACTAACTGGAATTTAAATAAAAAGTCAAAAAATAAAATAAAATAGATTACTGTAAGCAGTGATGAGGAATAAACTACATTATTATAATAACATGAATAGTCCTAAAAAACATAATGTAGGCAAAGGGTCAAATAAAACACAGAATTTTATTTTTTACTTATTTATTTTTCTTTTTTTAAAGGAGGATTTTGTCAGTTTTTAATTTTTTTAAATGTTTATTTATTTTTGAGAGAGAGACAGAGAGAGAGCATGAGTGTATGAGTAGGGGAGGGGCAGAGAGAGAAGGAGAGAGAATCCTAAGCAGGCTCCACACTGCCAGCACAGAGCCCAATATGGGGCCTGAACTCACGAACTGTGAGATCATGACCTGAGTTGAAGTCAGATGCTTCACCAACTGAGCCACCCAGGTGCCCCTAGTTATTTATTCTTTGATAATTTTTTTGAAGATTTTATTTTTAAGCAATCTCTATGCCCAACATGGGGCTTAAACTCACACCCCCGAGATCAAGAGTTGTACACTCTACTGACCAAGCCAGCCGGGTGTCCCAAAACACAGAATTTTATTAATATAAAATTTTAAAACACAAAAGAACATTGTATATTGCTCAAGGATATCTATTAATATATTTGAGTGTAAAAGCATAAAACATTATAATGGTTGCCCACAGAAAGGGAAAAAGGGTGTAAGACAGGAATGGACAAAGAGGACTTCAAATTCATATGTAATTTTTATTTATCTGAAAGGCTCCAGGCGAGTATGACAAAATATTAATCACCACCAATCTGGGGTGCTGAGTACGCAGGTGTCTGTTATAATAGTCTGTTCTTCCGTATTTTTTAATGTCTCAAAAAAGGAACAAATAAAATGACTACAAAGAGGGAAGACAGTGCAGCAAGCTTTCTTATGATATTAAATACTAAAAAAAAAAAAAACCCTACATGTCTGGATGTGCTCCAACAAAGGTAGTGTCAACAGTTTAGCTTTTCATTCTCAAGTTGACTGTGTCGACTGAACAAAGGAACAGGTTTGGTGGCTATAGGACCTGCGCCTCTTCTGGTTATGAGCAGCTAGCTGCTCCCCGGCCAAATCCCGAACATCTGTGCTAGGGGGTATCCAACACTTGTTGTCTCACTCTGACCCCTCCCTCACATGTCCCTTCTGTTTTTCCTTTCTTCCTTGCACAAAGGCTCTGCACCAGGAATCACGTGGGGATGGTCAGGGCTCTGACAGTAACCTGGCATGAGACTCTGGGCTGCCACTCCATCATTCTGGACCTCGATCTCCTCCCAGGAGAGCACCTGCTTTCCTGGAGGCAGAACTGCATCACAGTTCTCTCTCCTGTCTCTATTCCAGCATCATCTCCAGCAGACCACAGGTATACTCGCCCATTTTTATCTCACCTCTGCTCTTTGTCTTTGCTTCAGCTCCTGCTGGGCTGATTTCTGCTTGGCCTTCTCCACTCTGCTGACAGGTTCTTTAACTTTGGATTTTTCTTTGCGGGCAGGTGGATCCATGACTTGGCTTCTGAACGCTTCCTAGCTCTGATGATGCAGAAGAGACTGATGAACAACAGAAAGAAAGAAGGAAAGAAAAGAAAAAAGAACTGCCGGTCACTTCCCTAACAATCCCTGAGCTCAGCCCCTTCCTTTGACAGGGAATGCAGAGTGGCCCGGTGAAAAGGGTGTTGGATTTGGTGGACTAAGACTGAATCCCACCGCCATGACCTTGCTGGGCGTCACTGGGCGAACCGTTATAATATTCTATTTTTCTGTATTTTTAAATTTATAAGAAAAAGAAAAAGCAAGAAATGAATAAAGCTAATATAAGGAGGGAAGAGAGTGCACCAAACTTTCTCCTGATATTAAATACTTAAAATCCCCTCCCCACTCTGAGCCTGTTTCCTGTCTGCAAAATGGGCCAACAGCCACATTCCCTGCCTCCTTCCAAGGCCTGCGGCGTGAGGATCAAGCCAGAGGACCTCTGAAACGTTCATACACTGCAGCGCGGTTCTGTGAGGACACCGCGGCCCGGCGGGGCCGGCCCACGCGTCGGAGCGGGTCGGCGGGGAGGCCCGGGCCTCGCGCGGTCTCCGGCCTCCGACCCGGCGCCTTTCCACGCCCCGCCGGCCCGACAGTTACGGCCCCCCTCCGCCGAAGGGTCCCCGCCTCCCGCCGCTCCGCCCGGGCCCGCCCGCCGCAGCCCGCCGCCCGCCCGCGGCCCAAGCCCGGCCCCGGGGTACGCCTCCCCGCCCGCCGCTGCCCTCTCCGGGGGCAAGATGGCGGCGAGCAGCGGCCCGGAGTCGCCGCCGGCCCTTCTCGCCTCGGGACTCCGGGGCCCGGCCGCGTCGCCGTGCAAGACCCCACGCGGGACACCCCCGCCTTTCCCTACCTCCCGGCTTGGACTCGCGAGCCCGCCGCGCCTAGGATTGGGCAGGGCCGGGGGCGGGGCCGAGAGGCGGGGCGGTGGGGCTGGCGCGCTCTGAGGCCCCGCCCCCCGGGAGAGCCACGCGTGCGCAGAGAGCACATCTGGCCATTCCCAAGTCATTCCTGAGTGTGAGCTCTGGGGCAGGGGCGGGGGGTGACTAGCAAAAGCTTTCCCTGGGATATTTTCTGGGACAGCTACCAGGCTTTGAAGAGTGAGATCTCAAGCCGGGAAGAGAATTGTTAACTTCCTGGCCTTCACTATTCTTAATTCGAAAAGTGGGGATGGTGACCGCCGCCTTCTTGGTTTACAAGCTCATTAAGAAGACCAAGGGAGGGAGGTCCTGCTGGCCACAGTGTCTGGAAAAAGGAAATCAGGACGGAAATGTAAATAACCAATATAAACATAGAGAAACGTTCAAGCTCATCGATAATACATAATTTTACATTTTTTTATAATTACAATTTTACAGTCATTTAAAATAATTTTACAAATCAAAATAGCTGGTCATCCTTTCTCATTTATTAGATTAGAAGGATTGAAGAAAATGGTAGGTAAATGACAACAGAAATCTTGTTCAGTCTAATCGTAATAATAATAGTAATAATAATGATAATGGCTGCCTCACACACTGTTTTTAGAGCTTCACATTTATTAACACATTTATTCCTGTTGATATGTATGACAATGTACATGTATAGTACCATGTTGTTATCCCCATTTTACAGGTAAGGGAACAGAGGCACAGAGAAGTTAAATGACTTGTCCATGGTCACACAGCTAGTAAGTACCCCAGCAAGTATTTCAGCCAGGATTTAGGATAGGAAATGGCCTATCCAGAGAAAGACGCGGCCATGTAGACCCCCTACTTTTGTTCTTCTAAGGACTAGGCAAGAATTGAAACAATTGATGGATGCTAAGCAGGGAGCTGTTCAATGGATACAGACTTTGAATTTTGCAAGATGAAAAAGTCCTAGAGATCTTTTGCCCAAGAATGTGCATATGTTTAATACCATTGTATTGTACACTTAAAAATAAATAAGATGGGAAATTTTGTGGGGTTTTTTTTTACCACAATAATAATACAAGCATGATCTTTGACTCAGCAATTCCACTTCTAAGTTATCCTAACTAAATAATCAGAGATAGCACTATTCTTAAGAGTGAAAAACTGGAAACAATAAAAATAATTGTAATAGGGGTTGATTAAATACATCATAGGATAGCTGTCATGGGAGTCAATGCAGTCATTAAAATGACATAGCAGAATATTTATTGATGTAATAAAATGTTTTTATTAAATGAAACAGTTAAAAAGAGGCACATACAACATGATCACAACATTTGTTTTATTTTTTCAAAAAAGATTATTCTGGACATATGGAAAAAAGATTGGATGAAAACATACCAATAGGTAAATCCAGATTACTTTGAGAGTAGAGGGGATTTTTATCTTATTTGTGCTTTTCTGTGTTTTCCAAAATTTCTGCAATGAACACTTATACCTTAGCAAGATTTATACTTTCTTCTTTTAATTAGAAGGAAGTCTAATAAATTTCATTTAAAAATGCTATACGAATGGTGATTGGATTATTGTTAATAATAAAAGTAGCCAAATTAGACTGGATTATAATACAGCTGGAAACAGGCATGGGCCTTTGGAAAACTTTAGAAAGCCATTCTAAAACGGACTGCATGCAGGGTATGAAGGAGTGGAAAAGCCGAAGTAGAAGATTAGGAAGAATAGTGGAGCCACTGATAAAAGTGAAGGTATGCTGAGTTAGCTTGGGAAAGGATAAAGAAGAGGGTAAATTAGAGGTGTGTGTGTGTGTGTGTGTGTGTGTGTGTGTGTGAGAGAGAGAGAGACACACACACACACACACACACACACACACACACACACACACACAGTGTGTGTGTTTACACTCGAGGTGGCAATAGGCAAGAACAGTTGTCTAGCTCCAGAAAGGTACAGGTGTAGAGACACTGGTTTGGGATTCTTCATCAGGATAGTGAGGCTGGAATCTGGAAGGAGGGGGAGTCTGGAAGGAGTGAGAGTCTGGAAGGAGTGAAAATCCCCTCCCCCTAATTCCTCCATGAGTTTATAATATCTATCTATCTATCCATCATCTGTCATCTTTTTGTGACCATCAACAGACTGTTGGCCAGTCTGCTTAATTCCCTAGTTGACTGAGTCAGAGTTTATGTTGATACAACCGCAGTATATTTTTACAATTGAGGTGTATACCACACTGAGGTTACATTCACTTTATTGAATAATTTTTTTTTCCTATAGTCAAAAATTGCCTTTTTTCCCCCATTCACTTAGTTATGTATGCATCTATTGTTAATTCTTCCCCAAATTCTCCATGTGGACTATAAAACATCTCTTGATCTGGTCACGTGAATCTGGTGATGTTTCAATGTCTTTTTTTTTTTTTCTTTTTTTTTAATTGGAGACATCCTTCCTTAGGCCCATCCTCTTCTCTCCAAATTATCGTCTTGGCCTCACTAGGCAACTATTGTTGTAGGACTTCCCCTAACCACATTCTGGGGATTCCCATCTCTTCTCCCCGTTGCCAAATCCGTTGTGTCCTGGATCTTCCCATTTGTGGTTTATTCTCTCATTTTAGAAGAGTGCATTCTCCAGTAACCTCCCCAGAAGGGGATCATGGGAGGTAAATGTTTGAAACCTTGCTTGTCTAAAAATGGCTTTATTTTACTCTCACATTTGACAGTTTGTCGGGGTACAGATTTCCAGACTGGAAATCAAATTCTCTTGGAATTTTAAAGGTATTGATCCGTTGTCTTTTAGCTTCTCATGTGGCTAGACTTTTGAGAAATCTGATTTGTATTCTGATTTCTGTTACTTCCTGTGTAATTTTTGTTTGTTCATTTGTTCTCCAGAATTTTTTAGGGTATAGGTTTTTCCTTCATCCTTGGTGTTCCGAACGCTCATAATGACTTGTCATGGTAAGTCTTTTTCTTTTTTTTTTTAATTTTTTTTTTCAACGTTTTTTATTTATTTTTTTGGGACAGAGAGAGACAGAGCATGAACGGGGGAGGGGCAGAGAGAGAGGGAGACACAGAATCGGAAACAGGCTCCAGGCTCTGAGCCATCAGCCCAGAGCCTGACGCGGGGCTTGAACTCACGGACCGCGAGATCATGACCTGGCTGAAGTCGGACGCTTAACCAACTGCGCCACCCAGGCGCCCCATGGTAAGTCTTTTTCATTCATTGTACTAGGTACTCCCTTTCAGTCAGGAAACGTGTAGTGTTCGATTTTGGGAGACTTTCTCTGTGATAGATTCCTTTGTTTTTAAAATCTTTTCCTTCTCATTTTCCACCTCTTGGTTTTGCTCTAGTTTATAAGAGATTATCCTGAACTTCATCCCCTGCTTCTTCTGTTGAGTGTTCTCATTTCTGCTCCAAAATTGTAATTTCTGAGTTTTTCCTGGTACCTGACTTTTCTTTTGGCAACCTCTTGCTTTCATGTTGTGGATTCAGGACCTTCTCTCATTCCATATACCTGAGGACATCAGTTGTAATTTTCTGCTCTTTCCTTTCACTTCCTAGGTTATTTTTTGTTGTTTATTTTGGTCTCTAGCTTTGAAGCTGGAGGCTGTCCTCAAATAATGATAATAGCTACCAAATATTGGGTGTCAAGCTCTGTTCTGAGTATTTTACATATTTTAACTAATTTAATCCTTATACTATCCCAGTGAGGTAGTTACCATTCTTATCCTCAATTTACTGATAAGGAAACTGAGACACAGAAAGGTTAAGGCTCTCATCCTGGACACACAGCCTGGAAGTGAACCTGAATCTAATCAAACCTCCAGCTTTCCAAATCACAGGAAATATGAGGGATAGGGAAATAAATTAAATGATGCCACTAGAAAGCAATCAGCCAAATCCAGAATGTGGGACATTGTACGAGACAAATTTCTAAGTTTTACCAATAATCAAGGGTATAAAGACAAAAATCTTTAAAAAAAGGGCAAAGAGACCATTATGGAACAAAGGCACTTTAGAAACCGAACCACAAAATGTAACATGTGTGTCTTGTTTGGATGCAGATTTGAACAAACCATGTGTAAAAAGACATGTCTGACACCATTGAAAATGTGTGAACATAGACTGGATATCAAATAATATCAAGGGATTATGATGTATGTAGGTGTGTGTGTGTGTGTGTGTGTGTGTACCTTAAATGGGTTATATTTTTGGAAATTTGCCATAGTAGAAATTAAACTAAGAAATTATTACTTCATTTAAACATGTCCTTACATGTTAACATAAGCAAAATATGTTTTATGAGAACAGCTATTTTCTGAAACAAAAAAATTAGTGAGAAGAGTGGTTTTGTTTCACACATCTGTACATCTTTTAAGCGTCTGGCTTGATAAAAGACAGCTGTATTCTCGTATCAGCTCTTAAAAAATTTGATCTGCTGCAGTAGGCTGTGTGGTTGAAGTGGATGTGATTGGAAAAGGGGCATTTCAATCGCCTTCTCAAGTAATTGTGGATATTCTTCTTTGATACTTTGGCCAAACATGGCCAATGGTAGTTTCTGAAAGGTTACTGCAGCATGGGATCTGCAGCCATCCCAGTGAACTTTTCTTGTCTTTTTTTCTCTCAGCTTTACTGAGATAAAATTGACATATAGGCGTACAACTTGTAGATCTGATACCCTTATATATTGCAAAAGGATTACCACCGTAAAGTCAGCTAATACCTCCATCGGGTCACATAATTACCATTTCTTGGTTGTGGTGGGAACCTTTAAGATGTGCTCTCCTAGCAACTTTAAAATGTATAAGCCACTAATGAACTTTTCAGACTCTGTTACCACTGAATTCTCTTGCATTTTGAGTAGATCTTTTACCTTTGCATGATTTTGTCAAGACATGCATTAGTCATTTGGAAGTTACTGGTTCACTGAGTTACACAGGTCTTTCAAATGTTGACACATTTCATTACATAACGTCAAAAAATCACTAATTACATTTAAAAAAATTTTTTTTAACGTTTATTTATTTTTGAGACAGAGAGAGACAGAGTATGAACAGGGGAGTGTCAGAGAGAGGGAGACACAGAATCCGAAGCAGGCTCCAGGCTCTGAGCTGTCAGCACAGAGCCCGACGCGGGGCTGGAACTCACGGACCATGAGATCGTGACCTGAGCTGAAGTCGGACGCTTAACCGACTGAGCCACCCAGGCGCCCCTAAAAAAAATAATCACTAATTATTAATGTCACTACCAATCTCAAGAGCATGATCTTTTTTATTGGGAAGCTATCAAGCCCACAGCGGCAGATGAAATGTCAACACAGTGAAAAAAGCAAATAACAGTTTAGTATTATTACGAGCATAACAATACTGGGGGACCTCAGGAAAGGGTCTCAGGGGCTTCCGGAGTTCATGGACCCCATGGACCCCACATATTGCTCTCCTAGAGAAACTCTTGCACATGTGAGCCAGGAAAGAATGTTCACAGCAGCACTGTTTGTAAAAGCAAAGGCCCAGGCACAACCCACATTTTTATCAATGAGGGAATAGACACACTGTTGGTATATTCATACAATGTCTACCACCCAGTGGTGAAGGAACGTATCAGAGCTCTCTGAATCAATCTGGATGAATTTCAGTATTTTAATCTGTACTCCACCAAAAAGCAGAGTGTGAACTGAGTCCTTCAGTGCAAGAGTTAGGAGGTGATCCCAGGAATCAGGAATGGGTGAGAAGAAAAGGAAGAAAAAAACCAATAAAATGTGCATTATTGAGCTAATGACATCTGTGCGCTACTGTGCTTATTTCCTCTGGCAACTCTCTGAGGTGTCGCATAGAATACAGCTCAGAACTGTCCCTCAGGGTGTGAGGCTGGAGCCTTTTCCACTGACGCCTGTCACTGCCCAGTTGATCCCTTCAGGGCATTAAGGTTCCTGAACTTCTGGGCGGCACACAGGTCGAACAGTCTTCCCTTTGTGTAGAGCCGAGTCAGACAAGCAAAGAGACCCTGTGGTCTTTGAGGTGGCATGCTGGCAGGTTGCCTGCAAGTTTCAGCTACCCCAGGATCCGGGGAGGGGGGTTGCTGAGGGGATATGGTGTCCACCACGGATGTCTGCTAGACTCAGAAACTAAGGTTGAGTGAAAAAAAGGAAGTCACAGGGAATTACGTACAATGTATTACATTTTTACAAAGTTCAAAGATAAATAAAGATATATCCTGCATTATTAAGGATACAATTATGGATATTGTGCATATGCAGTTATGGATTTTATGAAAGCAAGACAGGCAGGAAAGGGTTTATCGCATGTTGGGAGACAGTCAGCAAGTCTGCCAGAAAGCACATGTCAGGGTGCAGCTGGAGATAAAGGTAGTGGGGTAAGGAAGGTGGTTCATTGGCGGGTGTCTTTGAAACCAATCTTCAATTTTACTCTAATACGAAAAGCAAAGGGCAGCGAGCTTGTGAGAAAGAACGCGACAGGATGGAAATGTATGGAAGGGAATCACTCCGCCTGGGAGGGGAAGGAGGCTTTGGGACAAAGTTCCTTCGCAGCGGGTAGCACTGGGAGGTTCCCTTGCTTTTAGGGAGCCTCCTTTCTGCTCTGTTCCTTTATCAGGGGCGGACAGGCAGGGTGTGGCTGGTTGGTGTATAGGAGGCAGCTAGAGGGGAGTGTGTGGGGGCAGGAGAAGCCCCTGGCTGAGGGCTGAGGGCTGAGGCCTGAGGGCTGAGGGCTGAGGCCTGAGGGCTGAGGGCTGAGAATAAAAGATGAACTCTTCCCAAGGCTCACCTCAGCCCTACCTGATGCTCCTGCCTGAAGCCTGATCTCCGTGGATGGACGGAGGGAGCGTTCCCAGCTTGGAGACTCCAGGTCTGCTGGTGAGGGACAAAGGGCCCCTGATTCCAAAGGTGGTGAGTCCTCCCTCTCTCTCCTCTTCATTCTCCTTAGTCCTTTGACTTTCTCGGGATCCTCAAGTTTGTTGGAGAAACTGTTCCCTTTCTCCTTACTCACAAGTACGTTTTAGAAGACAAAATGGGGCAAGTGGAAATGAGCGTAACAGGATGAGGGACAAGGGGGCTGGATGGGTTTTGTCTAAAGATTCTCACTGAAGTAATATTGTTATCATTATTATTACAGCTGTCATGTATTTAGTCCTTATTAGCCAGGTCCTATGCTCTGTGCATCTAGACCAATCATTTGTAGATTTGTGGAGTCTTCTTAGCCTGCTTGGGGTTGTCAAGGGAACTTCCAGTGCGTGGTTTTTTGTGTTTGTTTGTTTTGTTTTTTCTGATTTAGAAGGTTTTGAAATTAAACTCTTTAAAACTTAAACGTAAATGGGTGCCCGGGGACAACATATTTCCAACACGTGTAGTAGAAAGAAAATTGTTGCTATGTGAAGAATTTTGCAAACCATTAAAGAGACAGATGCCCACATAAAAAAAAATGGACAAAGTCCAAATAATAAGTAATCAAAAAATATAAATTAAAACAAAACACCATTAATTCTTTTATTTTTTATTTATTTTTTAATTTTCTTTTCTTTTTTTTTTTAATTTTTTTTAACATTTTGTTTATTTATTTTTGAGACAGAGAGAGACAGAGCATGAACTGGGGAGGGGCAGAGAGAGAGGGAGACACAGAATCGGAAGCAGGCTCCAGGCTCTGAGCCATCAGCCCAGAGCCCGACACGGGGCTCGAACTCACGGACTGCGAGATCGTGACCTGAGCCGAAGTTGGACGCTCAACCGACTGAGCCACCCACGCGCCCCCACCATTAATTCTTTTAAAAGAGATACCATTTGGGGTACTTGGATGGCTCAGTCAGTTCAGTGCCCGACTTCAGCTCACGGTTCATGGGTTTGGGCCCCGTGTGGGGCGCTGTGCTGACAGCTCAGAGCCTGAAGCCCGTTTCAGATTCTGTGTCTCCCTCTCTCTCTCTGCCCCTCACGCACTCACACCCTGTCTCTCTGTCTCTCAAAGTATGAATAAAAACATTAACAAATTTTTTACATAAATAAAAAATAAAAGAGATACCATTTTGCTACTCATTAAAATAACAAAGATTCTTTTAAAAACATGAAGCCATGTGGTAGCAATCTTGTGGGGAAACAAGCAATTTCCTCACTTTGGTAAATTGATATGACCTTTCTAGAAGGCAATTTGGCAGTGCAAATTAAAAGTCTCTCTATTTTAAAGATGGGAACCTCAAGGCCTAAGAATTTAAGTGACTTGCTTAAAGTTACAAAGTCCATAGTTAGTTAGGGACTAAACCGAGATTAGGGCTCAGACTTCTAACTTTGGCCCTCCAGGTCTTATCTGGTAGCGATGCTTAATACAGCAATGTGTTGGAAAACAACCTAAATATCCTACAATAAAGATTTACTTTAAAAATTCTCGAATATCCATGATATCCGTGGCACATAAGTCATTAAAAGAATATTTGATGGTATGGGAAAATGCACATAATGTAGTGGTTAGGGAACATGACAGATATCAGCAGCATATATGGTATGGTCCAATTTTTTAAAAAAAGTTATATACATGCATGGAAAAAAATTTGACGAAATATATCTCTGGGTGGAGAGATTTCAGATGATTTAAAAATCTTAGGAGCACCTAAGTGGCTCAATCGGTTGAGCATCGACTTTGGCTCAAGTCATGATCTCATGGTTGTGAGTTCAAGCCCCACATTGGGCTCACTGCTGTCATTGCAGGGTCTGCTTCGGATCCTCTGTCCCCCTTTCTGCCCCTCCCACATTCGCCCTTGCTCTCTCTCTCTCTTGAAAATAACATTAAAAAAATGTACACTTAAAAAATAAATTTAAAAATTTTACTTATTTTTTTTGATAATTTCCAGATTTTCTACGGGATAGAAAAAGCAATATATTTTATTTAATAAAAACTTTTAAAAAATGGCTGAAATGCCATGGGGCTCTTCTGGATGTGAGCTGGAGCTGGCTGACTGGCAGGTGACTGTCAGGGCAGGAAACACTCATCCCAGAGGGCAAGTGTGAGGGGCTCACAGAGTCTAAGAGAATTTATAGCCACGACCAGGGAAGATAGGAAAGATGGCTTTTAGTTCCTTGAAGTTGGATAAGTACAAAGCAAAAGTTAAAGTTCAGGTATAGGAATGAAAAAATACCTAATTAGATTAACAATGTGTTTGGGGGACCTGCTGTACTATGGGGGGACTCATAGCAGAGGTAGTACCCAGAGAGCCGGTGATGGAGGATTCCCACGCACTGTCTGTTCACCCTTTTATACTTTCAGCCTTTTTCTTCTACCCTGTCCCCCTTCTACCATCTTTTGTTTCTCCTCCCGATCTTACTTAGGTTTCTTCTCCCCATCTGACTTGGAAAGGTACATTGAATACCCTGGTTCTCCTTCAGCACCGCTCTGCCCTCTGAAGGCTCTCAAAATTACAATCTGACTAATCCTGCTCTTCATAATTTTGTAAATGTAGGCATCAAGTTTCCAAATTAAGTTATTTCTAGCAAAGAACTGCAAGACAAACACTCGATATATAATTTTTCCTTTTCATAGTATACTGGAGTTAGAAAAGCTCCATCTATGGGGCGCCTGGGTGGCTCAGTCAGTTAAGAAAAGCTCCATCTAATCAAAATCCCTTAATAAGTGAATTTAATTTTTGCTAAATTTAGTTTTGTGTTATGTCTTTTTATTATTTTATTATGCTTTATTAATAAGTTAGGAAATAGAGATGAGAAAAAATTGTCTATATTTCCAACACCTTAATTAATTTTAATGTTTTTAATGTTTATTTATTTTTGAGAGAGACAGACTATAAGTGGGGAAGGGGCAGAGAGAGAGGGAGACACAGAATCTGAAGCAGGCTCCAGGCTCTGAGCTGTCAACACAGGGCTTGAACTCACGAACTGTGAGATCATGACCTGAGCCAAAGTTGGATGCCTAACTGACTGAGCCACGCACGTGCCCCACCAACACCTTAATTATTAATATTCATATTTTATAGGACTTCCTCTCAACTCCTTTCTTACACACTCTTTAGTTATAATCATTGTAAATATGTTATTTTGTATTTTGATTTTAACACATCATTATTAGTTTGAAACTAATCATTTGAAACACAGGCTTGATGAACCATAATTTACTTCGGCATTTCCTTATTGATGTACCTATAGATAGTCCAGTTTTTCACTTTTATAAACATACTGCTGAGATCATGTGACCTTTTATATTTAAGATTCTTTTCTTAGAATAGATTTCCAGAATATTTCTTACTGAATCAAAGGCAAATACATTTCTTTTTTTTAAATGTTTTATTTATTTTTGAGAGACAGAGAGAGATAGAGTGTGAGTGGGGGAGGGGCAGAGAGAGAGGGAGACACAGAATCGGAAGCAAGCTCCAGGTTCTGAGCTGTCAGCACAGAGCCCAACGTGGGGCTCGAACTCACGAACTGCAAGATTATGACCTGAGCTGAAGGTGGATGCTTAACCGACTGAGCTATCCAGGCGCCCCCAAGTAACGTTTCTTTACTTCTTGTTCCTTCCCAATTTACAATGAATTCAGCAAATGTAAGTGAATCTCCTATTTTCAAGACAGGAGACTCAGGGCCTAAGAGTTTAAGTGATTTGCTCAAAGTTATAGAGTCACATAGTCAGTTAGGGACCAAGACAAGACTGAAACCAAGGCATCTGACTCCAGCCCTCAGTTCGCTAGGTCTACTAGCTTTTCTTTTACCATTTGGCTTTATTTAGCCTTAGATTCTTGGGAATTTTCCCATTGGCTTACTCTTTGCTCTTCTCAGATGAGATTATGCATGAAAGTCACATCTTTAATAAAAAAAGCTAAGACCATACATTACACTCGTCACCCTCTACCCAACAACAGAATACACACTTAAAAAAAAAGACACATGAAATATGTGTCTCCTTTGCCTAACTTCCCTATTCAGTTTCTGAGTAGCTGGTAACCTGTGGGAAAGTGGGTGGGATAGAGGGGGGGAAAAATGTCCTAATTGTCATCCTAACCTCAGTGTGTCCTAGTGCTGTGTTGCCATTTGCAACCCTAGGGGATTAGAGATGGATATTACATGTGTCGTGACTGAAAAACAAAAACAAACGAAAACAAAAACAACCCTAAAGCAGTGTGCTGTTTGCCATGAGAGAAACAGAACTGGAAATTCGTTCAAAGCTTAAGTCCATCCTCCGTTTTTCCTCCTCCCTTTGATGGCCCCACCTCCTCCAAGTCTCTTTTTGCTCTATTCCAAGACCTTCCGGGACCTGACCTGAGGACTTCTACAAAAACCCTCCTCTTTAGAAAGGATTTGAAATCTTGGGGAGAATTCAAGAGACATTATCTCTTCCCTGGAGTGTTTTTTACCTTTAAACTTCATCCCCGGTTGTGGCATGAAAAGGTTTGGTTCCCGCTAAAGGAATTTCAGGCAGCCGCAAGTAGGTGGGGAGAGTTTTATAGTAGGGAATCCTCTAGGGTGTCCTTTTGGTTAATGCGCAAGGTGCATTTAGTAATAACTAAACTGTGGTGAATGCACAAGGTGATTTAGTAATAACAACTACAGCACTTTTATTGAGAACTTTTTCTGCCGGGCATTTGCGGCAAGTGCTTTCCATGCATTATCTCCTTGCATCTGGGAAGAAGCTCCCCCCTTTATAGATTAAGCACTGGAGGCCCACAGATTTTAAACAATATTCCCAGGGACACGGAGCTAGTACATGAATGGAGCTAAGACTTGAATCCACTGTGCATGGAAGAGCAACTGTGGAAGGGCCGGCAACAGGCCCTTGCCAAGCCTGGCTTGAGACACTAAATGCTAGAAGAAGCCTATATTCTGGTGTGCACCTGGTTAGTTCTGGGTGTAAGTTCTTGTTTCTCCAGACCCCTGCCTATGCCTTCGAAATCACACTCAGTGTCTCAGCCTCCCTGTCACCATGGCCCTCAGTCACGGCTTCCATGTTGAGCACTTACCTCCTCCAATCCTCACAATAATCCTGCAAGGAGGCACAGTTATTATACCCATTTTAAAGATGGAGAAGCAGAGCCTCAGTCACAAGGTTACTCAGAGAAGTTAAGTCACGAGTTTCCATGGAGGTAAGTAGCCAAGCTGGGCTGTGGGATTCCAGAGTGCTTGCTGTGCGGCTCGTGCCTGCGCCCCCACCTCCTCCATTGTCCCCGTTCCCTCATCAAGCTCACCAGCCCTTTCTGGTGTCTCCCTGTGTCTGTCCTCCTAGTTCGGATGGAGATGGCAAGCTCCTCGGGCGCCTGGCTCTCCGGCTGCCTCGTGGCACTCGTGTTCCTCTGCCTGCCCATGCGCGTGTCAGGTAGGAGTTTGTGAACCTCTTCCCGTGTCCGGGACGTCTGCGGAAGGAGACCCAAGCGCAAGGGGGCCTTATTTCTCTCGCGTTCACTTCTTCCCCCCCCCCCCCCGCCCTACCCCCCCAGTCCTCTCCCAGGCCCTTCCCAGGCCCTGCCCTTCCCCAAGACGTCCCCTTCGTCCACGGCACAGCTCCTGCCCTCCCATCCCTCCCAGACGCCCTTGTCCCTTTTTTGTCCGCACCGCACAGGGGACACCGGCAACTTCCACCTGGCCCCGCTAGGGGGCACAGCCGAGCTGCCCTGCCCGCTCGCCCTGTGGCCGGTCACCGTGCCCACCGCGGTGACGTGGCTGCGGTCCCCACACCCGGACCGCTCCCAGGCGGTGCACGTGTTCCGGGACGGGAAAGACCGGGAGGAAGGCGTGATGCCGGAGTACAAGGGGCGAACGGCCATGCGGAGGGACGCCCGAGAGGGGAGCGTCAGCCTGGAGATCCGCCAGGTCCGGCTGGAGGACCGAGGGCAGTACCAATGCCAGGTCCAGATCGGAAACCTGACTCGAGAGGGCACCGTGACCCTGCAGGTGGCTGGTTAGTCATTGTCCAAGGGGGACTGAGGTGCCCCCAAGATCTGAATCGTGGGGTGCAGTTACCCTAGGGGCGGATTGGAGAAGGTATGAGGATGAAGCCAGAGACTGTCTCACCCCGTGGGGAGGAGGATGAAGGTGGGGAGAGGGTGGGCATGCACGTGCCGTGAGCAGCCCCTGCTGCCCCCCACCCCGGAGACCGTGGGAAGGGGGGAGAGGGCTCCCGCGGGGACCGCGCCCCCACGGCCAGGCGTCTCTGTTCCCTGTCCCCCTCCTAGTTGTAGGCTCCGACCCTTACATCCACGTGAAGGGCTACGACGCTGGATGGATCCAGCTGGTGTGCAGGTCGGCGGGATGGTTCCCAAAGCCTTGGGCGGAGTGGAGAGACCCTCAGGGCAGGGTGCTTCTATCGCTGTCAGAGGCCCATTCCCTGGAAGCTGGGCTCTTCCGGACAGCGGTGTCCAGCAGAGTCAGGGACAGCACGCTGGGGAACGTGTCCTGCACCTTCCGCAACTTGGCCCTTGGCCAAGAGAAGACGGCAGCCATGGTCATAGCAGGTAAAAGCTGGGGCCGTAAACGGGCTTGAAGCCCCTGGTGAAAACTCCTACCTTAGTGGAAACCTTATAAAGAATTTTCACATTTTTTTAAATTCTAAGAGTAACACATGTTTGCAGTAGAAAACTTGAAAAAAAAACGAGGAACATTTTAAAGAAACCAACAAATGGCCTATAATGTCATAAATTAGAGAGAACTGCTGCTAACATTAAAAAAATTATATATTTAGAGAGAGAGAGAGAGAGAGCACAAGCAGGGGGAGGGGGTGAGGGAGAGGAGAGAGAGAAACCCAAGCAGGCTCCATGCTGTCAGCACAGAGCCTGATGCGGGGCTGGATCCCAGGAACCATGAGATCATGACCTGAGCGGAAATCAAGAGCCCAACGCTTAAGGGACTGAGCCACCCCAGGGGCCCTGGGGCATTTCTTTCAAGACTGTCTTGTGTGCGTGTATCTCTGAGTGCGTATGTCTTTGCACGTATGTAATTTTCTACCTGATGTCTTCTTCCTTTCCACTTCTAATGTCATGAGCATTTTCCGCCCATGTCCTTCAGTAGTTCTCTGCAACGTGACCTTTAAGGGCTACATAGTACTTCATTGTGTGGTTATGGCTGAATAAAATTAATCGAAGCCTTATTTCTGGACATCTGGATGGTTTCTAATTTTTCCTCCTATTATAATGAGTGGTGCAGTGGACATCTTTGCACATATTTTGGCAAGTGACTTTGATTATTTTCTTAGAATGTGTTTCTAGAAGTAGAATTGAGGGGTTAAAGGGGTATGAACCTTTTAAAGATCCTTGAGACATGGAGGCCATGTGGCAGAGCAGAGTGGTTTTAGAGCCCAGAAAGATAGACTGTGGCCTGGGGTTCCGAGTAAGCAAGGGTCATGACCTCTGCCCCCTCCCTTCTCTTACTACTGCCACTGCCTCTCACTGAGTGCTAAGTGCTTTACCTGCCTATCCCTTTCTTTATTTAAACAAAAATTTTTAATGTTTATTTATTTTTGAGAGAGAGAGAGAAAGAGAGGGATCTGGGGAGGGGCAGAAAGAGAGGGAGACACAGAATCTGAAGCACGCTCCAGGCTGAGTTGTCAGCACAGAGCCCAGTGCAGGGCTCAAACTCACAAACTGCAAGATCATGACCTGAGCCGAAGTCGGAGGCTTAACCGACTGAGCCACCCAGATGCCCCTATTTATTTATTGTTTAATTTTTTTAAGTTTATTTATTTTGAGAGAGAGAGAGAGAGAGAGAGCAAGAGAGCAGGGGAAGGGCAGAGAGAGAGGGAGAGAATCCCAAGCAGGCTCTGCCCTGTCAGCACAGAGCTCGATGCAGAGCTGGAACTCAGGAACCGTGAGATCATGACCTGAGCCAAAACCAAGAGTCAGATGCTTAACTGACTGAGCCACCCAGGTGCCCCATGATCCTTTTAAGTCTCCCAACAACCCAGTGGAACAAGGATTATTATCATCTCTATTTTACGGATGGTAAGCCAGGCTTGGGGAGGCTCAGTCTCTCGCTCAGGGTCACATAATGTTGAGTGAGGTCTCGCATCCAGCCTAGGCTCTCCACCACTTGTCACGGAGCCTCTTCTGCTCTTTTTTTCTTCTTTCCTTTCTCCTTTCTTCCTGGCTAGGCTTTAGTCTACTGCTGTAGCACCCCAGAATCTGTTCTGCCCCTGCTGCTAGGTCTCAGGGCAAAGATGTCACTGACTGTTGTTTCACTTGACAAGGAGGCAGGTGGGTACTCATGAGAAGAGTGGAGATGGCCCCTGAGGAAGTACCTCCTATCCTCCAAAGTCCCCAGATAATGGTTTCATATAAGGCAGCATGAGGTTGTGGTTGAAAGGCTGAGTTTAACCCACTGTCTTCGGGCGGGAGCATCAACACCACTCCTAAGAGTCGAGCATCTCACTTTAAAGTTGTCCCCAGGGGGCGCCTGGGTGGCGCAGTCGGTTAAGCGTCCGACTTCAGCCAGGTCACGATCTCGCGGTCTGTGAGTTCGAGCCCCGCGTCGGGCTCTGGGCTGATGGCTCAGAGCCTGGAGCCTGTTTCCGATTCTGTGTCTCCCTCTCTCTCTGCCCCTCCCCCGTTCATGCTCTGTCTCTCTCTGTCCCAAAAATAAATTAAAAAAAAATAAAATAAAAAAAATAAAGTTGTCCCCAGGTCATCCAGGGTTGGAGTTACTGAGAGAAGCAAAGACACTCACCTGTCTTGGCCGGAGGTCTCTCCCTAAACTTGATGGAGACAGTTGGGATGCGCCTGAGCCGCCTGCCATCTGAAGTGGGGCCCTTTGAGGGTGGTCATTGGCGGTTTCTGTTTCAGCCCCATCTCCAGGGAAGATCTCCTCCTCAGCAATGGCTCTTGCTGTGATCCTGCCTTTGCTGGGGCTTCTCATCATGGCAGGCGTTTGCCTCATTTGGAAGCAAAAAAGATCCAAAGGTAACTAAGTGGTAAGGGAGTCCCGGCCGAGACTGAGAAGTGGGACTGAGGCTTCTCTAGGAAATGGCCGGGAGGAAGTAGATGTGGACATGAGTTATCCCTAGGTTGCAGACCCTGCAAGCTGGCTGAGAGCAAACTGGTAGAGCCATGCTGGGGGACTCACATTGCAGAAAGGGTCAAAGAAACTGCAGAAAACTCCTGGGCAGAGCTGTGAATTCTATCTTCTGATAAATTAGGAAAATACTGATCATGCCAGTCTTCTAATTAATTAAGAAATGCAGTGCTATCCATTAGATAAAACCCCTGTGAATGTGGTTGAATTTCATAGGATCTCGGGGTCACAAAGGATCCTGAAAGTCGTATAAGCCAACACTCCTGTCCCCATCTGATGGTTTGAAGATCCTCTAATCCTTTCAAATAGTCACACACCCACAGGGACGAGGAGCAAAGTCCTACTCAGGCAGCTTGCGTGGGCCATCTTTGGACAACCCTGCCTACTAGAAAAAGTCCTTCCTTTAACTGAGCTGACACATCTTTCTTTCTTCCAGAGAATCTTCTCTATGAACAGGTGGTGGAGGTAGGTAAGTGTCTTGAGCTTGGTGGGGATGTTACTGTGTTTTATTGGTTTTGTGCTCCCAATGACCACTGATTTAAATTGTGCACCTGAAAGTCCCAACATCTGATGTCCTGGTGGCAGGGGTGGTGGGGGGTCTATACCTGCCATTTCCAGTTTTTGCAGACTCTTACTTGTCACAGCTTGCCTTCCAGTATATTTGGTGGTTTTTGTATGTGAACTCATTCCTTGGTCTTGCTCTCCACTCCTGTGGGAGTCATGTAGATCTAACGTGGGGGAAGCTTTCATTCGTTCAACAATTAGTAATTGTCTCTGAAGCACCCCAGACCATACTGGAGGCTGGGGACACAATGGCGAGTAAAAACACACACAGTCTGTGCCTTCTTGGGGCGTTCAGTCTAATCAAGGAAGCATATGTGAATGAAATGATTATACAAACAAATTGTGCACAGATGCCACAAGAGGGAGTTCTAAGGGTTGTAAAGACTGTGACCAGGAGGAACCAACCAAGTTTCAGGGACAGGAGAGGGGGACCCTGAGGAAGTGATGTGTGATCTGGAAGACAGGCGGTCTGGAGGGAAGAGGGAATAGAAAACCATGTGCAGCAGAAGGAACAGCATGTGAAAGAAACACAGTGTGGAAATGAGGCCAAAGATGACAGCGGATGAGGCTGTGGACTTGGCAGGGGTCAGCCCAGGTGACGCCCTGTAGATCACGTGAAGGGTTTTGGTCTTTCCTATCAGAGCAGTGGTAAAGCAGTGAACCGGGCAATCTTGGCCAGAATTGTGCTTCGAGAAGCTCTCTCCGGCTGCAGTGTTGAGAAAGGACCAGAGGGAGCAATGGGACAAGATGTGGGGGCAGGTTGGGGGGCACCACTTCTGTCATCCAGATGAGAAATGGTGAGGGCCTGGGTCAAGGAGGTGGAGGTGGAGACAGGGAGGTTCAAGAGCAGATGAACTCAATAGGCATCGGGGACCTTCAGAGTAACAGCACAGAATCTCATTTACTTTTCTTTCTCTAGAAAATCTTCTCTCAGACCACGCAAAAGAAAAAGGTAATTATATGTGTAGAATAAAGAGTAGGGAACAAATAACAAAGAATATATTCTTTCTATTTCTACATGAATGCTGACAGTCTATGATACATACTTTATACACACACACACACACACACACATTTTCCATTAATATTATTGGAATTCACTTTCCAATATCAAGGGCTTATAGGGCCGGTGGCCATGGTGAGGGGGTGCACTTGATCAGCATTCACGGGTCTGGATTGGCCTGAGGTCCCTTCACCAGTCTTTCTGTCAATCACTGAAAAAGAAGGTCTACTTACTATTTAGAAAGGTATTATTATGGTCATGTGGGGTGTATGGAAAATCTGAGGAATCCATACAACTTTTGCACCGAGAGAGGCGGTATCATACGATGGGAGGGTCACAGGCTCTGGAGTCAGCGACTGGGTCAGTGGTACCTGGCTCAGATCACTGCTCTGCCGCTTACCGGCCTTGGACAAGGCACTTAACTGCTCTGAGCTTCAGTTTTCTCGTCTGTAAAATGGGGACAGTAAGTCCCCTCACCTGATTGTTTTCAGGACTCAAATAGACAAAACTTCTTATTACAAAGCCTGGTACTCCTTTTTCTTCCTGCCATTTCATCTTCACTAATCGAGTGTCTGCTGTAAGCCACCGAGCATAAAAGTTAGACACCCAGGGCACAAACAAACAGGGGCTATGCCCTTAAGGTCTTGCTGGGAAGACAAGTCACTGGACCAGAAATGGCTCTATGTGCACCGATTTCAGCATCTCCTCTCCTCCCTGATTACATCTCCTCCAAGGCGATGGAAGTGTGGGTGCTTGCACAACTCAGGGATGCTATGGCTGCTCTGTTCAAGAGCGGAAGGAACGGTGGTGTAGTGGGGCTGACCTCTGGGAGCCAGACAGATGTGGGTTGGAATCCTGCCTCCTCGGCCACTTACTAGCCTGGTCACCTGGGCAAATTTCCACCTCCCTCTGAGCCTCAGACAACTACTCTATAAAATGGGGATACTAATTGTATGCACCTCACATGGTGGAGGGGGTTCAGTGCCCACCTCGTTATGAGAACACGACACAATAAATGGAGACTGTTAGTAGTGGGAATAGTAAAAATCAGCCATAAGCTCCTTGGGGGCTGTATCGTATTCGGTTTCACTGCCCAAGTGCCTAATGCCTAACACATGCCCCGCCCTTAGCACAGGGCCTGGCAGTGAACTCGAACGTGTAACTTTAGTTCTCTGGCAAGGCCAGTGCTAGGAGGAAATGTGGGCTGGATGGCGCCTCCAGAAAAGCCACAAGCACAGTAGTCTCAGGAGCTTACAGTTTATGTCCCGAGACCTGGGATCTCCAAATTTACCAATCTCTCTGCAGTTCTTCAGGGGAGTTACTGTCGAGAACAATACGAGCCAACAAGCCAATGCTATAGGCCTCCCGCTGGACACCATAGCTATTATAAACAGTAGGTTATAGAAGGAGGGCAAGGGACACACCCGTGTACACACAGTCACAAACGTACAGAAACACTCAGACAGAAAGAGAAAAGGAGCCGGGCAAAAAGGGAAGAGAAGGGAGAAACCGAAGTTCTGGGCAGCCTGGGTCACTGGGGATAGTGGTGCCGTCAGGTTCACGGGTCTGAGCTTTGAGAGATGTGACTGGATTAGGGGCCGACAGGATGGTCATCGCCCCCTTCACTGTAGGGGACGGAGCCATGAGCCTTCCCGCGTGCGTCCCAGGGATAAAGTGGCCACATGTGTTCACTTGTGTCTTTATCTGTTTGTTTGTTTTAGGAAGGCTCCATAAAGTGCTCAGTAAGTTCTGCTCCTCACCTGTGGCGCAAACCTCCTTCTGCTGACATCTTTGCTCTAGGATGAGTGTCTCAGTTTTACTCGTTGGGGCAGAAGAGGGGGGCAAGGGTACTTGAGGCCCTGGGGGCTGGGGATATACTGGCTCCCACAGCCCTCTTTTCTCAACTATTCCCTGTTCCTCTTTCCCGCATAACTGTTATCTGGTCTCTATGCGGGAACCGTTTCACCGGGAAGAGCTGTACCTCCCAAAGGGGAAGCCGCCTGGAAGACCCCCTTTGATCACCTAGGGGGGACATTCCCTGAGGTGGGATCCAAAGCATGTGCGTCCTCTTTAAAGTGAACGTGTGGGGGCGCCTGGGTGGCGCAGTCGGTTAAGCGTCCGACTTCAACCAGGTCACGATCTCGCGGTCCGTGAGTTCGAGCCCCGCGTCGGGCTCTGGGCTGATGGCTCAGAGCCTGGAGCCTGTTTCTGATTCTGTGTCTCCCTCTCTCTCTGCCCCTCCCCCGTTCATGCTCTGTCTCTCTCTGTCCCAAAAATAAATAAACGTTAAAAAAAAAAAATTTAAAGTGAACGTGTGGAGAAGTGGGTCTCCGCCACTTCACGAATGAGAACCTCTTTGTAACAAAAAAAGTCTTCAGGCACGTGACATGTCTATTTTATTTTACACTGAGGAAACATACAGAAGAAAATCTAGTGGAAATTCGGTGGTAGTTTCAAGTGAACTGATATTTTAGGCTTCTCCCGCAACATCTACAAATGTTGATGTTGTCGTGACCTGTGTGTAAAAGATGTGTTATTACTTGGTCTGCCGGGAAGTTGTGGGGGCCGCAGGAATTTGGTGACCCTCTGCGGTGTCTCTGGGGCGCGCTGGCCCACGGCTGGGGGCCCGCTGCTCTTGCCGGCCCTGTCACCGGGGAAGCTCAGGGCATTGCTCCCCAGGATCTCATGTGGGGGTGTGGTTGGGATGGGACCGCAGCATTCTGGGCAGGTCGACGCCCTTGTTCTGATTGGTCCAACTGTGTTTCTTCTTTAGAGACCCTCCGGAATGAACTGAGTAAGTGTCCCACGTGCTTATAACTCCTGTATCACCTTGTCTCCTGTGGATTCTGTGTTTCCAGTGATAGCTCACCCCCTGGTTTCTTCTTTTATTAGAGTTGAAGAGAGCTGCAGCGAACTCAGGTGAGGTACACTTTCCCTGCATTTGACCCCCAAGCCCCAAGACTTCCCTGTTTCTCTGTCCTTAAACTCAGGCATCCCCTTTACGTCTTCCAGGCTGGAGGAGGGCCCGGCTGCACTTTGGTAAGTCACACCAGCCAAATCATCCACATTTCAGAGCCCATTGCTCTGGTCCTGAGGAATTCAGACTGTCATTTAGAACTTTGTAAAAAGTCAAATCTGATTATCTGCTTATCAGTTTTGAAAAATCTTTGTGATTTTGGGGTTCACATTTAGAGTTAGAAAGTCTCCCCTCTTTGTTTTGATCTTCCTATGAGTTCTCTGTGAGTTTTGAGATTTATCTTAGGTTTGTTGGTTATTCACATTTCATCTTTGTGACTTGTCTGCTCCTGTCCTGTTCTGGCTACTTTTTTTTTTTAAATGCTTATTTATTTTGAGAAAGAGTGCCAGTGGGGAAGGGGCAGAGAGAGAGGGAGACACAGAATCCGAAGCAGGCTCCAGGCTCTGAGCTTTCAGCACAGATCCCAAAATGGGGCTCGAACTCATGAACCGTGAGATCGTGACCTGAGCCGAAGTTGGACGCTTAACCGAATGAGCCACCCAGGCGCCCCTGTTCTGCCTACTTTTTGATTTGTGAGGATATTATTTCTATATAAAGCATACTGGTTCTTTGTCATGTTTTTCACAAATTATTTTTCTGACTTTTGTTTTTCTGACATTTTCTATGTCAGACTTTCTGACTTTTATTTTTCTGACATTTTCTATTTTTCTGACATTTTCATTTTACTTTCCCTATAATATTATTTTTTTATGTATGAACATTTTGTTTTTTATGGAGTCAAATTTATTCATCTTTTCCTGTATTGTCTCTTCCATGCTTTCAAGTTGGGGAGGTCCTTCCTATCCCACAGCTGGGCCAACAGCAGTGCTCTTGTCTCTTCCCACACCCCTGCCACATCCTTCTTTCTCTGATGATCAGTTTTCTTGGGGCGTGGTGATTGAGACTCTCAGAGAAGGGAATGGGTGACGCAGAAGCTCCAACAATGCGGACTACACAAAAGTTTCGCAGGCTCATCCTAAAAGATTTGCACATCTTTTTTCATTTTATTCCGAAATAGCTTGCAATCTGTTGCTGCTGTTTTAACGAGACCTGTTATTTTCACTGCTTTGTAGTCCGTATCAGTTTCCCAGCTGCTCATCCCCCTTCCATCCACACATCTTCCTTCAGGCAGGTCTAATAGAATTGGCGAGTTGGCACTTAAGAGAACATCAGGTCACCTTGGTTGGCACTCCAGGAGCTCACAAACTCTTCTGACATTCAAGGTCCGGCTTCCTCCCACCACCTTGACTGAGTACAGATTTCACGGATTTACTCTCCAAGAAGAGCCTGTTTTCTGTACTTGGTGAAGGAGGGAGGCTCACTGTGACCCTTATAATCCACAATTTTAAGGAAAAATCCTTTTGAATCCTTTTCTCTATCCTAACATTCAGCTATAGTAATTATAAGCAATAATTTTATTTTTTTTAATGTTTACTTATTTTTGAGAGACAGAGGGAGACAGATGATGAGCAGGGGAGGGGAAGAGAGAGAGGGAGACACAGAATCTGAAGCAGGCTCTGGGCTCTGAGCTGTCAGCACAGAGCCCGATGTGGGGCTTGAACCCACGAACTGTGAGATCATGACCTGAGATGAAGTCAGATGCTTAACCGACAGAGCCACCCAGGTGCCCCATTTTAGCTACCAAAATGAGCATCACACCCTCGCTGTGTGAACTCGGCACTATCTCATGCATTAGTTCCTCAAATCTGTACAACAGCCCTACTCCCATTTTACAGAGGAAGGAACTAAAGTTGGGAGATAAACAACAAGCCCAAGATCATATAACCAGCGAGTGGCAGAGCTGGGACATCCTAGCTGGCTACTGGATCTAACATCAAAGCCCATGTTTATTATCATACATTAGATTCCTTTGGAACATCGAAGACAAAGGCAGTATTTCCTAAGGATTAAGGCAGCTTCACAGATGATGAAATACTTTTTCCTCTTTCACGTAATACACCGCCAACAGACCTGGGGGACTGGAAGACAGTTTTCTTTGGTTCTAGTACTTATAGGGGAGGGAGAACCATGGACTCAAATAGACCAATGACAGTGGTCACAGCCTAGGGATTATCTTTCCCTCCAAAGCTACTCAAAGATCCCAAAGATCTCAGGGGATCTGAGCCCTTGTCTTCCCCAGCCTCACCTGTCGGTGACTCTCTGCAGTGGCAGTGACCCTGGACCCGGACACAGCACATCCCAAACTCATGCTGTCTGAGGACCGGAGACGTGTGAAACTTGGAGAAAGAAAGCAGCCTGTGCCCGACGGCCCCCAGAGATTTGACTTTGTCGTCAGTGTCCTGGGAGCTGAGTACTTCACGGCAGGCTGTCACTACTGGGAGGTGTTCGTGGGAGACAAGACCAAATGGGCCCTGGGGGTGTGTAGCGAGTCTGTGGGCAGGAAGGGCAAGGTCACCGCCACGCCGGCCAATGGACACTGGCTTGTAAGACAGAGTAGTGAGAAGAAGTATGAAGCTCTCACATCCCCGCAGACCATCCTGCGCCTGAAAGAGCCCCCACGGTGTGTGGGGGTTTTCCTAGACTATGAAGCTGGAGTCATTTCCTTCTACAATGTGACCAACAGATCCCACATTTTTACTTTCACCCACAGTTTCTCTGGCCCCCTTCGCCCTTTCTTCGAGCCTTGCCTTCATGATGGAGGGAAAAATACAGCGCCTCTAATCATTTGCTCGGAACTCCAGAAATCAGAGCCATCAACTGTCCCCAAGCCAGAAGAAAAAGGCCAGGCTAATGGAGACGTGGCCATGAAGGTGGACCCTTCCTTACTCCCCCCTGAAGGACCAGAGCTTTCCCCACTCAGGGATATGATCCTGCCCTGGCCTTCTGACATTGGCCCTGCCCTTCAGGAGCTCAAAGTTCCTTTTTTTTAGGGCTGTGCCTCATTATCTGCCCCCCTGAAGGTCCGGCACCGGGCCCTGCATTTTAGGCTCCTGGCCCAACACCTGATTCTGAAACATCTCATCTCCTTTCCCCAAATCTAGACCTTGTGATTTCTGTTCAAATCACCTTCCTCCCAGGACTCAGTTCTAAACTCTGTCATCCTTCTGGGGACTTAAAGTTCCCACTGCCCTGGAAGAATTCTTGAAAACCAGACGAACAATCACATTAAGTTTAGGTGGTGATGGTGAATGTGTGTCACCAAGATACAGGTGTTCTCTACTCGAGGGGCTATTTATAGAGGAACTTCACTCTACTTCAGCTTGCTCTTGACCTCTTAGTCATGAAGTTATGGTGCCCAGTCCCTGACTTTTCTCTGATCCCCTCCAGAATGGCGTTTCTTCTTTTCTCAGGGCAGGCCTCTAGCTCCCAAAGTCAGCTTTTTAAAAGTAAACATTTTTTGGGTCACACACTCTTCCTTCTTTCTTCTGGAACAGGGGGTAGGTCAGCTAGAGGGGTAAAACAGGCCATCCTTTCTTTTCTATTTCCTTGATGCTTTTTTGCAGCAGAGTGTCCTGACATCCAGAGCTAATGTACATGTTTTCAAAGCTAACTTACCTATTGATGATAACCAGGTATAAGAATTTTAAATGAGGTAGCCATAATCCCCAAAAGACTGCAGAGTACAATCACGGAGCTGGGACACACAGCTTCAAACACAGCAGCCCAGCTGTGTGTGTGACCTTGAGAAAACAGCCATGGATGAGTTCGTCTCTTACCCTGGCCCTTTTGAATCTCCTCCCGGGATTTAGAGAGGCCCAGCCAGAAAAACGGTAGTTTTAACCACAAAGGTAGAGGCATTTTTTTTCCTATCAGACCATCATTCTGGTAGACTTGACTACTTGTGTGGCAAACAGCCTCTTAGGTCAGAGAGTATTGATTTCAAATAGGAAGTCGGTAGACCATGTGTGAGGATAAAATAATGAGCCTCATTTTTTGGTGTGGATTGCAGAAAGAAGCCTATTCACTTTCAAGTCACTCCACAAAGGTGATCTGGCCTTTTTGTGGAGGTACTGGCTATCAGTTTGCAGATGAGCACACAGTTCTACCCAACAGAAACTAGATCTTTCTGTCAGAAGTTCTCTCTGTTGGTGCTTATAATAGTTAGGGTCCTCCAGAGAAAAATGTATTTGTGTTATATTTACATGTATAAAGAGATTTATTCCAAGGAATTGTCTCATATGATTATGGAGGCTGGCGCTTCCCAAGATCTATCTGCAGGGTTAGTCAGCAAGTCAGAGACCCAGGGGAGCCAATGGTGTAGTTCCAGTTTCAAGGCTGACAGGCCTGAGACCCAGGAAGAACCAATATTTCCATTTGAGTCCGAAAGTAGGAAAAAAGTGGATGTTCCAGGCTGAAGACTGTCAGACCAGAAGAATTCTCTCTTACTAGGAGAGGGTCAGCGTTTTGGTTCTATTCAGGCCTTCAACTGATTGGATGGGGCAGGCCCACATTAGGGACAGCACTCTGCTTCACTCACTCTACCAATTTAAATGTTAATCTCATCCGAAAACCCCCTTACAGAAACAGAATAATGTTTGACCAAATATATGGGCACCCTGTAGCCTGGTCAAGTTGATATATTAAGTTAACTATCACAGTGCATGGGTGAAATTTTCTGTTTGCTTTTGTACATGAACGAGAAGTTGTGGCGAAAGGCTTTGGACTGGTAACAGACAAGCACATTATGGGATTGGTTTTTGAACAACCTTGAATTCACCCAAGCAAGCTTTAACCACAGTTAGAAATAAAGCCACAGTTTTATTTCTGATCTGCCTTCTCAGTATTTTATTTATATCAATTTATAAGCAATAGTGTGTGTGTAGGATTTATATTTCACTCACTCATATTCAGTTTCAAACATACTTTCCTGAATATCCTAATCTAATTCCCATTGTTCACACTGGCTGCACCCAAGAGAATTTACCAGCCAGAAAGAGAACTGACATTGTGGAAGCAGAAACTTTAACTCATTTAATCCTTAGAACAATTCTGCCAGGGATTTTATGGGGGAGGAAAATGGTGCTCCAAATGGCTAGGGGGTAGAACTGGTATTATAAATGTAGATTATTTAGCTCTGAAGACAAGAAATACCGTGCAGATATGAGAATATTGGATTAGGCTTTTTTTTTTTTTTTTAAGTAAAATTTGGAAAAAAAAAAATCCTAATCCTGGATACTTTAGAAGTTGTATTGTGTCGGATTGAGGAATGCCAGGAGTATCTATGTAGGACCGAGAAAAAAAAAAATCCCTGTGCAGGAGCGTTGGGAGACCCAGAGGCAGCTCCTTGCACAGGAAGCGTCTAACTTCTCACAAACGGATTGGGTTAGTGGATCTTTAAAATCCCTTCTAGTTCTACAATCCTTTGATTTTAAGGATAAACCTCGCGTGAAGGCTTCACGGATGTCTACAGGACCAAGGGTCACCAATTCAAAGTAAAGAAGAAACTGAGTTCATGACACTTGCAGGTCATGTAGGTTAGCTCTAGGTTTTCTACTACTTCCCAGACGGGTGGTTAAAACTACGTTGGGCTTTTCTCGTGTGAGCGTAGAAGGAGATCCGACGACCTTGGAAGGGAACACGGTCTCCACTTGCTCAGTTCTAAACTTCGCAAATTTCTTCTCGGAGTCTACGCTCTTCCTCAGGACTACAACTCCCAGCAGGCTTTGTTCGAGACCAAAGCTTATTGGCGAGCCCGCCTGGGTTTCTTGCCTTGTGGCAGCCAATACAGCCAGTGGGAATGAAGGATCCTCCTCAGGACCCAATCCTGGAGGTGTAGGGCGGGCCCTCTCTGGGTTCCGGCTCCGGCTCCTCCCCCGGCCCACAGAGGCAGCGCTGTCCCTGATCGAGCGGCGGGAGCGAGGTGGGTCCTGGGTGGGCCCGAGGTCGCGGGGGAGGCGGATACGGCTTTGTGGGGAACTCTGAGCATGGCCCCTTCCCTCTCTCCCGGGAATTAGAGGCTGTGGCTTTGCTCCCTGGACCCAGTGGGGAGCAAATGGGACCCGGTGGTCCCCCCCGCCCCGACCCCTGGCCCCTGCCCCTGGCCCGCGCAGCCAGGCTGCTGGCCTCAGCCCTTATTTCAGGCCCTCCTGTTGGCCTTTCAGTCCAGCCCCCCCTGGCACTGACCCTACTTTTGGGGCCAGCCCCTCCCCATCTCCCTAGCCTCCCGCCCAAGCCAGTCCGCTACTCAGAACCCAGCTCCTGTCCTCTGGGAGGCGCGTATCCTCGACTCCGCCATCGGCTTCTCCCCGCTACTTACAACCCAGCCTCCTGGCTCCCGCCCCCCTGACACCTCTGATTGCAGCCTGTGCCTCCTCTCCCCAGGTCATCTCCTCGGACCCCTATGGCCTCCTCTAACTGACCCGTTATGCAGCTCCCCGATACATTTCCCTGTTGTTCAACACCTTGTCCCTGGTCTTTCCAAGCTCTTCTCTCCCCATTACCTCCCACCCCCTACCCCTTGACTTGACCCTAAAGACCCCGAACTTTGGCCCTTCAGACCACTTTCCAGCTTAGCCCCTTCCCTCTAACCCAAGCCCTTGACCTTCAGCATCTGTGATCACCAGCCCCATCTGCTTGGCTCTTATTTCTTAGTCCTGGTCGCTTCACCACTGCCCCCACTGTCTCCCACCTTCGATCCTCCCTGTACCCCTGGGCCTCCTGGGAAGCCAAGACTGATGGGCCCTTCTCTCCCCCAATCTTTGAAATGTGACCTGAAAGTGTATCTGTACCTTACTTGTCACTGTGTTCTTAGTAGATGGTGGTCTCCCCATCTCTCTGTAAGTCCCAATCTTGCTCACCTATCCTGTAAGTCCTAGCTCAGATGCCTCCTTTTCCATTTAGCAGCTCGTCCTTGATCTCTTCAGGGAGCCACGCGGGTGTCACCTGAACTCCCGAACTCCTGTGGCACTGTTCTTACTCCTTCCTCCTTCCCTTCCCTCCCCTTCCCTCCCCACCTCCCACTCTCCCCCACTTCTCTCCAATACTAGTGTCAGGCTTAAAAGCACTGGCTTTGGAGTGATGGGCATAAGTTCCAGTTTTGCTACTCACTTGCTGTGTGCCCTTGGGCAAGTTATAATTTCTCTGAGCCTCAGTTTCCTCATCTCTAAAATAAGTTGTGTAAATGAAATGCCATGATTTGTATATAGTGTTCAGCCCAGGGCCTAGCATTTAGTATCAGCTTAAAAAAATGTGGACTTTTATTATCGGTTCCTCTATAATGTGCCAGGTGCTGTGCGAGGCATTGAGGAACGGTACAAAGGTGACTGAGGCACAGTTCCTGTCCCCTTAGAACTTAACCTTCTATACCATATGACAGTTTCTGGAGTTCATGGCCTGTTTCCCTGAACTGTGCCATAAACTGAGGGTAGTAACCATAATCCTAAATCTTTTTGCTCTTCTTTTGATCCAGCATTCAGTCCTGAGGCGAGTCGGAGCTTGGTACATTATAGGTGCTCAGAGGAGCAGGATTGGAAGTGAGAGGGGGCCGTGTCGCCCCCTGCATAGACAGAGGTACTAGAGCCCTAGGTGGGGTGGGCAGGGCTGGGGCTTGAATTCAGATCACATCCTTTCACTCATACATTCAAAAAACATTTGAGCACTGCCTTGTGCTGAAGAGAGATTTCCAAAGTGACCTAGTCCCTCCTTTCCAATGACTTATAAGTTTCTAGTGAAGCCAGATAATGTTAAAAGATAATTGCAAATCACTGCAAAAGCAAGTACATACAAACAGGAGTCTGTGTTTGCAGAAAGGTGGAAGTGGGCAGGAATCAAGAGATTCCTGAGGAACAGAAACAGACACAAGCAAGCCTGAAATGGGTTCTGGAGACAGGCCTGGCCTTTACTCAACTCTTTCAACAAATATTTATTAAGGACCTACTAGATATGACTGTCAGTGCTTTAGGAACAAAGACTCCGTCCCTCATAGGACTTCTGTTTTAGCAAGGGGAGGCAGACACTAAATAATTGACATAATAAATAAATAGAATGTTCGCAGGTGAGAAGTTCTGTGGGGTAGGGGGATGGGAATGTGGGAACGGGGTTGTAATTTTTAAAAGGATTGTCAAAACTAAATAAGTGTCAAGGAATAAATTGTTTTTGATGTTTACTTGCATTTTTGAAAGCGAAGCAAGCCTCCTTCACCTCCCTTATCTAGATTCTTCAAGAAACACTCTCAAACAAGGACTGGGAAACTATAGTTCAGCTCCTTTTGTCTTAAAGTTTTATTGGAACACAGCCACACTCATTCATTTTTGTATTGTCTACGGCTGCTTTTACGATACAACAGCAGAGTTGAGTAGTTGCCACAGAGATCCTGTAGCCCCAAATATTTACTGTCTGGCCCCTTTCAGAAAAATTTGCTGGCCTCCACTCAAAGATTTGAGGCTCTGTCCATATTGTACATTTTAGAATGTATAGTCGTGTACCATTTTTTACCTTGTACCATTTTTTTAATTAGAACATTTTTTTTTTCTTTCCTAACAAGATCACATAAGGGATCTTTTTCATTGTTGTGTTCTCTGCAGGGCCAGGACATGGTGTCCTCCTAAGTCCCATGAGGGACAAGGTCTTTGTTCTTCTAATGTAACCCAAATTCCTAAAGTAGCAGCAGTCATATCTAGTAGGTCCTTAAGATATATTTGTTGAATGGGTTGAGTAAAGGCCAGGCCTGTCTCTGGAACCCATTGTCCTCAACCGTGGTAACAGTAGCTGTCATTTGCTGCCACGCAGCATGCTGAGCACGCCGTAGGCATGCTGGATAGGCGGGTGTCACAGGGTTAGTGATGTGGGAGTTGAGGCTCCCGGTGCTCGAGTGATTTGCCCGTTCTGTACTGTGTGCCACCATCGGGATACGACCCTAAATACAGTCAGCGCCCCTTCCGTTACGGCTGTTGTGTGTTCCAGAAGTCCTTGCTGACTTGAAGGAATCCTTGGTCTGTCATTTTCTACCATCGCTGTCCTTTCGGTCTCGCTCCCACCCTCATCCCTTGCTCGTGTCCGCCCGCAGTATCTCCGCCGGCCCACTGCACCTTCTGAAGTGCTGCTATTGCTTTGGGGCCCAGAGGAAACCCCACGCCCAGCAGAAGTACTTCATCCCTCGTCCCCTGTCCTGGGCTATAGGAATGCAGAGGAGTCTGCGCAGCTGAGCAAGCATTTACCAATGTTTGCATAAGTTGGCGCTGTGTGTGTGTGAGGGATGTGGTTTGTGTCTGTTTGTCTTGTTTTTTTGTTTTGTTTTGTTTTGTTTTGTTTTAACTTTTAAAAATTTTTATTATTTTCAAAGTTTATTTATTTATTTTGAGAGAGACAGAGAGAGCACAAGCGGGGGAGGAGCAAAGAGAAGGAGAAACAGAATCCCAAGCAGGCTCTGCACCATCAGCGTTGAACCTGATGTGGGGCTTGAACTCACGAACTGTGAGATCATGACCTGAGCTGAGATCAAGAGTCAAACGCTTGACAGACTGTGCCACCCAGGCACCCCAATGTCAGTGTGTCTTTGTACATAGCATGTGAGTGTGTGTGATTTTGTGTGGTGTGACAGTTGAGCTGTATTTGTGATTGTGTAGCCATGTATGTGGCTACATGCTTGGGAGGGCTATGTATGTACATGGGATGTGTGTGGCTGTATGTGGCTATATGTGGTATGCAGGTCTGTGTATGTGGCTGTGTGTGGTATGTGTATATGGTGTGAGAATGTAGTTGAGTGTGTCTGGTATGTGAGTATGGCTGTGTGTGTATGTGGCCTGTGTATGTGGTTGTATGTGGTGTTGGAGAGAGGAAGTGGGCATTGACCAATCAGAGCACACGGCCCAGACCCTGCAGTAGGTCTTGGAGGGCCCAGACGTTAACCGTTAGTTGCTAGGTTAGGGTGAGTTCCGGGGAGGGGAAGGGTGGCGGAATGTTTAAGAGGGATCATGCTGGGCCTTGTACACAGCTAGGGGAGCCTCAAGAATGAGAGGTTCTATTCTGTTCATTCTGAAAGCAGGGAAATGGAAACTTTTCAGGAAGTGTTTTCAAAAGAGATCACCATAAAAGTAGTTTTAGTTAGCTTAGAGTTAGGCAGGAAAATGGAATTTTACCCAAATGGGAGCTCCTTTACTTGTACATGAATTATAGTCTAGACTGTCATTTTTCAATGATATTGAGAAAAGTGACATTCGCGTTGCACAAGTATCTGTTGGGCATAGACAAAGCTGATGCCTCTTTACTCTGATAGGCAGCTTTAAACATCCGTGGAAGTTTGTAAGTTTGTAACTTGAAAGTTAGTAAGTAAAGGCATTGCATCCAAGTATTCCAGTTAATTGAGGTTATTTCTAATGGATGGTTCCATGGGGAAGGTGTACACCCCTTTACCAGAACAAGATTCCCTGTGGTCTAGCCTGACCCAACACCAAGGAATAAAGGTGTTGGCCATTTGTGTTCATTCTCAGGGTTCAGAAATGGGCAGTGAGAAGGAGAAGGAGCAGAATCCAGAACAGCACCTGCCTGAGGAAGGGGAATGGGGTAAGCCTTGGAGAGTGGAGGACTCGGAGGGTTTTCGGATCCCAGATGGAGAGAAGGAGCATGAGCAAGAGAGCCTGTCAGAAGGTCCACAAGAGATCCACCCAAAAAAACCGTTGCAGAAAGTCGCAGACCCCGCCAGAGAGCCCGGGGGCCCCATGGCTCACCCAAGGCCCGAGATCGACGAGAAGCCCTTTATATGTGCCCAGTGTGGCAAAACCTTCAATAATACCTCCAACCTGAGAACACACCAGCGGATCCACACCGGCGAGAAACCTTACAAGTGTTCTGAATGTGGCAAGAGCTTCTCGAGAAGCTCCAACCGCATCCGGCACGAGCGGATCCACCTGGAAGAGAAGCACTACAAATGTCCCAAGTGTCAGGAGAGCTTTCGGCGGCGCTCAGACCTTACCACGCACCAACAAGATCACCTGGGCAAGCGGCCGTACCGCTGTGACCTCTGTGGCAAGAGCTTCAGCCAGAGTGCCACGCTGGCGGTGCATCACCGGACGCACCTGGAGCCAGCGCCCTACATCTGCTGTGAGTGCGGCAAGAGCTTCAGCAACAGCTCCAGCTTCGGCGTGCACCACCGCACGCACACGGGCGAGAGGCCCTATGAGTGCACCGAGTGTGGGCGGACCTTCAGCGACATCTCCAACTTTGGAGCACACCAGAGGACCCACAGAGGGGAGAAGCCCTACTGGTGCACTCTGTGTGGGAAACACTTCTCCCGGAGCTCCAACCTTATCCGCCACCAGAAAACGCACATGGGAGAGCAGGCTGGGAAAGACGCCAGCTGAAGGACAATGAGGGAGAAATTGAGAGAGAGAGAGAGAGACAGACCCCAGCCTAGTGTAGGTAGATCTGTAGGATCTGCTGCTGCCCCCTTGACCTCAAGCCCCTCCTCCCACTTTGGAGAATGGTTTCCTGTTGCCTCTGAAGCCAGGATCTCCAGGAAGTCCTGAGAAGGGACCCTGGAGTAAAAATCCCTGCCCCTTTCCAGGCCAATTTCTTGCCTTGGAAAGTGGGAGGATCCAGTCTTGGCTTCATCTCCTTGGGATGAAAGAGAAGTAGGATAGGCTTGGCACATGCTCGTATCATTAGGGCAATCATCCCCTGGCCTTTGAGGAAGTCCCTGTGAGGTGGCATCACTGTCTGAAGGTCCTCGGAATTGTGTATGAAATGCTCGGGGCACATTGCAGTGGCTGCCAGTTCCCATCTGCTGGGCCCCACCTGTGTTGGGGGGAGCAGCCTTCCCAATGGAAGGGGCCTCCTTGGCCTGGAGAAGAGGTCTGGCCCTGCCTTAGGAATGAAAGGGAAGCCCTCAGGGAGCCTTGATCTAGGGACCTTCACAGTCCCCCATGTTTGTGACTTGTTCCCCCCACCCCACCTCCATCTGTTCCCGGAGTGATTAGCAGTAAAACTCTTCAATGAAAAGGACCTGTGTACTTATTTGGGGCATCAAGGAAGTGGGAGCTGGGGAGGCGGCCATGCTGCAGCCTCTCTGGAAGGGGGTTGAATTCCAGGAAAGACAGAATGGGTGGCTGCTCTGAAAAGCAGAGGAAAGCAGGCTGAGTCTCTGGGGCCTTTGAGCAGGAAGGCAGGAGGAACCCACATATGCTGTAGATTCTATAGGTCACATTACATCTTTGTGTCATTGACATTTGCTCAAGGGAATAAGATGAGGAAACAAGTGAGGAGAAGTGAAGTCGATTGCTGTGAAGTGACACAGCAGGTATGTGGTGGAGCCAGAGTTCACACTTGGGCCTCCCTTGATTCTGAACTGATGCTCTTTTCATTACATGCACCTACTGGCTTCTGAAGGAGGATCCACTTAGGGGGCCGGCCTGGGACCAAGTGAGCCCCTGGAAATGGGAGCTGGTGGGGCCTTCTGGTGCGGCCCTGGTTCATTTGCTCTGTGGGAAGTCAGTGCCAAGTATGAGAACCTTTCCTCCCTTAGATTCTTGATTGACATTTATTTGTGTCTAGGAAAAGTGATAAGTGTTGGGGAGTAGGGGTGAGGGCTGGGATGAACCCATGATGGGGGTCTTTGCCTTTCGTAGCAATGGTTTAGTTCCCAAGGCTGGGACAGCTTGGTGGGGATTCTGCCCAGCTTCCTGCCCTCCTGGTTTTGGCCTGGCTCCACATGCCAGATTTCCATGTTTTCTGACGGCAGTTGAACATTCACCCAGGTTTCCTCCAACACATAAAGAAGACCCTTCTCTACATCTCTTGCCGATCAGGTCCTGCTCTTCCAGACTGAGAGGCCCTCTTCATTTGTAGCCAATTGCCAGAATGTGATTCTGGTACCAGGCTTAAAACTGGCACCGTCTGTGACCTGACCTATCACATGGGATCCTGCCACCCAGCCAGAGACGGATGTGCTAGCAGCTTTGTACTCATTATGTTGAATTCTCACGTAACCCTGGGAAGTAAGAATTACCCACATTTGACAGAAGGAGAAACAGGCTGCCAGAAAGTGACTTGCCCAAGATCACATGGCAAGTAAGTCGCAGGGGCAGGACTCCACCTACTTCTGCCTAAACCCAAAGCCTGTATTCCAACTATAAAAGAAGACTTTCCAAATGATTCCCTGACATTTGTAGGACACTACAGTTTACAAAGTACTTTTTAAAAAGTTTTTATTTTAATCACCTGGTGCTCGTCACGACAAGGACACTCCTTAATCCTCATCACTTGTTTCACCCATCCTCCCACGCACCTCCCCTTGCGTGACCTTCAGTTTGTTCTCTACAGTTAACAATCTGTTTCTTGGTTTGTCTCTCTCTCTTTTTTCCTTTTGCTTGTTTGTTTTGTTTCTTGAATTTCACATATGAGTGAGATCATACAGTATTTGTCTTTCTCTGATTTATTTCACTTAGAATTATACTCTCTGGCTCCATGCATGTCATTGCAGATGGCAAGATTTTATTTTTTTTTAATGTTTTTTATTTAATTTTGAGAGAGCACAAGCAGGGGCAAGGCAGAGACGGGGCAGAGGATCTGAAACAAGCTCTGTGCTGACAGCACAGCCCAATGTGGAGCTTGAACTCACAAACCGCGAGATCATGACCTGAGCTGAAGTCGGGACGCCCAACTGACTGAGCCACCCAGGCGCCCCAAGATTTCATTCTTTTTCATGGCTGAATAATATTCCACTGTATATACCACACCTTCTTTATCCACTCATCAGCTGATAGACACTTGTGCTGCTTCCGTATCTTGGCTATTGCAAACAGTGCTGCTATAAACATAGAGGGGCATGTATCCCTTTGAAATAATGTGTTTATATTTGAAAAAGCACTTTTATTTCATATACATCTTTCTGCTTCTTCAAAATCTGCGTACAAAATATTTTAAACATAGTCACCCAAACTTGTATGTATGAATTGGCACACTCCCTAGTAATTAAAGTTGCCATCAAACACCACCGAGCACCCGTTCTTGGGCACCTGTTACCTCTGATCTCCACAACTATCCTGTAAGGTAGTAGTATCCCCATTTTTTAAAAACATTTTTATTTATTTAACTTACTGTTATTATTTTTTTAATTTAGAGAGAGAGCTCATGAGCAGGGGGAAGGAGAGAGAGAATCTTAAGCAGGGTCCTCACTCAGTGTGGAGCCCAATATGAGGCTCGAGCCCACAGCCGTGAGATCATGCCAGCCGAAATTAAGAGTAGGATGCTTAACCCACTGAGCCACCCAGGCACCTCTCCCTATTTTTAAGATGAGAAAATTCTGAGATGTTAAATGACCTGACTTAATGGCTATGCTGGGATTCAAATCAGGTATTTATGACTCCAAGGCCAAGCTCTTCATTATACTCACTACCAAGCTAGGTCTACTGGCCCCCTGTCTGGGGAGCTTGGTATCCTTCCAGACTTACGTAGAGCCTTAGTAACAGTTGCTGTGACTTTCTGGGAATCTCTGCTGCCAGTAAAACCCAGGACCAGTGCTCGAGGCACTTGCTTTGATGTTGGGACATGACTCGCCAATCTCATTTGCCCCTTTTTGACCAAGTTCATAGGTTATGGTTTCTGCACTGGCCCAGACTTTTGAGTCCTGACTAGTCCATTATTCACTCTCTGACTTCCTTTTTTGTTAACTTCCCTAATTTTCTCCTTCATTCTCTTCATTCTCTGAGTGCAGGAGATGGGCACAAAAACCTAGAGCTACAGTGCAGGATGATATGGGTCATTATGGTTGTACCCAGGGTGCAGTAGGAGCACAGGGGAGGGCCTTACGCTGGCCTGAACTGGACATTGGAGTCCAAAATTGAATAAGACAGTCCTTCCTTCAGGGAACTCAGAGGAAGAGAAACTCTGCTCAGAACAAGGTATTGGGGGAACACAGGTGGGAATGGCTAGCTCTTTGGAGGGAAGGAAAAGGTGAGACGATGATTGAGTCTGGTCTTCAAGAATGAATAGATGTTTACTCAGGCAAAGAAGAGGAAGGTTATTTCAGATGGAAGGGAAATGGCAGTGTTTTAAGGAACAGTGAAATGTTTAACGTAACCAGAGCATCCTGTGTGAGGAGGAGATGATGGTAAGGGAGGGACCAGATGGTGAAGGCTGTTGGATGCCAGGATAAAAAGTTGTGGGCTGTAGACAACGGGATTTTCAAGCAGGTGAATGGTGTGATCGATCATTCAAGCTAGTGTGGAGGGTGAACTAAAGGGGTCAGGTACGTTGGAAACATGCCAGGTGCCAGTTGGGGGCCCTCCTGACCCACAGAGAGTTCTGTACGATGACCTCAGAGTCTTGCCAATTCCACAGGATGGAAAGTCCAAACCCTCCACCCAATTCCTGCAGATTCCTGGAACTCATGCTCTCATGGCCTCTTGCCTGAGGTTCCTATGGTCTGTGCAAGTCTCTGTTTTGTCCCCATCAGCCCCTGTCACAGAACTGAGCATCTTCACTGGCTTCCCCAGGAAATTCCACCACAACAAGCATTCTGTAAGTTTAGAATCCCTTTGAGAGATTGGTAGTCTTGGGGAGGGGTTCCCATCATGGTATGTCACTAGCTTCCTCTCCTCTTTCCTCCCATCGCTGCCCTTATCCTCTCTCTCCCAACTGCTGTGGAAACTGCAGATTGTTTTACTCCATAATAAAAAGCTGTTTGGCTTTTCTCAGCCCCTGATGCCAATCTGCATACACAAACACATCAAGGAGCGCAGCAGAACAAAGGCCTCACCATTTAACAGCATATGCCTAACCCATAAAGTAGTTGCAAAAATAAACCAACAAATACCCTTGGAGATTCACAAAGTAGGTAAGCATATTAAAGGTTCAAGACTCTGGTCTGAGCTCAAGTGATTGTTTCTCCTTCCTTCTGAGACCTGGCTAAGATAACTGAAAAGGAATAGAAACACATAACAGCAAAGAGAATGGCAGGGAAGAGGAGTGGCAGGTGCAGACCTCCAACAGTTTCTAAAAGTAGATGACACACACTGATGGCTCAGCAGAGTGGGAGGAAGCCATGGCCCAGAACTCAGGCATGGAAATGAGAGCCAGTCTTCCCGGCAAAACCACAGAGAGGCTGAGTTCATGGTTGGCAGGTACTGATGACAGACAGGAGGAGTGGGTCTAGAAACTATACTCTCCACAGAAAGTCTGTGCAGCTGCACCAGTCACCTCCCTCTTACGTCTAGAATGGAGAGTAACTAGCACTTACCTCCAGACAAAAATAAAACGTACACAGCAAGACCCCAGAAGGCTCATTCTATAGAAATCAAATCTGGTGTTTCATATAGTGTTGATACCCCAGAATAAAACTTTTGTCATTGTGACATTTACAAACCCTCTCCCTACCTCATCCCCCAACAACCCATCCACTCACACTGCAGAAAAGTCTCCCAGAAGACCCCACTCAGCTTTCCTGTTCAAGGGGGTGACCTCTCAGGGAAGCATAGAGCAACAGAGGAAATACACAGCAACTGAGGGAGCCAACTCAATTACTGAGATTAACCAACTAGATCTGTCATTCCATAAACAGGCAACCAGGAGGACCAGAGTTATGAAGACAGCTAGAAGCATGAAAGAGAGAAGGGGAAACAGAATAAGTGACTCTAGACAACAGAAAGTTATAATGTAACAGTAAAATCTTTAAAAATTCTAGTTATATCTTCAGGAAGATCTGGGAAGTTACTGCCTCCATAAAACAAGAAAGGTCACTAGTGGCAAGGACCACTTGGAAAATAGGAAATACCTTTGGAAAATTAAACATATGACAGCTAAATTAAGATATTCAAGAGACCACTTGGAAGATAAAATCAAGAAAAGCCCCTACAATGTAGAGCAAAAATACAAAGGTAAGGAAAGAAGAAATAAAGCACCTAGAAGAGCAATCCTGGAAGTTCTTATGATGAAGACTGCTAGTTGTCCTCCAAAATCTGTTCACCCATTTTTTTTTTTTTTTTTTTTTTTTTTGGAGCACTTAACTAACCAACGTTTCCCAGCCTCCTTTGTAGTTAGGTATAAGTCATATGACTTAACTTCTTATCATTGGAAAATGAGCAGAAATGGTACATGACACTTCTGGGCTTAGACCTCAGGAAAGAGCAGGCATGCCTTCAGTTCATTTTCTTCCCCCTTTTCACTTTTTGTAACCTGTGGGGACCCAGCTTTGATAGTTGCAGACTATATAGTTTGCTAGTATTGATTTGCCAGATAAAACACAGGACACCCCAATAAATTTGAATTTCAGATAAACAATGAATAATTTTTAGTATAATTATGTCCTAGATATTGCATCCTAGTGGGTGGCAGAACAACAGGATAAAAGGAAGTGGGTTTTTGAACTTAGCATGTAGCAGTGCTATGCCACTCACCTGCCTAGATGCTTCACAACTATTAGTGAGAGAGAAACAGATTTTTTTGTACTCTAAGCCACTGCTTTGTTGAGTCTCTTTTTTATAGCACTTAACTTTTCATCCTAATACTTAGAAGTGAGTTAATTTCTTCTTTCTTTTCCTTTTCCTTTTTCCTTTTCCTTTTTCTTTCTTTTTCTTTTTCTTTTTCTCTTTCTTTCTTTCTTTCTTTCTTTCGTTCTTTCCTTCTTATGGGGTAGTTTGGGAGTGTGATTTATTCTTATTATTTAAACTCATGTTAGTTAACGTATAGTGTAGTATTGGTTTCATGAGTAGAATTTAGTGGTTCATCACTTACATATAACACCCAGTGTTCATCCCAGCAAGTAACATCCTTAATGTGCATCATCATCATGCATTTAGCCCATCCCCCTCACCTACTTCCCCTCCAGCAACCCTAGTTCGTTCTCTATATTTAAGAGTCTCCTATGGTTTGCCTCCCTCTGTTTTTATCTTATTTTATCTTTCCTTCCGTTCCCCTATGTTCATTTGTTTTGTTTCTTAAATTCCACATATGAGTGAAATCCTATGATATTTGTCTTTCTCTGATTGACTTACTGAAGTGAGTTTCTGCCATAACAAGACTGTAGCACATCTTACTACAGATGGTGTCTTACTGTTGCCATTGGTTATTCTCCCCCACTTTAACATCTCCAAAATTGGAATATGTCTAATAACTGATACTAGCTTAGATTTGATGAAATATCACATTACATGAAAGAGATGAGGCAGTGATGTCAACAAGATGGTGGAATAAGAAGTCCCAGTCTTTACTTCCCAACAGAGACAGTGACTGAACAACAAAGTATGGACCAAAATACCTTTATAGGAACTCCGGAAATGAGCACAGCTCAGATCAGGTTTTCTGTGGGGGGTAGGGGGAAGGCAGGGAAAAGACTGGAACATGTATCAAACATTCTGGATTTTCAGAGGGCTGCCCAAGGAACTGGTTTATGTCTTACATGATTTGGCGTACTGATGGGGAGCCAAAATACTTTTGATGCTGCTAAGTACAAAATACTTAGGATGGGGGCGCCTGGGTGGCGCAGTCGGTTAAGTGTCCGACTTCAGCCAGGTCACGATCTCGCGGTCCGTGAGTTCGAGCCCCGCGTCGGGCTCTGGGCTGATGGCTCAGAGCCTGGAGCCTGTTTCCGATTCTGTGTCTCCCTCTCTCTCTGCCCCTCCCCTGTTCATGCTCTGTCTCTCTCTGTCCCAAAAATAAATAAACGTTGAAAAAAAAATTAAAAAAAAAATACTTAGGATGTCACTGAGCACAATATACTTTTGGATGCCACTGAGTGGGGTGGCTTTGTGCTACACCACGAGAGAACCTGCAATACCACGGATAGACACCAGAGGGAGGAAGAGATATATGAGGCCCTGAAAAAGAAACCACCAAACCTCTAACTGGGAAATTAGCTCACAAACTCTGAGAAATTGCATCCACCGAAAAGGTTTTCAGAAGTCCTAGAATCTCAAGCCAGGTTGATTATTGAAGGTTTCCCCCTGCTTAAAGCCAGACTATAGAAAAATCAGGAAAATAATGCATGGACAAAATGAGAATATCAAGAAAGAGATAAAAACTATAAAAAAAGAACCAAACAGAAATTCCAGAGTTGAAGAATATTTAATAGCTGAACTGAAAAACTCATTAGAGGGGTTCAGCGACACACTTGACCAAACAAGGAAGAATCCGTGAACTCAAGGACAAGTTATTTGAGATTATTGAGTCAGAGGAACAAAAACAAACAAGAATGAAGAAAAGTGAAGAAAGCCTAAGGGATTTACAGGATATCATAAAGCTACCCAATGTATACATTATGGGAATTCCAGAAGGAGAAAAGAGAGAGAAAGGGGTGGAGTGGCTAATTAAAGAAATAATGACCAAGACATACCATTTCAAGTATGAGACACTCAGTAGTCTCTAAGTATGATGAATCCAAAGAGGCTCACAGCAAGACAAATCATAATTAAACTGTCAAAAGTCAAAGACAAAGAAAGAATCTTGAAAACAACAAGAGAAAAGCAACTCACTACATACAAGGGAGCTCCCATAAGATTATCACTGTTTTCTCAGCAGAAACCTGAGATAATATATTCAAGGTGAGCGAGACAATGTATTCAAGGTGTTGAGAGAAGAAAAACCTGCCAGTCAAGATTATTATATCTGAAAAAACTGGCCTTCAAAAATGAAGAAGAAAGAGGGGCACCTGGGTGGCTCAGTGGGTTTAGCATCTGACTTTGGCTCAGGTCATGATCTCATGGCTTGTGGGTTCAAGCCCCGTGTCGGGCTCTGTGCTGACAGCTCAGAGCCTGGAGCCTGCTTTGGATTCTGTGTCTCCGTCTCTCTCTGCTTTTCCTCCACTCCTGCTCTCTTTCTCTCTCTCAGAAATAAATAAATATTAAAAAATATTAAAAAAATTTTTTTAAATGAAGGGGAAATAAACACTTTCCAGAAAACAAAAGCTGAAGGACTTTACCCACTAGACTTTCCTTACAATAAATCCTAAAGGGAGTTCACAAGTTGAAACAAAAGGATGCTAGACAGAAACATGAAATATAAAAATATATAGCTTGTTGATAAATGTAAAAAAAAAGATAGAGAATACTTTATTACTGGGGCGCCTGGGTGGCGCAGTCGGTTAAGCGTCCGACTTCAGCCAGGTCACGATCTCGCGGTCCGTGAGTTCGAGCCCCGCATCAGGCTCTGGGCTGATGGCTCAGAGCCTGGAGCCTGTTTCCGATTCTGTGTCTCCCTCTCTCTCTGCCCCTCCCCCGTTCATGCTCTGTCTCTCTCTGTCCCAAAAATAAATAAACGTTGAGAATACTTTATTACTGTAATGGTATTGCAAAAAACACTTAACGCTGGTATAGAATTTAAAAGACAAAAGCATAAAAACAAAAAACTATGGCTATAAAACTATGAATACAATTTATATAAAGATATAATTTGTGGGGCGCCTGGGTGGCGCAGTCGGTTAAGCGTCCGACTTCAGCCAGGTCACGATCTCGCGGTCCGTGAGTTCGAGCCCCGCGTCGGGCTCTGGGCTGATGGCTCAGAGCCTGGAGCCTGTTTCCGATTCTGTGTCTCCCTCTCTCTCTGCCCCTCCCCTGTTCATGCTCTGTCTCTCTCTGTCCCAAAAATAAATAAACGTTGAAAAAAAAAAAAAAAGATATAATTTGTGACATCAATAACAAAGTTAGGGGTGGAGAGATGCAAAAGAGTTGGGTTCTGTTTTTTTTATGTTTATTTATTTTTGAGAGAGACAGAGACAGAATGCGAGTGGGTTAGGGGCAGAGGGAGAGGGAGAAACAGAATCGGAAGCAGGATCCAGGCTCTGAGCTGTGAGCACAGAGCCCAACGCGGGGCTTGAACTCATGAGCCATGAGATCATGACCTGAGCCGAAGTCGGATGCTCAACCTACTGAGCCACCCAGGTGCCCCAAGAGTTGGGTTTTGTATATGATTAAAGTTGTTATCAACTTAAAACAGATTATTAGCCCTATGGTAACCACACACACACAAATACCTATAGAATATATACAAAAGAAAATGAGAACGGAATCAAAGCTTGTGAATACAAAAAGTCAACAACACACAAGGAAGGCAGAAAGAGAGGAAACCAGGGAAAAAATAGCTACCAGACAGACAGAAAAAAAAATGAACAAAATGCCAATAGTAGGTCTGTCCCCTTTAGTAATTATTTTAAACCTTCTTATTTTTAAATTTTTATTTATTTTAAGAGAGAGCACAAGTGGGGGAGGGGCGGAGAGAGAGAGAGGGAGAGAGAGAATCCCACGCAGGCTCTGCACTGTCTGTGTGGAGCCCGATGCGGGGCTTGAACTCACAAACTGTGAAATTATGACCTGAGCTGAAACCAAGAGTCAGACACTTAACTGACTGAGCCACCCAGATGTCCCAGTAAGTATTTTAAATGTAACTGGATAAGCTCCCCAATCAAAAGACTTTGAATGGCTGAATGGATTATAAAACAAAAACAAAAACAAAAAAACTATACCCAACTATATGCTGTCTGCAGGAGATCCTCTTTACACATAAAAAAACACATAGAATGAAAATGAACAAAAGAGAAAAGATCCCATGCAAATAGTAACCAAAGGAGAACAGAAATGGCCATATTTATATTAGATAAAACAGACTTTAAGGAAAAACTGTTACAAGAGATAAAGATGGACATTATAAGGGGCAGTTGGGTGGCTCAGTGGGTTAAGTGTCCGACTTTGGCTCAGGTCATAATCTCATGGTTGGTGAGTTCAAGCCCTGCGTGGGGCTCTGTGCTGACAGCTCAGAGCCTGGAGCCTGCTTCGGATCCTGTGTCTCCCTTTCTCTCTGTGCCCCTCCCCTGCTTGTGCTCTGTTTCTCTCTGTCTCTCAAAAATGAGTAAATGTTAAAATAAAATTGAAGGAAAAAAGAAAGACATTATAAAATGGTAAAAGGGTCAATTCGCCGGAAAGATACAATTACAAATATACACAGCCTCAACATTAGAGCACCCAAATATATGAAGCAAACGTCAGAATGGAAGAGAAAAACAGACTGTAATATAATAATAGTAGGAAATTTCAATACCCTACTTTCAATAATGGGTAGAACAACCAGACAGAAGTTCAATAAGGAAACAGAGGGCCTGAACGACACAATACGCCAAATGGATTTAACACATATATACAGAAAATTCCACCCAACATCAGCAGAATACACATTATTCTCAAGTGTACATGAAACATTCCCCAGGATAGATAGCTTGTTAGGCCACAAAACAAGTCTTACCTAATTTAATAAGACTTACATCATACCAAGTATCTTTTCTGACTACAATGGAATGAAACTAGAAATCAGTAACAGAAGAAAAATTGGAAAATTAAAAATATATATGGAAATTAAATCACACACTCTTGAAGAACCAAGGTGTTCAAATATTTCTTCACAAGGGAAATCAGAAAATATCTTGACACAAATGAGAATGAAAACACAACATACCAAAATTTATGGGATGCAGAAAAGCAGTATTAAGAGGGAAGTTGATAGCAGAACATGCCTACATTGAAAAAGAAGAAAGTTCTCAAACCACTGACTTTATGCTTCAAGGAACTAGAAAAAAACAAAACTAAACTAAACCCAAAGTTATCAGAAGGAAGGAAATAATAAAGATAAAGGCAGAAATAAATGAAATAGAGATTAGAAAAACAATAGAAAATCAACAAAGTACTCAGTTGGCTTTTAAGATCAACAAAATTGACAAACCCTTATCTAGACTAAGTAGGACAAAGAAGGGAAGACTCAAATAATGAAAATCATATGCAAGAGGGGACATTGTCACAGAAGTAAAAAAAAGATCAAAAGAGACTACTATGAACAATTACCTAGAAGAAATAAATAAATTCTTGGAAACATACAACCTACACAGATTGAATCATGAAGAAATAGAGAATCTGAACATACCAATAACTATTAAGGAGATTGAATCAGCAATCAAAATGCTCTCAACAAAGAAAAGTCCAAAACCAGATGGCTTCAAGGGACAATTCTACCAAATATCTAAAGAAGAATTAACACCAATCCCTCTCAAATTCTTCCAAAAAAAAAAAAAAAAAAAAAAAAAAAGAAGAGGAAGGAACATATTTAAACTCATTTTCTAAGACCAGCATTACCCTAATATCAAAGCCAGATAGACCCTACAAAAAAACTACAAACCAATATCCCTGAAGAATACGAGGCAAAAGTCCTGACTAAAATACTAGCAAAGTGAATTCAATAGCATATTGAAACTATTATACATCACGATCATGACCATGACGTATCATGATCACATCATAGTCTCAACTGATGCAGAAAAAGCATCTGACAAAATTCAACACCCTATCTTGATAAAAACACTCAGCAACCTAGGTATACTGCAACAAAATAAAGGCCATATATGAAGAATCCACAGGGAACATCATAATCAATGGTGAAAGACTGAAACCTCTAAGGTTAGGAACAAGGCAAGGATGTCCTTTCTCACCACTTTTATTCATAGTACTTGAAATTTATCCAGAGAAATAGATAGATAAATAGACAGATAAATAAATAAAAGGCATCCAAATTGGAAAAGAAGTAAAATTATCTCTTTCACAGATGACCTGATCTTACATGCAGAAAACCCTGAAGACACCATAAAAAAACTGTTAGGACCAATAAGTGAATTCAGTTAAATTGCAGCATAGAAGATGAACATACAAATATTAGTTGCATTTCTATACACTAATAACGAACTAACAGAAAAGGAAATCAAGGAAACAATCCCATTTACAACAGCATCAAAGATAATAAAATTCTTAGGAATAAACTTGAGCAACAAGGCAGAAGACTCATACACTGAAAATAACAAAACATTGCTGAAAGAAATTAGACACAAATAAATTGAAATGAGACACAAATAAGTGAATTGAAAGATAATATTGTTAAGATGTCCATAGTACACAAAGCAACATACAGGTTCAATGTTACCCCATCAATATCCTGGCATTTTTTACAGAAGTAGAAAAAACAATCCTGAAAGTAACATGGAACCACAAAAGAAAAAATAGCCAAAGCAATCTTGAGAAAGATTGACAAAACTGGAACATCATACTTTGATTTCAAAATATATTACAAAGCTACAATTATCAAAATAGGATGGTATTGGTATAAAGACAGACATATAGAACAATGGAACAGAACAGGGCCCAGAAATAAACCCATGTACACACAGCCAGCTGATTTTCATTAGAGAACCAAGAATTCACAATGAGAAAGGGTAGTTTCCTCAACAAATGGTGTTGGGAAAACTGGGTATCCATATGCAAAAGAATGAAATTGGATCCTTATCTTAGACCATACATAAAATTCAACTGAAAATGTATTAAAGACTTAAATGTAAGACCCAAAACTGTAAAACTCCTAGAATAAAACACAAGGAAAATCTTCTTGATATTGGTCTTGGTCATTTCTTGGATTGATACCAAAGCACAAATAGACAAGTTAGTCAACATCAAAGTAAAAAAAAATTCTGAACAGCAAAGGACACTACCAACAAAATGAAAGGTAACCTACAGAATGGAAGAAAATATTACAAATCCTATATCTGATATAAGGGGTTAATATCAAAAATGTATAAGGAACTCCTACAACTCAATTGCAAAAAACCAAATAACCTGATTTTAAAAATGGGTAAGGAATTGAACAGGCATTTCTCCAAAGAAGACATACAAATGGACAAGTATATGAAAAGGTGCTCAACATCACCAATCCTCAGGGAAACGTAAATCAAAACCACCATGAGATGCTACCTCACATCTGTTAGGATGGTCACTTACAAAAAAGAAAACAAGTGTTGGTGAGGTTGTGGAGAAACTGGAACCCTTGTACACGTTGGTGGAAATATAAAATGGCACAGCTACTATGGAAAATAATATGTAGATGCCTCAAAAAATTAAAAATTGAACTACCATATGATTCAGCAATCCCATTTCTGGGTATCTATCTAAAAGAATTGAAAGAAGGGTCTCAAAGAGATATCCACATTCCCATTTCATTGCAGCATTATTCACAATAGCCAAGATGTGGAAACCACCTAAATGTGCATCAAGATAGAATTGATAAGGAAAATATGGCATATGCATACAATGGAATATTAATCAGCCTTTAAAAATAAGGAAGTCCTAAACTAAAACAGAAAAAATAGAAAATTTCATAACCAGCAAAGAAATAGAAAATCCATAACCAGCAAAGAAATTGAATCAATAATCAAAAATCTCCCAACAAACAAGAGTCCTGGGCCAGATGACTTCCTAAGGGGAATTCTAGCAGAGATTTAAAGAAGAGTTAATACCTATTCTTCTCAAATTGTTCCAAGAAATAGAAATGGAAGGAAAGCTTCCAAACTCATTCTATGAAGCCAGCATTACCATGATTCCAAAACCAAAGACCTCACTAAAAAGGAGAATTACCAATATCCCTGATGAACCCGGAGGCAAAAATTCTCAACAAGATACTAGCAAATCTAATTCAACTGTACATTAAAAGAATTATTTACCATGATCAAGTGGGATTTATTCCTGGGCTGCAGGGCTGGTTCAATATTTATAAATCAACATGATACACTGCATTAATAAAAGAAAGGATAAGAACCATATGATGATCCTCTCAATAATTGCAGAAAAAGCATGTGACCAAATACAGCATCCTTTCATGATAAAACCCTCAAGAAAGCAGGGATAGAAGGCATATACCTCAATATCATAAAGGCCATATATGAAAGACCCACAGCTAATATCATCCTCAATGGGGAAAAACTGAGAGCTTTCCCCCTAAGTTCAGGAATATGACAGGGATGTCCGCCCTTACCACTGTTGTTCAACATAGTACTGGAAGTTCTAACCTCAGCAATCAGACAACAAGAAGAAATAAAAGGCATATAAACTGGCAAGGAAGAAGTCAAACTTTCACTCTTCTCAGGTGACATGATACTCTCGTGGAAAACCTGAAAGACTCCACCAAAAAAACCTGGTAGAACTGATATATGAATTCAGCAAAGTCACAGGGATATAAAATCAATGTACAGAAATCAGTTACATTTCTATACATCAGTAATGAAGCAGCAGAAAGAGAAATTGATCCCATTTACAAATGCATCAAAACCCATAAGATACCTAGGAATAAACCTAACCAAAGAAGTAAAAGATTTGTATGTTGAAAACTATAGAAAGCTTATGAAAGAAACTGAAGAAGACATGAAGAAATGGAAAAATATTCCATGCTCATGGATTAGAAGAACAAATATTGTTAAAATGTCTATACTACCCAAAGCAATCTACACATTCAATGCAATCCATATCAAAATAACACCAGCATTCTTCACAGAGCTAGAACAAACAATTCTAAAATTTGTATGGAATCAGAAAAGATCCCAGATAGCCAAAATAATGTTAAAAAAGAAAATCAAAACTGGAGGCATCACAATTCTGAACTGTATTACAAAGCTGTAATCATCAAGACGGTATGGTACTGGCACAAAAACAGACACATAGATCAATGGAACAGAATAGAGAACCCAGAAATGAGCCCATAAATGTATGGCCAACTGATCTTCGACAAAGCAGGAAAGAGCATCTGATGTAAATAAGACAGTCTCTTCAGCATATGGTGCTGGGAAAACTGGACAGCGACATGCAGAAGAATGAACCTGGACCACTTTCTTACACCAGACACAAAAATAAATTCAAAATGGATGGAAGACCTAAATATGAGACCAGAAACCATCAAAATCCTAGAAGAGAAAACAGGCAGCAAACTTTCTGACCTTGCCCACAGGAACTTCTTACTAAACATGCCTCCAGAGGCAAGGAAAACAAACACAAAAATGAACTATTGGGGGTCATGTGGGTGGCTTAGTCAGATAAGCATCTGACTCTTGGTTTTGGTTCAGGTCATGATCTCATGGTTTTGTGAGTTCAAGTCCCACATCAGGCTCTGTGCTGATAGTGTGGGGCCTGCTTGGGGATTCTCTCTCTCTCTCCTCTCTCTCCCTCCCTCTTTCTTTGCCCCTCCCCCACTCATGCTGTCTCTATCTCTCTCAAAAATAAATAAACTTAAAAAAATTTTTTTAATGAACTATTGGGACCTCATCAAGATAAAAAGCTTCTGTACAGCAAAGGAAACAATCAACAAAACTAAAAGGCAACTAATGGAATGGGAGAAGATATTTGCAAATGATGTATCAGATAAAGGTTAGTATCCGAAATCTATAAAGAACTTATCAACTCAATACCCAAAAAACAAATAATCCAGTGAAGACATGGGCAGAAGACATGAATGGACACTTTCCCAAAGAAGACATTCAGATGACTTACAGACACATGAAAAGATGCTCAACATCACTCATCATCAGGGAAATAGAAACCAAAACCACAATGAAATACCACATCACACCTGTCAAGATGGCTAAAATTAACAACACAGGAAACAACAGATGTCAGCAAGGATGCGGAGAAAGAGGAACACTTTTGTACAGCTGGTGGGAATGCAAACTGGTGCAGCCACTCTGGAAAACAGTATGGAGGTTCCTCAAAAAATTAAAAATAGAACTACCTTGGGGCACCTGGGTGGCTCAGTTGGTTGAGCATCCGACTTCGGCTCAGGTCATGATCTTGTGGTTTGTGGGTTCAAGCCCTGCGTCAGGCTCTGTGCTGATGTCTCAGAGCCTGGAGCCTCCTGCAGATTCTGAGTCTCCTGCTCTCTCTCTGCCCCTCCTCTGCTTGCTCTCTCTCCCTCTCTGTCAAAATAAACATTTAAAAAAGGGTCACATAATGATGAGTTACAATTTATCCAAAATATATAATAATTCTGAAGCTATGGACACCCAATAAAACTTCAAAAGTTAGAAGTGACCTTGTTACTTCTAGGTGAAAGTTCTAAAAGTCTGTATGTGTTGCTATGTGCTCTCTTTTCCCTCTGCCATAGCTTAGGACTGTCCTAGATAGTGCCTTCTCCATTAGCCTGGGTCCCAGCATGAGGATGATGATAATACTTTTAGCCAATTCATGATGGACATGGAGCATGAGCAAAAAATAAATCTTTAATAAGTTGTTTTTGACAGCCTTATTGAGCTATAGTCGACACACAATGAATTAAACATATTTAAAGTGTCCAGTCTGACAATTTTGACATAGGCATATACCTAGAGAGCCATCACCACAATCAAGATAATGAACATATGAGTTCCAGTCCAAGATGGCTACATAGGAAGACCCGGAACTCACCTCTCCCACAACACACCAAATCTACACCTATTTACAGAGCAATCCCTCCTCAAGGAAGAACTGAGAGCTGACCAAACAGTGTCTGCACAGCAAAGGGTAGAGAGACCACACTGAGAAAGGCAAGAAAGACAGAGACATAGTAACAAAGGAAATCCCCACTCCCAACTACTAGAATCTGAAAGATTCAGCCCTAGAACTGTGCCAAATGGCAGGAGGAGCTGCTGGAACTCTCCAGGTTGTGGGCAGTGAGCTGGATCTGGATGCCTTGCTGGCCTGCTTGCCCACACCAATCCTGGACCCCTAGGGCACAGAAAAAAAAAAAGCTGTGGGTTTAAGATAGTAACTAGAATATAAAAGATCCAGGCTTAGAACCTTACCAGGCAGCAGGAGAGCTGCTGGAACTCTCTCTGTGTCGAGTGGTGAGTGCTATGGTTTATCTTCCCCTTCTACCTTGCTGGTGGGGATGGGAGTAGGGTCCAGGCACCTTAGGCAGCCTACCATCTCAGCAAGCACTGGGCCCCTAGTCCACACCAGCCCCAGATGTCCAACCAAGGCAACCCTAGCACAGTGCACACTGGGACACCCTTGGTCAGCACTCACTGTGGTTCCAGCTGCCTTGCTGAGGTGACAAAGGTGTAAAGCACCCTGGAACACTCCAAGCCTGCACCACTTAGGTTCCAAATGACTTGACGGGGCACCCCTGGAGCACAGTGCCCCAGGCCTACACCTGTCTCAGTTCCAGCCTCCCTGTCAGGGGCTCCCTGTGCAGAGCATCCTGGGACACCCCCAGTTTGCACCCACTTCAGCTTCAGCTGTCCTCCCAGTGTGCCCACAACGCAGAGGAGCCCTGGGATAGCCTCAGCCCACACTCACTTCAGTTCTGGCTATCCCACCAGGTTGGCCCCAGCATAGAGTGCTCTGGGACCCCCAACCCACACCAGCCACAGCTCCAGCCAGCCAAAGTCACCAGTCACACACATTCTACATAGGGGATGACCATACATAAGATCATTCCTTTCAGTTAAGGAAGTAGCTGTTCCACCTAATTCATAGAAACAAATACAGAAAGTCAAACAAGATGAAGAGACAGGAATATGTTCCAAACAAAAGAACAAGACAAACCTCAGAAAAAGAATGAAATGAAATGGAGATAAGCAATCCACCTGATAAAGAGCTGAAGGCAATCGTCATAAAGATGTTCACCAGATTGGAGAGAAGAGTAGAACTTAGTGAGAACTTCAACAAAAAGATAGAAAATATTAAAAAGAACCAATCAGAGTTGAAAGTACAATAACTTAAGACTACATCACAGGGAATCAATAGTAGATGGGAGGTGCAGAAGAATGAGTTAGTGATCTGGAAGATGGTATTGCAGAGCACCCAAGATGAACAGAAAAAAAAAAAAAAAAGAAAAGAAAAGAAAGAAAGAAAGAAAAAAAATGAGGATAGGTTAAGGGAGGTCTTGGACAACATCAAGCCAACAAATATTCACATTATAGGGGTTCCAGAAAGAGAAGACAGAGAGAATGTGACAGAAAACTTATTTGAAGAAAAAATAGCTGAAAACTTCCATAACCCGGGGAAGAAAACAGACATCCAAGATCAGGAAGCACAGAAAATTCCAAACAAGATGAACCCAAGGAGATCCATGCCACCACACATAATAATTAAAATGCCAAAGACTAATAATATTGAAAACCTTTTTATGTGCTTATTTGGCATCCACATCTCATCTTTGGTGAAGTGTCTGTTCAAACATTTCCTTATTTTTTTTTATTGGGTTGTTTGTTTTCTTTTTCAACTGGAAACTTATGGTCTTTGAAAGATATTGTTAAAGAATGAAAAGATGAGCAGGGTCTGGGGCTGGGATGTGATTAGAAACAGTAGCACAAGGAGATTTTTGTGGCAAAGGAATAGTTCTGTGTCTTGATTGTGGTGGTGGTTACACAAATATGCACATGTGATAAAATAACACATGTCTATACACCTACATCATACTAATGTTATATTCCTGGTTTCGATAGTGTGTAATAATAATGTAAGCTATGATTGTGAGGTAGTAGAAAACATATATATTAGTCTGCCCCAGTTCTTGGCACAGAACTCCTAAAACTCTTGTAATTCCCTAAGTGATAAGAGCACTAGGAACATCTTTTGTTCTAATATTTGTTCTTTGGCCCTGGTTTCTGACACAGAGTTCCTAAGTCTCTGGGAATTTCTTTGTTCTAGGTGACTCTTGATGGGCCCTTGGATGAGGCTGGTCACCAGAAAGACCAAGCCATGACTGGAAGCTTGGAATTTTCAGCGCCCCCCCCCCCCCGCATTTTCTAGAGAGGAGAGAGGGGCTGGAAATGGCCTTAATAATTGATCATGCCTACGTGAGAAAGCCTGTATAAGAATCCCAATAGTATGGGGTTCAGAGAGCATCCAGGTTGGTGAACATATCCGTATATGTGGGGAAGGGGGTGATGTACCCCTACTCCACGAGGACAGAAGACCCTGTGCTCAGTATTCTCTCAGCCCTTACCCTATATATCTTTTCTGGCTGTTCATCTGTATCCCTTATCACATCCTTTAATAAACTGGTAAACGTAAGTGTTTCCCTGAGTGTTCTGTTCTGGTAAATAATTTAATCTGAGGGAGAGGAGGTCATGGGAACCTCTGATTTATAGCGAAGTCAGACACAAGTTGTGGGTAACTTGGGGACTTATTACTACTTGCAATTGGCATCTAAAGTAGGGGGCAGTCTTGTGGGACTGAACCCCTAACCTGTGGAATGTGCTATCTATAGGTAGATAATGTTAGAATTGAGTTAAATTGTGGGTCACCTCGCTGGTGTCATGAATAATGGCTTCTTGTTGGGAACCACCCCCCAACATCTGGTGCCAGAAGTGTTGTGGATATGGTGGTGGTGTGAGATTAATGGGGAAATGCAGGTTTCCAACTCAGTAACCATTGAGGGAAACTGGGTGAAGCTGATATAAGGTCTCTCTGTACTATCTTTGAAAATACCTGTGAATGTAAAATTATTTCAAAACAAAAAACTAAAAAGCAAAAGACAAACAGACATTCTAAAATAAGTGGTGTTTGGATAATTGATTATCCATTAGGGAGAAAGTAAAATTGGATCCCTATCTTACAATATATATAAAGTCAATTCCTAGAGTTTTTCAACGTTTATTTATTTTTGGAACAGAGAGAGACAGAGCATGAACGGGGGAGGGGCAGAGAGAGAGGGAGACACAGAATCGGAAACAGGCTCCAGGCTCTGAGCCATCAGCCCAGAGCCCGACGCGGGGCTCGAACTCACGGACGGCGAGATCGTGACCTGGCTGAAGTCGGAGGCTTAACCGACTGCGCCACCCAGGCGCCCCAATTCCTAGAGTTTTAAAGACCTTGATACAAACAGAAAATTATTAGAGAACATACAGGACTGACTTTGTGACTACAAGATATTTCTTTCTCTTTTTTTAAAATTTATTTCCAAGTTAGTTAACATACAGTGTAGTGTCGGCTTTAGAAGTAGAAGCCAGTGATTCATCTCATACATATGACAGTGTTCATCCCGAAAAGTGCCCTCCTTAATGCCTGTCACCCATTTAACCCAGCCCTCCAGCAACCCTCAGTTTGTTTTCTGCATTTAAGAGTCTCTTATGGTTTGCCTCCCTCTCTGTTTTTATCTTATTTTTCCTTCCCTTCCCCTATGTTCATCTACTGAGTTTCTCAAATTACACATATGAGTTAAATCATGATATGTCTTTCTGTCTTATTTCACTTAGCATAATACCCTCCAGTTCCATCCATGTTGTTTCAAATGGCAAGAGTTCATTATTTTTCATTGCTGAGTAGTATTCCATTGTATATATATATTCCACATCTTCTTAATCCATTCATCAGTTGATGGGCATTTGGGCTCTTTCCACAGTTTGGCTATTGTTAATAGAGCTGCTGTAAACATTGTGGTGCATGTGCCCCTTCAAATCAGCATTTTTGAATCCTTTGGATAAATTCCTCATAGTGCAATTTGCTGGGTAGGTCTATTTTTAATTTTTTGAGGAACATCCATAATGTTTTCCAGAGTGGACCAGTTTGTTCCCACCAGTAGTGCAAAAGAGATCTCCTTTCTCTGCATCCTTGCCAACATCTGTTGTTTCCTGTGTTGCTAATTTTAGCCATTCTGACAGGTGTAAGGTGGTATCTCATCATGGTTTTGATTTGTATTTTCCTGATGATGAGTGATGTTGAGCATCTTTTCATGTGCCCGTTAGCCATCTAGATGTCTTCTTTGGAAAAGTGTCTATCAATGTCTTTTGCCCATTTCTTCACTGGATTATTTGTTTTTTGGGTGTTGAGTTTGATAAGTTCTTTATAGATTTTGGATACTAACCTTTATCTGATATGTCATTTGCAAATATCTTCTCCCATTCTGCCAGTTGCCTTGTAGTTTTGCGGTTTCCCTCGCTATGCTGAAGCTTTTTATCTTGATGAAGTCCCAATAGTTCATTTTTGCTTTTGTTTCTCTTGCCTCCAGAGACACGTTTAGTAAAAAGTTGCTTTAGCCTAGGTCAAAGAGATTGCTGCCTGTTTTCTCCTCTAGGATTTTGATGGTTTCCTGTCTCACATTTAGGTCTTTCATCCATTTTGAATTTATTTTTGTGTATGGTGTAAGAAAGTGGTCCAGTTTCGTTCTTCTGCATGTTGCTGTCCAGTTCTCTCAACACCATTTGCTTAAGAGACTGTCTTTTTTCCATTGGATACCCCTCCCTGCCTTGTCAAAGATTAGTTGGCCATACATTTGTGGGCCCATTTCTGGATTCTGGATTCTATTCCATCGATCTATGTGTCTGTTTTTGTGCTAATGTCATACTGTCTTGATGATTACAGCTTTGTAGTTCAGGTTAAAGTCTGGGATTCTGATGCCTCCAGCTTTGTTTTTCTTTTTCAGTATTACTTTGGCTATTCGGGGTCTTTTGTGGTTTGATAGGAAAATATTTCTTAATTTGTTCAAAAAAGAAAAAGAAGGGGCACCTGGGCGACTCCATCGGTTGAGGATCTGACTTTGGCTCAGGTAATGATCTCATAGTTTGTGAGTTCGAGCCCCGTGTCAGGCCTGTGGAGTCTACTTCAAGATTCTGTGTCTCCCTCTCTCTGCCCCTCCCCTGCTCACACTCTGTCTCTGTCTCTCTCTCTCAAAAATAAATAAACATTAACAAAAATTTTAAAAAGAAAAAGAGAATTAACATATTTAACTATATGAACATTAGACATTTATAGTCACATAAAGAGAGTGAAAAGATAAGCTACAAACTGAGAGAATAATTGCAACACATAAAAGTAAGTATAATTTAATATCTACAATATATGTCTATAAATCAACAAGACAACTCAATTAACAACATGGACGAAGAAATGACCAGTGCTTTCACTCCAGAGAAAGCATAAGTAATCCATAAACATATGAACGAAATGCCAGGTTCACTTGAAATCTGGGATATGTAAGTTGAAATCACAATAAAATCCAATTTCACAACCACCAAATGTAACAGTTGAATAATACCAAATATCAGCTAGAATATACACAGCAGTGGGAGATTTTATATTGTTGCTGACAGTAGTATAAATTGGAAAAGTCCCACTACCTTAAAAAGTTGATCATGCATGTACCCTACAAGCTAGCAATTCTACTAGGTATATATCCTAGGAAAACTTGCACGTGCACACCAAGAGACATGTAGAAAAATGTTTATAGTGGCATTGTCCATAAGAACAAAACAAAACAAACAAAAATAACAAAAGTGACTGTTTTTATGGTTTTGAGATTTACCTATGTCATTACAAGAAGCTGTATTCTTTGATTTTTACTGCTCTCTTGTGTGAATACTACTGTATTAGGGAAATGCTATCACTTGTTTAATCTATTCTCTTCTTATAAAGCACTAAAGCCAGACTGTCTTGCTAAACTTTCAAGGGTACAGATAATTCTTCTCCATATGCATATTATTCCAAAGGGGAGAAATTATCCAACTTATTTTTAAGAGGTTAATGTATTACTGATAACCATTTAAGGGCAGTAGAATGGATAATCTCATTTATAAATATGGATGCAAAAATTCTAATCCAACAGCAAATTTTAACATAAGGCATTACAACCAAAGTACAGCTTATTCCAGGAATGTAAGGATTTTTTGAATATTAGAAACCATCTCTGCTTTTGGCTTCCTAACCTAGTCCCACTACTTCTGAGGCAATGGCACGGGCGAGGAGAACCATCCAGGCAGTCAGCCACTACAATTACTCTGGGAGTAATTGGGACCAGGGAGTGAATGTCTGGGGCTCATTCATACAAAAAGGCTAGTAATTCCAACACACAGATAAAACAGATATGCAAGTGCAAGATTTACTAACTTACACTGACTAGACTGAAGTCACCAGTAGAAGTGGCTGTTTCATGGATCCAGAACCCAGAAGCTCTCTTGAGTATAAAGGCTCAAGATAATATTTTCTTTCATGACATCACATGTCTTCTGCGCAAATCCCTTGTGCCTCCCCAGACCTTCCCCCCGTGAGGTAGAGCTAACTTCTCTAATTTCCATTTACTTCCTTTGCACATGGTATTATTGCCTCAGTAGATCACTACTTTACAGTCATCAGTGTAATGGATGGATTCAGGTGAGGATCATCAATGATCGCTAAAACCATTGGGTGAAAGATTGCTGCACAATAGGTTATTTAAACAGTTGCAAAGTATAACTCCATAGGTTACTTGATTAACTACAAAGAGATAAAAGTACCCTTAAAATGGAGATCTGACGAACATCACCTGAACCAAATGATCAAACTTACTATCACCAATTAGAGACAAAATGACATTACATGCTTCCTAACATGATGTAACGGGAAGTACACATCACGTATGTAGTATTTTTTTTGCCAGGAATGATTAACCTGAATCTAATAGTGGCGGGAAAGGGACCAAATCTAGATTGTGGGACATTCGAAAAGACAACTTCCCTGGACTCTTCAAAATAGTAGAGTCAAGAAGGACTATCCATATGACGTGTGCATGTGTACCACGTGTGTGTGTGTGTGTGTGTATGTGTGTGTGTGAGATTCAATATAAAGATGAAAGGATACTAAAAAAGGCTTGAGGGGCACCTGGGTGGCTCACTCAGTTGAGTGACCGGCTCTTGACCTTGGCTCAGGTCATGATCTCACAGTTCGTGGAATTGAGCTCTGCTTCGGACTCTGCACTGACAGCGTGGAGCCTGTGTGGGATTCTGTCTCCCTCTCTCTCTGTCCCTCCTCTGCTTATGCTCTCTTTCTCTCTCTCAAAAATAAAATAAACAAACAAAAATAAATAAACAAAAAAAGGCTTGACAACTCAGTGCAATATGGAATCCTTACTTGGAGTTTAGATCAAATAACAAAAATGTTATAAAGGAAACATGGAGGACAACTGATGAAATTTTAATGTTATTGTATATGAGATATTATATTCATGTTACATTTTTGGATGTGATAATGGTGTCGCAGATATTTAGAAGAATGTTCATTTTCTTAAAGAGTTATATGCTGAAATATTGAGGCATAAAATGTCTCAATGTCTGGAACTTTCAAATGGTTCAGCAAAAAAGAAAAAATTACATAGATGGATACTTAAATAAGTAAAATGTGGTCAAATGGTGATAGTTGGTGAATCTAGGTGTTGGATAAATTAGGTGTTGGATTAATTCATTATGCTATAATTTTACCTTTCCTGGGGATTATTTTTCAAAATAAAAATTTTGCAGGAAAGTAAAAACAAAAATCTAGAAAATGCACCTAATGTGTTTTACAGAAGCAAGAGCAGCAAAGGATAAAGGAAATGCAGTGCATCCATTACTAAAGCTTTAATTCTAATTGGTTAATCACCCACTGTGTTCTTGAAACCCTAACTTTTGTCGTCCCCAAAATGGAAACATTTCTTAATTTTTGCTTGTTTCTCTTCTCTCTCTTCATAAGGTCTGACTGATCTGAACAGTTTCTCCTGAATTTACTGCCTTAGTTTTATTTTTTCTAGTTAACCGTATGTCTTTCTCTCCTCCTGTACATTATGTAAATTCCTGCAGGAGTGCTGACAACACTGACTCCATCGTTGGCCCTCCATCTTGTTCATGCTTGCGCAATGACCTCCCTGGAGGCTAGGCGTTCCCGGCCCCATGGAGGTTAATGTATGCCCTGATATTCCCTAAAGTGGTGGACAGGAGGCGCCACGTTAGATAACTCGTAAAGATTTTGGGGCGCACAGATGGTGCCCTTTAGATAGCACCGCCTTTTGACCTCACCACAATGCCCCTTGTTCTAGAAGAGCTGTGGGTTAAGATCCAGATTAGGGGGGAAATAGCTGCATGATGTTTGGATTGTCTGTTCTCCTGATTTCCTTGTCAGTAAGTTACCCTGGATAAAACTCTGTATAAACAGTAGGGAGTGGTTTGCATTGTTTTTTCCATCTCAAAGTGCTTTTTCAGTTTAAATACTTAACTGACTCTCTTCCACCTCATAACAATTTCCCTTCCTAATTTCCCCTCCTTTGATCAATGCTGTCCTTTCAACAAATGGAATTCACCTTAATAGATTAAAGGAGGAAAACCATATGATCATCTCCCTTGATGCAAGGAAAACATGCAATAAAATTCAGTGCCTCCTAAAAAATGAGAAAACTTCCTTTTTAAAACAACAAAAAAAGCATCTATAGCAACATCTCTATCAAAACTCATACTCGGAAATATTATGCTTCTAAACTTTAGAAGCATTTCCTTTAACATTGGTAACTAAGCAGACCAATAAAATGGGGTACTTCTATCACCATTAATGCTCAATATGATAATGGAGGTGCTGACCAATACAGTAAGACCAAAAATGAAGGCAGATGTATAAGGATTGGAAAGGAAGAGATTTAACTGCAGATTATCTCACCATTTGCATAAAAAATAAGAATAGCTAACATTTACTGAGCACTTAATATGTGCAGGTTCTGTTCAGTAAGCATTACATGTATAATGCCATTTAATTCTACTCTTTAAAAAACCCTAGGAGGTGGTCACAGTTATTGTCCCCATCTTACAGCTGGTGACACTAGGGCAGAGAAGGTAAGAAATTGACTTAAGACAACTAAGCAGTCTAATCCTAGGGCCTTAAGTTTTAACCACATTCTATATTATAACTTTACTGTCATTGATGCAACTTGCTTCAGCAAAGAGAGGAGTGAGAAGATCTGATGTAAGAAAATTAATATGTCTTTAGAGCTGGAGGAGAAGGCATAAGAATGGTTCTCAACTTTGCATATTAGAATCACTTGGGAAGCTTTCTGAAAAACCCAAATGCCCACACTGCCCCAGACCGATTACATCGCAATCCTGGAAGAAGGGTGGAAAGGCCTCAGTTTCTAAAGAACAACATAATTAAAAGTGCTCTTAAGAGCACTCAAGAATTCACTCAAATTGTGATAGAAGTTTCCTTTCTTGCAACCTGGGTGAAGTTGCAAACTTCAGTCAGATGAATTACAGAAGAGTGTAATTTGAACCCAGGAGAAGGGTATAGACAAGAAGTCCCCTGTAGTTACGGTGACTAGAAGAAGGGGTCACTGCATCCACAGGTGGCTCAGGTAGAATCACCTTGGAAGCCTGCAGAGCTCAGGTCCTGCTTCCCAGTGTTGAATCTCTTGCTGATAATGACCTCACTGTGTTAATAAATTGTCAACCCAATAGCCTCTGCTTGTTTAAGATGTCAACTTCAGCCTTCCTGAGAAGGTAACTATATCAGAGCCATGAACTGTTGAGCTGGTCACCTCAAGGTGGCCTCCCCTAGATGGTAACTCTATCATGGCTGTGAATTGTTGACCCAGTAATGTGATCTCCCTGGAGATGCTAGAACTTCTTTCTTAGTGATTAAGTAGCTTTCAAACCTGAAAAGGCTTAAAGTTAAATATAGTGATGATAGAGGCACCTGGGTGGTTCAGTTGGTTAAGTGCCTGACTGTTGATTTCGGCTCACTCAGGTCATGATCTCACTGTTTTGTGAGTTCAAGCCCTGCGTTGGCTCCCCAGTGACAGTATGGAGTCTGTTTGGAATTCTCCATCTCCCTTTCTGCCCTTCCCCTGCTCACATACCTGTATGCACTCTCTCTCTCTCAAAATAAACATTAAAAAAATAATAAAAATATAGAGATGATAAATCAAATCTATCATATTCATACTTTTGTGTTTAAAATATATGTCTGTGTTATAATTTTGAATAATAGTAATATAATTCGTCATATTGATGAATCTGGTAGATTAGTCTGTGAGGTGTAAGAAAATGTAATTAAGTTTGGAAATAGTATTGGAATACCTCACAACTATATCTACTAGATTTGTGTTACATGTACATATATAAACAAATTTTTGTCAACTACTTGGGAAAGATTTGCTCATTAGGGATGGTAACTAAATGAAAATAGAATATATGAGATCTATAAATTTAGTTTAAAATGCTTAATTGGGGGGCACCTGGCTAGCTCAGTTGGTAGAGCATGTGACTCTTGATCTTGGGGTTGTGGATTTGAGCCCCAAATTGGGTGTAGAGAATATTTAAAAATAAAATCTGTAAAAAAAAATGTTAAAGGAATTACATTTTATAAGTTTTAAAAATGGGATTAATTTTTTAAGAGTTTAGATTTTTCTGCCTGTTACTTGAACAATATTAAAAGATCCCCTTAAACCTAATTAATATTTGTATATAACTATACAAAACTTACAAATAGAATAGTATAGCTGTAAACTAAACATTTAAAGCTTAAATAAAACCAAAGTTTTGAATTTGTAAATGAATAAAGTTAATATTAACATAAAACCAAAGATGCTATAAACAGTCTTTTCTGTTCACAAAAATCTGTCCTCAGACATGAAAAAAAAACCACACTGATGCTATTATTATCTGGACTTAACCAGTGAAGAAGCTGAAGCTCAGAAAGGTTAAGACAGCAATCAACTCTATGCATGTCTGCTCTAAAGCCTGGGCTTCTTTTTTTTTTTTTTTTAATTTTTTCAATGTCTATTTTTGAGAGAGAGAGAGAGAGCAAGTGGGGGAGGGGTAGAGAGAGAGACACACACACACAGAATCCAAAGCAGGCTCCAGGCTCCGAGCTGTCAGCGCAGAGCCCGATGCAGGGCTCGAACTCACAGACCATGAGATCATTACCTGAGCCTAAGTTGGACGCTTAACCAAGTGAGCCCCCCAGCCGCCCCTAAAGCCTGTGCTTCTTAACCAGTTTACATGTGGCTTCCATGACTGACCAACCCCCTAAAAAGTCAGGTGACTTTGGATCAATTAAATAAAATCTTTTGAAGTGACTTAATGTTTGCTTACATGCATTATAGATTGACTTTATAGCAAAGCAGGCAATTTTAGCTCAAGGAAAGAGAATTTATTGGCTTATATAACTGAAAAGTCCAGCTTCTGACAGGGTTGCTAGAGACTCCAATCCTGCTTCTTTCTGCCCATCTATCTATGTTAGCTCCATTTAGAAACAGGCTTTCTTTCCCCTTTTGGTGCAAGATGATTGGACCTTTCCTCTGGGCTCAAGTATAGCTAAAAAACATGTGACTCCCTCTCCCAAATGTTCCCCTCAAGGAGTCATTGCATCTCATTAACTCTGGGTAGCTTATGGGTCTATTCACGAACCAATCACTGTGTCTAGGAAATGTGATGCTTTACTTGGCCATGCCTGTGATTGACCCCAGAATTTGAGGTAGTCAACTCCATCACAAACACACAGGTTTGAAGTAGGGATTGTGCAGTGTGTGTGGGACAATATCAGATGGACCAACATATGCATTGTGGACATTCCAGAAGGGGGAGAGAAAAAGAAAGGGACAGAGAGAATATCTGAAGAAACAATGCTGAAAACTTCTCAAATCTGATGAAAGATATGAATATAAACACCTAAGAAGCTCCATGAACTCCAAGTAAGATGAACTCAAAGAGACCCACATTGAGACACATTATGATCAAACTTTGAAAAGAAAGACAAAGAGAGAATCATAAAAGGAGCAAGAGAGAAACAAATCATCAAACACAAGGGATCCTCAATAAGATCATAAGCAAATTTCTCATCAGAAACTTTGGAGGCTGGAAGGCAGCGAACCAACATATTCAGTGTTCAAAGAACAAAAACTGCCAGCTAGAATCTATATGTGACAAAAATGTCTTCAAAAGGGAAGGAGAAATTAAGGCATTCTCTGATAAACAAAAGCTGAAGGAATTTGTGGCCACTCGATCTGATCTGCAAGAAATGCTCAAGGGAGTATGGAGAGGTGAAATTAAAGGACACTAGACAGTGACTTGAAGCTATATACAGAAATAGAAATCTCAATAGAAGTAAATACATGGTAACTACAAAAGCTAGTATTATTGTAACAGTGGTTTGTAACTTTTCTGCACTTGGTGTTTTCTACTTGAGTAAAGGGAATAATATTTTAAAGAAAAAAAAACCCTAATTATTGGTTTAAAATGTGTTATGTGTTATCGTAACTTTGGTTTATAACTCCAAATTTTGTTTTTGACATAATTTAAGAGACTAATTAATTCAATTTTTTTTAATGTTTATTTCTGAGAGAGAGAGAGAGAGACAGAGTGTGAGTGGGGGAGGGGCAGAGAGAGGGAGAGGGAGACACAGAATGTGAAGAGACTCCAGGCTCTGAGCTGTCAGCACAGAACCTGATGCGGGGCTTGAACTCACCAACTGCGAGGCGAGATCATGACCTGAGCTGAAGTCGGATGCTTAACCGACTGAGCCACCCAGGTGCCCCAGGAAACTAATGAATTTAAAAGAATTATTAGTTTATGTTTTGAGGCACACAATGTATAAAGATGTAGTTTTGCAGCATCAACAACCAAAAGGGTGGGGACAGAACTGAAAAGGAATAGGTTTTGTTTTGTTTTGTTTTTTAAGAATGTGTATTTATTTACTTTGAGAGACAGAGAGCTTGAGCAGGGGAGGGGCAGAGAGGGAGGGACAGAGAGAATCCCAAGCAGGCTCTGTGCTGTCAGCACTGAGCCTGATATGGGGCTCAAACTCACAAAGCATGAGGTCATGACCTGAGCCAAAATCAAGAGTTGGACACTTACCCAACTGAGCCACCCAGGCTCCCCAAGGAACAGATTTTTTGTATCTTATTGAAGTTAAACTCTTATAAATTCAAATTAGAGTGGTATAACTTTAGGATGTTAAGTGCAATCCCCATGTAATCACAAAGAAAACAGCCACAGAAAAATCACAAACAAAAGGAAAAGAGAAAGGAATTTAAACATTTTACTACAAAATAAAAACAAAAACAAAACAAAAAACTGAACACAAAAGAAGACAGTAATGCAGAAAACATAAGACAAAAAAAGCTATGGGGTATATAGAAAATAAATAGCAAAATGACACAAGTAAATCCGTCTTTATTAGTAATTACATGTAAATGGGTTAAATTCTCCAATCAAAAGACAGACTGGCAGGATGGATCCAACTAGATGCTGTCTACCAAGGACTCACTTTATTTATTTATTTATTTTTTTTTTTGGGTGGGGGGGTTATTTATTGGGGCACCTGGGTGGCTCAGTTGGTTAAGCAACGGGGTCTTGATTTCGGTTCAGGTCATGATCTCACAGTTTGTGAGATTGAGCCCCGGGGCAGGGTCTGTGCTGACAGCACAGAGCCTGTTTGGGATTCTCCCTCCCTCTCTCTCTCTCTCTCTCTCTGCCCCACCCCTGCTCACTTCCAGGAGCTCTTTCTCTCTGTCTCTCTCTCAAAATAAATAAATAAACATTTTATTAAGTTTATTTATTTTGAGAGAGAGACAGAGAGCATGTACATACATGCATGAGTAGGGGAAGGGACAGAGAGAGATCGAGAAAGAGAGAGAGAAAATCCTAAGCAGGCTCTACACTGTCAGCACAGAGTCCAGTGCAGGGCTCAATCTCACAACATATGAGATCATGATCTGATCCGAAATCAAGAGCTGGATGCTTAGCTGACTGAGCCACCCAGGTGCCCCCAAAGACTCACTTTAGATCCAAAGACAGATAGATTGAAAGTGAAAAGATACAAGTATGTAGTCCATACAAATAGTAACCAAAGGGGAGTAAAGATAGCTCTCCTAATATCAGCAAAATAGACTTTAAAACAAAAAAGTTTACAGATTACTAGGGGCATAAGCAGGAGGTAAGCATGTTAGAAAAAGCAGGCCATAGAGTACAGAGCCTTAAATGACAGGTTGGGTATTCTTTCTGCAATGTTCAGTCAACAAGGCTATCCAGGAGTAAGGACTGATAATCCCAGATCTGAGTGAGAAGAACTGAAACAGTGAAGAGTATGGAGGAAGTGAACTTGGTTGAGGAGGTATTTCAGTTTACTCAGAGAACAATAAATGTTTTCCCATAAATGACTTGGCTTGAAATATCCCTTATAGAGCTAGCCTCTGAAGATACATCCCAAAGAGTCAGATGTGATTTTTGAAAGTATAAAATGAAAGACTAAAGCCTGCCTAAGCTCCAGCACCTATCGCCCAAAGAATAAAAGAACACTTTTATAGATTTTTGGCCCAGTTGCTTTGGATCTATGTGGTTTTTAAGAAATCCAGCATAAGTTGGCTATATAATAATAGTTATTATAGTAACCATTTAATGAACACTTGCTGTGAGCCAGGTACTGTAAGTCTCTTCTCATCCAATACTCACAATGACCCTGTGATGATATACGTTCAGTTATCCTCCTTTCATACATAAAAAAAGTGAGTCCAAGAGCAGCCACAGAATCAATATGCAGCATTACTTAAAGTTCTGTGCTTCCTATTTCAAAATCATGTTCTCAGCCACCACACTTTACATACATAAGCAGTTGTATTTGGCGAACAGCATATGGCACTGCCCCCGGGATTATGGGCTCACAAAAGAACTGCTTGACTTTTCTTTTTTAATGTTTTATTTATTTTGGGGGGGAGGGGTAGAGAGAGAAGGGGACAAAAGATCTGAAACGGTGAGCCCATGTGGGGCTTGAACTCATGAATGGTGAGATCATGACCTGAGCCAAAGTCGGATGCTCAACTGACTGAGCCACCCAAGAGACCCAAGAACTGCTTGACTTCTTTAGGCCTCAATTTGTTCAGCAATAAATGGAAATAAAAACTGCTTCTTTATTGAGCAGGGTGATAGAAGATAAGACCAGTTTTCCCTCTTGATTGGATTTTAGAGGAAGCAGATGGAAATAGGAGGCCAGTTAAGAGGGTGTAGTTACACTGGCACCCAACTGCAGTCACCTCATCTAGACAATGGGCATAATAATAGTAATATCTACCCCCTAGGGGGTTATAAAGATCCAACGTATTAATAGAGGTCATAGATTTAGAACAGCGCTTGAGAAATAGTACTCATTATCTAGACGCCAGCTGCTATTGGTATTAAAGATAGAAACTAGGCCACCAGGGATCCTTGTGGCTGTAAATATATGTAACCTCCAAGCAGACAGAGAAGCCCACACTCACTTTGGCTGCCTCTCAGTTGGCATTTAGCTTGGAGGATTAGCTAGCTATAATCTTGGCTAATAGAAAGAGGAACACAAAGACATGACATGGATGGAGACAGAAAGTGTTGAAAACCTAGTTCCTATTTTTTATCATTTCTCTGGTCAAGCACTACATGAGGAACATACCACTGGGTCTTGTCTAATCCTCACAGATCTCCAAGGTCAGTATTCTTACCTGTGTCCTTTGCCTTAGCTTCCAACTCCCACCTCTGTAAAAAGACAATAAAAAGTGATGAGGAGTTGTGTCTGGGCAATATGCCCCATGAGCCTGTACTCCTGGCTCCTATCTTCATGCTTCTTGAGGATCTGCCACTAAGAACCAGATGTCAAGGCCAGGTGTCAACAAAGCTATGGTGTGGAGGGACTGGGACACACTGTAGATTACATCACAATCTGCACTAAAGCATGTGGAAATAAATGATAAGCTCAAAATACTTTGATATGCCTTGTTTAAATTTTTTTTTTTTTCAACGTTTATTTATTTTTGGGACAGAGAGAGACAGAGCATGAACGGGGGAGGGGCAGAGAGAGAGGGAGACACAGAATCGGAAACAGGCTCCAGGCTCTGAGCCATCAGCCCAGAGCCTGAAGCGGGGCTCAAACTCACGGACCGAGAGATCGTGACCTGGCTGAAGTCAGACGCTTAACCGACTGCGCCACCCAGGCGCCCCTGATATGCCTTGTTTAAAATCAGAGTTTAAACCCTAGGCTACAAGTATCAATGATACTTCCTGAGAAACTTTGAGGGCAGCCTATTGGCACAAGCACTTTTGAAACACAAAACACTAAAAGACCTTCTATCCTCTGCTTAGAAAGCAAGGGGGGGGGGGGGGGCGGCGCCTGGGTGGCTCAGTTGGTTAAGCATCTGACTCTTGATTTTGGCTTAGATCATGATCTTGTGATTTGTGAGTTCTAACCCCATGTCAGGCTCTATAAGTCTGCTTGGGATCCTTTCTCTTCTCCTCCCCAACTTGTGCACATGCGCACGCTCTGTCTCTCAAAATAAATAAATAAATAAAGCTTAAGAAAGAAAGGAAGGAAGGAAGAAAAAGGAAGGGAAGGAGGGAGGAGGGAGGAAGGAAGGAAGGAAGAGGAGAGGTAAGAGAATATTTACCTATAAGTTTTTATAAAGTTTAATTAAATCTATCCTTATTCTTTATACTTATTTCTACCAGAGACAGCAATTGAATTCTGAAGCCTCCTTACTAGGAAAGGCAATGAAATTCTTGTAACGGTCAGAGGTTTGTTTTCATAATTATCTTTCATGGGTTGTTGTAACCCTACAACTCTATTTTTATTATAGAAAACTACATATGTAGAAATGTGGAGAATTAATTGTATTGGTCCCCTCAGAGTTGTAAAATATGCCACAGGAGTTTGGATTTGCTCACCAACCCTGTGATAACTAACATGCTGACCATAACCACTGATCATAAATAACAGAAAATATGAAAATTGTGAAGTCTCTTCTTACATTTAAAAACAGAACAAAAAAGTTTTCATATGGTCTAAAGGCCCTGTGTGATATAAACACCCTTTCACATTTCTGACCTCATCTACTTGTCACCCTGGTCCCAGTTGCCCCAGCCTCCTTGCTAGTCCTCCAACACATGAGCATGGTCTCACCTTTGCACCTTAGAGCTTACCGTACCCTTGACTGACAAGGTTTTTTTCCCTCAGACATGTGTATGATTTGCTTCCTCGCTTCACTCCAGTCTGTACTGAAATATTACTCCCTCGGGGAAGACTTCAGGTTATCTCGTCTAAAACTGACCTATCTGCACATGCCCTCACAATCCATCAGCCTCTCTCCCAGATTGCCTTTTACCCCACAACACAAATCACCATCTGATACATTTTTATTGATTGCTCACACTCCTGCCCCCCGCCCCCCGTTCCAGCCCCAGAATGTAAGCTCCTTGAAAGACTATCTTTCTTATCCCCAGCACCGGAATAATGCCGGACACCCAGTAGTTGGCCAGTAAATGAATGAAGCAAAATGAAAGAAAAAATCTGAGTCCCAAGACAGGAAACAGCTTGCACTGGGAATCCATCACCAGGTGGTTTACGAGATGCTGACCGTCAGAGCCAGAGATGACCTTGAGAATGGGAGAGCCCCTGGGAAATCACAGAAATCTCAGGGGTAAGTACCAGACTTTCTGAATAGAGTGGAAGGGATAATATGGACTAATTCTAACTGATGACAGCTTTATACATATCTTATTTCATGTTAATATCACTACAGGTGAGGAAACTGAAGATCAGAAAAGGGAAGTGATTTCTCCAGGGTTATTCCACCAAGTAACATGTTCTTTCCAAGACACCACACAGCTTAAGAAAAAGCTTGGCAAAGAGTGTATGCTCAGTTAAGTAACAGTTGAAGGAATGAATGGATGCTTTGTAGAGAAAGTGACAGTTAAACGGCCTTATAGAGAGAGCAAAGGCAGACCAGGAGAAAGAAGGAGATTGAACAAAAAGGTTTGGGTTAGTTAGGTGAGGAGCTGTCCAGGGAACACTGAGCACATCATTGTGGCTGGATCCTAGAGTGCTGAAGGAGTGTGTTGGGAGATAAGGGCTCCAAAGACCAGAATGTGAAAGATCTTCACTACTAAGTTAAGGAATTTGGGCTTTATCATGAGATAGTGGGGAGCATTAAACCCTAGGATAATGTAGTCAGACACTGCTTTAGGAAGGTCATTCTGGGATGCCAGTGACAGGGTAACCAAACAGATTTGTTGTAATAGTCCCAGTGAAGGATTATCTCCAAAGCAATCTATTCTCTCTGAACCCCTGAGAGGTTGAGGTTAAAACCTGCCCCAAGTGTTCACACAACAGCCACTAGTTGGCAGCAGTGTCCCAAGGAGCAGCTTCTCCCGGGGCTGTGATGGGATAAACCACCTGGTGGACAACAGGAGTAGGTGGGAAGGCCATCTGCCGGGAGGGAACCCAAAGCCCCTAAGGCAAGGAGTATGTAAAGGTCAAAGGACAGAGTAATCAATGCCTAGAGGATGGTTCTGGTGAGGTGGTGGGGAGCGGGCAGTGGTGAAAGATGAGGCTGCGTGTGAGTGCTAGAAACTGATCCTGAATGGTCTTGAATTTCAGGACTAAGGAAGCTGGGCATTATCCAAAGGGAATTGAGGACCCAGGGAAGGTTTTAAGTAGGAGAGAGACATGACCAGATGTGCATTTTATAAAGATTTGCAAGGGTGCCTGGCTGGCTCAGTCAGTAGAGCGTGAAACTCTTGATCTTGGGGTTGTGAGTTCAAGCCCCACATTGGGTGTAGAGATTACTTAAAAATAAAATCAGAAAAGAGAAAGAAAGAAAGATAGATAGATTTGAGAATGAGGGAAGGCAGAAAGCAGAGAGAACAGTGAGGAAGTGCTGCACTGATCCCTGGAGAGAGATGAGTGGCCCGCAGCCTGCAATAAACAGAATGGGTCAGATCTGTAGGTGACTTAGGAAATCAAAATCATAGGATGAGAAAGGGGGCACTAAACATACTGTTTTGACAGGAGAGAATGAACATTCTTTCCCCCTTATACATACGGTGAATTGTTGGATTTTCTGCCTAAAACTGCCCTGGAAAAAAAATCAGATTGTGGAATGTCACTGAATCTAAATTCTAGTTCATTTGGTCGCCTGACTAAATTGTGTGGTGAGATCTGAGGCCAAAGGAATGGCTCAGCAGTTGCCTCCCCAGTCTGGTGTTGGGACAGCCAACTCCCATGTAGTTGATGGAGGAAATACAGGATGCTGTGGGGTCCAGCGGGGTAACCTGATCCAGGTGTCCAGGGAGAGGAGGCTTTTGAGCAGAGGATATCCGACGAAGGAGCTGACAAACTGTCAGCGAACTTAGCTAAGCCCTGGAAAAGAAGGTGGCCGGGAGCACTCTCGTTACCTATTTACTCCTTTTCGTCAGAATGTGTAGCCGTCCCCTTATGGGCGACAGGAATCCCAGGTGGCCTAGGTTCTCCAGGTGCCGGCGCTAAGGTTCAGCGCAAAGGCACCTCCCAGGAGGCAGACCTACAAGACGCTACAGGATCGCCGCCGGAGAAGCCAGGCTGTGATTGGTGGTGGCCTGGGGCCCGCCTCCCCGCCAGCCAACAGTGTGGCCTGATTGGCGGAGGTACCGCGTAGCCCCACCCCTCCCGCGAGGCGACCAAGGGAGCGACCGCCGGAGCAGGTCCTGGAGCACCGCTGGTGGGGTCTGGGGAGGACTCCCTGTCGCCCCGGCCGTGGTGGACGCCAGGAGAAAAGGCGTCGAGGGAACGGAAGCTGTGCCTCCCACAGCATTGTGGGCCACGGCTGGGGCGGGACTGGGCTCCGGGCGCCTGCGCGCACTGCGCACTTTGGGAAATGGCCGGCGCCGGGCATATAGGGGCAACCTAGTGCGGGCGGGCAGGGAACCGGGGAGGGGGTTCTCGGGCCTTTTCACACCGGGGTCTGGAGCCCTGGGCCGGGGCGGGGCTGGGGTGCTGTGGGCTGTGCCCTGCTCCGGAGCCCGGGGCTCGTGGGCGCCAAGGAGCGGCGCGGTCTCTGCACGCCATGGTCTTTACATCCTCGAGCTCCGGCCCTGGGTACGCCCCTTCCGCCCCAACCCAGCCCTGGTCTGTTAACTTGCATCCAGCGCAGCAGCCGCCGAGTGCCGCCATGAGCTTTTAAGAGCCTGGATGGAACTCACTCCTGGCATTCTGGACCCCTAACTCTCCTCTTTACACTGCCCCTTCGGGTGCCTCCTCGAAGTTTACAAAGATATCTTGCTTTCAGCAAGATTTTTGGAGACACACAAGGCTTTCTCCATCCCACGCAACGCCTCACGTGGCCTCAACCCTTCGCGCTTTAAGCCCTCAGGCTCAGGCAGAGCATTACTCTGAATCGCACCCCTCATTTGGGAGATGGGGATGGATAGATAACGCCTCAGATTCTTTGTAACTAATAACATACATAGACACTTCCATTTACTAAGTTCCATTTCCCTTCTCACTCCCTCCTTACAATCAATCACTCTTGGTGCCAAGGAAATTTTATAGTTTTGCCTGACTGCAGTTACAAAGGCTTCTACAGGCAGATTCCCCCGATTTTCTCCTCTGAGTCTCTAGGGACAAATACCCTTAGTGCTTTATTTCATCAACTATTTTCCAAGCGCCTGCCGTGTGCCAAGCCTGCCTTAAGTGCTGAAGACACAGATGAACCAAATTTGACTTTCTATGACATTGATACAAGGGGAAAATTAGGAGTTGTAGATAAAGGGTGCAAGAGTACAGTGCCATAGGAAAGGAACAGAGGAGGCCCTTGAAATTCCTGGGTGGGAAAGGGGGTGAGAAGTCTTTTGAGAGGCCCCAGTAGCATGTAAGCTGGATCAGAGGGGTCATTTCCTAGTTTAAAGGTTAGAGGAAATCAGCTATGGGGTAGGGGTTGTGTAGTGTAATTGTTAAAAGTAGGGGTTCTAGCATGACTTACTTGGAGGTTTCAGGCACATAACCTCTGAGCCTTTCAAAGGCAGATATGGTACCTACCTCACATTCAAGATAATGTGTATCAAGGCCTGAGCATCAAGGTTAGCACATAGCTGTCATTTTTTGAATACCAACTATCATGTGAAGGAAAATAGGAATGTCTTGGATGCCAAGATATTTAGATTTTCTCCGGGGAATAGGGATTAGACAGATTTTTAAGCAATGGAGGGTCTCCCATCCAAGTACTAACCAGGCCCGACTCTGCTTAGCTTCTGGAGATCAGAGGAGCTCAGATGCCATCAAGGTAGTATGACCCTAGACTAAGCAATAGTGGGTGTTCATTCCTTGGAAGGGACTGGGTTTCAAGTCACAAAGTTCAAAGTCACTATAGCCATTATTTCGCTCCCATTCCATCTCATTCTCCCTACCCTTAACGCACAAGCATTTCAAAACCATGTTTCTAAAAACCAGCCATTTATATCTGTTTAGGTAAGTTACAGAGGAAGTAAGGTGGTGTATTTACAAGTTGGTTTGTCCAGATATACTATAACTTAGTGTCTGTATTTAATATTGACAACCAAAAAATATATATAAATATCTTCCATCTATACACAGCAGGGCAGGAGTGTCCATGTCTTCTTGAGCAGTGAGTTCTCAGTCTCCTACGGCCCTCCTCTCATGGTGATCGTCTGGCCCTCAGTGCAAAGGAGACTAGAAGCTGGCAGCCCAGTCTGGCCCTTCCCCTCTCCTCCCTGCACTCCAGTGTTCCCAACTGGTCTCAGGCAAGGCAAGATTACTTTGAGTGGTTGGGCAGGAAGGGATGGGTATGGGCGAACCCTAGTGGAGCCTAACCATTAGGGTGGGGAGATCCAGGCCTCAGAAGAGAGCGGCCACAGCTACCTCTTGGGGTAGAAGCCTCATAGTTCGTTGTTTGATTAGTATGTCCTTGGTCATAAGTCCAGCCCTACAGATTAGCGTGGCAAAGAAGGCAAGTGTCTAGGCAGGACTTGGTCCCCACCTTCAGGTACTGAGCCATTCAGAGTGAAGTCTGGGTGTAGGTACAGGAGACTCTGGCTGATAAAAAAATAATAACAAAATCAGTAATAAAAAAAATTATAAAACCTGTTGCTTGTCTGAATAGATCTGAGCAACAGTCTTGTTTTTGTTAAAATCCTGGAGCCATTAAAGTCCTAATATTCTTCTGGACATCACTGTTGGCTGAAGAAAGGAGCCCCAGGCCCGGCTCTGCTGAAATCCATCAGTTTGAAAGTCTCATCCAGCTGCCTGTGCTCCGAGAGATCCTTGGAGCTGCTGGGAGCAGGCCGGGCTGGTGGTGTGGGGCACCTCACACTTGGGAATCGGCCCCCAGGGGGTGAAACAGCTCCTCGGGTGTCTTGTCACTTTGACCGGCTCCTCCCTGCCGGAAGCCGGAAGCAATCTCATCGAAGGTCCGGCCTTTCGTCTCGGGAACTTTGAAGTAGGTGAAGATGAAGAACAGAACCAGGAGTACGGTGAAGATGATGAAGACATATGGACCACACAGTTGCTGAAAGACACACACATACACTTGGTTGGAGTACTGATCCTACATCCTGACTGTAGGACCTTGACTTATAGGACTTGATCTTTGATCTGAAAAGGGGAACAGCTACTCACGGCCCAGGCATGCTGGGATGATTAAATGAGACTGCCTGCACCTGGCATGTGATGGGCTCCAGGGAGCAGGGTCCCACCGCAGAGCAGAATAGAGACAATTCAAAGCTAAGGAAAGAACCCTGGAATTGAGGTCAGTGTTTTTAGCTGTGTGACCTGGGCTTCTGAGCCTCAATTTCCTCCTCAGCAGGATTCCAATGAGAACAGCTGGGAGAGCACTTTGCAGAGCAGCACAGGGTCCTGCATGCAGGAGAGCAATGGTGAGCAGGGACAGTGCAGGGTTCTCACCTCTACATACTGGAAGCACATGCCCACAATGAAATTGGAGGTCCAGTTGGAGAAGCCAGCAACAGCGATAGCAGCTGGGCGAGGACCCTGGCTGAAGAGTTCAGCCACAATGAACCATGGGATAGGGCCAGGGCCCACTTCAAAGAAGGCCACGAAGCCAAAGATGGCCACAATGCTGAGATAGGACATCCAGGGCAGCTGTTCCTGTTGAGGACAACAGAAGGGTGGAAAGTTAGATTAGGTTGTTATGGATCCTCAGAGGAAACCAAAACTGCACAGGTAGCCCAGGGCAGGGCTAAGAGTCCTAGGCTGGGAGGCAGTCCTGGGGGCTGATCCTGGATTTGCCACATAGCTTAGGTTCCCTCCACTGGGTCTCCGCTTCCTCATCTGAACAAAATGATCTAAGTCCTGCAGGATGGCTGTGAGCTCAAGCCTACCCTCTGGGAATGGTAATGCGGTGTGCACATGGAAGGTGCTAAGAAGAGGTCCCAGTGGTCCCCTGACTCTAGATGCAGAGCAGTCTGCCTGAAGCAGACTGCTATGGAAGAGCATTCCTAGGGCTAAGTGTTAAAGAGTTTGTAAGGTGCCCAGCTCAGGGCCAGCAGAGTAGGCCCAAAGCATGTGGTCCTATATCCTCATTCTCTTCGAGGAGGCCACAGTAGAAAAGGTATAGGCTTTGGGTCTCATCCCAGATCTGCCACACATCACCTGCTGCGTGCTGGACCTCTCAGCTATCACCAGACTTTCTACGCTCTGGTTAAGTTGTAAAATGAGCATACTGTTGCTTCCTTGCCCAGAGGGTACACAAAGGAGGGTTCGTGCATGTGAAGTGCCTGGCACAGGGTTACCACAGTGGTTACAGTCACAGGCTCGGGGCCAGCAGACCTGGGGTCGATTCCTGGCTTTGTCCTTTATCTGCTGAGTTACTAACCTCAGCAGGACTAGAATTCCTCGCTTGTGAAATGGGAATACTAACTACACCTGGCAGGGGTGAGAACTAAGAAAAGGCATGTTTCCATGTCTTGGTGGTAAGGAGGGGAATACTTTCTAGGGCTGTTCTGAAGATGAACTAAGGTCACAGTTGAAGACTTTGGAAGACTTAGTACTGGGCAGAGCAATTCCTGGGGAAAGGGGCCTTAGATCCTGGGGCCAGAGGTGCTGTGGTGAGAAAGCACGGAACAGGGAGGAGCCAGTTCAAGACAGGATGTGAGTGGGTAGGAGACAATCTAGGGAGCCAGAAGGCCATACCCAGGCCCATGGGGCTGGGGAGAAGGGGGCAGAACTAGGGAGAAGGCAGCCCCTACCTGGTCTCTGGATGCTTCTGGCCAGACTGGGGCTGACACAGTCACTCGGATCAGAAGCTGTCGTGAGCTTTTCCCCCAACCCCTGCTGTCTCCCAGAGCGGAGCAACTCACCAGCAGTGCCAGCGCGATGGTCATGAGCACAGCACAGCCTGCCATGCCAGCCAGGCCTATGAGGTGCAGGGTCCGCCGGCCGGCTCGTTCCACCACAAACAGCTGTGGGCAGAGACAGAGTCAGTGCCACCCCCGCCTAGTGCCTCTCTGACCACGCCCACCCCTCATCTAGAGGCTCATCCCAAGTGTTGAGAAAGCCAAACAGCACTGCCTCCTCCGTGGGGCTCAGCTTAAGGACCACATAGGATCTGAGGGGCAGAGAGCTGACTCCAAGGCAGCAGGACAGGGGGTGAGAGCCAGCCCCAGAGAGCCAGACAGCGGAGCATCCTGGCTGTGACTTTGGGCAAGCCGCTGCCCTTCTCTGAGCATCAGTGTCATGGGCTGTTTGATATGAGTAATGAACTTGACAGGTTTGTGAGGATGAGACGACACAGCACTCAGGAAGAACCTGACACACTGCTTGGCTTGCAGTAAATGCTGCCGTTCGGTCACAAGGCCCTGGGGCCACCCTGAGCTGGACCCTGGCAGCTGACCGGCGGTGGGCAATGACGCAGACTCACCGACACGACAGTGAAGGCTGTGTTGACGATGCCGGAGCCAATGGTGGCATATACAGGCTGCTGCACCCCCGCCTTCTCGAAGATACTTGTGGAGTAATAGAAAACCTAAGGGACAGAGAATTTGTTGGGACTTGGCCAGGTGCCGTGGCTCTTTCCCCACCTCCGTCGCTGTGGGTGTGGGACACGGGTGAGTGTAGAATGAAGGGGACATGTCTGGGTTTTGGTTCTGAAGGAAAGCTGCTCCTTTGGAAGGGGCTTGTCTGTTTTAAGTTTGGGATCTGTTCACAGCACACACTTGACCACGGGGTTTGGCTGGGCCCAAAGGAAAGGGTGGGTGAGGGGCACTCACAGCGTTGATGCCCGACAGCTGCTGGGACAGCTGCAGGACCACGGCGATGAGGATGGGCTGGCGGTAGGCGGGCGAGCGGAACAGCTCCAGGATGGTGACCTTCTTCTCCCGCATCATCTGCCGACTCTCCTCCTTCATCTCCTGCAGGTCGCGGGTCACGTCAGCCGTCCCGCGCAGCTTCTTCAGCACTGGGGGGACCGGAGGGAAGGTGGGGGTGGCTCAGAGCAGGAAGGAGGCCGGGGCGGGAGGGGGGCTGGGGAGAGGGCAGAGCCCCGCCCGTACCGCTCTTGGCCCGGTTCTCCTCGTTGCGGTTGATGAGCAGGAAGCGGGGGCTCTCAGGGCAGAAGGGCAGCAGGACGCACTGCAGCAGCGCCGGGACGAAGATGACGCTCAGCAGCAGGGGCCACAGCTCCTCGCTGCCCATGATGGAGTCCAGGCCAAACACCTGCGGGCAGCAGGGGTGGGGAAAGCCGCCCTGAGCGCCCTAGCCCCGCCCCCACACGGGCCCCGCCCCACCCAGTGGCCTCCGTGGTGTCAGCGGCCGCTTTACCCCAGTGTCCTCATTTGTCGCATGAAGAAAGGAGGACCGACCTCACAGCATAAGTGGGAGGACAAATGGCACATGGCATAGGGGCTGTCACTCTGCGGCGGGACAACTTTGGGGAGGGGAAAGGGAAAGCCTTCTAGAGAGAGGGTAGTGTATACAAGGAAGGCCTCAAGGCCTGCAGGCAGCAGAGAACCTGGCATGTGGAGGTCCCAGGGGGCTTCCCTGTGGCTGGCTCCCCAGGGGAAGGACAGGTCACGAGGCTGGGACCAGAAGGGCCAAGTCATCTGGGACATGCGCTCACACCAGGGAGGCCTTGGCAGAACTGTGAGTGACAAGAGTGCTCTCTGGGGCCTGTGCCTACTAGGGTGTGTGCACGAGGCTATCCCTTGCTGCGGGACTGTGGAAGGCTGGGTGACAACTCGGATCAGGGTGTCATCTGGACACAGGAGAGCCACCAAAGCTGTGGGGTGGGGGCAGTGCTGGGCAAGGAGACCCAGCCCCAGCTTACCTGGGCGATGAGGATGCCAACAACGATGCCCAGCTGGTGCAGGGTGCCCAGGGCCCCACGGAGGGCCGTAGGGGACACCTCCCCGACATACATGGGGACGAAGCCTGTGGTCAGGCCACAGTACACACCGATGATGAAGCGGCCCAGGATCAGCATCTCAAAGGACTTGGCCAGTTTCGAGAAGCCCATGAGCATAGAGGACAGGACGGCCAGCAGGTTTATTATCAGCATTGAGTTCCGTCTGGGGGTGGGGTCACAGGTCAGGTGGGTGCCTGGATCTCCCCAGATTCCCAGGGACTAGGTCATAGGCAACACCCTGAACAGGCAGGGAAGTCTCCCCCACTCCCATCTGGGATGCCCTGGCCAGGGCCAGGACCCCTTCTGCTCACCGGCCAAAGCGGTTAACAAAAAGGCCCACAGAGAAGGAGCCAATCATGCCTCCTACAGAGAAGATGGCCACGGAGAGGGACCACAGCGTGGTGAGCGTGGTAGGCAAGATGCTCTCCCCATAGCGGTGGATCCAAGTCTGGTTGTAGAACTCTTCAATCACCTGCAGTGGGGGAAGCAGCCTGTTGAGTCGGCCGGGACACAGCCTCCTTTTCCCCTTGCACTGCACTGCCCCCTCAAAGAGGGCCCAGCACCCGGCCAGACCCCAAACTCACTGCGTGTCATTGAGCCAAGTCCCTCCCTTTTGTGGGCCTTAGTTTCCCCAGGTGAGAAACAAGGGGATGGGCTCCATCTCCAGAGTGGCACCAGCTCTCCTGCTTCCCCCAGGTGTGGTTTCCAGTGCTCTATGGTTTCATATGTTCCACAGAACTTGCTGGAGTGGACAGCAAATGACCAATGGTGGAACTTCAGGCGCAGAGCAGAGACAGGTTCAGGGAGAAAGTGCTTCTTCCCACTTGCCCCTTTTCTCTTCAAAGTGCCTAAGGTGCTAGGCTGTGGCCACCTGGGCCCTGTCCCCAAACCCCTGCTAGGAAGGAAATACAGCTGGACAGATGGTTCCACGTTCCAGATGCTCTGGGATGAAGGGAAGGCTCATGGACTTCACGCTCAGGGCCTGTTGTGACCAACCTGCACATAAGACATGCTCCAGAGACTTGTGCAAATTGCTTTCTGACCCCCAGGCCCAGCTATTTGTGGGAGTTACACCCTGAAGGACCCATGGCCTCCTCCCCTCTCCAGGGTGCCGAGCTGGGAGGCATGGGGAAAGCTAAGGACAAGGAAGCAATTCCAGGAACTGGAAACACCTGTCCTAGAGGCCTGCCCACTACCCCCGCCCCCACCCAACGGAGGGCCTTACCTGATCCACCGGTTCTACCTGAGCACGTTCACCCTACTCTAAGGCAACACAGACACACACCCAGTGCCACGGGACTGGCCAGACCCACCCAGCCACATGCGTAGCTGGGCACAGGCCCAACATACCCAGAAACAGCTTCCTGTGTACATGCACCATCACACACACATACTAGTGCTCACACGGTCTGAATATTCCTGGCTTCAGCCAGTCACAAACCTGGATGTCCCTCTTTCCCTTCAACCACCTGCAGCTCAAACTTGCGTAGCTAGCCCATCCTGGCACCCCTCTGCACATGCATGCTGCAAGTTCATGTGCACACAGCAGTATGCAGCCTCTTACACAACCTGCATGCCACTGCCCTTGAACCTCTCTAATCCTCCCAAGCCCCAGGGGTCTAGCAGAAAGGATGTGGTGGGTAAGCCATAATTGCCAAGGGGAGAACGAGGCTCTGGGTCCCAGGAATGCTCATCGAGTATGCTGGGCCTGGCCGCACAGTTGCAACGGGTCCTTGGCCTCTACCTTCTTCCTGCCCTGCTGCCATGATCTGTCCCAAGACTGGAGACACCTGATAGAGGCCGGGCTCTAGGGGGTGACGACAGATTGACAGAGGAATGGGGAGAGGAGGAAGGCAGACCTAAAGATCTTATGTCCCAAGGAAGCCAGACAGAGTGTAGGGGTTAGGAACCTGGACAACAATTGAGTTCAGATCCCAGCTCCACCATTTATCTCAACTGGGACCGAGGGCAAATTATTTCATCTCAAATGGCGACATCAGCAATATCTATTTCATCATGCTGCAGGGGAGTAATGAAACGTAGAGTGCTTACATGGTTCCTGGCACGTTCACTGAGCCAAGTGACCCCACCATGTTCTGGTACTGACCCAAGGGCAGTCAGACCACTGACAAAGTACAACCAACCCTGCATCCCATCATTCAAAATCAAGGCTCCTGCCAGGTATCAGTCTGACCTCCCCACCTAACACCATCTCTACCTTTTCTCTCGGCCTCATTTTCATGCTCTTCATGGTTACTCTGCCTCGAAGGCCCATCCTGCCTTACCATGCTGAAACCTTTTGAGATCCAGCTCAAAGGCTCCCAGGAGTGTGTCCTCCCTCAGCGCAGGGACCCTAATGGATTCACACTGGGACCTGTCCCAGAGCTGGTGCCAGGGATGCCTGGTGAGTGAATGAAGAGAGGGCCTTAGGCTCTCCTCCTGGGAGCCCCTGCTTCTGCTGGGGGCAGAAAGAAGGCAGATTTTAACAAAACAAAACAAAGTGCTGTGTTCTTCAAGGGATAAAACCAACCCCAGAGGAGGACTGGTTGGGAGCAGTAATGGTCCATTTATCAGGCCCTGCAGAGAACAAGCTGTCCTGGATAAGGGGACTGTCCAGATAAATGACGCTTGCCCCACTAAGGACCCATCATCAGGGTGGAAATCTTTCTCCCTTCGTCACTCTCGCTCTGCTGCCCTTGGGGCTCTCCACAGGGGCAGGAAGAGATGTTTGCCCCAGATGGCCTTTAATTGATGCATTCTGTAGTTCTCAGGGTCTTCCTCCACACCCCTGTGGTTCAGATGCTGTCTCAAGAGAACTCTCCACATCCAGTTTAAATTTTGCCAAGAAGTCAGCTAATGGAATTGCCTGAATTGTGTGCAGAGTCAACAAGGGCTGAGTAAGGGCTTTCTACCTAAAGGAGCTTAAAGATGTGAGGCTGAGGTTTCTGTTCTGGCTGCTCAGGTCTTTAACCCTCTTCTTGGGGCTGGCTGGAGATGTTGAGGCAGCCAGTAAGAGGACCACAATCCCAGAAGCTCCCTTCCCCCAGCGAAGTGTGCTGCTTGTGGTAACAAGTGAGAGGGACCAAACCTTGTTGAGAGGTAGCTCCTCAATGGCTCATGAGCTCCCCTGCTACTCAGATCAGACCTCTTTATGGGCATGCATAACGAAGAATAGACAGCCCCCTTCACCTTCACCTTGGCCTCAGCCTCATCCTTTCCACCCCCAGCAGCACTTCCTGGCCAAGCTGACGCTGCGCAGTGAGTTCCTGCCTTCTGATCTGGGGGTCTATGCCCCATGTGGGGCTGAACTGGCCCTTGGCCCAGGAAAGGCAGGGGGTCCCTGGAGAATGGGAAGAACCCTACGTGGGGACAAATTCTGGGGTCACCATCCACCCAGTCCCTGCCCTCAGCATCCACCCTAGCACTGGCTGAGTGCCCCTAAGCAAAGAAGAGCCTTCCTCCTCCGAAGGATCCCACAGACCCAGTCTCCACTACACAGTCACCGGCAGCCTCCGCAACCCTGGCTCATGTTTGAGGCCTGGCTGGTGCTTCTGAAAGCTCCCACTCCCGTGCTCCCTCCCACGTCACATGCTTTTCACAAGGCTCGATCCTTGTGAATCACCGCCCCACATCCAATCAGTCACTAGGTCCCGGTCAGTTCGCCCTCTTCATCTATCCTATTCTCTGCCTGTACAGCACCTGCCCTAGGTCTCACCCGGATTCTCCTCCTGACTCCTCCCATCCACCCAACTGATTCTGCCTCCCGTGATTAATTACTCTCCATGGAGCCCTGCACATCAAATGCATCAGGTTTAGCCAGATCTGTCTGTATCTCTGCTCCCTTCCCAACCTATTCCCAACCTCTCTACCCACCAAGTGTCTGTGTGAGTGCATGCATGCTGGGCAGAAGTGGGGGGTGCTCCTAGTCAGCTTGAGGGGGGACCGCCATGGCATCAGACTCTCAGGAGTTGAGGGCTATGAAGGATCTCTGTCCAATCACCCCACATTGACCCTAGAGGGCAGATGCCTGCTTAGTGACACTGTAGGAGCCAGCGTGGTGAAGCAGACCTCCTCTGGGCTGCTGAGATCCCTTAGGACTGGATGGTTCCCAGTAAAACCTATTCCTCATCCCAGCAGTTCTCAAGAGGGTGGCAGTGGCGGGAGGCTTGCATCACATCTGACTCCTTGGGAATCCCCCCTCCTCCCTCTCCCCACCCGGGCAACTGTGGGAGAAGGACCACACGTCTGCCTGTCTGCAGAGGAAGTTCTGACTTCCTCTGTGTCTGGGCAGTGTCTGTAGTGAGGGCCTGGGCACGAGGCACAGTCTGCTGCCCAGCATACAGAATAAGCGGTTACTTAAGTCACTGTTGTTCTTTCAAGGAGAGAAGCTGCCATCTTCAGAGGAGCATTAAGGACAGACAGGGTTTTCCATTTTTAAAGTGCCCGAAGATATAGCGTTATCCTAAGGAATTTATAATGCAAGAAAGACCTGAAGGAACTAGGGCCCTGCCTCAAGGAGTCTTTCTTCAGTCCCTGCCTGGCTGCCCCACTCATAGAGAAACCCAGCAGGTCTGCAGAGCCCCAGGGCACAGGCTTCACCTCGGGGAAGAAAAGCTTTCTAGGCTTCAGAGGAGGAGACTGTCTACCTTAGAGGTAGTGAGTTCCCTGTCAGCAGGGAGCATACAAGTCAAAGTTTAGGGCAAAGATTGCTAAACATTTTATGTAAAAGGCTTGACAGAAAATATTAGGGTCTGCTGACCACATATGGCCACAGTGGCTTATTTTTCTTCCCCCGTCTCAATGTAACGTAATTTTCTCCCCCCTTTAAAAATGTAAAAACCATTCTTAGCACATGAGCCATACAAAATCAGCTGCTAGCTGGACCTGGCCTCCCTGCCAACCCTTGATCTAGAATTCTAGATTACTGCCAAGAGAAGGGGTATGCTTCAGAACCCCCGGCCGGTCTCAACATCCTTCTGTGTAGACTCCTCTAACCCAGGGTCTTCTAGATCATCCTGTGAGGGAGAGTTAGAGCTCCCACCTCAGCTTCTCTTCTCTCTCCCAGATGTTACTGGGGGGCGAAAGGATTAAAGAGCCACCTAAGCTCTGAGCTCCAGTTAGAAAGAGGAAAGGGCCAGTTTGTCCAGTTCAGTCCCTCAGCCCGGCCTTGACCACGATTTCCTATTCCCTGCTATCCCCTCCCCCACAGCTACCCTCCCTCAGCCCAGAGTTTATGTCTCCATAGCAACTTTCAGCCACACCCCAGGGTCAGCTGAGAGTTCAGAGCAGATGCTACAGGTGGTGTTGGACAGATAGCCCCACCTGCTGGGTCCCCTGGGGCCCCTCCTTGGAGCCTGGGGAAGAGGCCCAGGCAGCCAGATGGAACTGGAAGCTGGGCCCCAAGCCCACAGGAGAGGTTCCTACCACCCATGCGGCTTCTTCAGAACAGCCCTGGCATGGTTTCTCTCTAAACCCAGGCCAGGCCTTCACCCTGGCCTCCTCACTGGTCCCTGATCTCCAGAGTCTCCCCTGCCGGCAGAGAGATCTTCATGTCCCTGCAGGAGCCCTGCTCCCAGCCCTTCTTGGCTCCCCACTGCCCCCTCCCACCCCCACACAGTGACTCCCCCATACCACCCAGGTACCCCCACATTGCTGCAATTTCGCTTGTGCTGCTCCTCTGCCTTCTCCCTGGCGAGTTTCAGAGAATACACAAACACTCCTCTGGAGAGCCTTCCCGAAAGTACCCCTCCTTCTCACTGCAGTGGCTCTCAAACATGGGCAGTGTGGCTTTGCAGAGGACATCTGGCTACGTCGGGACATTTTTGGTTGTCGCGCTGACAAGGATGCTGCTAAACATCCTACAATGCATGGGACAGCCTCCCACAGCACCAAAGAACTATCTGGCCCCAAAGGTGAATGTTGAGAAAAACCCTGCTCTGTGGGCCAGGTACCTTCTCCCTCTCCCTTCTCCACTCCCAGAGCCTGCCCACACTTCCATCCATGCTTCTGTCCGTTGTTGCCCCAAGAGCTAACTACAGGGAAACATGTGCTCCCTCTAGACTACATTTCAACACGGAGACGTCCGATTCATCTGTGTCACTAGATCCCAGCACAGGGCTAGGGGTAGAAAGAGTTGTCATTAATTGATAAACAAGCCATGAATTCGAGGGGCTTAAGCGATGATGTAGCTATGACAGGGCTGTAATGGTGTAAGAAAATTGTGCAACCATGTGTGGGAAACCGTTGAGATGTCTGTACGTGACTGAGCTTGACTCGGCCTGGAAGTCAGAGTAAGAGGGGGCAGCTGGGTAGCAGTTATAGGTGTGTGAAAGGGTGTTTCAGTGCCCATCTGACTGTAGTATAATTGCCATTCCTTCTACGGCGGTCAAGGATGCAGACTGGAGCCAGACTCCCTGGATTCCAATCCCAGCTCTGCCACTTCCTGGCTGTGTGTCCTTGGTTTAGTTAGTTGCTTAACATCTTTGTGTCCCAGTTTCTTATAAAACAGGGATTATAGTGTGTACCTAACGAGGTGATTATAAGAAACAATCGAATTCTGATTTCTGTGCACTTACACAGTAAGCTGTAAGGGTCTGTATTAGTGGAGATGGGTGAAGGCCAGAGGGAACACAGAACTCTCTGGATCTTGACAGAGATAAGGAGAGGCTACCCGGAGCCTGGAGCCCAGTGCAGCCCCAGTGGGCAGAAGTCTGGGCTGAGAGGTGGGCCTCTAGTACTTTCGCTCACAAGCCGGGTCATCTCAGGCAGACTTCGCCTGCCTTCCAGGCCAAGTTCCTCCTTTGTCAAATAAGGAATGCTAAACCAGTGGACCATCAGGCCCCTTCCAGCCCTAACTCTGGCTTCTGAGGATGCTTCATTCTGAGACATGCCTGACACTGTCCCTTGGCCAGGAACTCATGGTTTCTAAATGGCCTTTAGTCATCTCTATTGGCAACTCGGCCATTTGGGGAAGGGAGAGGCCATTCTCTCCACCCAGTATGGTGGTCAGGATGCCTTGTTCATTTATTTGCTGTCTCTGTGGCTGGGCTTCCCTCCTCCTTCCTCCCCAGAAGGCAGGAGGCCTGGCAGGGGCGTCACAGGGATGTGGTCATCACTCCCTGGTGAAGCCTGGAGGCCAGCCGTAGCTCAGCCTCTCACTTTCCAGGTGACCTCATCAGCCTAGTTTCCTCCTTTATAAGAAGGCAAGATAACCCAGCCCCACCCACCTTGTGGGGTGGCCATGAGGAGACGATTTATGGGGAGGTGCTCTGTAAACATTTAAGATAATGTTATGATTAATTAACCACTTCCAGGAGGAAGCCCTCTGGGGCCTTTTTTATGGAGGAGCCCCAGCTTCTGGCATCCTCACCATTAGTGAGGTCCAGGCTCCTCAGGAAAGCAGGCCGACCCGGCCAGCCCAGGGCAGCTTCCTAACAGTCCTAAACAGACAGGGGCTGTCGGTGTGTGGGCGCAACACTTCTGCCACCGCATGTCCCCAGTGCCTGGGCCACCTGCCCCTTGAAAGGCTGCCCCCTCCCCCTCTGCATAAGCCTGCCTTCCTCTTTCTCCAGTGGCACCCAGAAGCTCTCCATTAACTATGTTCTGGATCTTCCCAGGGGTCTCCCCTAGTGCGCAGACCTTGGCACAGCTCCACCCCTGCCCCACCTCCCACTGTCTGGGATAGAGCCTGTAGACCTTGTGGAGCGCAAGTGTCCACAGGGCTGAGGCAGGGCTGAGTCACTGTGCTCGTCACCCTTACCCTTGTGTCATCCTATCCCCTCTTCGCAGCTTAAGTTTATCACATTGAACCCGCCCCTGCCTGGAAGGACTATGACCAGGCTTTCGAGAAGTGTCTGCAACACGGGGAGCCCGAGTGCACACCCTGGAAACACCACTCCATTTCAGTGTGTGCACAATCAACTGTGGCCACTCCGGGCCTCGCTGCCTGGCTCCTGAAGTGATCTCTGGACAGGTGTTCACAAATGCTCCCAGAAATGCCCTCTGTGCCACCCACCAGTCCTGCTAGACGCCCCGGCCAGCTGCCCCTCCCATCCTTCTCAGCTGTTCTCCCCTTCCGTCTGTCTCTGATTAGGCGGGAGGCACCAAGAACCCGAGAACTTCACTGTGGGTTTGTCCGCATCTACAGCCTCAGAAGAATCTCGGGCCCTCCCCGCCCAGTGCCACCCTGGTGCCTCTGCTCCAGCAGCCCCTGAGTCCTGAGACCTCTCCCCAGCTCACCCTCACCCCCTCTGGTGATTCCTTACAGCGCATTTAAAAATGAAGTCTTCGCATGGGAAAAAGCATCCCAGCCAGATGACCCCTGCAACCACCACCCCCTTTTCTTCTTTCTCCACTAAGTCTCTTGGAAGAGCCATCTCTAATCTTTCCCATGCCCTCCTCCCTCCTCAACCTGCTGGAGAGAGGTTTCTACCCACATGGCTTCACCCTGTCAAACTTGGGTCACCACAGGGTCACCATCCAGTCTTTGGCATTCAGCAATATGGGGCTGACTTGTCCAGGTTAACCTCTGGGGCACCTGACAGCACTCCTTCTTCACCTCATCCATCTCCTCCTACTTGACTCTTCCTTCTCTTTTCATTCCAGTCTCTCCAGGACATCTTCCTCTCCTGCTATTTGGATACCAGTGACCAGCGCTCAGGTTTTCTCCAGCTGACCACACGCCCGAGAAACAGACCCCCATGTCCAAGTGCTTCCTGTACATCTCCAAATATGTCACCTCAGTTCTGACATGTCCCACAGGCACCTATCAATTATTCCTCCCATACCTGCTCCTCCAGATCCCATATTGCCCAAGCCAGAAACCTAGAAGCCATTTTTTTTTTTTAATGTTTTTTTATTGAGAGAGCATGGAAGGGGGAGAGGGGCAGAGACAGAGGGAGAGAATCCCAAGCAGGCTTTGCACCATCAGTGTGGAGCCTGATGTGGGGCTTGATCTCACCAACTGTGAGATCATGACCTGAGCTACAATCAAGAGTCAGGCACTTAACTGAGAGTCACCCAGGTGCCCCTAGAAGCTCTTTTTTTTTTTTTTTTTTTTTTTTTTTTAACGTTTTATTTATTTTTGAGACAGAGAGGGACAGAGCATGAACGGGGGACGGTCAGAGAGAGGGAGACACAGAATCTGCAACAGGCTCCAGGCTCTGAGCTGTCAGCACAGAGCCCGACGCGGGGCTCGAACTCACGGACCGGGAGATCATGACCTGAGCTGAAGTCGGCCGGTCAACCGACTGAGCCACCCAGGCGCCCCTAGAAGCCCTTTTTAAACCCCACTCTTATCCTCACACTGAAGTGATGACTAAACCCTGCCCATTCTTCCTGCATGGTGTTTGTTTTCCTATCCCTATTCCAAAGCAGCTTTCTTGCTATTTCCTGGTCTCTCATTTCCCATTCTCAGATCCCTCCCACCGCCCAGATGCCCGAATCCTTTCCCTAAAATGCAAATCTGATCATATCTGTCCTCTTCAATGAGTCCCTATTGTCCTCACTCTGAAGTCCCTACTCCTAGCTTGGCCGACTCTTTGGTGCCTACGTGCCCGTCCTGATGGTGCCCTGCCATGCCAGTGGCTGAGATTTTGTAGATGAAATCTACCCACGACGCCCTTTGTAGTCAGGCCTGGGCTTACCTGTTGGCCTCCCCAGCCTTCTTTCTCCTCCCACTCACCCTACAGACACACGAGCCTCTCTCCTCTGCGTACCAATCCCTGTTCTGTTTCTGGAAAACACTTCTTCTATCCTGATCTTAGAGTCCTCGTTCTCTCATTACTTCACTAGGTGATAGGTCGAGACATCACTTAATCCAGGAGCTCTGGACTTTGGACACACATTAGGATCAGCAGGGGAGCATTAAACATTCCATGCCCAAACAGCATCCCAGATCAATTACATCAGAATCGGGAGTGTCAGGAGCGTCCAGGACACCACAAGTGCAGAACTCAACCTCCCTCTGAGACTGCAGGATTTCCATCTGTAGATTCCCAAAGGGAGTCAGTGTCGAGGCACGCACCTTGGCAAGAGTTGCTCAGAGCACTTAGCTAAAGCAGGGCTTGGTGCTGTTCCAAGCATGGGAGCCATTTCAGACGAGTTTGGAAAAGTCCCGTCACCTCTGCTGCAGCTGAGCATGACTCAGCAGGCCAGGCCTTCCTGGTGACCTGCTCCCGGGCATCAGGCGTGGCCCCTCATAGCCACCCTCTGCCTATTTGGAGGAGGACAGCTCTGACTCCCAACACTCCCAGTTCCCCCAGACAGGCCACTGGGCCTCGGGACCCAGCCACACTCACTCTCTAGCCTCCCCTTCTGCACAATGAATGTGGTCCCTACAGGACTGTCCACTCTCATTTTGTCCTCCCCAGGAAGGTACAGATTTTCCAACTGACATGGCAACTGATCAAGAAGATAGCCTGTGGTGGTGGAAACAGAGTCTGGCTTCCGGAGCCACCATTCACTAGCTATGTGACCTTAAGCCTGTTGGTCATTTCATCTGTCCAGGGCCTCAGTCTTTGGGTCTATGAAATGGGGACTCACCACCCAACCTCATAAACATATGCAAAAGGGCTGGTATAGAGAAGGGACTCCTTACAGTATCCTGTTCTGCCCCTTGACCCCTTTCATCTTCTCTCCTTCCTGAAGCAGGTGGACTGAGCTGGGGGTGATCACGGGGGACCCTACCAGTCCTGACATTCAAGGAACAAGTGAGGACGGATCTGGGATGTGCTGCGAGAAGAAGGAAGCAAGCCTTCCTTCCAGCAGACCCCTAATCCCTCTGGTTCCCTAGGATAAGACACCATTTTTGATGTGACTGGCGCTGGGCCTCCAGGGGAAGGAGGCTGTTTCCACGTGGAACAGGATGCTTTACGAGGGAGGGTGGTAGGAGCACCTGGTCTGGAGGGCTCCATGGCAGACTAGGGTTGGATACCCGCTCCATCCCTGCCTAGTTGGGGGGATACTGGGCAGGTTTCCTTTCTCTGGCCACTCTTCCCACCTGCAGGAGGGGAGCGCTAGCTGATTGTTGCCTGCCTGCCTTATAGAGCACTGTGAGCAGCAAGTGAGGTAAGCACCACAAAGCCCTATGTAATCCCAGGGTGTTATGTAAATGGAGCATCATCACACCAAGCATTGTTTTGATTATTAGAAATGTCCGTGTGGGTGCGAGGTTGGTCAAAATGACTTATAAAGACCCCATGATTCTGCAGCCCTGAGATTCCAAGGCCAAAGCCAAGGGTTTTTGACCTTTTCGGGGCCAGAATAATTGGCTGGTGGGAGCAGATGGTGAATTGATGTGAACAACTGACACCCAACAGGCAGGGTGAGCATGTGGGATGTGGGGTGTGCAGTGTGCAGCAGAGCAAGCTGGTGTTGATAATCCAAGGAAGGCACAGCACTCACCTTCTGGGGGGCATTGATGACTCCAGTGTTGTAGCCGAACTGCAGGGAGCCGAGCACTGCCCCTCCCACGGCCAGCATGAGGCGGCCGGTCAGCTTCTGCAGAGAAAAAAAACCATACTGTGACAGGCATGTCTGGGCCCAGGTTACTACAGGGCAGGACATGGGCTGGTTCCCTCGTTCAGATATCTGGCCTGACTCCTGGCAGCACACCAGCCCTTCTCCCAGGAAACTCGGCCACTTCCTGATCTCAGATGCCTGAACCAGCTCCGCTGACTTCTAGACACTGGGCCGGCCAGACTCATTCCTGGGGAGAGAGGGGAATTAGGGTCTTCTTTCTTTGCAGCCAGGTCTTGGCACTCCAGAGTCTCATTCCTCTGGTGGAGCCATGCCCTGGGTCCAGGTGGCTCTAGACTGTTTGGAAAGCCCAGGAATCAACTCTCCTAAACAATGGGGGCCAAATTATATGGGAGGAGCTGCATAGGTAGGGGGAAGCACCTAGATTTGGACCAGAGAGTGCTGGCTTCTGATTCTAGCCCCCCTGCTACTTGTTCTGTGAATTCCAGCAGGCTGTCGCCCATCCTCACTCCTCCCTGGACCCTCGTTTGTTTCTGTGCAAGACGGGAACAGTCATGCCAGTCAGCATTGGAGGTGGGGTCTTGCCCTTTCCTCTCCTCTCCTCCCTCCATTGACGGGGCAGGAAACTGAATCCTGAGAGGCAGAGTAAGTCCCAAATTACTCAGGAGACTGCAAAGAGCCAGACTGGAGCTCAGGGCTCCTGACTCCCTATCTCGTGCCTTTTGTGGCAACCATCTGCAGACCATGAGCTTCCCAGGGTTATTTGGACATAGATGACAACAGCAAGGAATGTGCTTTGGAAAAGTACAGGACACCAGGCAAGTAAGAGTATTGGACCAAGGTCTGTCTTTCTTTCTTTCTTTCTTTCTTTCTTTCTTTCTTTCTTTCTTTCTTTCTTTTTTCTTTCATATTTATTTATTGAGACAGAGACAGTGTGTGAGAGAGGAGCGGCGGGGGGGGGGGGGGGAGAGAGAGAGAGAGAGAGAGAGAGAGAGAGAGAGAGAGAATCCCAAGCAGGCTTCACACTCAGTGTGGATGGAGCCGGACACCGGGCTTGATCCCATGACCCTGAGTTCATGACCTGAGCCCAAATCAAGAGTCAAACATTTAACTGACTGAACCACCCAGGCGCCCGTGGCCAAGGTGTTTCAACGGGCAAAGGTCTGGGAGAGAAAAAGGGTGGTGGGTTTTTGTCCCATGGCAGCCTGGGGCATGAAGGCCACAGGCAGGGAAGAGGCCGGCAGGCAGGACAGCCCTAGGTGAGCAAGATGCCCTTGCTGGAGAAAGGGAGAGGACTCTTCTTTTCTGGTTTATAAAATGAAAAAGCCAAGGGACACCTGGGTGGCTCAGTTGGTTGAGCATCTGACTGTTGACTTTGGCTTAGGTCACGATCTCAGGGTCGTGTGGGATTGAGCCCCATGTCAGGCTCCGTGCTGAGCATGGAGCCTGCTTGAGATTCATTCTCTCCCCCTCTCTCTGCCCCTTCCCTGTGCACCTGTGTGCTCTCTATCAAAAAGTAAAAATAAAATAAGACAAAATAAAGATAAATAAAATAAAATAAAATAAAATAAAATAAAATAATAAAATAAAATAAAATAAAGAAGCCAAAATGTGACGTGAGGCAGGCCCTTAATTGGTTGTGAAAGAATGGAACTGGGGGAGGGGCACCAAAGCAACTGGCATTCACTGTGGGCACCACACAGGGCTGGGGGCTGGGCGCTAGGGGGGAAGGTTGGGAAGCGCTGAGCCACACATGTGGAGGGGAGAGCTGCTTGGCCATGGCCTTCGGCCTCAGTTTCCCCACAGAATCCCGAAGCAGCCCTGACTTCAAGATCCTCACAGAGAGCACTGGGCTTATGGTTAATCAGACAGGTTTCTAGTATGGTCTTTTCATTCCCTAGAAGCTTTCAGGCCAACGATCGCAAAAGCCAAGGTTCTCACATCAGATGTGGAGAAAGAGAAAGAGGCTTTGGCTAGCACGAGTGCACAGGCTGCATCCATTCTTCATCAGATGAGTGCTGAGACCACGTTCCCACTGGCCCACCCGGCCCCTTCCTGGCCCAACTCTGGACATCCCTCCTATGCTGGAGCTTTCCTCATGGCAGAGGCTGGGTGGAAGAGAGACTTTTCATTTTACTCCCTTTTGTGTGTTTTTGAATTTTGAACCATGTGAATGTGTCACCTACTCAGAAGAATTTTTTGTATAAGCCCCGTGGTTTCATATTACTTAGAACAAAGCATTTAGATAAAAATATAAGTGAAAAATAATACAGATGATAACGTGGGTCTGGTAAGAGCCATGCTGGTAGCACAGGAATGAATGACGCTGCAGCAGGGGCTCTGTGAAAGCTAAGTCCTCGTATTACAGATCCTGTTTTCAGTCTGGCTCTGATGTTCCAGGGGTGTCTGGGCCTCTGAAGTTGTTGCTCTTAGGGCCCTGTTGGGCAGCTGTGGCCTCTGGCAGTAGAGGCTACTGGGAGCCAAAGACAAACCCCTGGGCTGGAATTGCATGGGCAGGTCAAGGTCAAACTCTACTTTAGAAAACCAGCCTACCCACGCCCTGGGTTATATCCACAGCCACCCAGGCAGGCTGCTGCACTAGGACTAATGCTCAGTGGCCCATGCTCCAGGCCCTGAATGAAAGAGGCCCCTGTCCTGACATCAAGGAAGAGGTACCCCAGCAAGTGCAGAGGCCAGAGTGGTCTGAGTTTCAACAGGGGGGTGGGAGAAGGCATTGTGGGAGCCCTGGAGGGAGAGACTTCTAATTTTGCCTGGGGACAATCGAAAGATAGGTTCCCAGGAGGTGACATTGGAGTTGGGCCGTGAAGGACATGCAGACAGTCTGCCAAGTGGGGAAGCAGCGGCAAGACTGCATTCCAGGTAGACAGAACAGTGTGTGCAGGGGAAAGAAGAGGGGCCTGATTCCACCGGATTAAACAGGGAGCGCCCCGTGCAGCTGGGTGCAGCTGGGTGCGAGATACAGGGGGAGGAGCATCACCCGCTCCTGGGTAGGCTGCCCCCACCACATGCAGCTTGATCACGGCTGTACTGAGAATCAGGAGACCTGGGCTGAAAGTCCAAGAACTGCTTCCCTTCACTTGGGAGTTGGGATATGTGGAGGCCTCTGGGCCTCGGTTTCCTCACATAGGAAATGAGGATCGGAGTTCTTTCCCTCAGGAGTTGCTGTCAAGTTCTGTATCAGTGGCCATCATGGAGCCTGGCAGGGTTCACCTGACAAGCAATTGCTTGCTGAATCAGGGAAGAATGGGAAGCCACCCTCAATTGGGCCACCAGGGCACCATCTGTCCCCACCAGCTCTGTGGCTGCAACTGAAATGCCGTGATGGAATCATTCATTCCATGTGATTCCACAGATATTTATTTATGTACCATGCTGATGAACTGCTTGGTGAAAACTTAAGAGAAGGGGAACAAAGCCCACAGCTGTGGCTTTCTTGTGAGGCCTTCTTTAGGAGTGGAGGAGCAACATATTTGGGATCTGTGACCCCCAACAGCCCATCACCGCCCTGGGGCTGAGGCTACCTTCTAGAACATCCCACACTCTTCCAGGGTTTTTGCCCTTATGTCCTCTGCAGTCTCTAGCTGTGGCTTCTAGCAGTTGGGAATACCCATTTGCTGTTCACCCACCAGTCTGGGAACTCCCTAAAAATGGGACCTGGGTCATACCCAGCTCTGCAGCCAGAGTGCCCAGGGTCAGGCATGGCACAGAACATTTGTAAAACAGACCACTTTGGAATTTAGCTCTCAGGCAAAACAGGCTCTACGTGTATCCACTTTGCCAGAACAGTACTCATCCTAACAGATTTTATCCCGGCCATTATCGAACCTCTGATGAGTACTGGAACATCAGCTCTGAGAGGCAGAGAAACAGGCTAACAGTAACTCACAACTCCCGGGACCAGAGAGGAAAGATCTCTGAAATTAGGCAGAGTACAAATCCTGACTCTCCTAGGAGCGCCATAGACCTCTCAGGTCAGCAAATGCCCAGGCTCAGAGTCTAGCACAGAGGAGGTCCTCACCCCCTCACCCCGACCAGCCCTATCCCAGTGTGAGGGTCCCAGGGCCCACTGAGGGTTCTCCCCCTCCCAGGGTGTCAGCCTCAGGACCTCTCCTCCTACATGCCGGGATGCCAAATGGCACCGGCAGTGTCGCATCACTTGCTAAGCATTGTGGCCTTTTGACCCATGCCTGTGTGCCCTTCCTCAGCACAGTGCTCCAGCCTTGGGCTTGGCCCTTGGTCAATATTGGCAGAGGGAGGGCATGTGGCTACTGCCATTCAGAGGCAGGGCCTTCTCTGCAGGAGGAGGGTCACAGTGCTGGCACGATCCAGACGTTGCTCTCATCCTGGCCTCCTCCCACAGCTTCCCCATGGTTTTCGGAGGTGCACTGAAGCCTAGGACATGGGGAGCTTGTAACGGCTTGGTCCCCAGTTCTAAGGAGGGCGGGAGGGGTTGGTGAGGGAGGGGATTATGGAATCCGTAACAGCTCCTTTTTTATTGATTTTGTGTATGGTTCTGTTTGTTTTTAATTCTGGGCATTAAAAAAGAAGCCCAAGAGGGGCGCCTGGGTGGCTTGGTCGGTTAAGCGTCCGACTTCGGCTCAGGTCATGATCTCACGGTCCGTGAGCTCGAGCCCCGCGTCGGGCTCTGTGCTGACAGCTCGGAGCCTGGAGCCTGTTTCAGATTCTGTGTCTCTCTCTCTCTCTCTGCCCTTCCCCTGTTCATGCTCTGTCTCTCTCTGTCTCAAAAATAAATAAACGTTAAAAATAAATAAATAAATAAAAATAAAAAAAAATAAAAAGAAGCCCAAGAAATTGCAGAATTCCTGTAACACTCTTATGCGACAGATGGGGAGCCTAAGGTCAGAGGGCAGAAGCCCAGGATAGTCAGCACACAAAAGCCAGGGCTGGGACTTGAGTTCTTTGGATTCCTTGACTGGCAGTTTACTCTCTGACCTCTTCCATCCTGCCAAGTCTTTTCACAAAGAAGAGTGATGGGTTACCCCCTCCAAAGCCTAACCTTCAGGTGACCTCGGGCATTTATTCCTCTTGCCATTTCCTTCAATGCACCCCACGGTGGCCCTGGGGACAGAAGGTACTCATCAATCTTTAAAGCAGAGGGGAGAGGAGGGAGCTGCTGCATTTATCAGTACCAGCAGCACCAGTGAGGCCCTAGGCGCCATGCCAGGGGCTCACGGGTACTGATTTAAATCACCGTGAACACACGTTGGGGGAGAGATTACTCTGACTTCACAGATGAGAAAACGGGAGGCTCTGAGAGGAAAAAGTGGATAATCAGAAGGTCCTCGGCTTCTGTGACGCTTCCAGCAGGAGGTCTCTGATGCCAAATCCTATGCCCTTCCTGCTCATGTCCTCCCCCACACCTTGCTTCCGGGTACTCTCCCTGAAGGAAACAAGGTTTCTACCTGGTGCTTTCTATGTAGGTCAAATTCTATTCTACAAACTTTTGGGCCTTGGCCAGTCTGAGCCAGGACAGCCCAGGCCAGAGCTCAGAAACCTTTGGCCACTTGGGTAGATTTTGCTCTAAGCCAAGGTTGGCAAACTATGGTCTGTTGGCTAAATCTAGCTTGCCAGCTAAGAACGAAGTTTACATTTTTAAGTGGCTGGGAAAAAAAAGACTAATATTTTGTGGTACATGAAAATGATACCAAATTCAAATTTCAGTGACCACTAAGAACATATTATTGGAACACAGTCACACTCATTGATTTATATATTGTTTATAGCTGCTTTTGCACTACAATGGCACACAGGGACCATATGGCCCACAGAGCAGAAAAAGTTCATCAATCTCTGCCTGAAGCCCTACGTCCTCTGAACGGCTATGTGCAAACCTAACACATGAACTGCACAGGATTTTCAAAGGCTTCCAGGTAAAACCGAATCATTCTCTCTAAAAAACCAAAAAGGTGTCCTAAAATGGGATGTTAAAAGCAAACAAGCAGGGTTGTGTGCATGGGCCTTGGTCAGGCCCTGGACATCTGCAGAAACCGACACCCCTGACAGGTACCCATTCAGTAGTGAGATGGGCACCAATTCGACCTTGATGAAATTAATTTGGTAAAACCACGGGAATATGCAGAGGTCCCTGGCAGCAGACAAGTTCAAGTCCCAGCCCCCCCGCCCCCACCCCCCGCCCCGCACTCGCATGACCTTGAAAAGGCCCATTCCCTTCAGACCTCTTTTTCTCCACAAGAAAGGTTTCCTAATAATACATTACTAAGGGAAGATCATACCTGTATGCACGTTCCCAACAATATATTCTAGCTGATGGGGATTCGGCAATAAACCACACCAAACCCCTGCCTGAACGGAACTTGATATTTTAGTTGGGGGCTGGTGGGCAGAAAATAAATACCTAAAATACATCAGGCGGTGAGTGGTATGAAGAAAGAAAGTGACGGGAGTGCTATGGCTTAATCACAGTGGGATATGCCTGTAATGGAATATTATGCAGCTGTTGATGAAGGGAGTGTCAGGGCAGACTGTTAAGGGAAAAAGCAAGGTGAAAAATAATGTGTAGGATATACATTTTGTGTAAGGAAGGAGAAGAAAATGAACTTGTACAATGGCACTTGGATTGTAGGGGCAGAGCAAATACACCTGTAAATATTTACCTCTGAGGGGTGGTGGGTGAACAGGATGGGCTGCTCAGAACTATGTAGAGAGTGCAATTCAATCACATAAAAGTCACATTTATAGGCACATATATACACATGCCCAGAAAGAGGTCTGTGAGGGTAAACACCAAACCATCACAACTGGGAGACACATTCACTCTTTTGCTTTGTATGACTGACTCCACCAGTTCTGTAATTTTTTAAAATCCTCAACCTGACCCAGAGAGGTGGATATGACCCCCACTGCACTTGAGAAAACAAGCTCCAACAGGAGGTGTGTAGCTTGCTTGAGGTTAAATGGTAGAGCTGTTTCTGATGGATGCCTTCCTCTGCCCCCAGCCCGACTCCCAAATGACAGTGGTGGGCCAGCCCTGGGCTAGGAAATTTGGGCAGATATCCTGTCCAGCTGAGGCCTCAGTAGCCAAAGGTTCCATAAGCTGGGTGTGGCAAGAGGTCTCTCCCCTTTCAGGATGCTGAAGCCCCCCCCAGGGAGGCGAAAGCCAGCAAGGTATTGGTGCGGAGGTCTTAGAGAGGGTGAACTCTGCCCTCATTCTGCCCTGAGTTCAAGGCCTGGGAGCCCTGCTCAGTTACTATAAAACCCCAACATTTATGCGTTAGCTACTGCCTCCCTGGCTTGGTGGCCGGATGGCAGAGCCTTGGGCTCAACTCCACCCCTCCCACGGAGGGAGGTAACAATCAGAGGTTTGTTTTGGTGGCCAGGCTAGGGCCTGCCGGCCTGGTCACAGCCTCTGGGAGCCCACGAGGCCAACCAGGAGCCTTCTCAGTCTCCACCATCCCCGGGATGCCAGTTACCCAACTGAGTGGCTTTGTCACCTGTGTGCCCAGGAGTGAGGCGGGGGAAGGGTGAGGCTGCAGGTCCCAAGCCAATGCTGCACACTTCTCCCTTTGTTCCAGGCCTCCCCAGCTCTGCCAGCCCTGGGGGAGGGGGAACTGAATGCCTGTACCCTCGGAGCCAGAGAAGAGCTCTAGGCCCTACACCTCGTGACCAGGAGGCACTGGGTAAAGCTGAGCTCCCAGAAGTCACAAGCTGATTACAGAGGATTTGGGACTGACCCAGCTCTGGGGCAAGTAGAGTTGGGTCCCCAAATGGCTCAGCATGGGACAAGGATCATCATGGATATGTTTATACTGTCCGTGCACCCAAAATGACCCAACAAAAGGTCTTCCCACCTCAACAGCCTCCCCCTTGAGGTGGGGCGCTTGGCCAGTTTCACCATACCTGCCACGGGGTAGCAGGCTCCATCTCCAGGGAAGGAAATCAAGGCTCTGAGGAAAGTCATTTCCCCAAGGTCGTGTTTTTGTGAGGACATGTTTTATTTCCATTCACAGAAGGGTTTCAGCTGTCAAGTTAGGTCTAATCCAACTCTTATTTATTTATTTGTTTGTTTAAAAAAAATTGGGGGGGGGGGGAGTGCCTACTGGCTCAGTCGGTTTTACATAAATAAAAAAATAAGCATTAAAAAAAAAAAGACTTTTTTTCTCTAAGTTTATTTACTTAGCGCATGGTTAGAGAGAACAAGCTGGGGAGGGGTAGAGAGAGAACGGGACAGAGGATCCAAAGCAAGCTCCCTGCTGACAGCAGAGAGCTCGATGCAAACCATGAGATCATTACCTGAGTCAAAGTTGGATGATTAAATGACTGAGCCAACCAGACACCCAAAAAACTGTTTTTAAAAAAAATTTTTTTAATGTTTTTAAATTTATTTTGGGAGAGAGAGCATGCATGAGCATGGGGGAGGGGCAGAGAGAGGGAGACAGAGAATCCCAAGCAGGCTCCCCACTGTCAGCACAGAGCCCGATGAGGGGCTCGAACTCACAAACCATGAGATCATGACCTGAGCCAAAATCAAGAGTCAGACGCTTAACTGACTGAGCCACCCAGGTGCCCCTATCTAATCCACCTTTGAAACTCCTACTGCACCCAGAAGGAGCTTGGCAAGTCCTGGAGTGTGGGAATTCTTGTTCATCTTGGGTGAATGGAGGGTTGGCACAGAACACAAGGGTGTGGAAAAAGCATCTTTTTTTTTAATACTGTGGAATGTCACAAGTTTTTTGTGACACCCTTATCTTGGACAAGTTTTTCCTTCTCAGGCCTCATTTTCCCCATCTGTCAAACGGAGGGCTGGGTCATGCCCCTGAAAGTCCCTTCCTGCTCCAACTTTCCTTTATCCTCTCATGTCTTCCTAGAAAGGCTGGCAGCATGTTTTGCAGTAGGAGGCTCAGTGTGTGACCTTGGGAAAGTCACTTTTCATTGGACGGTGATGTCAACTGTGGCTCATATCTCCCTCACAGATGAGACAAACGAGACAACGCAGCCACATTAGCTGACCCATGTCTGGGCCCGGCACTCCTAGCCAGGTGCTACCTCTGCAGCCTGGCTTCCCAACAAACCCTGCTGCAGAAGAATTGGTCAGTGGGATCTTTAATGATTTACCCAACCAACCAACACTCGTGGCCTGGGGATCCTGGGGCTCCCCAAAAGCTCACATTGTCAGAACGCCAGGCTTCTGGACAGAGGCCACCACCCAGGTACAGGTCACCTGGGACCAAGGTAAGTCTAATGCATCACAGGAGTCCAAAGAAGCAAGGAACATTTATGGAGCATCTATGGGGACAGACACATTTTTTTCTGAATTCTTACAGACACTCTAATAAAAAATTACATCACTCTGCAGATGAGGAAACTGAGCTAAACTGGAATTCAAAACCACATCCACGGGACTTCTAAAGTCTAAGCTCTTCATACCACTGAGGAGCTGAGGAGCCCTGCAGATGTCGGATTTCTCCTTCATCTGGAAGGCAAGATAGCAGAGATCCCGCAGAGACCCAGGGCACCACAGGGAACTAGCCAGGAATTCTTCACAAAGGGCTGCATGAAATGTCCCAGGGGAGGGCTCACCTGCTGCCCAAGAGGGGGCATGAGTGAACCTTTGGCTGGGAGGGGAGGCATTCAACCTGTCCCCCCATTCAGTTAAATTCAGCCCCGTGCGCAGAGGACATGACAGAACACAGGGAAGTCAGTTGAATCTATTCTCAGTGCCTAGGAGATGAAGGGGAACACAGCAGAAAGAACTTCAGGGGCGCCTGGCTGGCTCAGTCGGTGGAGCCTGAACTTTTGACCTCGGGGTTGTGAGTCTGAGCCCCACGGTGGGTGAAGAGGCTATTTAAAAAATTTAAAAAAATTAAAAAATTAAAAAACAAAAAAACACCAAAAACTTCAGAGTCAGACACGCCTGGTTTAAAAGACCTTGGGTAAGGGCCGTAACCCTTCCAGGCCTCAGTCTTAACATCCTGCACAAAAAAGGGCTGTGCTTGCTGACCAAATCAGCAGTCTCCAAAGAAAAAAAGTTTTATTCCAGAATGTACACAAATGACCTATACGGGGTTTAGGAGGGGGGAAAAGTGTGGTTTTTTTACCATAATTGTCACCTGTGTCTTTTTAAATTTCTATTTTATGTAGTCATATATTCTACTATTGTAACAGGGCTATATACACGAATTTTTAAATAAACCACCGAGAAGGAGGTGCTCCAAAATTATTTACTGATGGGCAGACAGTCAAGTTTGGAGCGTATTGCATGAAAAACACCTACCAGCTACAGCACTGAGAACCAGCTCATACAAGGCAGCCTTTGAGAGTTTAGGCAAACTCCCTTCAGCCCAAAATTCAAGAAAGGCTGTGGTGGAAAGGGAGCAGTGGAGACTGAAAGCCCTTTCTGACCAGCCTGGGTTTAGATCCAGCCCCGCCATTTACTAACTGTGTGACTTCAGGAAAATTACCTCCCTTCTCTGAGCTCCAGACCTGTGAACCAGCAGGGCTATATGGAGGGTCAGTGACACCATGGTATTTTAGCCAAGAGCCTAGTAAACTGTAAGTGGCTATTGATTTTCTCCTGCACTTTTCTGTCTCTGCTCAGAATGTTCATTTATCCACTCCACAAATAAACACCCAGGTCCTGCTGAACAGGACAGTTCTTACTGTTGAGGAAGTAAAAAAAAAAAAAAAAAGCCATTCTCTTTTACAGAAGACAAACTGAGGCCCAGAGGGGTTAAGTGGCCTATCAGAGCCCTGAGATAAAACAGCAAGTATCTGGACTTGAAGGTCTCAAGCCCTCACCACCAGCTAAAACTCACTTCTTGTTTTATTTTTATTTTGTTATATTCATATCCGAGCATAATGGCTCACCCATGAATGTGGGGTTCCCGACTCAGGGTCTCAACTCAAGCCCAAGAGCCAGGGTGGGGTGAAACAAGCTGTCTGGATTCAACAGGTATGAAGGAGATCGTCTGTACCCCTTGAGAGGACAGCCCAGCGTCAGTCAGGCGCCACTCTGCCCAGGCAAGACCCGCTGGGTCCCGCTCACACCTCCACAGCCCATAGGAAGGGCAGTGTAGAGTTCAGTCCTCTCCCCGCCGCCTTCCAGACTTTTTAAAAAAAAGGGGGGGGGGGGGGGGAAGAGACACCCTCATGCCTCCCCCTGCCAAGAAGCTGGGAAAATTCAAGAGGGAGGTTTTCAAATTAAAAAGTCACTTGAAAATACTCTATACAAGGGGGAAGGGAGGAAAGAAACAATGCCCTGCACGCAGGAGGAGATCAACAAATATTTGTTGAAAAGGAACTGTTCTGGGAAAGTCACAAAGATCCCCTGCAGGACAAGCCTCTTTACAGACGAAAAAAGAGATCTTATCTAGGCAGTTGTTCGCCCCCCGAGGAAAAGACCACATCTCTTCAGAGTACGGAGTGCCCGCCGGACCCCGGGCTCCTGGCGTGCGCTCCTCTCTCTCCGTGGCGGCTAGGGACCCCTTCCCGGGCCGGTCCCGAGGGGCTCGCACTCTCCCGGGTGCTCTCTCGACCCGGCCCTCGCCAGCCCCGCCCGAGCAGGGAAACGTGCCACCTTGGAACTCCTTTCCCCGGTACTTGGCAAAGCTTTGGGGCCTGCACTACGCGGAAAGAAGGGCCTCGGAGGCCGGCTTTCCTTCTCCGCCCTGGAGCCGGGCATCCTGGAGTTGAAGCCCCGGCCTGAGAAAAGTGCCCTCCACCTCGGAACCTCGGAGGACTGGCTCCGGGACCGCGCGAGGCCGTGTCTAGCGCCAAGCAGCAGGCCGCGCGGAGTGTGGCCCCCCGGGAAAGGGGAGCACCGGCTCCGAGGTTGCCGAGTGGGGGCGGGTCCCGCCGCCTCCGCGCGCCGGGGCCGGGGCCGGGCCGGGGGCTCGGCTCGCTCAGCCAATGGGCGCCGCGCTCGAGCCCCCTCCCCCGCCTCGGGAGGAGTCGGCGCGGGGCCTCCGCCGGGGAGATCGTGAGCGACGTGCCGCGCCAGGGCCCTGGGTGCCTTGGCCCCGCCGGGCCGCGTGGACGGCGCGGCGCCCCCGGAAGGAAGCCAGATACTCAATGCGGGCGCCAACTACGCACGCGGCGCCCTCGCGCCCGCCACATCCCGAACCCATCCGCACCCGCGTCCCCTGCCCCGGCAGAGCGCGGCGCTGCAGGCCAGCGCCGAGGAAGGCTCAGAGAGGCGCGCCGCCCTCCTCGGGCGCACAGCGCGGAGGGGCGGCGGGGGAGGTTCGGGCAGGCGGAGGGTCGGAGGGGTCTGCGCCTTTGTTCCGGGCGGGGAGGGCCCGCGCCGCGAGCGCGCGACTCACCTTGCTGCTAGGCTCCATGGCCGCGCTGCGCCGGAGGCTCTGGCAGCGCTGGGTGCGCGGGCGGTGACGGGCGGACGGGCGGCGCTCTCCGGTTCAGGCTTCTGCTCCGGTTCCGAGACTCCGACTGTGATTCCGGTCGTTTGGCCTCCTGCTCCCTGGCGAGCTCGTTCCCAAGACCCTCGGCCCACGATCTCCGCGCTAGCCGGGGCTACCTCTAGCTTCTTGCCTCGAGCGCGCGGACGGTAGAGTTTATAGGACCCCAGCCATTGGCTGGCGCTGCCGGTGTGTGTGGGGTGTGTGGGCAGAGCCTGGGGGCGGGGCCTGGGGCACGTCCGGGGCGGGGCTCGCGGGGAGGGGGCAAGGGTGGGGGAAGGGTCGGGGGATGAGGGCTGGAAGGCGCCCTGTCCGCACCTCGCTCTGGCGGCGGATCTCTCCCGCTGCCCGTGCCCTGGGTCCCAGGAAGCGCCCTCGCTGTGTGACGCTAAACAAGTGTGCACACCTCTCTGAGCCTCAGGGACTAATAGCAAAATGGTGGAGCTGGTACCCGGCTGTACGGCAAATTGGGAGCGGCGTAGGGTAGCGCTTAAGAGCGAGGACTCTGTGGAGTCCTTACTCCGCCGCCAGATAACTTCCGTAAACTAAAGATAATAATAGTGCCACCTCATAGGTTTGTTAAGATTAAGTGAGTTAATATTTATAAAGTGTTTAGAACAGTGTCTGTTTCGTGCTAAGTGCTATTTAAGTATTTGTTAGACTAACTACGGGAGGTCTCGCTCCGACATTTTCTCCTAACCCCCGTCCACCCCCAACATTCCTGTTTGCCAGCCAATCCTTGCTTTCGCACGGGCTGGGCCTTCTGCCTGAAAATCCATACCCACCTCTTCTCTGGGCTTTCGCATCATTCCTTTGTGAAGTCTTCTCTACTCCTGACAGGACATGTGAGTCTATGGCAACAGGTAAGTGTGAAAAATACGAACGCTAAGAGCACAAGAGGCCTTGGGTTTAAGCCAGCTCTATTGTATACCAGCCCTAGCATGATCCCAGGCAACGTGCTGGCTTTTGAGCCTCGGTTTTCTTACGGGTAAAACGGAATTAATACCACCTTCAACCTCATGTGCTGTCGTGAAAGTTATAATTTCCAGATAAGTCCATGAAGTACTCAGCGCTTGCTGACACACAGCAAGTCCTCCTTAGGGGTAGTGGTATTACTTCACCTTCTTTCCTCTTCTAAACTGTGTCTTACTTGAGACACAGTGAAGGCAAAGACCCCCAGTCCAAAGTCCCAAGGTTAGGCAGAGCGTCCCTTTTCCTGTGGAGAGGGACAGAGAGAGGTTACTTTCAGCTGGAAAGGAGCAGGCTGAGCTGACCACATGACTCCTGGACTCGTTTGTCTGGGCTGTGTCCACTGCTGCAGAGGGGGCACCCTGGCTGGGCCCGGAGCTCTGGAAGGGGGAGCAGGCCCCTTCTGGACACACACCTGCCGGCGGCTTCTATTTCTGTGGTCAACCAGCTGCTCAGCCTGGAAAGCTTGGGGGTACCTCTTCTTCAGGTACCAGCGGCCACCAAGTCCTGTTGATATCAATTTCTGTACCACCCCATCCTCCTTCCCTCCCTGCTGTCTGCAGGGCCTCTGCTCCTCTGGTCTCACCTCCATTCCTGACCTTCACTGTCATGCCCTGTGTGACTGATGCTGCCGGAGAGGGAGCAAGGCCCAGCCTGCTTAGTTTACCAGCTCTGCCTCACCTCCACACCGGCATTTTCTACATCTCTACTCTTGCTCGGGGTGTTCCCTCTGCCCGATTCCCTCCACTTCCCCCCTCAGTGTGCCAGAATGCTTCAGACTGCACAAAGTACTTCTGGAATGGGGCTTCTGGAAAGTGTCCCAGAGTCCCCCAAGAGAGAATCTTTATCTTCTTTACCCTTGGGCCCGTCTTTCTTTTTCTTTTTCTTTTTCTTTTTCTTTTTCTTTTTCGGCTTCAGACTGCACAAAGTACCTCTGGAATGGGGCTTCTGGAAAGTGTCCCAGAGTCCCCCAAGAGAGAATCTTTATCTTCTTTACCCTTGGGCCCGTCTTTCTTTTTCTTTTTCTTTTTCTTTTTCTTTTTCGGCTTCAGACTGCACAAAGTACCTCTGGAATGGGGCTTCTGGAAAGTGTCCCAGAGTCCCCCAAGAGAGAATCTTTATCTTCTTTACCCTTGGGCCCGTCTTTCTTTTTCTTTTTCTTTTTCTTTTTCTTTTTCTTTTTCTTTTTCTTTTTCTTTCTTTCTTTCTTTCTTTCTTTCTTTCTTTCTTTCTTTTCTTTTTCTTCCTCCTTCTTTCCTTCTTTCTTTCTTTAAATTTATTTATTTTGAGAGAGAGGGAGAGAGTTCATGGGGCTCAAACTCATGAATCATGAGACCATGACCCGAGCCAAAATCAGGAGTAGGTCGCTCAACTGACTGAGCCACCCAGGCACCCCATACCTTTGGTGTTTCTTAGTGTGCTGCTGGTCCTTCCTATCCTCCCCTAGATGGAGCACCCTGAGGACGGCTTCTGTGGTGGAGACACATGATGAAGGAGTGAAGGCAGGTGATAATGAACGATCATATGAGTAGCTAGTCTGCCTGTTTCCTGCCAACGCTTCTAGTATTTCCTTAAGTACCTTTTTGGTTTTGCCACTTCCCTGCTCAAATTCTCCATAGCTCCTTGTTTCCAAGCACATTCAGTCTATTGTTCATGCCTCTTCCCAACTGTGAGTATGTCTCACTCAGCCCATGGGTCACACTCACCATCAGGCTTCCTTTCCTTCTCTAGACCAGCCCTGTGTTGGTCACTTCCCCAGGGATAGACGCATATGTGTCTGTTGCTAGCTTTATGGAGCCCCTAAACTGGAAAGGATGGAAGAGGAGAAATGGACAGCAATAATACCAAGTTGAGTGTACAGGGAAAAGAATGTGCATAGGAGCAGAACTTGTACCCCAGAAGAAGGAGAGGGAGTAGAGAGCTTCAGGGAAGGGAGGGGGCATGCTGAGCAGGGTTTAGAAGGCTGAACATGAGTTCACCAGGTGGATCATAGGGAAGGCCATTCTTGCAAGAGGGAAGAACATGTGCAAAGACAGCAGGTAGAGAGAGAGAAGAAAGAATCTCTAGACCATACTCAGAGACTGATGGTGGACCCCTGGATTCAGATTCCTGAGTCCCAGTTCTGCAATTTATTTGCCAAACATCACTGAGCAAATCCCTTCTCTCTGAGCCTCAAGACTCATATCTGTAAAATAGGTGTAACAATTTCCTCCTGGATCGGCCTGAGGAAAAATGGATATGTGTAAACGTTTATCCAAATAAACAGTACTAATTAATAATGTCAAATCAAATCCCCTTCCTGTGGTCAGGGTAGCATTAGAAGACAAAGCAGAATGGCCAGAAAAACAGCTTTACCTTCACCCCACTTCATCATATCTGCCCAAAGAGACCCCCGTTATCTGCTTGAAATTCCATTTCTGGGTGTTCTCTCTCTGTAAAAGTTTTATGACCCCCCCTAGAGGCTGCCTTTTAGAGGTAAATTCATGAGAAGCTATTAACTGGATCAGAGGTTAGATTCTCAGGTGGGCTAGTTTATTTTGGGGGGTGGCTGAGTCCTGGAAAACAGGATTTAACTCCAACCAGAGAGGTAACACCAGAGAAAAAGCCTAAATGGCATCTGAGCCTGGAAGTTTGGGATGTGAGGGAAGAGAGAGCATGAGCAAATGCCCGGAAGGGGTCATGAAGGTGCAGCCTAAACCACAGACCCCTCCTAGGCAGCCCCTGTGGCTGCCACGTAGGGACTTGGGAAAGAGAGGAGATCAAGTTAGGGAGAACTGGAGCTATGGAAGAGCTGGGGTCATAAAGCCCCTCAAATGCCAGGGTATAGGAGTTAAGACTTTATTCAATGAGCGTTGGGGAGCCATGGAGGGTTTTTTTTTTTTTTTTAATTTTTTTTTTTCAATGTTTATTTATTTTTGGGACAGAGAGAGACAGAGCATGAACGGGGGAGGGGCGGAGGGAGAGGGAGACACAGAATCGGAAACAGGCTCCAGGCTCTGAGCCATCAGCCCAGAGCCTGACGCGGGGCTCGAACTCACGGACCGCGAGATCGTGACCTGGCTGAAGTCGGACGCTCAACCGACTGCGCCACCCAGGCGCCCCGAGCCATGGAGGGTTTTTGAGCAGGGGAAGGACCGAAGGAAATCTCAGCTTCCCCTCAAGCCTCCCCTACCCCAAGGTTTTAAAGAAGGCTGGAAAGGAGGCTGTGGAGTCCTGGTGCTCAGCTTGGAGGGACTTAGGGGCCCTCCACTCCCCCTCAACCCCAAGCTGTGCTCACACTGGCAGCTTTGTTCCCTGGAGGCTGCGTTTAGCTCTGGAAGGAACTCGACTTTTTCTGGGTCTGATTCCAAGCAGTTCCAACCCTAGCCAGTCGGAGGAAGGGCTCTCTGGGACTGAAGGGGCGGTGCCAGGTGGCCCAGCGGCTGCTGGCGCCGGGGTGCGTGCCTGAGAGCACGCACGTGGGCTTGGGCGGAGCTGTGCAGGGCGGTCCTAGCGGCTCCCTAGCCTCGAGTGAGTAAGGAGGCCCGGGAAGAGGGTTTTTTTTTTTTTTTTTTTTTTTTTTTTTCCTTTTGCCTTTAAAGGCAAGCGTCCCGGAGAAAAGGCGAAAAACCGTTGCTGAGTAAGCCTCCGCTGATGCAAGGGGGGCTGGCCCTGGCTGGGACCGGGGCGCCCCTAATCCTTAGTATGTTTTGCAACTCAAATGCTCCCAGGCTGCAGGTAAACACGGTGTTGGACTCCAGAAAGGCCTGATGGGCCAAGCAGGACAGTTTTCTGTTTAATATTTTCATTCTAATTTGCACACCTGTTCAAACCACCCGCTGTCCGAGAACTTTTCAGTTTGCCTTCTTTATCCTTTCGTGCACCCTTCCCCGGATCTCTGCAAGCGTTCTCATCGGGGCAACCACCTGCTCGCTAATGCTGGAGGACAAAGAGGGAATATATTCCTTCTCCATTCTCTCCCGAGCTCCAGGCTTGTCTGTACAGCTGCCTCCATGAGAGCCCTTTAAATGTCCTACAGGTACCTACCTGGCACTCACTTTGTTTAACTCTAAATCCATCTTCCCCCGCCACCCACCCCCACTGTCCCCACCTCAGAGATGGCTCCTCTATCCACCAGATTGCCTAAGCCAGAGACCTGGCATCTTCCTTGACTCCTCTTTCTCTCTCATTCCTAATATCCTGTCCTAAGAACTCTGTCCTTCCAAAATATCACTGGACTCCACCCCCTCCTCTTCGTCCCCGCTGGCCCTGAGCTAGCACAGTCTAGAACCCCCGTGTATCCATGCTCCCACTTGCCACCATAGTGGTCTCTCTAAAACGCCCAGCCACTGCATCCTTCCCTTGTTTAAACATCTTTCCCAGGCATGCCACACATGGCTACATCTCGCAGACATAATGTGGAGTGAAAGAAGCCATATGCAAAATAGTGTGATTTCACGTATACAAAATTGAGAAACAGGCAAAATTTACCTGAGGGATTAGAAGTCTGGATAATAGTTACCCTGGGAGGGAAGGCAGTGACTATGAGGGGAGCTGATATGAGCGCTGGGACTGGTTGGTATAAGGCAGGATCAACATTACTGACATTTTCCTTTTGCCCTGAGCTTTCATATGACTCAACACGGTACCATTACTAATCCCGTCTTCATATAAAATTTAGATATTTTGTCATCATGGATTTTTTTTGCATTAACTTTGAGTTTTTGAAAAACACCACATTGAAACATTGTTTATCTTGATGACTGAACTTTTTGACCCCTCCCCCCACCCCGCCTTAAATTTTACTGTGGAGGTGAGCGCCTCACTTGCTGTATCCTAGCCCTGACCGGCTGGGAATGTTTTGTAATCAGGGTGTTAGTTACAGGGTGTGTTCAGTTTGTAGAAATTCACCGAGCTGTATACACTTTCAATTTTTGCACTTTTCTGTATGTACATCATGCTTCGATTAATTTTTTTCCTTTTTTTACTTAACGAAGTAAGTCCACTTGCCCTAGCATCTGTAGCACCAAGAACAGTACCTGGCACATGCTGGGACTCAGTACATAGTTGTTGAAAGAATGGATACAATATTATTCCAGTTAACTTAATTCCCACAAGAACTTGATGAGATAAATATTTTTCTCTCCCATTTTCTTTTTTAAATTTTTTTTCATGTTCATTTTTGAGACAGAGAGAGCAGGAGAGGGGCAGAGAGAGAGGGAGACACAGAATCCAAAGCAGGCTCCAGGCTCTGAGCTGTCAGCACAGAGCCCAACACAGGGCTTGAACTCATGAACCGGGAGATCATGACCTGAGCCGAAGTCAGAGGCTTAACCGACTGAGACACCCAGTTGCCCCTCTCCCATTTGTAAAAGAGACAACCGAGATTCAGGGAAGTGAAGTAATTTGACCGAGATCAGGTAGTAAGTGTGAGTTCTAGCACCTTGATGAAAAAAATAAAAACTCTGACAAGCAGCACTTGTTCAGGTACTTGGCCCAACACCAGCACAAGCATGTACCTGGGTCTGGCTCTTATCAATTAGATTACAATGATTTGAGCCTTATCTTTCCCCAGGTAATGACCTCTTTGGGGCAGGGGCTCAGGCTTCTGTCTTCTCTCTGTTCACCTAGTTGCTTAGCACAAGGAAGAGGCTGTAAATGTTTAATAAATAAATGAAGCAAAGAATGAATGAATGAGTGAGGAGTCTGTCAGTGATATGTGGTATGGAGAGCACAGGTATCGGAGACAGATCTGCTAGCTGTGTGTCTTTGGGCATATTACTTAGGCTTTGTGAGTCTCGATTTCCCCAACTGTAAAATGAGAGGAATATTAGTACGTACCTCAAAGACCGATTGAGAATAGGAAGTGAGAAAATGATTGTCGGGTGACTGGCATATAATAAATAGTTGAAAAATGATAACTGTGTTTACATTCTCAAAGCCGGACTTACGTCAGGGTGGCAGGAATCTACCTCTTTGGATTTCCACGTATTGTTTTCTGGGGGTCTCTGGAGTTAGAAGGAGGGGACCTCATGCAGCCATGAGGGCTTTCCTCCTCAAGCCCACAGACAGGGAGAGTACTGGAACAGTCCTGAAGTTGGCCTTATGGCTCAGCTCCATGCGGCCAGTGGTCCCATCTTTGACATGTTGTGTTCTCTCTGTGAGCCTCAGTTTTGTCTCTGTAAAATGGAGCTCAGAACAGTCTTGACCCTATGGGGGCCACTGAGGAGGGTTCATCAGCTTGTCCCTGGGCCTCGTGCCCAGTAGACTCTCTGTTAAGGTTGCGTCTGAGGAATTAATCTGGCACCCTAAGGTAGGACCAGCAAGAAGACTGGAGCGTCTCAGCGACCCTGAGAAGCCCAAGGACTGATGGGAAAAACAAACAGCCCGACCGGGGTCTCTTTTGTTCTTAGAGACTTGTTTCTCCTGAAAAATAACATTGCCCTTTATGCTGATGCAACTTTTTTTAAGTGTGTAAGATACCTTCCCACGCATCATTCCTTGCACCCTCCTCACACCTTGTGCTGAGGGCAAGACTAGATTTATTCAGATTTCCGCAGTGCGGTTGAGGAGACCGAGACGCGCAGGAGTCAGACGCCACACCAGAGGAGGGATCTGGTAGCAAATCGAATGTATGAAACCTGGGCTTCTTAATGGCCGGATACCACCGTGCGGCGATTGGGATCCAGACAGCTCATTCCCTAAGCAAGCAGCCTTGACCCAGCAGGTGTCACGCTGTGCTCACCCCCCTCCCCCAGCCCCTACCTGGATGCCACCTGGCAGTCACACGCACATTCATCAGGAGTTGCTGGCTGACTCACACCGTTTATACCAGAGCTGACTCATGCTTTAGAAGGGGGAGAGTGAAAACCAGTTGGGCGCCCAGAGAAACCCTCCCTTCCTCCATGAGGCTTGAAATGAATGCCCCAAATCCATGGAAGTTTAGTTCTAAAAAAAGGAAAAGTGTCGTGGGCTGGCTGGAGACAGAGGACTCAGAGAGGGTTGGTGGTTCCGCCATGCTGGGCTGTGTTACGGGTCTGCTGGGTGACTTCAGGCCAGTCACTGTCCCTTTCTAAGCCTCAGTCTCTTCCATTTTGTAACGAGGAGCTTGTAACAGGTACCCTCCAAGGCCCTCCTGACTCTGGGTTGACAGGACTTGTCATAAGAAAAAGTCATGTGTGGGGCGCCTGGGTGGCTCAGTCGGTTAAGGGTCCAACTCTTGATTTTGGCTCAGGTCATGATCTCACGGTTTGTGGATTCGACCCCTGCATCCGGCTCTGTGCTGACAGTGTAGAGCCTGCTTGGGATTCTCTCTCTCTCTCTCTCTCTCTCTGACCCTCCCCCCACTTGCTTTCTATCTTTCTCTCAAAATAAATAAACTTAAAAAAAAAAGAAGTCATGTGTATGGACAGTTTGCTGTGTGCCAGGCGCATGGCTAAGTGCTCAGCATGGAATTATCTTCTTTAATTCTTATAACCAATCCCAGACCCACTCCATTTCACAAAGAAGTTAACCAAGGTGCATTTCTTGAGTAATGTGCCCCAGGTCAAGGAGGTAAACAAGTGGCAGATCTGAGAACTGAACCCAGTCTGTTCCTAGAACTCTCATAAACTGCTCTACACCCATTCTGTTGATCTTGCTAGACCTCATTTTTCTCATTAAAAAAAAAAAATCGTGGTAAAATATACACAACATGAAATTTACCATTTTAGCCGCTTTTAAGGGTACAGTCCGGTGGCATTAAGTGCATTCACACTGTTGTGCAACCATCACCACCATCCATCCCCAGAACTTTTTCATCCTCCCGAAGTGAAACTCTTTACCCATTGAACAGTCACCCCCATCACCTTACCCTCAGCCCCTGGCAACCACCATATTACTTTGGGTCTCTATGAATCTAACTGGTCTGGGTACCTCATATAAATTTTTCTTATCTTTAAAACTATGATAATAAAAGTTCAGGTAATTTGTTCCTTCTCCCAGGGGAGCACTTGGCTCCATTTCTTCCATTCAACAGCTGTGTGCCCTCAGGCAGGTTGCTTCATCTCTCTCTCTCTCTGAGTCTCCCGTTTCCACAACCCTAAAATTGGCCTAATGAGCCCTGACTTGTGGGGCTGTTAGCAGGATTCCAGGAGACCATGAGTGAAGGTGTTCGGAGGGTGCGATGCCACTGCTGGGGCTTGTTATATGTACCTTCTTCCTGGAGCACTGGGACCGGGACCCTGGCTTAGATTTAGGGGTATGAGAGCTGGAAAGATGTTCAGGTTGCACATGTCAACCTATGTACAGATGAGAAGACTGAGGCCCAGAGAGGTAGAAATGACTTGTCCAGAGTCGTGCACAGAACTCCACGCATCTGTGGGCATCTATGCCCTGAACGCTGTGACCTGCAGATGGCAGGTACCCAATAGATGTTTGCTGCTGAGGCTGGAAGGTGCAGGCCATGGCATAAAGAGAGGGCCTTGACTGCTCAGCTATGGAGCCCTGCCCTCAGGCAGCTTGCATTCCATCCTGTGTACCTGGTATTGGAAGGTGGCTGGTAGAGCCTTGCTTATAGCAGGTGCTGGGGCGATATTCTTCTATCTTGGCTTGTTCTTCTTTTCACTGGTTCCCAGAGGCCTGGGAGGTCCTCTGTGCCTGAGAGTCCCATCTTTCTTATACCCTTAGAGTAATCATTGTCAGGATTTTTTGGGTGCAAGTATCAATATATTTAAGCCAACTTCAGCCAACAAAGGAGAATTTATTAAAGGATACAGAGGTGCCTCACAAACCAGGGGCAGAAAGGCAGTTGGATGCTGACAAAGCTGTGCCATCAGTGAGGAGGCTGCCACAGGGATGGTCTGTGTCACTCATCCCTGCTTTATTCTTCTTTCTCTGCCCAGACAGGCATGTCTCCACAAGGCAGATTATGCCAGAATATGCGTGGGACCATTTCAACGACCCTCAGGCTGATTTGACTGTCTCCTGGTCCTGATTCTAAGTTTGTAGACAAGAGAAGCATATCAGCCCAGTTTGGGTGAGATGTTTATCTTGGGTCCGATTGGCTATAGTCAGGTGATGGGGTCATAGAGCACATACCAGGCTGGCAGGGCTCACCTCTGTGTGGGGGTGGGGCGGAGGAAGATGTGTGATTCCTGATGGAGGCACACAGGCAAATATGTGCACCCATTAAAAATGTTGTTTAGGGGCGCCTGGGTGGCTCAGTCGGTTAAGTGTCCGACTTCGGCTCAGGTCATGATCTCACGGTCCGTGGGTTCGAGCCCCGCGTCGGGCTCTGTGCTGACAGCTCAGAGCCTGGAGCCCTTTTCAGATTCTGTGTCTCCCTCTCTCTCTGCCCCTCCCCTGTTCATGCTCTGTCTCTCTCTGTCTCAAAAAAATAAATAAACGTTAAAAAAAATTAAAAAAAAATTGTTGTTTAATGGACATATACCGTCATTGACATGGAAAGAAAGTCAAGAGGGTTTTTTTGGATGAACAAAACAGGTTACAGAACAAGCATGTTTATGCCATTTTTAAAAGTAAACATCATATGTAATGTAAATGAATCTCTATACACAAATGTAGGCTAAATATTAATTGAAATGACGAGTAGTAGACTTAGGGGTAATTTTTATTTTCTTCTTTTGTAATATCTGCATTTTTCTGATTTTTTTCCCTAAAGAATGAATATCAGTTGAGTCATAATGAAGGTGCTCTTACTTCACAGGGCTGCAGTGTGTGCTAAGACATTTATTCACTTATTCCATAAATATTTACTAACCATCTCGTACATGATGGTGTTTGCGAAAGCCACGCAGTGATGGGCCAGTGGTGGATACTCAATGACTGGGCTCAGCCAAGGCTCTTCTGTCAGGTGGCACACACGGGAGCTGGGTGCTCGGTCACAGGTGCTCTGTTCTATGGGTCTACATACATTTCAAAAATCTAGGAAATGAAAACACTGGGGTGCTTCCACTATCTAAGCCACTCCAAGCTGAGTGGCTTTAAACGGCAATGATATGTGATTTCTCCTGATTTTGTGGATTCAGCAATTCTGCTCCCTGTGGTGCAGCTGAATTTCCTCATGCAGGTGCATTCAGCGGGATACTTGGTGCGGGCCGGTCTCTGCACGTGGTGTCACACTCTCCTCTGTCTCCAGTAGCCTGGGCTTCCTTACAACCTTGTGTCTGGGGCTAACAGGGAGTATTCCAAGTGGGCAAACCCCAATGTGGGAAAACGTATCAAGCCTGCTCGTATCAATGCAAATTGTTCTGAATATAATTTGCTTTGTTGTCTAATCTATAAGGAGCACTTTCTCAGTAAGTGAATATTCTTCCCAGCTTGACTTTTAATGGTTGACTGATAGACTATCATTGGTTTAACCAATCTCCCATTGATAAATGTTTAGGTGGCTTTCATTTGAGGGCAGTTGTAAACAACTCTATGAAGATCAACTTTGTACCAAGAACTAGGTATGAATCCTTTCAAGAGAGGGATTATGAGGTCAAAGGACAAGAATTTTTAAAGCGTTGCCAAGTCACCCATCAAAAACATGGTATGCATTGCACTTCTACCAGTGTAAAGGGACCTGCCCTTCTCACAGTCCTCTGCCAATACTGGGTGTGGTCTGTCTTTTTTGTCTTTGTCCATTGGATCGGTGAAAAATAGTATCTCATCGTCTTCAGAAGAGAGAAAATTAAAAGTTGCCTCACCCAGAGGCTTAAGGAGAGTTCTTGTCATTTACTCAGAAGTGGCCCTTTAGGCCCTTTTGTGTCTAAAATCAGTGGACACAAAGCCAGTGTGATGCAATGTGTTTCTGTCCGCTGACTCAGGCTGTAAAAAGGAACACAGTGCTGACAGCTGAGCTCCTGACAGTGGAGATGAGGTCACTGTGTCCCCGCTGTGCGGTCGATCGGGACAAGTGCTCTGCTTTCCGGTCTGGTGTCTGCGGGTCTTCCGGTAGTCACAGGGCACATGGCCTCACCTGCCACGCTGCCACACCCATCTTGGGTCTGGCTCTTTCCCCTCTGACCCACTCTGGAGGGCCTGATAGTTAGGTCTGGACCTGGCTGGCTATGACTAATGAGAGTTGTAAGGAGAGGCATATAAAGCGGGACCCTGCGTCCTTGGCCTTGAACAGCCAGAGCCATTCCTCATGGCCTCAAAAACTCATGAACTGGGGGACACCTTCTTGTGTGGTAGCAAGTGTCCTGGACTTGAGCCAGCAAGCAATGGAGCCTTTCTGAGCCTCAGTTTCTTCATCTAGAATCTTCATCTAGAATGTGGGGGTAATAGAGCTTTAAGGATTATGTTCTTTCTCTTGCCTGATACCTGTAACTTTCACGGGATCCTCCAAGGTTGGGAGTGTCCTGCCCACTTTACAGATGTGGCAAAATGAGGCCCAGAGAAGGGAAATAACTTGCTCCCAATTGTGCAGCTAATAAATAGCAGAACTGGAAACATGAGTGTGATTTTATTAACGTTTTTTTTTTTTTTTTTTTTTTTTTAATTTATCTTTGAGACAGAGAGAGACAGAGCATGAATGGGGGAGGGTCAGAGAGAGAGGGAGACACAGAATCGGACGCAGGCTCCAGGCTCTGGGCCATCAGCCCAGAGCCCGACGCGGGGCTCGAAATCACGGACCGCGAGATCGTCACCTGGCTGAAGTCGGACACTTAACCGACTGCGCCACCCAGGCGCCCCATGAGTGTGATTTTAAAACCCTGCTGTCACCCAGCTGGACCAGTAGAGCATTCTCAGTGGGTGGGATGGCTGGGCTGGGGACCCACCACGGAGAGCCAAGTTTACTGCTGGAGTTCTCCAAAAGGGTGCTTGACTTCACAGCTATGATTCTACTTTGTTCCACTCTTCCCTCAGAAGGAGGCAGGGCCCTTCACTTAGTAACTGCTACCATTTACCTAGGGAGGTATTACGCCTGTGTTAGGCGCCCTTTATATGTACCTACTGCCTTTCCGCATTCAATTCCCATGGTGATTCTGTGCAAAGGTCTTCTTGTGATTCCATTCATTGGATGGGGTGCTGGGGCACAGGGAAGGTCGGTGACCTGCCAGGGCAACAGTGCTGAGTTGCATGCTCACTGGAGTGAGGTACTCAGGGCTGGACCACCACCAATATTTGCAAAGCATCTTGTCCTCTGATCACCAGAGCCTCTTCTCAGCCCTGGAAGGCAACCACTGTTTGCCTTACAGATGGAAAAACTGAGGCCCAGGGAGAGGAGGAGGCTTGTTTCCTCTACAGACTCAGCCTACTCAGTCCAGATTGCTGTATGGGGAAGTAATGGAGAAAAACTTGCCAGCAATGAACGGACTTCAGCCTGCCAGCTGAAGTGGACTCAGCCAGGGCTGGGTGTTCCTTCCAGGGAACTCAAGGTGGGGCAGGATGAATGTGAATGAGCTTAGAGGGCAGGCCAGGCCAGAAAGAGGAGAGGGCTGGTCTCTGGGGGGTCATGGGATGAGAAAGGGAGCCTAGAATGGGGCTTGGCCTATGGATTCCTTACCAACAGGTTTAAAAAGGGGCCATGTGGGAGTGTGGAGCTCGGGAATCAGGGCTCCTGGGTGTAAATAATGTGTGTGCTACTTATGGAAATGGGGAGTTTGGAAAAAAAAATGTTATATATATATATATATATAAAGTGGTGAGTTTGGGGGCAATATTTCCCTGAGCCTCAGTCCTTATTTGTAAAAGGGCTGAAGTATGATGGGTAAGACTGTGCAATCTGGCGCGATCTGGAGCAGTGCCTGGGGTAGATCCCAGCTCTGCCACTTCCAGGGTGACCCAGGGCAAGGGTGTTTGCCTCTCTGGGTCTCATTTTCCTCATCTGTATGATGGGCCTGCTAGTAATAGTACCCCCCTCACCTGGCTGTTGTGAGGATTTAATGGCTTCAAGCAGGCTTTTCCCCTAATCAGTCTTTGCTTCCACTGTCATCATCATCATGATCATCATTTACCTCCAAGGATGTTTGGAAGGATTTACCAAGGCTGCTGGTGCAAACTGGTGCAGCCTTTATTAGATAATTACCGAGCAGAGTGACAGGTGTTGTGAAATTCACAGGAAGGAGATAAAAGTTCTGCCTGGCTGGGTAGGAGAAGGGTGTGGAAGGCTTCCTGGGGAAGTGGCGTTTTCTGGGCGTGAAAGGATGTACAGAAGTTCCCCAGGTAGAGGAGGGGGCAGGTAGAGAGATGAATTTGAGGAAGGGCTCAGCGGTGAGAGAGCCTGAGCGTGTCTGGGAACCACAGAGCCGTTTCATTAGTTCCTATGCCTGTCGTCCATGTGGCAAAATCACCCAGAATACTTTAGAAAAACACAGATTTTGGTGGTTCCACCCAGCAATATGCTGAGTAGTAGGTGTCAGGTAGGACCTAGGAATCACTGTGGTTAAGGCTCCCTAGGAAATTCTGGTGCCCAACCAGGTATGAGAACCCCCTGCTCTGCGGAGGAGGCTATCTCTAAGCAGGGATAGGCCTCACTGAAATACCAATCCCAGACCTCTAAGATCTGAGCAGAGATCTTGAGAAGGTGGGGAGGTAATACAAGCAATCCCTGACTTAGACTCCTCACTCCCTCCCCCTGTCCAAGAGAGTCCCACATTCTGATGGCCACATTTGCCACCAGGGATAGACCCCGGAGATGCTACTCCCCTGGCCCCAAGCAGGACAACTTTCCTTCCCTCTGTCCATCCATCCATCTGTCCATTCACCAGACACAGTTCTTGAGCTCCCTCACATGTGCCAGGCAGGGTTTTGGGTCCTGGAGGTACAGTGGTGAATAAAGCAGACACTCTGCGTTCCCCCTACAGAACTTTCCATCAGCCCCGGCTCCCTTAGCTGACGGAGCATGGTGTGCTTCGTCATCAGGAATGTGGCTAAGTACAAGAGAACTGGGACAGGAAACCCACCCGGGGGGCTCAGACAGAGACAGCAGCAGCGCCCAGTGGCCCAGCCTCCAGACTCCCTGGCTTCCTGACTCTTCTCTCCCACAGGCCCCACCTCCTCTCCCAGATGCCTCAGGCCTTGCCTGCCCAGCTCTCAGGCTCTCCCCATGGTGCCTCTGCCAGGCAGGTCCTGGTGCCCAGGGAAGGGGTGAGCTGTGCAGCCTCCACCTCACCCCCCAGCCCACAAAGAAGCCAACAGCCTTCGGTAAGTCCTGAGCAACTCTTCTCAAGGGCAGGGTCAAGGAGCATTTCCTCACAGGGGTAGCAGAAATAACAAACACGAGGAAATGACAGGGATTCTGGGGATTTCAGAGCACGCAGCCTGGGTACAGGATGGACCCACGCAGAGAGATGGGGGGAGAACCTTGTTGCAACAACTTCCTTGCCCCCCGCCAGAGCCATCTCCTTGCGTCTTCGTGCCTTTATTCAGTCCTTCTGGTTCATCACAATCCCTTGCCTGCTCCAACCCCACCCAAGCTCACTCACTCTGCCATTCATTCATTTCTTCCCTCATTCATTCAACATATAGGTGCCACGTGCCAGACACAGGATGAAGCCATAGGCAAATGAGAGCCTCTCGTGGAATTGCCAGCTGAGTGGGTAAACAAACAACAATGGGACAACGGTAATACAATGTGACTATTGCCACCATGGAGTTTTGCTCAGGGTGCCAAAAACCCAGGGAGGAACCAAAGGAAGGCTGATTCTTGGTGCAGGAACAGGAACTTAAAGAGAGTGTAGCATACCGTGGGAACAGCAAGCATCAAGGCAGTGAAAGATGGTTTGCAATGGCTAGAGCACAAGGAAGGCTCAAGGGACAGAGGGAGTGGAGCCTGGAGAGGTCAGAGGGGTGGTCCATGGAGGGCCTTGAATGCTGGGCTAAGGAACTAGAACTTTCCACCATAGGCAATGGGGAGCCATTGGAGGATTGTGAGCTGGGGAGGGACATGGTCAGATTTGTGTCTTAGAATGACAACGTGTGGCAGCTGGTTTGGGAGAATGGGCTGGAGCAGAAAAGGCCAGGCAGAGCAGCCAGGAGAGGACGAGACATAGTCCAGGTGGGAGAAGCCAAGGCCTAACTAGGGCAGGACAGGTGGGTGGCTCAGCAGGTGTGAGCACCTCTGGGCATAAGAACCGAGGTCAGCGTGGGGCAGACACGCTGCAGAGCTGGCCCCATCAGGGCGACTGGGCGTTTTCCAGGCTTGAGGTCAAAGACAGGCTGAGGCAGGCAGGAGCTCTAGGAACTCTTGGCCTTTGGGCTGGGGTAGGCTCAAGGTCAGCAGATGCAGCTGGGTCTGGGTCTAGAGACTTGGGAGGTCCACAGCAGGACTCCAGCCTGCATGCAGGAATCAGGGCAAAGTCCAGCCCCGGAAAAGAGTTCCCAGGAGCCAGGCAGGGTGTCAGAGCCCTGGTCCTGAAGGAAGAGGCTACAAGGCAAAGAGCAGAGGACTCCTGCCTCCAGTTCCTTTATGTCATGAACCACTTCCCTTCTATGGCTACCTGTGAAGATGGGCTACGGAGGCACCTGGGGCTACTTTCTTGCTCATGCTTCGTCCGTCTTCAGATGAGGCTCCCCTCAGACTCATCTTGAGTCCAATGACCATCTGCCCCCATCCTGGGGAACCGAAGCCTGCATGGGGTCTGACCTGCCCCTGGCTCCAAGCTCTGGTGATGATGGACTCGGGCATGGCTCCACCCACAAAGCGTGCAGTTGGAATGCCACATTGACCGCCAGGAAGTTTCTTGTAAAGATATATACACTTACATTACAATCCAGCAGTCCCACTGGTAGGTATTTACCCAACATGGAGGAGAGAGTATGTTCACCCAAAGACTTGTAGGTAAAAGGTCATAACAGCTCTCTTTGTAATAGCCGAAGACTGGAAACGATCTACATGCTCACTGACAGGTGACTAAAGAAACAAATTATACAATGGGGCACTACTCAGCAACGAAAAAGCACGAGCTAGTAATGCATGCAGCAACATGGACAAATGTCAAAGCCAGTTGAATGAAAGAAGCCAGAAAAGAGAGAGAGCATACATAATGCGTGTGATTCCATTTTTATGAAATTCTCGGAAATGCAAACTAACCTGTGTTGACAGAAAGCAGACCCATGGTTATCTGGGATGGAGGGTGGCGGAGGGATGACAAGGAGGATGACCAAGGGGATGAAGACCTTTCGGAGGTGATAGATAATGTGCATTATCTTGGTGGTGGCGAGAGTTTCAAGTGCGGATACATGTGTCAAAACTTGTCAGATTGTATCATTTAAGCATGTGCTGTTTCTTGTACGTCGGTTATACCTCAATAAAGCTGTCTGAAAACTCTGATGCTGGTTATGCGCGGTCATAGCCAGGCTGGTCCTTACACAGCATCCGTCACCGTGTCTTCCTCCCAACCACCAGGGCACAGCGAAAGGTTGCTGTGCACCAAACTCCGTGTCCTAAATACTTCCACTAAATATATGCAGTTTGGGGCGCCTGGGTGGCTCAGTCGTTTAAGCGTATGGCTCTTGATTTCAGCTCAGGTCATGATTTCATGGTTCGTGGGATCGAACCCCATGTCAGGCTCTGCACTAACGGTACGGAGCCTGCTTGGGATTCTCTGTCTCCCTCTCTTTTTACCCCACCCCCACTCACACTATCTCTTCAAAATAAATAAATAAACACTTAAAAAATATATGAATGGAGTTTTCGCTTAAGCCTCACAACAGCCTTGTGAGGTGGCGCTGTTACTATGATCTCTGTTTTACATCTGAGGAAACTGAAGCTCAGAGAGGTTAAATCACTTCTCCAAGGAAATGTCATCTCACTGAATCCCAGCCCCAGCATTTGCTCCTAACCTAATCCAAACTCTGTTTGATTTGTTCTTATGATTATGCAAACATTGTGATATTTGTGGAGAACAGCGTTGAGACATTTAAATTGTTTTCCATCTCTTGTATATCATTAAGTATCCTAGCACATCTCATAATATTTAGTTTTTCCATATTTTTATCCATATGAAGACGGTGTTTTTACTACCGTAATTCAATATGTGCATAAACATTTGTTCCCCCTCCCCCAACCCTGCATATTTACATGTGGTCTTATATTCCTCTGAGCAAAGAACACCAAGAGAAACAGTTTTTAGGTAGGTAATTTTGGGTTCTCAGGGAAAGTCCTGAAAAGTGGAATGCAAGACACAAAGTGTTATGCTTTTTCCTCCTTATCTGGGTCTAAAAAAAACACAACTCAACCTTTTTCCTGCTCAGTCTAAGCTGGAGCCTTTTGGGAGCTCTAATCTAGACATCCTTGTGACAGTTCAAGCACCCATTCTCCCTCTTTGCAGGAAGTTGCTCACTCCCCAGCACCAAGAACAGGTTCTGATTGGTTTTAGCCAGTCCATATATCCACAGCCGTTGTCCAGGTTTGGCCCTAAAGCACATCAGAGCCAGTGAAAAGCAAGATTTCTTCTGTTACTCCTGAGGAGAAGCGGCCTCTCTTCTCCATGGGTGCTACCAGGAGACCCCCCCTTTTATGGAACACTGCAGGGAGGCACAAGGAGGCTCTTGGCAGACTGGTGGTGGGTGGTGGGAAGCTTTCGAATGGCACTGCAGACAGAGGTCAGGGCAGAGAGATAGAGAGCACCCCCTTCCCCATTCTTGCTGATGTTTGAGCCACCGGAAGCCAACTAACAGATTCCTTCTGTTTAAACCAGTTTTCATTCATCCATTTATTTGAACAACATATACTAATCTCTCCCTATGTGTTAGATACACTTGTAGGAGCAATAGGAGTTAGGTTTTCCATGACCAGAACCCTAAATATAATCTTAACCCAATCCTTAGTCATAAACTACAACTCTGATGCTTTTCTAGCGAAGAGCTTTTGATGGCAAGAAACAAAGGACGAAGGGGCATTAGTATGAGAGTATGTATGGTGCGCTAAGCGAAATCCGAGGAATATTCTTTTTTACTTTTTAAGTTAATTTATTTATTTTGAGAGAGAGAGAGTGTGCAAGTGGGGAATGGGCAGAGAGAAAGGGAGAAAGAGAGAGAGAATCCCAAGCAGGCTCCACACCAGCAGTGCAGAATCCGATGTGGGGATCGGACCCACAAACTGCAAGATCATGACCTGAGCTGAAGTCGGATGCTTAACTGACTGAACCACTCAGGTGCCCCCCACGAATATTCTTACAAAGATCCTACAGTGCTGGGCCTCAGGAGGTCCAGATGGAGGTAGGTCCCTAAAGATGAGGGATGCAGCCTCTGTCTAATCAGCGGAACTTCATGTCAGGGTCTAAATATCAATCATCTCCACTAACAGAGATCCTGAAATGATTTGTTCTCTGGACAGTGATCCCTTTATAGATTTTTTTTTTTTTTTGAAAGAGAGAGGGCGCAAGTGAGCAAGGGACAGAAAGAGAGAGAGGGAGAGAAGTGGGGCTCACCTGGGGCTCAAGCGGAACTCAAACTCATGAACCATGAGATCATGACCTGAGCCGAAGTCAGATGCCTAACCAACTGAGCCACCCAGGCGCCCCCTTTATAGATCTTTAGTAGCAATCTCCACCGGACAAATACTGTAACTCATATATATGATACTGGACAAAAATAGTAAATCCTTTCAAATGTATAATATTAGAACTCCTTTCAAATTAAAAAATTTTGCTCATGAAAGTGCTCAGTGCCTTTCCCCTTTGGCTAAACTTCCTAAGATTTCATTTGTCCTACCTTGGTGCTCTGAGGCCCCTCCTACACTGCTGACCACAAGGCCAATCTTGGAGGTGGCTTTGTGTCTAAAAAGAGGCCTGTATTTTTAAAAAATAGGTTTTATTTAGACACAAATTTCACGCAATAAAATTCTCCAGTTTCTAGTGTAAAATATGATTGACAAATGTATAGTTGCATAGCCCCCATATATATAGATACACATATATCTATACCTCGATATATGTATTGAGATAGAAAGCATTTCTATTACCCTAAAAGTTCCCTGTACCCTTTGAAGTCAATCCCTTCCCCCTCCTCTCAGCCTTTGGCAACTACTGATCTGCTTTCTGTCATCATAATTGCGAATTTCCAGGATTTCTTATAAACGGAATCATCTAATATGCATTCTCTTGTGTCTGGCTTCCGTCAGCCAGCATAATGATTTTGAGATTCATCCATATTATTGTGTATATATCACAATAGCAGTAGTATGCTGAGTAAATTCCATTCTGTGGATATACGACAGACGGTTAACCCATTTACCAGCTAATTGGCATTTGGGTTCTCTTCAGCTTTTGGCTATGGTGAACAGAGTTGCCATGGACATTCACTTATATGTCCCTCGATAAATATCTCTCGGTAAATATCTCTTGGGCAAACACATAGGAATGGGATGGCATGGGTGTAATGTAAGTGCATATTTACTTTACAAGGAACTGCCAGACTGTTTTCCAAAGTTGGACCATTTTACATTCCCACCAGCATTATAGGGGAGTTATAGGGACAACTATAGTTGTCCACATCCTCGTCAACATTGGCGTGGTCAATTTTTCTATTTTATTTTTTTCTTTTTAGTCATTATAGTGGATGTGGAGTGGCATTTCATTGTGATTTAAGTTTGGGTTTCTCTGATGACTAATGATGTCAAGATACTTATGTATCTTTTTTGGTGAAGTGTCTAATCAAATCTTTTTCCATTAAAATAGTTGGTTGCCTTCCTACTTTGAGTTGTCAGAACTCTTTATGTATTCTGGCTAAAAGTCCCTTATCTGATACGTGTTTTGCAAATGCTTTCACCCATTTGTGCCTTGCCTTTGCCTTTTTAATGATGTCTTTTAGAGAGCAGAAGTTTTTCATTTTCTTTTATGGTTTCTGACTTTTGTGTCCTATCTAAGAAAATTTGCTTAGCTCAGGGTTTCTTAATTCCAGTACAATTGTTATTCTGGGTCAGATAATTCTTTGTAGGGGGAGGCTGTCTGTGTATCGCAGAATATTTAGTAGCTTTCCTGCCCTTTACCCACTAACTTAGTAGCGTCACCCCTCCAGTTGTGACAACCAAAAATGTCTTCAGACATTGCCAAATGTTTCGGGGGTGGGGGGCGGGGAGCCTTTCCCAGGTTAAGAAACACTGACCTAAACCAACAAAAAAATTATTTTCGTCTACATTCTCTTCTAGAAGCTGTATAGTATAAATTCTTACAATTTCTATGACATATTTTGAGTTGATTCTTGCATTTGATGTGATGGTCGAGATTCATTTTGTTGCATGCAGATACTTAATTGTTTTAGCCCCATTTGTTGAAAAGGCCATCTATCCTTCCCCCATTGAATTATCTTGGCCCCTTTATAAAAAATTGATTGACTACGTTAACTGTAGGTCTATTTCTGGACTCTGTTTATTCCACTGATTTTTATGTCTACCCTTACATCAATACTGCACTGTCTTGATTACTGTAGCTTTATATTAATCTTGAAATCAGGTAGCATAATACTGAAACTTTGTTCTTACTTTACAAAATTGTTTTGGTTGTCTTAAGACCTTCACATTTTTGTAACTTTGGAATCAACTTGTTAATTTCTACAAAAACATCTTGCTGGTGTTTTGATTGAGATTGTATTGAATCTATAGATCAGTCTAAGATCTATACAATACAATACAGGTATTCTCATCTACAAACATACTTTATCTTTGCACAGCTTTATTCACAGCGTTTTGTTGTTTTCAATGTACCGGTTGCGGTGGTTTTAAAAATATGCTCAGGGGCGCCCGGGGGCTCAGTCAGTTAAGTGTCTGACTCTTGACTTCAGCTCAGGTCATGATCTCACGGTTCATCGGTTTGAGCCCTGCATTGGGCTCTGCATTGACAGTGCGAAGCCTACTTGGGATTCTCTCTTCCTCTCTCTCTGACCCTCTCCTGTACTCTTGCACACTCTCTTTCAAAATAAATAAATAAACTTAAAAAAATTAAAATTGAAAATATGTTCAGAAATTATTTGATATACCTCCGTTTCAAAATTGGAGACTAATTCTCCCCTTGAGTAAGGGCTAGATGTGACGGCTTGACTTGTTCAAATGATACAATAAGGCAGAAGTGACAGTGTGGGGCTCTGGAGACTAGGTCATAAAAAAACACTGTGGCGTTCCAATTGGATTGCCCTTTCTCTCTTAGGTCATTCACACTGGGAGGAGCCAGCTGGTATGTTGTAAGCAGCCCTATGGAGAGTTCCATGTGATGAGCAACAGAGGTTTCCTGCTAACAGCCACATCAAGCCTTCAGATGACCACAGCTCTGGCCAACATCTGGGTTGCAACCTACGAGAGACACTGAGCCAGAGCCATGCAGGTAAACTGCTCTTGAATTCCTGATCCATGGAAACTGCAGTAACAAATGTTTCCTGTTTTAAGCTACTAAGTTTGGGATAATTTGTTACACAGCAGTAGATAACTAATACATACATCTTGCATTTATTCTGTTAAATGTATCACTATTTGATTTTTTGATGCAATTTTATTTTTTAGTTTTATGTATTTTTAAGATTTTGTTTATTTCTTTATTTTAGTTTTTTAAATATTTATTTATTTTTGAGAGACACAGAGAGAGAGACAGACAGAGCACAAGCAGGGGAGGGGCAGAAAGAAAAAGACAGAGGATACAAAACAGGCTCTGCACTGACAGCAGGGCTCAAACTCACAAACTGTGAGACATGACCTGAGCCACAGTTAGGTGCTTAATCAACTGAGCTGCCCAGGAGCCCCTAAGATTTTATTTTTAAGTGTCTCTATACCCAGTGTGGGGCGTGATTTCGCAACCTCGAGATCAAGAGTCACTCTACCGACTGAACCACCCAGGCACCCCTTGATGCAATTTTAAAAGATGTTTTATTTTAATTTTTTAAGTTTAATTATTTATTTTGAGAGAGACAGAGACAGTGTGAGTTGGGGAGGAGCAGAGAGAGGGAGAGAGAGAATCCCAAGCAGGATCCATGCTGTCAGCGCAGTGCCTGACGCAGGGCTCGAGCTCAAGAAACTGTGAGATCGTGACCTGAGCTGAAACCAAGAGTTGGACACTTAACCTACTGAGCCACCCAGGCACCCATAAAAGACATTTTAAAACTTTCAGTTTCCAGTGGCTTATTGCTAGTATATAGAAATTTGATTGAATTGAGAACATTGGCTTTGTATCCTGTGACCTTGCTAAACTCAGTGTTAGTAGCTTAGAAGTCTATAATTTTGATGTGTTCATAAACTGATGTGATAATCCTCAATTCCCGGTTGGTGAGCATGCTGCTCTCTCTTTCCAGCAGTACACTTTTAATAAACCAAGTTCTTACTAATTTCGAGTCTCTGATCTCACCCTCTGACACTGGGAACCTTGAGGACCACCAGCAGCAAAAGTAGGAAATGGACTTTTACATTCACACCTCAATACTAACTCCACAACTCAATTACTATCCAACTTTGCTTCACTTCATTCTGCCTGCTATTAACTCCTTTCCTTTCCTTTCCTTTTTTAGCCACTGGCTTAAACAGGTTCAGATCTCTGGACTTCTCCCTACCATAATTCCTTTGCCTCCATTTTCCTACCATGTTTCCCAGTGTTCCTCACTTCAAGTTCCCAAGTGTGACGATCTGGTTTGGCCTGTCTCAACTTTTCCCTCCATGTCATTGGTTGCCTGGCAGCCCTCTAGTCAGGTCCCCCTTCTTCCTTCCAGTTGTTTCTGTCCACGGGGTCAAAATTCCATGGTGCAAGTGTATCCATTTGGGCGTTAGGACTGGGAACAGAGTGATCCCTTGAAAGGAGTGTGACGTGGTGGGTCCTGTGATGCAATGAAACCTCTCATACAGACCTCCAACCCTAGGCCCTACCTCCTCCTAAACCTCGAGTGACCTTAACACTGCTTGTCACCCAATCCGTGAAAGAAATGCAAATCCCATTTATAGGATTGAACATTCTTTTTTTAAATGCTTTTTTAAACGTTGATTTCTTTTTGAGAGAAAGAGTGTGTATGTGTGTGGGGGTGGGGAGGGGCAGAGAAAGGGGGACAGAGGATCTGAAGCAGGCTGTGCTCTGTCAGCACAGCACCTGATGCGGGGCTTGAACTCACAAACCGGGAGGTCATGACCCGAGCTGAAGTCAGATGCCCAACTAACTGAGCCACCCAGGCACCCCTGAACATTCTTATGCTTAACATGCATTATCTTCATCCTCTCTCCCAAACCCTCCCACCCCTTTCCTTGCTCATTCACAATCAGAACTAAAAAGTCCCAGAAAAAGCATGCACTCCAATCCATGAATCTGACAGGTGAGAGAACTGTGGCCCAGAGAGCTAAAGCGAACTTGCCCAAATTTATATAGAGGCAAAATGAGAGTATAGGCCTCCTGATTTTCCCAGGGGGTTTTCTCCCCCACTAACCAGTACTTGACTCCTTCAGACATGCCCACCTCCTCCCACTCCCTCTGGGGTCTGATGGGGCAAGAAACTGGTACTACAGTCTAATGGAGGCAGGCAGGGCCAAGGAGCAGGTGGCAGTTAGGACTCAGCTTATGTTGTGGGTATTAGGTGTCCCACCCTACCCAGGATCAGGCTGTAGATCTTAGTGAGTGAGTGCCTGGGTGTCTACGTCCAGGTTTGGCTAGGAGATGAGAAGTACAGAGGCAGGGGGCTGGCTGAGTTGGAGCTAGAACCAATAGACCTGTGTTGGTTTGCTGCTGGTCCTATAATTACCACAAACTGGGGAGCTTGAAACAGTAGAAACGCATTCGTTCATGGCTCCGGAGGCCAGAAATCTGAAAGCAAGTCATGAGCAGGGCTCCCCTGCCCCCGGAAACTCTGTTCCTTGCCTCTTCCAGCTTCTGGTGGCTGCAGATGTTCCTGGGCTTGTGGCCACATCACTTCAGGCTCTGCCCCCATCTTCACATCTCCTTCTCCTCTCCGTGAGTGCAGGTCTTCACCTCTCTGTGTCCCTCTAACTCTTTCTTATAAGGACACTTGTGATGACTTTTAGGGCCCCCTGGACAATTCAGGAGAAGCTCTTCTTCTCAAAATCCTTAGCTTAATCATGTCTTTTGCCATATAAGTAAGGTAACATTCATAAGTTCCAAGGATTTGATGTGGATATCATTTGGGGCACATTTTTCAGCTCACCACAGACCTCATTATCCTCCTTCCAATGGCCTCTGAGCCAGGGGATGGAGTGGCAGCCTTCCTTATTCCTCCTGGGAGTTGAGGGGAAACTGGAGGTAGCCAAGAGAGAGAATAGTTATGGCCCTCCTACTTATTAGACACTACATTAGCTTGGGCTGCCGTGATAAAATACCACAGACCGGGCAACTTAAACAACAGACATTTATTTTCTCACAGTCCTGGAAGCTGGGAGTCTGAGATTAGGGTGCCAGCATAGTTGGTCTCTGGTGAGAGCCCTGTTCTTGGCTTGTAGACAGCCGCCTTCTTGCTGTGTCCCCACAAAGCCTTTCTTCCACATGTACATAGGGGGAAGGGAAGGAGAGGGAGAGAGAGAGAGAGTGAGCTCAATCTCTTGGTGTCTTTTCTTATAAGGACACTAATTCTGTCTGATCAGGATAGACCCCTCATGACCTCATTCAACCTTAATGAATTCCTTCAAGGCCCCATCCCTAAATATAGCCATACAGGAGGTTAAGCTTCAACGTATGAATTTGTAGGAAGGGATACAAACAGTCAGACAAGAATAGACCCTTATGTTTATGTTTTTATTGAATCATCTTAACCGGGAATTAGTATTCTATTGGACAGATGAGGAAACTGAGGCTCACAGATGAAGTAACTTGTCCAAGTCACTCACCCAGCTAATGAGTGTCAGAGCCGAGATTCCAAGCCAAGCCACGCTGATTCCATTGCCCTGGGCTCGGCTGGAACTCCACAGTTAAGGCTTCAGCTCTGCCCTGCACTCACAGCATCACTGCCTCTTGTGAATAGTAAGGGAGATGATTCATTTTCAGAAACACCAAATGAAAGCTGTGCTGTCTAGTTAACACTAGGTTTACAACCTACTGGAAATATGTATAACACCCCCTGCCCCTCCACAGTGGAGTCCCAGACCCTTATACACTTCACTTCCTGGTTCTTCTTCCACTCTCCGTTTCCCGGGCTTATTTTCGAGGGCTTTGTAAGGAGTGTGTGCCAAAGAACAAAGGGTGGAGGGACTGAAAGTCTCTGCATCACATCAGGGAATATACATTTCTTCCAATCAGACTACTTTTTGCCTTACATGGGCATAGGCGATGTTGGGGGTGGGGCACTAGGCTGTAACCTCTGTAGTACTTAGCCAATGAGGAACCAGGGGAGGGACTTGCATACTCGGAGGTAAATCGTCTGCTGTAACTGCCTCATGTGTGCCTGTTCGTCAGACATCTGCTCTTACAAGAAGGTTGATTAAGGCCTTGCTTTACTGTGCTCCGAGTCTCCACGTCCCTCTTTTGATTGGGGTCCCTCCTTTGATTGGGTCGATGGACTTATTTCTAACACTCTGCTTTTACCTGAAGTACAAACTCAAGAGTTCACAGCTTCCTTAGCGTAGCATCTTCAGCCTTCAAGAAACCAATAAGCTCATAGCTCTCAGGTGTCTTGAGGAAGGTGATCACTGAAGGAGGAAGACAAGGGTCCGTGGGCTGGGCTTCCCTGTGTCTTGGCTTGCTTGAGCCCTGTGGGGGTGGGGTCTAGATGAGAACAACCTGGGGAGGGGCCAGGGAGAAAGCCCTCCTCCCCTGGGAGTGCAGAGACTTTAGTTGAGGTCCAAGCATGACAAAGCACCCACTCCATGGGTGATCTCTGGCAGTCTCTTTCACATTCTGGACCTCAATTTCTTCATCTTCCAAATGGGGGATTCAGTTCATTTATAAGATATGTTCAAGTCCTGAACCTCTGTGACTTAAAATACTGTCATCAGGACCAAAGCCGTCCGGTGAACAGAATGCTGTCGCTCATCACTACCATTCAGTGAACATTTACTTCCATTGCCATGTGCCTGCCCATGTGTTGGGCAATGCTGAACAATAGAGGGCATGCAGAGGGAGGGGAGACCCAATTCCTGGCCTTGGAGAATATTAGTGCAGGTAGAAAGGCAGATATAAAGGGAGGGGAGGGTAAGAAGGTATATAGTGTGCACAGGGCCCTGGTGCTGAGGAGGTTGCTGAGGGGGAGGGGCTCAGAGGGCAGAGTAGAGCTGCGAGAGACCCCACATTCAGTAAAGCAATGAAGGCATTGTTGTCTCCATTTTACAGTTAAGGAAACTAAAAGCTCCGAGAGAGAAATGGCTGCTAAGCCACACAGCTGGGAAGTGGTCAGGCCTGCCTCCATTTCGGGTCCTTGTCTTTTGGCACAGTTTGCCCTACACTATAGGTGACACTGGGACGGGGACAGAAAGGAATCTGACCCAAACACTGAAGATGCATGTGAAAAGTTCTCAGTCTGGGGAGATGGACAATCAACACGCAGCTCTAGATTTTCAGAAAGCACAGCTTGGCCACCTTGTGGATGTCAGGCCTTGGACCCAGGAGCAGAGGGACTGAATCAAAGTGTTTCCAGGCCCTTGGGGAGCTGTAGCCTGCTGGGGCGATGACACATTCCAGGGTCAGAGCGGTGACAATCCACAAAAAGTCTCAGCCTAGGCCTGCTGAGGGTTTTCAACCCAAAGAAATTTATGGCCTCGGACATTCATTTATTCATCCACTTACTCACCTACTCATTATTCCTTTCATTCGGTCACCGCATGGTACTGAGAGCCACCTATATATCTGTTTGCGGAGCCTGTCCTCCCTCTTTGGACACCAATCCCCAGGCCTGTGCCCTTGGGCTACAGTTTCAAGTCTGCATTTGTGTAACTTGTTGCTCAGTGCCTGGAGGGGGCAGGGCACGGGCCTGGTCTCCTGCCTCTCTGGTTGACCTAGGGGAGATTGAACCAGGCTAGTTGACCTCTCTGAAGCTTCTCTCTGCTGCTCCCAGAGCTCCCTCTTCAAGGCATGGGGACTCTAGGCCAGGTTGCAAGGGGGAGGTATTTGTGAGCACAAGGGCCCCACTCCCTAAATCTGCAGATCAGGTCCAAAGCAGAAGGGCAGAACTGGAGGGGGCAGATCGCAGAGCTCGGCCCTGTTCGCCACTGTACTGATAAAGCAGAGGCAACCACTGCGCCTCCCCCCAAACGGTAGGGGCCCAGCCTTTCAGTTCCCAGTTCTCCCGCTGCCTACAAATCTATCCTGGGTGGTCCCCAGGCTTTGCATTTAGCTGTTTAGATGGGGGATGGGAGGTCCCTCCTCAGAGGCTTGGCCGGTGGGTGTGGTGGGGGAGGGCAGCCGCTCCCGGTCCAGAAAACATTCCCTCTCAGTGCTTTTGATCTCCTGTGAGCCAGGCCCCATTCTTTCTCCCTATCTGCCCCTGGATTGCCCTGCGCCGAGGACAAAGTGGTGGAGGAGTGGAGGCGAGTGCGGGGAGGGTGAATTGAAGAGATAATGCAAAGGATCGTTCTGGAGTTCATCCTCTAACCCTTCTCGACAGTCGGGTATCTCTTGAGTGGCTGGTGAGGGGCACGAACCGACGCGTGCCTGTGTGAGATCAGGTGTGGACAAGGGTCTGTGGGACTACACACACGTGCACGCGCATACGTGGGTTCCCCTGTGTTTGCGGGACTGTGAGCAAGCACGAGGGTAGCCTGTAGGCACGAGTGCCCGCAGTGGTGGTGCTGCGGCTGGCTTGAGAAGGCGTTGGTCTCCCCACTGACCTCCATCGGCGCCACCTCTCCCCCTCCCTTTGATGCGGACAGGACTGGACAATCTGTCATAAAGGGCCCCTTGGAGACCGGTCCATCTAGGTTGGCTCCTAGATAAGACATTCCGGAGCGCAGACTTGTGTACCCGGATGTCCTTGTACATCGAATTCCACTTAGAGGCCCGAGGCGGAGTCCTCGTCCTCACACGCGGGGTGGGGGTGTGGTCGGGCACGCGTGAGTACAGGGGAGCCCTGCCCGCGCCTCTCCTGCAAATCCCGGGACTGTACATTTCACCACATTTCACCACCTGCCCGACCCCCGCCCGGCCGCCGGCCTCGTCCCTGCGGGCCCCGGGGCAGCCCCTCTCTTTGTCTGGGTCCAGACAGGCCGCACCTAGCACCCCGACCCCGCCGCCTGCCTCAGGTGCAAGAGACTGCCCCGCCCCCTTTCGGTCCGCGGGGCCCCGGAGGCGCGGGCGGCCGGGCAGGTAGCGGGCAGGCGCCGCCCCGCCCGAGGACAGGGCGCAGGGTCACCTGCCTGGGCGCGCCAGCAGACGAGCGCTACGTGCGCGGGCCGCGGGCAGGGCGGGGGCGGGGGGCGCGGGAGCTGCCCGGTCGGGGGCTGACGGAGGCGGCCCTCGCCCCCTTAGTCCTGCCCCTTCCCGAGCGCGCCCCGCCGAGCTTCCCGGTCGGGGTTCGGGCGACCCCTCTCCCCCCCCCCCCCAGCCAAGCGCAGGGCCCGCCTTCCCCGCCCCCGCCACCTGACCACCTTGCACCCCAAGGCCCAGTTCGAAGGCTGCTTCTGGGAAGCCGCCTCTGACTCCCGGTTTTAGTCACTGTCCTCGGGGCGCCCTCCAGCTCTGATCACTCGGGTCGAGGCTTGCTTCCCCTCAACATGCAGGGAGGGCCCGCACTGCCCGGCACCGGCCCCACCGCCACACTGCCATCTGTCCTCGGAGCGGGAGTGAATGGGCGAAGGCAGAGAGGGGCCTGCAGGAAAGCTGGGCGGGGGCCACAGCTCGAGCCGATGTGGGAGCTTCCCTGTCAGTCCCGGCACCACCGACCCTAGGGACGCCTTGGGTGCTTCATTTACGTGAACTCAGCCAGGACCCCCTAGCCTTTGCTCAAGCTGTTCCTTCTGCCTGATACACTCTCTCTTCAGCCACAGGTGCACACTGGGTCCTGGGGATCGCTCCTGGGGAAGCCATGCCTGATCCTTGGGGCCTTGTGGTGATCTGTGCACCTGACTTCCGTGCCGGCTGTTTACGCATAATGTTGCATTTCCCCGTTTTTATGACCCTGCCAGATAGTGAGGTGACAGCCTTGGAGTGACTGACCTGGGGTGTGAGCTCTGTGCTAGAAAGACATCAAACATCAAAAAGACATCAAAAATAAGCTCTTTCTCCCACCTCACACTGTGGCCTTGCTCTCCCAGGCCGTCCTCTGGGGACAACTGTTCCTCTGAACTGCTCCCCACCTCCCCTCAATCCTCCCCCCTCTTAGGCCAGAACAGGGCAGGGCTGGGATTCTTGCTCCAGGGCTAGGTCAGTCTGGGTCCTCTGTGGCTTTGGGCCTCCTTGAGGAATTTCAGGGGTGAATGTGCAGGGTGTGGAGAGGGGTGAGGTGGGAGCTGCAAGAATGTGGGGCTCCCAGAGGGAAGGCCAGCAAAAGGTGGAGAGGGCGGTGCGAGTGGGCTTTCCTGGGAAAAGGCCCTGGGAAGCAAGGGCTACTTTGAATGACAAAGGTTCCCTGGGGAGCAGAGGAAGGCTCGGGAGGGTGGGAATGTGGGAGGAAGAGGCTCAGAAGGGCGGGGAGGAAGCTGCCCAAGGGCTTCCATCCGCAGCGGCCCTTTCAAGTCCTGCTAAACCCGTAACAATGAGAGGAACTGACCTGTGGACACCAGGGGCAAAGGATGATTAACGTAATTCACCGAGGAAATACAAAAACCTTATGAAAATGTCAGAAATCCCAAAGTACAAATGAAAAGGAGATTCCGGCTTTTCTTATCTATAGAATTGGTCAAGATAAAAATAATGAAAACACCAGATGCTGGTACGATGTGGGGGAAGCCAGGGCCTTTTTTTCTGCCGAGGAGGTAAATTGTAGTATTCTGCAGGATAATTTGACAGTACGTATGAAAACTTTTAGAAGAGTAATCCTTTGAGTTAGCAATTCTGCTTCCAGGATGTGCCCTAAAATCAAAGCTGATTTATCCCAGCCTTATTTGTAATTGGGGTAAATTGGAAGTCTTCTAAATTTTCAATGACAGGGACCTGGGTAGATAGACTGTGCAGCATTCGTAGAAGGAAGGCTGTGGGGAAATTAAATATCACACTCTTGAAGAATATTAAAGAGATGAGGAAACCTCAAGATATGCTGGTAAGTGAAAAGGGGAAGTTATAAAACAGCATGACTCCAATTTTATACGATGTGTATATAAATATGCATAATAGCTGCCACGTGTAGTGCTGGGCTGGGTGCTCTACCGTGTGCTAAGGACTTCACTCAGTCTTCCATTCAACCTTCCCAGCAACCTCGCAGAGGGAGATTCTACTAACTGCATGGGAAAAAAAACTGCGAGGAAATTAACCCAGATCGGAAAGCTGGTTTGCGCTTTACCCAACAGAGGTGGGAGGTCAGCAGAGAACTTTAAACAGGTGAGCAACAGGTGAACAAGAAAATCATCTAGGTGGTTGAGGAAGATCATGGTGTAGCGGTTTGGATGAGGGACTGGAGAAGCCGAGAGGTAGGGAGACCTGGCCGGAGCCTGTTGCAGGATAAGGTAAATCTGGTTTTGATTCGTGTGAGGGTCGGAGGAAGAAAAGGTGCTCTGGAAAGGGTCTGAAGAGGATCCAAGAGGCAGAAACCCGGGATGACCCATCTCAAAGAAGCCCAGGGAGGAGAGTGAAAAAGGGAATGTGAGGAATAGTACAAGAGTGCACGCTTCTACGTGGGGCCTTGTGGTGTCTCTGCCTGCACCCAGGTAGAGGATCCCCCAGAACCTCTCTGGGCTCCCTGCCTCCTTGCCTGGGGCTTCCGTGTGTTCTTTGGTAACTCCAAGGCCTCCCTTCCCCCACCTGAGGGGCATCGTCATTCTGCTTGCCCTCGAGCAGTATTTGGAGCTTCAGATGAGAGACCAGAGACAGTGCTTTACAAACTGTCCAATGTATAATCTCTGACTCAGGCTTTTTAAGTCTCAGGCTATTCCGAGGCTAGTTGGTAATGTTTTCTCTGGTCTTTGGTGGCTGCTTGGCTCACCCTTTTCTTCTCCGACCACATCGCTGTTCTGACTTGCTTCATAGCCTGCTGTGAGTCGGCAGCTGGCCCATCCCAAGAGTTGCTGTCAGCCATTCGGCCCTGATTTATTGAGGATGACTCTGCCCTGGGGCCTGCTCTTTGCCCCACGGCTCCTCCCTTCACTCTCCTGCGTCTTGAAGGTCTTCTTCTCTATCATCTTTTCCCCCAAGAGACCCAAGTTTCTACCATAATTTCAAAGGGGAACAAAAATTCCTCTTCTACCTACTACTTCTCCAGCTCCCTGTCCTTTTGCATTCCTTCCTAACCAAGCTTCTCCAGTAATTATCTACCTTTTTTCATCTCCCTTTTGTCCTTTTTTTTTTTTTTTTTTTTTAAATCTGCTTTCTCTCTCTCTTTGTTTTCTCTCTTTTTCTCTTCATTCTTTGCAGTCAGGCCTCTGCTCCCGCCTATCCACTGAAATTCTTGTCATGATCGCTTTTGGGTTAAGTGCTAGCCCCCCACAGGATATGTCCAAATCCTAACCCCTGGAACCTTTGAAGGTGAACATATTTGGAGAAAGGGTCTTTGCAGATGTAATTAAGTTAAGAATCTCAAGATGAGATCAGCCTCAATTTAGGGAGGGTGGCAGGTGTGTTTACAAGAGAAAGCCAGGGGCATCTGAGACTGACGCAAAGAGAGGATGATGGCTCTGAGACGCAGAGGCAGGGGCCATAGTAATGCAGCCACAGCCAAGAAACACTGAGGATTCCAGGATCCCCCTGAAACAAGGAGAGAGGCCCAGAAGAATCCAACCGGCTGATATTTTTATTTCAGACTTCTGGGCCTCTAGAACTGTGAGATGATGCATTTCTATTAATTGAAGCCACAAGTTTGCTGTGATTTATTACTGCTGTCCAAGAGACTAGTTCAGTAATAATACCAGCAGCCAACATTTATGGAGTGCCTACCCTGTGCCTAGCACGGTTCTAAGTTTTACATGCATTATTTCATGTAATGCATGGTTTACATGCATTGTTTCATTTGATTCCTACCACCAACCCAATGAAGTTGGGTATATGTCCATACTGTGGACATATACAAGCAATGTCAACAAAAGCAGGTTTGGGTTTGTTTTGTTTTGTTTTGTTTTGTTTTGTTTTGTTTTTATTGAGGGTTTTTCATGTCTTTGGCATTTGAAAATTGAACTGTCCACCTGAGCGGCATGTTTCATTATTTTTCTCTTTTATGCGTGAGGAGCCTGTAGACCCAAAACTTAGGTAATTGCCCAAGGTTACACAATGAATATGTAGTGGAGCCAGGATTCCAGCCCTGGTAACTCCTGTGGGTGCCTTTAACTGCTTTGCACTTCCCAGGCTGCTGGTAGAGAGAGATCCCACAAGGCCGATGGGCCGAGTGGCCCAGGGCTGGGTATTGTAGTTGCAGGGCTGGAAGTGGCCAAGCGGCCGGTGAGTTTGGGGGAAAGACTGGGGCTAGGAGAGTAAGTCAGGCTGAAGGAGGAGGAGATGGGAGGTCTTGGTGACCTCAGAGAGCATAAGCCCCTGGAGCAACAGAGCAAGAGCCTCGTCTGTGCCCTGTGCCCCCCCCCCCCCCCGGGGACTCTGGCTTTTAAGATCCCTGAGCCGGCGCAGTTCTGAGACATGATAGGTCTAGTTGTGGCCATGGGAGTAAGTGATCACACATCAGTGGGGCGGCAGGGGGGACAGGAGGGGTGTGGGCAGGGAGATTGTCAGTCGACTCCACTTGGTCAAGGAACCTGGGAGACAAAGATCATACCATAACTGATCGACTGCTCTGGGAGTTCAAAGCCTTGAGCCAACACCGCTCTTTGTTCTTATCATGAAACAAATGGAACCTGAGCTGGTTCTTGAAAAACAGATAGGAGATGACGAATGCAAAAGCCAGCAGGGCTTCTAGGTAACAGGCACAGCAAGAACAAAGACATGGAAGGCCAATGCGCAGGGCATCTAGTTTAGAGTTTAAGTTGGCTCTAGTCAAGAGTGCATGAAAGGAGACGATGGGACTGAACTTTGAAAGTGTCCTAATTTGGGTACCCTGCAAAGCAGACACTGAATCCAAGATTTAGGTACAGGTGCTAGATTTCACAGGGTGTCCTCAGGAAGCATAGTGAAGGAGTGGAGAAGAGACAGAGAAGGGAGAAAAGTCAATAAAAGATGAGCAAGTTGCCTCTTAGGTAACCGGGGCTCAGTCCCACAGGGGACCCTCGGATAAACTATGTGGAACACACTGCAGAAAGTGTCCCACAGAAGGACAAGGAAGCTGGAATATTTGTCTACCCGATCCAGTTAGTCCTCCGATCCTGCTGCCACAGAAGGCTCTTGGACAGAGACCAGCCACTCTTGTTACCAGTCCACAGTGAGTTAAATACTAAAATTCTGAGTAAGCATTTAGAAATATTTTGCAGCAATTTGACATTGCTTTGACATCCAAGTGCAAAATATGAAAAAATGGCTCTGAGATGTGTTGTCGATAATTCGAGAAACGTTGCTCTATTCAGTTATTTCTTGAAGAAAGGCATGAGCGAAGGAGACCATTGTGGCACTAGGGGTCCTCCATAGGGAGGCCCAGGTGGGCAGAATGTCCATCCCACCACTTAGATGGTGGTTTTGTCACTCTGTCAGCCAAAGGAAGCCTTCCTAGGAACCCTACCTTTAGCATAGGCTGCTACAGGTGATATGTCTCTTCTGGCTACCAGAAGGTCAGACAACAAGGATCAGGCGCAAGCAGCTCCAGTGCTCAAGGGCTCTTTGGTTCTGTTCCAGCTGGAAACTTGCAGATTCTGCCCCAGGCCTGTGGGCCTCTAGCACCTAACCCTGTGCTTCTACCCAGTGCCCTGGAAGGAGGGTGATGGCTAACAGGAGCTGTCTTCGGGAAGCCACCCTAAGACCAGACAGTTTATTGCCACCTCCCATCTTGACAATGGATCCTTGAGTTGGAGCCAAGGATGTGGCATGATTCCTACTCTTGCCTCCCCCTTGGCTGGAAACTGTCTGATCCAGGGTCTTGGGTCAACAGAGCAGATCTAGGCACGAGTATTCCTCAAAGCCAAGATGACTCAGGTTGTCAAGTGTGGGCCAAAGAAAAGGCCCAGAAGCTAGTTCAGTCCTTTAAGGGAGTTTAAAGATCCTCCACCCTGGCTATGTTTTCACTTACCTGTTCTGTCGTGCCTGGTGCAGTGAAAATAGCCCTGATACCCTGGGTTGAAGCTCAGTTCTGCTGTTTTGCTGAGTAATTTGGGGCTGTTCACAAAACCTTTCTGTATCTCAATTACCACACTTGGAAAAGGATAGAACACCCACTTCACAGGCTGATTCTGAGGATGAACGGAGATAATGCTATGGAGCACCTAGTATGCGTGGGCCCTCAGAGTATGGGAGTGGATATGAGAATGTATCCTTCCCCTTCCTGGCAGCTGGGGAAACTGATAAGAATTCTGGCTTGGAGTCAGACGGACAGGTTTTTGCTCAAGCTCGGTCATCTCCAGCGTGTACCATGGGTAAGTTTCTTAGCGTCTCTGAGCCACGATGATCTCGTCTATAAAGAGCAAAATACCTACTTGCCAGGTCGTCGTGAGGATTAAATGCGACCAAATGTACAGAAGAACGTGGCACCCTGTAGATGCTCACTACATGCTCGTTAATTGAACACCTACTATTATTAGTAATGCTGGAGACTGAGTCCACTAGGTCAGGCACTGGGGATATAATGGTGGGCAAAGACCCACTCTCTTGCCTAGGAATTCATCGAGGGAAATGATATTATAAGGGAAACAGATAAACGTATAGATAATCAAGTCACAACCATGGCACTACAAAGAGAGCTATAGAGTGCTAAGTAAAGATGTAACAAGATAATTTGACCAACTTTGGGAAGTCAAGGAGGGCTTCCCTGAGGAAGTGGTACTTGAGCCAAGTCTGCAGCATGAGTGGGAAGAACATTCCAGATGAAGAAACAACATGTGCAAAGTCCTGTGATGAGGGTATCCTAGGAAGTTAAAGGGACTCAGAAGAAGCCAGTGTGGTAAGAGCCCAAGGATGGAGGGAGCATGAGGTACAGTGGGGCTGGAGAGGAGAGGGGAAGTCAGACCTCACAGGCCTTGCAGTAGAGGTCGAAAATCCAAAAGAAAGGAGGGATAATAAGAAATACAAGACTTCTGGGAAAGAGTGAAGGGAGGGCATCAAAACCCAGGAGGAAAAATTGACCTTTGATGAGAAAATCAGCTTCCATGTTGAAATAGAAGAAAAAAAAAGAAAAGGATGGGTATAGAGGTGTGTGTGTGTGGGGGGGGGTAGAATATAAGGGATGGGGTTTTCTTTCTCTGTTAAGTAGAAGATAGAATCACCACTGAGAATGAAGGCAGAAGAAGCTGGCTTGAGGACTGTGGTGAAGGTGTGACAAGGCCATTGGAGGGTGGATGATTGCTGGTCAGTGTCCAAGGCCCTTTTGAGGTGAGGGTTCCAGAGTCTTGGGAAAGTCCTCTGCCCCATGGCATGTAGCTCTTAGCAGTGTTTGGCTGCCAGGCACAGCAAGCCACAGGAAGCAAATGGGGAGAGGTTTGCCCAATCAGTCTATCAAAAAAAAAAACAAAAAAAAAAAAACAAGGGGGGGTGGCAAGAGAATTCATGGCATTGGCAAGACTACCATTGAAAAGTTGGACCTTCACTCTGAGCTGCAGTAAAGGAAGACATGACCCACACCTGGTAGAATGGCCATCATCCAAAAGACAAGATATAGCAAGTGTTAGTGAGGATGTGGAGAAAAGGGAACATGTATCATTGTTGGTGGGAAATGTAGATTGGTGTAACCACTATGGAAAACAGTATGGATGTTCCTCAAAAAATTAAAAATAGGACTATCACATGACTCAGCAATCCCACTCTGGGTATATAGCCAAAGGAAATGAAAACAGGATCTTAAAAAGGTATGCACACTCCTGTGTTCATTGCAGCATTATTCACAATAGCCAAGATATGGAAACAACCTAAGTGTCCATCTATTGATGAATGGATAAAGATTTGGTATGTATACAATGCAATATTATTCAATAGTGAAAAAGAAGGAAATCCTGCCATTTGTGACAACATGGATGAACTGCGAGGGCATTATGCTAATGAAGCAAGTCAGAGAAAGACAAATACTGACAATATCACATTATATGTGGGATCTAAAAACAAAACAAAACAAAAACCTGTTAAACTCATAGAAACAGAGAGTAGAGAGGGGTTGCCTGGGGGTGAGGGTGGGGGGAAAGACATGAGAGAAAGAAGAGGGTTGATGGACTAGAAGAAGATAGAGGGTCAGTGGCTGGAGAAGCCAGTGTGATGGACAGTTGGAGGCGACTAAGGTGGTCCGTGTGGTGAAAGAGTGGAGGCTGTAGTCAGTTGGATGTTCAAGTTGTGATTTTTGAGCTGGAGCCATTATGGTTGTTGGCAGGATCCAAGGTGGGGCTGTGGGAGGTGGTGAATGATGAAGTGGGTGAATATATTTGTGGGGTCACATGAACTGTTTTCTTTCTCCAATTAGCCCAACAGCCTCTTTTTTCTCAACCTTTAGTTTACAACAACCTTGCCCCTTCCCTCTAGACTTCTTCAAGCTTCCTTCATGTTTCAACTCAGAACGTCCCTTCCACAAGGAAGGCTTCCCTAACTCTTACCCCAAGAGGGGACCCTGTGAGAATTAAACATCCTGTGAGGTGGAGAGATGCCACACCTTAATCACCTCAGCTGTGTTCCTGAATGTTCCCTGACTGGGTGGAAACCCCACAGCAGGCACTTGTTATAATTATTATTAGTCAGCAGAAATGACAGCTCCCATCCACTGAGTGCTTATCATATGTCAGGCTCTGCGCTGAGCTTTAACACACATTTCCCCCACTCATCCCCATTTCGCAATAATTTTCTGAGTAGGTGGGACCACCACACCCTCTTTTCCAGATGAAGAAGACTATAAGAGGGCAGGGAACTTTCCCAGGGTGTATAAGCAAATAGTGGTTTGGCTCCTCTTTGTACTTCTAGTCCCAGAGCAAAGGGGAGCCATGGGTGAGCCACAACTCACCCTGCTCAACTTCAGTTATCTGTGTCATACTTGACTCTTTGCAAGGGGTTTGCATGGGCCTCAGCTTCTCCAGAAGTACAGAATCAGATATAGAAGGGCTTTCCATGGTGAACCTAGTTCAGCTGCCCTGTTCATGCTGAAAACCCTGTTATGGACTGAATGTTTGTCCCCCTCAAATTCATATGTTGAAGCCCTAACCTCACAATGTGATGGTATTTGGAGATGGGGTATTTGTGCCATCATTAGGTTTAGATGAGGTCACAAGGGCAGGGCCTTCATGATGGGGATAGTGCCCTGACAAGAAGAGACACCAGATGGGTCTCTCTCTCTCTCTCTCTCTCTCCCCCTCCCCATGAGCAGGCACCAAGGAAAGGCCATGTGAGAACACAGGAAAAAGGCAACTGTCTGCAAGCCAGGAAGAGAGATCTCACCAGAAACCACATTGGCTGCCATCTTGATCTTGGACTTTCCAGCTTCCAGAACTGTGATAAATAAAGCCACCCAGTCTGTGGTGTTTTGTTTTGGCAGCCGAAGCTGACAGATATAGCCCCTTTTCCATATCCTCTCAAAGTGCTCACCTCTTTCCCCTCATAACGGGGAGCTCACTGCTTCCCTGAGGCAGCCATCCATCTTGGAAGATCTGTGCCTGTTGGCAAGGTCTTCCATTGTTGGGGAGGAAATCTGCCCACCACGGCTTCCATACAACAATTCCCACTCTGTCTTCTGGACCCACCCAGAACAAGGCCATTCTCTCTTCCCCACCACCCCTTCAGATATTTGCAGGCAGGGACTGTGACCATCCCACCTACTGTAGGTCCCATGGGGACAGAGGCCATGTCTGTCCTGTTTATTTCTGTGTCCCCAGCACCTTGCACAACACTTGCCCCAGAGGAGGAGCCTTATACATATTTGTTAGTTGAATGAACAAAACTAGTTCTATCCGAGTTAAGTATTTCCAGCTCCTTTAACTGTATCTCCAAGAACCTGGTTTCAAATCTTTTCTTCAGTCTCTTTCTTCACCATGTCATGCTACTTTTCCAGAAACTGAATTTTTATTCCTGTAGAAGAATGAGGTGTTGGCTCTTACAGCTTGATGAATTGTCAGACATTCCTCCTCTGTCTTCCCTTTTCCTGCGCTCTTCTGTCTTCTCTATCCTTCCAGGTTACACAGACTCCCCAAAAGAGGACAGTGAATGTTGTAAAAAGCAAACAAAAGGGAAAGAAAAGCTGACACTTGTTAATGTTCAGTACGAGTCTTGCCTTGCCTAGGATAGGAGAGGCAGGGTGGTGCAGGCATTAGGGAACAGAGCTCTGAACCCAGTAGGACAGAGTGCAAATCTCAGTCTTGCTCGTTGCAGAGCTGTGTGATCTGGGGTAGGTGGCCACCTCTCTGAGCCTCGGACTCCTTATCAGTGAGACACCTACCTTTTGTCCCCACCTCAGGTGGAGAGTAAATGAAATCATCAATACCTGAGACAAATCCCTTAGCAGGGTGCTCAGCACATGGTGCTACAGAACATTGATGCTAATAGAGGATGTGGAGGAAGGCAGTGGGTCCTACAGTGGAAGGGAGACATCGTCTCTGTTGGAAAGAGCTGGGTTCAAATCCCAGCTGACTTCCTGACTCACTGGGTCACCTTGGACAAGCGGTTTTCTCTCTCTGAGCCCCCATGTTCTCATCTGCAAAAATGGAGGTGCAAGGCAGTTGGAAAGACTCAGTGAAAGGGTGGCATGAAAGTCCCCAGCATGGTGACAGATCCCCAAAAGAAATTTGCTCTCTGCCCTTTCATGTATAGTGTGAGCTCCTGTGTCTCCCTCTCAGTAAGTCATTCAGAAGGAAAGGCTGATTCTCTTGAGTAGACCCACAGCCACATCGCTGTGGAGAAAAAAGTTCAGGTATACAGGGCTGCACAGGGCCAGTCCCCAGGTGTGCTGACACCCCCCCCCCCCCCAGATGTCTTCTTCATAGTAATATTGTTCTGGACCTGCTGAACTTGCTGTTGAACAGAACTTAGAGTGGTGCCTAATACCTGCACATATAAACACTTGACTATTTATTGAGTGAATAAATGAACAGTATGGAATGAAACCCAGGTTGTTTTTTTTTTTTTTTTTTTTTGACTGGTGGACCTAGGTCACTATTCATCCTGCATTTATGAATATATTTTAATTACAAAATAATACATTTTCATTCTGGAAAAAATAATTAGAAAATACAGTTGATCAAAAAGAAAAAATAAGGGGGCGCCTGGGTGGTTCAGTCGGTTAGGCATCCGACTTCAGCCCAGGTCACGATCTCGCGGTCTGTGAGTTCGAGCCCCGCCTCGGGCTCTGTGCTGACAGCTCGCAGCCTGGAGCCTGCTTCCGATTCTGTGTCTCCCTCTCTCTCTGCCCCTCCCCCGTTCATGCTCTGTCTCTCTCTGTCTCAAAAATAAATAAACGTTAAAAAAAATTTATAAAAAAAATTTAAAAAAAGAAAAGAAAAAATAAGGGGCGCCTGGGTGGCTCAGTCAGTAGAGCATGAGACTCTTGATCTCGGGGTTGTGAGTTCAAGCCGCACATTAGGCATAGAAATTGCTTAAAAAACATAACAATCCCATGCAATCCTCCTGTCCAGCCATAACCACTAGTGTTAACAATTTGCCATTAGATCCTTCCAGGCATCCCCCTAAATATCAGTCAAGGTATATGTTTTGGGAACTGGTTTTATTTTTCTTTTCATTTAATAATACTGTGGATGTCTCTCCATGTCATTGAAAAATTTTCTAAGACCTTTTCATTCTTTTTTTTAACGTTTGCTTTTGAGAGAGAGAGAGAAACAGAGCATGAGCAGGGGAGGGGCAGAGAGAGAGGGAGACACAGAATCTGAAGCAGGCTCTAGGCTCTGAGCTGTCAGCATAGAGCCCAACGCGGAGCTCAAACTCACGAACCGTGAGATCATGACCCGAGCTGAATTTGGATGCTTAACCAACTGAGCCATCCAGGTACCCCTCTAAGACATTTTTAGATTTTACTCTTCGCTATTTTATATTTTACTATTAAACTATACAATAGATTTACTATTATATTATTTATACGTATTTATAATTCCATTGAATGAATATTCCATAAACCTATCTTTTGTAACTTGAAAGACAAACATTAAAAAGTTCCTCTCGAGAATTGTGTCTGCAACTCTGTCCCCCGGTATTTGATCTGTTCTTAACAAGGCTGGAAGGGCACTAACCACTCGTGGATTATATGTTGCTAATATGTAAGCCCTATCGATCCATCCTGTAGGAGCTGAGGGGTGGGCGGTGTATGTGGTGGAGAAAAGCAGGGCTCTGATGTCTGATGCCTGTGGCTGAATGCCCAGCTCTGCCACTCCTTAATTTCCCCATCTGCAAAATGGGGATAAGAAAAGCTCCTCTCATGGAGTCATTGAGAAGATGATATGACTTACTATATGAAAAGTGCATGGTTAGCAGTCAATAAATGGCAGCTATTATTATTAATATTGTAAGGAAGATATGTTTAGCCCCAATTTATAGGTGAGGAATCACATAGCAAAGAGCTGAAGTGACTTGCCCACTGACAAAACTTTAAGAGAATCTAAACACTGGCTCCAAAGGGAACTAGAATTTGTTAAGTTTCTGTAATACACCACATTCTACAATAGGCGTAATTTTGGGTTGTGTCACCTTACACCATTTAAGACCTAGCAAATATGGGACATAGAATATCCTAAATCATACTTTTGTGTGGATATCGTGACCCTCACTTAGTGAAAGAAAAATTGAGACCCACAGATGTTGAGCGATTTTGCCCAAACTCAGAAATCAACAAATAGTAGGGCTGGGAACGGAACCCTTCACGCGGTGGCTGCCTGTCTCTCAAGCGAGTCTCAGAAGTTAAATGGCTTGCTCACGGTGTCACCACAGTTTCTACTTTGTCATACTGCCTCCCCAAACAGTCCTGTGGAATTTTCCAGGAATCTGGGGCTGGAGGTGACCTCCGTCTATGGTCATTAGATGCTGGAGGAAAATGACCAGGACAGCAATATCCTGACCGTCAAAAGATCACACTTGGTGCCCAGGGGGCCAAGTAGGTGAAATGCAAGAATCCCAGGCTGGAGATCAGAAGTCTGTGTCTGCAACCCCCTCCTTCCCTGCCTGCCCCTTCCTTCTCCCATCGGCCCTGGCAGGAAGGAGTTGTTGCCATTAGCTTCAGGAAGCAGCTCGCACAAAGAGACAGTGCCGCACCTTACCCTGACCCCTCCTTTCCCCTCTCCTCCAAATAGTGAAAGTCGGAGTCATAATAATTATCACGACAATACTTACCACGTAAGAAGGACTTTTCATACCTTTCTTCAGCCTGGCCCACCCAGGGTTTCCTGGCCTCCTCTCGTGGTGGGGACTCTCACAAATACAGCAGGTGCTGTTGGATCCCTGAGTCCATCTTCACGATCACCTCTGAGGTTGGTGGCTGTTGTCATTCCTGGGTGACAGAAGAGGAAGCAGGCTCAAAATGGGCAAATACTTTGCTTAAAGTCCTGCAGTGAAGGTGCCGGGACTGGACCCCAAGTCTGTCTGATTGCAGAGCCCTTGATCTTAATCAGTATCCTGGACTGCAGAGTCAATGTTGGTGCTGAGCACTCTGTGGCAAAGGGACCTGGGATGCTACCACTTTGTGAGTGTACTTGGGGGGAGACGGGGTCTGGAAGCAGCACCTGAAATACGATTCTGGGTTGGGTTTCTTCCTGGCTTCCCGTATGGCTGTGATGTACCTCTCTGTGCCTTCAGAGACCTCAGTACTACAGGGTGAGGCTAAGAGGCCCGTGCCCTGGCTGGGCCGTGTGAGGAAATCAGGAGAAGGAAAACAGGAGCAGGGGGAGCACCTCTGAGCGCCAGGGAGCCATCAGCAACCCCCTGGGCCCCACCTCCGGTCTGTGGCCTCCACTCTCTGTTTGAGGATTTATCTAAAATAAAGTCTACCTCTGCCCAAAGTTAAGCTGAAGTAAAACCCAACACTGGGGGAGGGGGAAATGAACATATGAACTATTTATTTTTTTAAAAAAGGGCACTGGACGTGGGATCAGAAAGTCTGTGTTTTGGTCTGGACCTATCATTGCCAAGGTGTGGAGCGAAGTCCAGTTTCCTCCAGCTTGAGCAGGGCTCTGGGTCCAGTTCCATCTCCTCTTTGGGCTTGGTCTTGCGATCTGTGAGACGAGGGCATCTTTCCAATGGTCTCTCTGACACCGGTGCACTCCTATGGTGTCTACCATCAGATTCTTGTCCCGAAGCCCCCTAGGTTCACCTTATTGTCTGGGAAGGTGCAAGGGCCTGGGACTCCGGGTTCAGGTCTCAGGGAGGACACAGGGATGGGGGCGCAGGTGGGTAGAGGACGGGAAAGGGGCACAGTGCCATGAGGACAGACCGCTCCTGGCTTGGCCCCTGTGTCTCCCCCCTGCATGGTGTGGGGGGCCTGGCCTGAGATCAGAGGTCCACCCGCGTCAGCCCTGGCTGGGCCCTCGCGTCAGGAGGCGCCTTCTCAGCACAGAACAATGCGGGCCCTTTGAAGGGTTGGGCAGCAGGGGATGGGTGTTTCTCCAAACATAGGGCCTCCTTTGCAAAACAGGCTTTGATTCCCAGGCCCGGAGGCCCCAGGTGCCTGTTGGGCGGCAGGCGGGGGCTGGGGGCTTTGTTTGGCAGGAAGAGGGGACTTGGAGACTTGGGAACAAAGCCTGGGACACAGCTGGCCAGGGCTGAGGGCTGGCCTGGGCAGGCAGGTCAGGCTGGGATGCCAGTGGGGGCAGTGGTCCTTATGTCTCGGGTCAGCACCCCTCAGCCTGGCTCCCTCGCATGGTAGGTCCTGGCTCTCTCGCGTATGTGGAAGAGGCCATTGAACTCCAGGCTATCATGGTGGTCCACCGGCTCCCCATGTCCCTGCTCAGGAGTGAAGTGGGCAAAACTGAAGTCTAGGACACAGAATCCAAGAGGTGGGGAGGAAAGAGCACTAACCAGAGCCCGCTGGCCTGCACTTCAGCGCCTAGGTCACCAAGATGGATGATGGCTCTTACCTCCTGCCAGACTCCATGTAGGACACTTGACAGGCATGTGTCGCTGATTTAACCCTTGTTTTCTCGCTTGACAATGGACTATAAGACCCCACAGGGCCTCTCTGGACTCCTCTCCTGTCACTCTCCCACTCACTTGCTCCACTCCAGCTGCTCTGGCCTCCTTTCAGTCCAGAACATACCAGGCACACTCTTCTCTCCACATCAGCTGTTCTCATCACCCAGAATGCTCTGGCATGGCCAACCCTTCATTCCTTTACAGGGTGGCTCACATCCTATGCTCTCAGTGAGGCCTATCTTGAACACTTTCTGCAGGATGTGCCTCCCAGCCTGCTCACCTTTTTTTTTTTTTTTTTTTTTTTGTCTTTCTTTCTTTTTTTAAAGTAAGCTCTACACCCAGCATGGGGCTTGAACTCACGATCAAGAATTGCATGCTTTACTGACTGAGCCAGGCAGGCATCCCCTAGCCTGCTCATCTATCATGACCCCTTAGCCTACTTTTTCTCTCCACCCTGCTTTTCGTCTCCTGCTTTATGCTGGTTATTGACTCTCTCGACTAGATTGTAAGCTCCACTACGTCAGGCACCTTTGTCAATGTTATTCACTCAGGTACCTCAAGCACCTAGAATAGTAGCTGGTATGATTTAGACATTTGCAATGTTAACTTCATGTCAACTGTCTAGGTCAGGGTACCCAGTTGTTTAGTCAAACACTAGCCTAGATGTTTCTGTGAAGGTAGTTGTAGATATGAGTCATATTTATAATTAGTTAACTCTAAGTGAAGCAGATCACCCTTCATAATGTGTAGGTGGGCCTCATCCAATCTGTTGAAGGCCTTAAGAGCAAAAACTGAAGTTTCCTGAAGAAGAAATTCTTCTCAAGACTGCCACATAGAAACCCTGCCTGAGTTTCTTGCCTGCTGGCCTGCTAAATTTAGACTCTAGATTGCAACATCAATTCTTACCTGAATTTCCAGGTACTTACCTGAACTTCCAGCCTGCCCTGTAGATTTCAGATTTGCCAGCTCCTTAAAATGAGGTGAATTTGCCAATTCCTTAAAATCTCTCTTGCTTTTTCTATCTCTATATATTTATAAAACCTATTGGTTCTGTTTCTCTGGAGACCCCTGACTAATACAGCACTCAAGAAATACTAGAGTTGAGCCATAAGAAATTGCTGTCTTTGTGAGCTAAAAACAAAGGGGGGGGGGTAAATATCAGCAATTTCCTATGGCTCATTCTAAAATTTGTTGAATGAATAACTGAATGAACCATAAAGCCATCATGAGGTGGGCGTTACCTTACTGACAAGAAAACACAGACTCTAAGAGATGAAGCTGCTTGCTAAGAAGGGCACAGCAAACAGTGGCGGGTCTGGGATTCGAACCTCAGACTGACTCCAAGGCTCCTAACAAATGCAGCAGCTTCTGCCTTCTCTAACCAAGCAGCCCACCACAGGGAGCCCAAGCAGAGCCTATCTCCATTGAGAGCCTTAGTTTGAGAAGTCAATGAAACAGTGGCCCCGAGAGTGGGCCAGTTTAGAAGCTCTCCACCTGCAAGTTCTGAAGCCACCGTGAAGGTCACTGTACCAGCGTCGGCTCCCTTCATCTTGGGCATAGCTTGGGGCTGCCGGTGGCCTTCCTTGGTCCCAGGGTCTTTCCACAGCTGCTGATAGCCTCTCTCTAAGGGAGTCTGAAGAGAGACTGACAGAAAGGCATTCTTCATTGTCTCACCAAAAATGGAGGCATCCCCTGGGGAAGGCAGCATGGCATGCTGGAGTGTGGTGGTGAAGGTGGTCTTGGCGCCAGAGTATTTGGGTCTGAAACTTGGCTCTGCCACTTAGCAGCCAGGTGACTTTTGTCCACTGATTTAATGTGTCTGAGTCTCAGGCTCCCCATATATATAAAGTAGGATAATAATGCTTTGCACCTAGCATTATTTCAAACACTAAATGAGATAATGCATGTAATGTACTTAGAATTCTGAGAGCTCAGTAAACAGTAGTAGTTAGCATTATCACTTTTAGCAAATAATATCACCACAAAGTTTTAGATATTGCTGGAGGCAAAGAAGAGACGTTCACAGCATCTATGTTGGGGCCCTGATTACATCGCTTTGTCCCCTCCAAGATTCCCTCCCCTTCAGTGTGATGGGCTCTTGGAAGGCCTGATTGTCATAATTTACTGTGGTTTCGCTCTGGTGAGTTTATACCGTCCAGGTGTTACCCTCTGGGGGGTATTCCTTGTTTAGACCTGAGCTTTCATTCTGGCAGAAAGCCTTTGTCTGCTGTTTAAAAAAAAAAAACAACAAAAAACAAAAGCAAATCACCAGCACTTCAGTCTCCTGGAAATGACACCCCATGGCAGATAATTATAGTACCTTGCATTTTTCATATAAACTAGTGTTTATGTTAAAACTGTAAGGGAGGCGTGACAGTGACAGGTACCATAATCCTGAATTTCACTGCCAGAGGAGCTTAGGTGCAGAGGAGACTCAGCTTTTCCGAAATCATCGGTGGTCAAGCTGTAAGCTCCCCATGTGCTCCACTCTTTCTTAAGCGTGAAAACAGCTCACTCTGAGGGAATGCCGTATCCAGAGAGAGGGTGTAAGACAATTCTCCACTCTAAATGCATTTTATAACAAAAGCTTTATTACTATTTCACATAGAGGTAAACAAATGCAGTATTTCGAAATAAAATGCACACACATTGGAAACAGCGCGCTTAAACGATTTTTAACCAATAATGGTATGATTTCAAAGAGGCTTAGACACCACATCTCGGGGGAGCTGTCCTGAACTTTGGCTTTCAGGATGACTTCCTTCCTGCTCCAGGGCTCAGCTCAGGTCGGTCCCTGCAGGGGAGCAAGAGAGACCAACAGCATCATTTTTCAGACGTTGGTAGACCCTCAGCATGGTCAGAGTTGCCTTCTCGCCCCAGCTCTTGGACTGTCTGGCTCTCACTGGTGTAGGAGGTTATCGGCACCAGAGCCTTCAACAGCCTCTTCCTGTTATCAGAGCCCAAGTGTCCAAGAAGGAGTCTGAACCTCCTGCTTCTTCCCATCCTGCTGGGATACAGTCTGTCCTTGGAGCGAGAGTAAACAGAGGAGGTGACAGTGTCAATAAATGTCTCCCGTGTGGCCTTGGCTAGCATACATGCCTTTCTACTAAGGGGCACAGGTAGATTTGTGTTCGTGGCCCTTCCTATGACACACACAAGAATAAATATTAAGACAGGAAATAGTAATAAAAATAAAGAAAAGAACAAAGAGGAAAAGAATGTCCCTTTGTGGACTCTGAAAGAGATCTTAAAAAGCTAGTTCTGGGTAATACAAAGTACTATCTTTTGAACCTTAAAAAAGGTTCACACCGTAGGCGATGAGTAGCAAATTTGGTTAAGAGCCAACATCACCCGAAACAACGAATTTCCCAGTCACTTACAAATATACAATGAGCATGTGTCAGTTAACTCATTCATTAACGAGAGAACAAGTAATATGGTACAACTGGTCCAAAGGATAATTAAAAGAAACTCACATTTACAGGTTATAAGAATGCTGTTGTATTAAAAAATATTTACAAAACTGGTCTATCCATGGGGCAATGATCAATTGTGTTGCACAGCTCCCAATTCATTTGATTTCTATGGAAAAGAAGAATTTGCATTATTATCAATCTCGCCCAATGTAGAGAGTTGCAAAATATCTTAAGGGTAATAAGATGTGAAGTTGGCCTGGAAGAGAACTCTAGACAGGGCACCCAGTCATCTTTTATGCCACGTCAATGCCTTTCTCACAATTTTTCCTGACACCAGAAAAATAAATTTGGCAAATACACCCAAAGAAGGTCATTAAAGACTTGGTTCTATTTGAATCAAAGTGGGAGGTGAATCACTGCAGAGTTCCATCTTTGTCTACATATGGATGATTCCAGAGAAGGCGGTATACTATCGAGGTAGGAAGCAGGAGATCTGGGTTAGGTCCAACCTCACCACTCTGTAGTTGGGTGGCCTTGGTCCACTCCCTTCTCTCTGACTTAATGACTTCTGACTTTCCCATGACTTCTGACTTGCAAAATGGGGCCAATAACAACGACATTACAGAGAGGAAAGAACTGTACCAAGCCTGGTGGATAGTGGGAACTCAGGACACAGGGGCTTCCTTCTGGCTTCTTGAAACTATTCCCAGTGGCTACTCAAGGTGTGTCCATCTTTTCCAGGTGCAAACGCTGCCCATTTAAGCCACCTGGCACTTCTGAGTGTGAGATCCCAAGTGGACAGAGTTTTGTCTGTGTAGACCTTTGTAGGCACCGAGCAAACGCTGTGAGAAAGGTAGCCAAAGTCTTCTTCTCTTTGGAGGAAAATGGATCCTGACCCACGGTGTCACCAGAGGGCAGGTGTCTGGGAATGTAGGGAAGGGATGAAGTCAGTGAGCCCAGTGCAGAGCTAAGAAGAAATGTTGGTTAAGAGGAATAAGCCAGGGTTTCCTACCTTTCAGGGGATGGTAAGAGACCTCTTCAAAAATAGGATGAAAACCTTACACTCACTCCCCAGAAATAGGTATATAAGCTGGCAGGGGCTGTGGCAGATAGCTCAGAGGTGCTGGGCCTGGAATGGGCACCGTCTGCAGCTCCCTCCCTTGGTGAGTGTCTCTGACTTCAGAGGAACTGGGGCCAGCCTCACAGAGAGAATGGGAGCTCCAAAGTGAGAGGTGGCAGATCAAGCTCCTTCCTTGTCACCTAAGTGGTGGGAACAGGTGAGCTGCTGTGGCCTAGATGGGGCTCAGCCCCTTAGAGCCTTTCCTATCTTATCCGGGGTGCAGGGGGAGGGCTGCCCTAAGTCTCCATCTCCCCAGTCTTTGAGTCCACACAACAGAGGACCAGTGTAGGGGTGGGGGTGGGGGAGTTGATGGGGTGGGAGGACTTCCAAAGGGCAAGTATGGGGCCTTAACTCCCTCCCTCCATAGTTCATGGGCTCCCTCAGGAAGGTAAAGGATGTGGGCTTTGGAACCGACTTGGGATTTATGTCAACTGTGGAGGTGCACCCTTCAGCTCTCCCAAAAAAGAACTCGCTGTTCAGCTGTGTGGTTATTTCCTAGGACTGCCATAACAAAATACTACACACAGTGGCTTGTGTAACAGAAATTTATTTTCTCACAGTTCTGGAGCTGAAATCAAGGAGCCAGCAGGGCCATGCTCCCTCGGAAGGTGCCAGGGAAGGACCTGCTCCATGCCTCTCTCCTGGCTTCGGCTAGCCTCAGGCATTCCTTGGCTTGTAGATGCATGATTCCAATCATCTGTCTTCACATGGTGTCTCCCTGTGTGTCTCTGTCTTCAAGGGCCTTCTTCTTATAAGAACACTACCCATGTTGGATTAGGGACCCAGTCTATTCCAATATGACCTCATCTTAATGATATCTGCAAGAACACAATTTCCAAATAGGGTCACATTCAGAAGTACTGGGAGTTAGGACTTCAAAACATGTGGGTTTTTTTGAGGAGGAGGGGTGGGGAGACGTATTTCAATCCCTAACAAACTACCAGGAGTGAGGGTGTGGACCCCTCTTGCTGCAGTAACTTCAGGTAGCTGCGCTTTCCCCAGGCAGCTCTCAAGCAGCGGGACACAGGCTTTATCAGACCTGCATCACCACAAGACGGCCTCCTCCTGTTCCTCCCTCTTCGTCTTCCACAAGCATTTGCTCCCAATGAGCATTTGGTACTCCTAACTTCATCACTGTCTGCTTTTTGAAGGACCAAAACTGGCATAGGCGGTAAAATGAATTTATTTACTGGATCACTTGCTGCCCAGCTGGCAGTGAAGACCCCATCCCCAGGGGTGTGTGGGGCACAATAGTCCTTGGTGCAAGGTGGCAGCTCAGTTCCTAAATCCTTCACCATTAATGACTTGGAAGAATACTCAGAGGTGCGCACACCCGGGCCATGGTGTTTGAAAAACACAGGGCATGGGCAATGGAATTAGTTGGCTGTATTAAATTGCATAAGTTATATTGGCCCTCCAAAGAGATAATGGAGAGTTGAGAGCACTCAAAAAACAATACCTAAGTGTGAGGAGGTTTTGGGGTGTTTTATAAATAAGCCTTTATCTCCCCAGAGGGAGAGCAGAAAAAACCTGTTATCAAAATCAGGATTTAATGGTATGGAGCTTCAAAAATGATAAAATGTTCAGCTGAGGCAAATCGGCTATGCGAAGGCCAAGGTCCTGGTTGGGAGAACTTGGGACCTGTCACAGGATGAGGACACGTGGGATGGGGACACGTGTATAGAGGGTGATGACTCCTAGAAAAGCCAGGAGCTTTACAATTTATAAATTACAATTATTGTAAAACTAGCACAGTTAAGGTGCCAGCCAGAGGAGCTTGACTGCAGAGAGGTTTGGAGATGGTTAATAGAATAAAGTATCCCTTTATTCCTATTGCCCTTCAGGCAAGGTAGATAGGTAACCAGCAAAGGTGTCATTAAAAGAAAGCAAGAATGTTGAAGCAGGAGGTTTAGGCTGATTATCCCAATAAAATATCACAGTTCTTTGCTCAAAGTTCTCGCACTTGATCCAGTTTTTGGGTCTTTGACTCAGTAGAAGAGAGAACTTGTTGACTAAAGAGGTGACTGGGTCTCCAGGAGAAAGGACTGTGCAAGAAGATGGCAAGCGTTTCCTGTAAGAGTCTTCTCGGTCCTTCCCCAAAAACACTGATAGCCATTCACTCAGAAATTGTTTCTTGAGGAAATGGGAATGCCCAGACACTCCTAGGACTATTGGACCCAAGATCTGAGTTGACATTGATACCCAGAGACCTGAAATGTCATTGTGGACCTACCTATGAGGGCCAGCTAATAACGCCTGGAGTCTTGTCCATTGGGAATGTGAGACCACTCAGTACTCACTTCTCTGATCTCTGAATTTATGTTGACATGGTTGGCAGATAGAGTGGTTCCTATATTGGGTCCTTGCCCTGTGAGGTAAGAGCTACCACACTGGAGAAGGCCATGTGGAAGCCTTTGAATCTGTCCCCCTCTCCCTCCTTCCCTGTCTGCTCTCTGTCCTCCACACTCTCATTCCCACCAAGATAGTAAATCAAGACCAATGTTGTATCCTGGGGGTGGCGGAGATGGCAATATTAATGCTATCATTAAGGATCTCAAGATGCCTGAGTGGTGGCCCCTATCATACCTCTGTTTAATTTATCAGTCTGGTACTTGCAGAAATCGGATGGATTCTCGAGTATGACCGGAGACAACCGAGAGCTCTATCAAACAGTAGCCTCAAATGCAGCTGCCGCGCTGACCCAGGGTCTTTGCTAGAGCAGCTGAATATGGCTTCAGGTCCGTGGTGTGCCACTACTAACTTTGTAAATGTGTTATTTTCCATCCCAATCAGGGGACAAGATCAGGGGCTCCTGGGTGGCTCAGTCAGTTAAGCGTCTGACCTCGGCTCGGGTCATGGTCTTGGCAGGTTCGTGGATTTGAGCGCCTCATCAGGCTCTCTGCTGTCAGCGCAGAGCCCCCTTCAGATCTTCTGCCTCCCTCTCTCTCTGCCCTTCCCTGCTTGAGCTCTCTCTCTCTCTCTCTCTCTCTCTCTCTCTTGCTGTGTGTCTCAAAAATAAATAAACACTAAAAAAAATAATAAGGAAACAAGATCATAAAGAGTTCACATTCACATGGAGTGGACAATGATATGCATTCATAGGTTTCTCCCTGGGCTATGTTCATTTTCTTGCTCCTTGTCACAATCTATCCCAAAGTGTTGTGGACTACGTGCACATCCTGTAGAACATCACATTGATCCATGTCATTGATAACATCAAAAGCTAACCAGGAAGATGAACAAGAGGTGGCTAGCACACTGGAGGCCTTGATAAGACACATGTGCGCCAGAGGGTGGGAGATAAGCCCTTATAGATTTACAAGCCTGCCATGCCAGGAAAGATTTTAGAGGTCTGGAAGTCAGGGGCGTGTTGGGACATCCTCTGCAAGGCAAAAGACAGATAGCTGCATTTTGCTTTTGCCACCATAAAGAAGGAAGCATGTGCCGGTTTGACCTTTCTGGGTCTCAGAGGTACACATTCCATATTGAGACACAGGGCTCCAGCCCATATGTGGGTGACCAGCAAGGCTCCTGGGTTTTTTAAAAAAGTATTTTTAAACGTTTATTGATTTTGTATTGAGAGAGGGAGAGAGGCAGGGAGAGAGGGAGAGAGAGAATCCCAAGCAGGCTCTGTGCTGCCAGCGCAGAGCCCAATGCGGGGTTCAAACTTGTGAACTGTGAGGTCACAACGAAGAGTCAGACGCTCAACCGACTGAGCCACCCAGGTGCCCCAAGAAGAAAGGCTCCTAGTTTTGAGCGGGGCCCAGAGCAGGAAAGGGCTCTCCAGGAGGGCCAGGTTGTAGCACAGGCAGTCTTGCCATTCAGGCCATGCGATCCACCAGATCCTGGTGTTGGAGGTGCCAGTGCAGAAAAAGATGTGGTGTGAAGTTTGTGGCAAGTCTGGGAAGGAGAATCACAATGGAGGCCCTGGGATGAGGAGTGAGGGCTGGCCAAGGTGATAGCCATGGGCAGAGGGTAGATGCTGCTGGGGTAGACTTAGGGATCATGGAGGAGGGACATGATGAGCACTAACTGATGCTCCAAGATCAGCTGCAGGGATGGAAGCTGTAGTTTGTCCCACTAACCTCCCTGTTCTAAGTCTCTTCCCTGCAGGAGGAAATCCCACTGAAAGTCTGGAGAAGTGCATCCGCGTGGGGCACAGGTGGGCTGCGGGAGCCATGGAAGGGTACCACTCAGACCTCTGTTCAGTGAAGGGCTCACCATTCAGCTGCAAAGGGTGCAGGAGATGACAGCTTTCAGCTGCAGAGCCTTCAGGCCAAGGTCATGCTCTCTGGGCATCTGGGTCCTAGAGATCTGGTCATTTTTGCCCAGCGTGGGCCTCTTCTAATGGGAAGTCTTTGCTCAGGGGCTCCCCACTGAGTTGGCTGGATTTTGTCAGCTTTGCATTACAGTCCGACAGCAGCCGGAGCAACTTTCCATATCTGGAATCACAGCAGGTGACCCTGGGCTTTCCGTGTCCATTGGATGGATCCAGAAAGTGAGAGTCACTCAGAGGCCCCATTGGAAGGCCACACCTTCCCCCTGACAGTCTCTGGTAGTTGGAAGGGCACAGGCTTTCGAGTCAGACATACCTGGGTTTTAATCTTAGCCTCTCCACTGACTGGTCATGGAACTTTGGTCTCTGGGCTTCCTGAAGAGGCTTCATCTTTATCGTCTTTCTCTGAGTCCTCTCTCTTTCTCTTCTCCTTTCCCTCCATACTGCATGCCCAGCCAGAATCCTGCAGGAGCAGATTCTCTGCCAGAGGCTGCCAATGCCATTGAAGAAAAGTCTCCATTTCCCTCCTCAGGATCATAGCCTCCTTTAAATACCAGAAGGAGGCCAGGCACCCAGACATGTGAGCTGAAATTTAGCAAAGTTCCTTGAGTCCCACTTTGTACCGTGTCCCAAACTGGACCCTTACCCATAATAACCTTCACAAAAACCCAACGAGGCAGGTTCTGTTGTTATACCCATTTGATAAGTAAGCAAACTGAGGCTCAGCAGAGAAGGCTGACTCATAACTGGGTAAGCAGGGAGACAGGCCCACAGTGAATTTGGCCCGTGCTGGCTTGCAGTGTCTAAATGCTGCAGGAGGCTGCTGCAGGGACTCCTGGGGTCAGGCAAGTCATGGGCAGACCCCAAAGACAGACTCCTTGGAGAGTTTGGGATTACCAGAGCTCTTTGGATAACAGCAAAAGTCATGATAACAATATCAGTTATGATTTGTTAAATCCTTACTACATGCCAGACATGGAGGGTTAACAAACATGATCTCATATAATCCTCCCAGCAATCTGAGAGGGCGAAATTGTTATCTACAATCCCCCATCCTGGCCGATGTGACTCCAAAGCTCACACACATTCCTTGATGCAGATCCTCATCTCCCCTCGATAATAATTACTGGCCTTCACCCAGCAGACCATGTCTTGGCCAGGCCCCTGCCCTGCTCACCAGTCCTCCTTTACTCGGGCTCCTCAGGGCTCCTCAGAGCAAGTCCGAGCCTTAGCATGAGGTTTGAGGCTTAGATCACAGAAAGGATAAGCCCTTCCTAGGTGTGGCTGCGTCCCACCCCCCTGACACGCCGAGACTTACCGAGGATGGAAGAGAGTTTCTAAACCCCATTCAGAAAAAGAAAGAAAAAAGCAGGTGTGTTCTTGATGTTTATAGGACAGAACAGAACAGAACCCCAAGGACCCTGCCTTCTCCATTAAAGAGAAAGCTCTTTAAACCAGAGAAGTAAAACAACCCCTTCTGACTAACAGGAACCAAAGGCCAGGGGGGCGCTGAGACGGGGCTGCCCCCAACTGCCATTGCTCTGTTTGAGGCCTTCCAGGCAGAGATGGGTCATTCCGGGGGCCCTTCTGGGAAGGTGAGAGGTGCCAGGAAGAAAGCCAAAAACATGTTGCCTCTATTCGAGCATGGGAAAAATGGTGCATTGAGCTTATCATAATCCTAGGCAAAATTCCAGAAGTTCCTTTCCTAAGCAGGGATTACTGGGAGCCAAGACAGGTTCACTTAGGTCAAGGCATGTCTAACTTTCCAGATTTCCACTGTAGGAAGGGTGACCAGAACATGTTGTGGGAAAAGGGCCGCAGATATAGGCTTTAAAAATAAGACTTTGCTGTTACAAGAACTGCATTGAGGAAGAAAGGAGGGAGTTCATCAGCCAGGGTCTGGAATCTACCACACCCCAACTCCCTACATATAAAAAATTATAGGCTTCCTTTTATAGCAGAGTAGACTCAAGAGCGATGCCAAAATTTGTCTTGTGGTCAGCAATGGAGGAGGAGTCTTGGGACACACAGGACAGAAAGATGAGATGCCCTGAGGCCATGGATGTTGGCAACAGACATCTGAGAGGGCTGATAGTATTAGTCCAATAAAGCACTTAAGATCTAGAAAGGCTGCAGAATTTGTCCAGGGGAATAACACATCAGGAATGTCTTAGACTACATGACATGAATTAAGGAAGGGCTGATTTCCTCATCAAGCGCCACTGGCACCAAGGTCAATTTTGCAATTGAAATGTCTTTTTTTGAAATGCCTCTCACATGTCTCTTTGAGGGTTAATGGGGACATATGGGTCAAATCAGGGTAGCGCAACCTTCACATGGTTGTTTGAACCCCTCTACTCAGGGGAGGAGGCATTAATTGATTCTGTTGGATGGGACCCTGCTGTTTTTATGACCCAGACTAGCAGCAATGTGGTCCTTCCACTAACAATCACTGGTGTCTGCTGAGGGTGTGCCCTGTGCAGAGGAAAAGAATGTATGTCTGATGTATGAGAGGAAAACCCTCCTGGATGCCCCCTGGTCCAGAGATTGGTCCTATGCTACCCTCTACCTGCCTGCATGGCATGACCATTTCTATTCTGACAGCCATGGAGTGGAGAGGTTCAAAATTAATGCTCTGGAGTCAGACTGCCTTCCTTCCCCACCCCATCCTATTGCAACTTAGCTCTGCCACTTACTAGTTGGGCGACCTTAGGCAAGTCATTAATTTATCTGTGTCTCATTTTTTTCTTGAAAATGGAGACAGTGGTGGTGCCTAATTCATGGGGTTGGAGCACTGACTTTCATTTTTTGACTTGTGACTCACAGTAAGAAATACATTTTGAAAGACCTAAATGTGAGACAGGAAACCATCAAAATCCTAGAGGAGAGCACAGGCAGCAACCTCTTTGACACTGGCTGTAGCAACTTCTTAGTAGACATGTCCCAGAGGCATAGGAAATAAAAGCAAAAATGAAGTATTGGGACTTCATCAAGAAAAAAGCTTCTGCACAATGAAGGAAACAATCAACAAAACTAAAAGGCAACCTTCAGAATGGGAGAAGATTTTGCAAATGACAGATCCTATAAAGGGTTAGTGTCCAAAGTCTATAAAAAGAACTTATCAAACTCAACACCCAAAAACCAAATAATTCCGTTAAGAAATGGGCAGAAAACATGAATAGGCATTTTTCCAAAGAAGACCTCCAGATGGCTAACAGACACATGAAAAACTGTTCAACATCACTCATCATCAGGGAAATACAAATCAAAACCATGATAAGATACCACCTCATAGCTGTCAGAATGGCTAAAATTAACAACACAGGAAACAACAGACGTTGGCAAGGATGAGGAGAAAGTGGAACCCTCTTACACTGTTGGTGGATATGCAAACTGGTGCAGCCACTCTAGAAAACAGTATGGAAGTTCCTCAAAAAATTAAAAATAGAACTACCCAGCAATTGCACTATGAGGAATTTATCCAAAGGATTCAAAACTCCTGATTCGAAGGGGCACATGCACCCCAAAGTTTATAGCAGTGCTAGCAGCAATAGCCAAATTATGGAGAGAGCCTAATGTCCACCAAATGAATGGATAAGGTGGTATATATAGTATATATATGTATATATACACAATGGAATATTACTCAGCCATCAAAAGAATGAAATCTTGACATTTGCAATGATGTGGATGGAGCTAGAGTATATGATGCTAAGCGAAATAAGTCAGAGAAAGACAAATACTGTATCATTTCATTCATATGTGGAATTTAAGAAATAAAATAGATGAACTAGGGGAAAGAAAAAAGAAAGAGAGGCAAACCATAAGAGAGACTCTTTTTTTGTTTGTTTAATATTTATTTATTTTTGACAGAGACAGAGTGTGAGCAGGGTAGGGGCAGGGAGAGAGAGAGAGAGAGAGAGAGAGGGAGAGAGAGAGAGAGAAATACAGAATCTGAAGCAGGCTCCAGGGTCTGAACTGTCAGCACAGAGCCTGATGCCAGGCTTGAGCTTGTGAACTGCAAGATCATGACCTGAGCTAAAGTCGGACACTTAACTGACTGAGCCTCCAGGCACCCCAAGAGAGACTTTTAATGATAGAGAACAAACTGAGGGTTGATGGAGGGGGGTGGGTGGGGAGAGAGGCTAAATGGGTGATGGGCATTAAGGAAGGCACTTATTGGGATGAGCACTGGGTGTTATATGTTAGTGATGAGTCACTAAATTCTACTTCTGAAACTAACATTACACTGTATGTTAACTAACTAGAATATAAATAAAAACTTGAAACATTAAAAAAAAGAAAAGAAATACATTTTACATCAAGATCCAGTATTGATAAACTACAGTGTTTTCTCTTCTGTTCTGTTTTGTTCTATCCTTTCATTAAGCCAAATGATAGTTGAGAGCCATTAAATTGATTTTTACTACTTACATGGGTCACCACACACAGTTTGAAAAATGCTGGGTTAAGGGGCACCTGGGTGGTTCAGTGTCTGACTTCAGCTCAGGTCATGATCTTGCAGCTGGTGAGTTCAGGCCCCGCGTCCTGCTCCATGCTGTCAGCTCAGAGCCCACTTCAGATCCTCTGTCCCCCTGTCTCTGCCCACCCCAATTTATGTGCATGCACTGCTCAGTGAGTGTTCTCTCCCTCTCAAGAATAAATAAAAACAGGGGCGCCTGGGTGGCGCAGTCGGTTAAGCGTCCGACTTCAGCCAGGTCACGATCTCGCGGTCCGTGAGTTCGAGCCCTGCGTCGGGCTCTGGGCTGATGGCTCAGAGCCTGGAGCCTGTTTCCGATTCTGTGTCTCCCTCTCTCTCTGCCCCTCCCCCGTTCATGCTCTGTCTCTCTCTGTCCCAAAAATAAATAAACGTTGAAAAAAAAAATTAAAAAAAAAAAAAAAGAATAAATAAAAACATTGAAAAAAGAAAAGAAATATCCATATTAAAAAAAAAAAATGCTGGGTTAAGGTTTTTCCAGAGTATTGCGTTCAGTTCCAAAAGCTACAGTTTCCTTTACCTGTTTCACCTTTTAAGAAAACTATTTTCAAGCTAGAGGGTGTCCAGAAGAGAATGATCAGGATTGATCTTTATCTCCTTTCCTTTTCTGCCTTCAATCCACTCCTTCATTTGATTGTTTCTTCATTTATTCACCCATTTATCATAGGTTTAGTGCCTGTTTCATCTGAAAAAGAGACTCCAGAGAGACGTTTGCCTGTAAATCATGGGAAGGAGGAGCTAGAAAGATTCCTTGCAGTGCCCTAGGCAGAATGGGGGCCTGTGGGAGAAAGGGACAGAGAATTCTGATCAGCACATAGAAGAATTTTCCAGTCTTGGGTGCTGCTGGATGATGGGTCTGGCTGCCAGTGCTACTTCTCTTTGGCATTGAGCGATCACAAGTGGGAGAGGCATTGAGAGATCACAAGTGGGAGAAGGAAAGCCATGAAGAAGCTTTCACTATTGGGTGGAAGGTGGGCTGAAGTTGGTTCTTCACCCCACGGTCCCTTGAACCTGGGGACCTGCTTGAGTCACTGCAGGGGTTGCTATGGGAATGGGGAGGAAGAATCTAGCTGGGGTTCTGTGCCCCTACCTGACAACCAACTTTATTTCTGGTTTATACCATGGGATTCTCTATGTGGTTTATTTTGGAAGGGGGTACTGTAGACACGTTCCATTGATTTTTTTTTTTTTTAAGTTTAATCCTTAAGCCAGGAGCTCATTAAATCCTTGGGAGTCTTAGAAGCAATCATTTCTAGGATTCTGGGACTCAATTTTTTCCTTATAAAAACAAGTCCATTAAAATTGCAGCATAAGCCTTTGTTTTGTACTCTTAAATCCAGATATAATTGAGAGCAAGAGTTAAAGAATTACAAATGTGGCAGGATAATAGATTGAGATGTTATTTTGGGTTGGTGGTGTGTCTTCTCCCTGGGTCCCTCCCCATCCTGCCCCTCCTCCAGCCCAGCTGGAGAGCAGGGAGCCTTGTCTTTGTGTTCCTTTGCCTCAGGGGGTGTTGGTGAAGCCTGGGCTGAAATCAGAAGTCACCAGCAGACAACTGGTCTTTCAGGCTTTTTTGATTGAAAGCCTGAGTTTATTGAGGGGATTGTGCTGAAAGAAAAGGAGGAAGGAGAGGGGGAGGGGTGGGTGGGTCCTGGAAGGAACTGGCAGAATTCCAGAGGCTGCTGTGTGGTTCCCTTGGGAGTTGGGACCTCAGGCTCCCACACTCCTTCCATCCACTGAAGCTGTCGGTATCTGGGCTAGTCTGCAGTGTTTCTTAAACATTAGTGTGCACATGAATCACTTGGGAATCTGGATAAAACGCAGATTCTGATGTGATAGGCCTGGGTGGGGGTCCTGAGATTCTGCATGTCCAGCAAGCTCCCCAGGGACTCTGATATTGCTGGCCTTCAGACCCCATTTTGAGTAGCTAGGAGCTCAAAGGGTCATTCTTTCTTCCTCCTCCTCCTCCCTCCTCCCCCTCCTCTTCTTCCTCTTCTCCCTCTTCTTCCTCTTCTTCCCCTTCTTCTTCTTCTTCTCTTCTTCTTCTTTTCTGACACAACATAAGCCTTCCAGACTCTTGTGCATCCTCAGAACAGGGAAGACCCTCCCAATAATGGAACTGGAATTTTCCATCAGTGCAGCATAAAGGGATGCACAATTAGGTTTAATTTGATTTGAAAGAACTCACACACTTGAGCTTGTGATCGCAAATTCATAGCCACTGCCCAGGTTAAGCTGCATCTCTATGGGAATTCAAAGGTTATTAACCCCCTCTGTCTTTAGGGTTGGATTCACTAAGTGGAATTCAACTGCTTGCTCTCCCTTCCCAGGGTGAGACATTCTCTGGGTATCCAGTCCTTTGTTTCAGTTTTCCTGGGAGTAGAGGCCACTTCTCCTCCCTCCCTTTCCCAACCCCAGGGGGTTTAAATCCCTTTAACTATCTGCTTATCATCATTTCGTTGGGTGGAATTTTATCTGTCCCTATCTTGCCCCTGCCTGGAGGCACAAATCCTTCTGTCTGGGTCCTCCCCCCAGCTGGGGATCTGAGATAAACCTCGGAGTCACAAAGGAATGGAGTGGAATGCAGCCAGCTCCCTCCCCTCTTTCGTGGTCTCTCCTTTCGAGAAGTGGTGTTAGTGGCACCTGTGTTCACTTGTTCATCTCCACTTCCTTCGCTTGCTTAAAGTCCTACCTGGGAATATGCATTATTTTGTAAAGCAAAAAAGACTAACCATTCCCTCCCTGAACTAGTTCCTGCCAACCTCAGGGAACAATTCTTAAATGGGGCATTTATTTATAAAAGGAGCTCCATTTAAAAAAGGAGCAATTTTTTTACTGTTTATTGATTTTTGAGAGACAATGTGCGCGAGCGCATGGGGGAGGGGCAGAGAGAGCAGGAGAGAGAGAATCCCAGGCAGGCTCTGTGCTGTCAGGGTAGAGCAAAGAGGAGCGATTTATAAATACTCCTTGCCTAGAAAGCACAGTACTTTGCATTGCGTGGCACATTTACATTTTTCAAAGGGATCTAGCATTAATTGAGCATCTATTTGTGCTAGGGACAATTACCCTTCCCAGCAACCCCTATGAGGAGGTATTAATACCCCCTCTCCCTTTATCCACAAATATTTAAGCGAAAGAGCCTTCCTGGTTCAAGCAAAAGCTATCCAAACAAAAGCAGAAATGTTTGCAAGAAAGAAAAATGAAATTTAGAGAGGCAGAAAGCTGGAACTCTGCTTCCTTGACCCATGGGGGACACCCCAGAGGGTTATTTCACCTCTCTCTGGCTAAAAGCAAAATGTGATAGATGGGAAGTGTGAGGTGGCGATGGTGAAGAGGGGCTCAGTTCTCAGGGAGGTGGGGAAAGTGGGTTGGGCGAGTTTCTGAATGTGCCAGTGTGCTGGGTCTGGTTTCCGAAGAAGTGAGAGAGTTAGCACCAGGCTGTGCCCAAGCTTGGAAACTAGGTGACATGTTCTGCCCAGTACCTTTGGCACCAGGAGACCTGGAGTCTAACTTAGCAGTTCCACTCACCAACCAAGGGCCGGGACCTTCCAGGTTCTAAGCCTCAGTTTTCCCTTCAGGGAAGTGGAGTTGTTGGACTGCATCCTCTCCAAGGTCTGAGATGCTCTGATCTTCCAGCTTGAGAAGGGAAATGGCTCCCTTGCCTGAGAGGCTGTGACTTGTTTGCTTTATTGGAGGGGGTGGGGAGTGGGGAACACACATATACACACACATACATTGGGGTCAAACTGTGTTAGGTGCTGTGGATGCATCAATGAGTAAGACGGCGCTTTGTCCTTGCCCTCGCTGAGCAGACAGAATGTCAGAAAAGGCAGACACACTCTTTACCAGTTACTGCTTCACTGAGGGTTAGAACAGAGACCAGAGTGATAAGAAGGAGCAGGCACGTGAAGGGGAGAAGAGAGTTCCAAGCAGAGGAAACAGCATGTGCAAAGGCTTTAGGCAGGGACAGGATTACTGTATTGCTGGGGACAGAAGGAAGCCCGGGTGACACCAGGGTGAGGGGAGATGGAAGGACAGTGATGCCTCTTTCATGGTCTGGGTCAGGCTACAGAGACAAGAGATTGAACTAGGTGCCCCTCTGTTTCTTCATCTTACCTACCTACACACACACACACACACACACACACACACACCACACCAACTTTGGGAAGCCTTGCATAGAGCTGGGTAGGGACTTTGTGGTAGATCATTCAAGGCAGGAAAAACTCTGTTCTTCTCCCCCCACTCCCACCGGTGGGGGGACCTTGGGGTCTCGCCCAAGGAAAGGAAGCACTGCTTCCTGGTTTATGTTGAGATGGGAAAGACTTGCCCAAGAACAATGGCGTTTTCGTAAAACACCACTTTGTTCTGGTGAGACCAGGAGGGGGTTTCCTTCGGGACCTAGCCTGGTCCCATTGCCCTGGCCTGCCAACCACAACAGCCACATGTCATTCCCTCAGACCAGCCTTTCATCTGAGATACTTGCTCACGCACAGCCCTGACCTGCTTAACCCTTGAGACCCCACCCTGCCCAGGCAGCAGCATCTCAGGGCTACAGATCCCAGGACAGGCCGGCCAGGGGAGTCTCCTGGGGGAACCAGTGGATGACATGACAGTCCCTGATGTCCCATTTGAAGGGTCTTCTGGAAAAGGGCTCAGATTTGTCCTGGGAGTTTCTCAGCTCAAAAAACCTTCATAGCCCCAGGGTCAGAAGGACACCCCTCTTCAGGTGGGGAAACTGAGGCAGAGAAAAGGAAGTGTGATCACTGAGGCCACACAGATTGTTAGTGGTAGAACCAGGGCTAGAATGCAGGGCTCTGACTCTCAGGCCAGCACTCTTCCCACATACTGTTCTGCTCTAGAGGAGCGGAACAAAAGTTGGGGAAGGAAAGGGATTAAGTCTACGCTGGACAGACAGACAAATCTACAGGGGCCCAGAATGTCTGGAGGGAGATTCGGAGGGAAGAGCGTGTGTGATGTCGGGAGCTGGACTTCTTGATGTCACAGGCAGGAGTGTTTTTCAGGCATGCATGGCTGTTCCTCTGCGAATCGCCAAATGAACCAATTTAGTGAAACAATCAAGTCTGTCCAGAGGAGGACATTAATGGGAAGTGAGTGGGCGTATAATTGTATAGTCAGAACAATAAGTTGGAAGAACTTTGCTTTTGCTTTTCTCCAACTGTTGTTTTCGCATGCTGCCTGGCATTAGAAGCTGGCTCAGGTAACCGGCCAAGTTTCTCATCCGAAGGAGGAGGTGGAGTGGTGGCCGTGACGGTGTTGGGGGTGATGACGTGTTCATGGCGGTGGGGGTATTGCCAACAGCTCCATGGCCGCTACAGGAATGGCGGTGTAGGTGTCGGTGGCGCCATGGTTAGCAGTATTGGTCGTAGTTAGGGTGACGGTGGTATTGTTTATAGTATGGTGGTAGTGATACCGGTGGGGAGGTGGGTTTTGCTGGTGTCCAGTTGAGCAGCATTGATTGTAGCTATGGTAATGATGGGAGCAGTAATGGAGTAGCAAATTGACAATCATCTTGGACGGTGGTGACAGTGATGATGGGGTTGGTATAAGGGTTGGTGTAGGAGTCGGTCAAAACGACTTCAGTGATGTTCTGTGTTGGCGGTGATGGTAGTGGCATTGGGGTCAGTGCTAGCGACAGCACCATTTTTGATGGCGTCGGGGACACCTTCCTGTCTCAGGTGGTGGGACCGACGGATGAAAGTGGTGGCGTGTGGGCACTGGCATCAGTGGTGAATTTGCTAGTAGACTTACTATCAGACTGATGGTAGTGGCAATAAAGGAGATGGTCACAGTGATACTGGCAGTCATAGGGACGCGGGGATGATAACCAAGATGGTGGTGATCACACTGAGAGAGGGACAAGTTCAGGCAGAGACCCCAATATTACAGGAGCTCTCTGGAGCTGACAGTGTGCTGGACGTGGAAAGCCTCACTACGTTGCCCCCAAACACTCCTTCCCATTTGCTGCCATCCTGGTGAGGATTAGTTCTCTGTGTAGGAGGAGATGGCTGCCTTTTGGGGGTCAGTGGGGATGATGCTGGAAATAACTCTGTTGCTAGGCAAGTAGACAGGGAGGGAGGCTCAGGACTGCTGAGCTGGAGAGTGCTCTAGGGGGCAGGTCAGCAGGAAACAGGCATCTGAGGGCATGCCCGTGGTGGGGGCCACATCGGGCTGGCATGGAGGCAGCCGTGGTGGCCGTGCAGGGGCTCACGTAGCTGGCAGAGCAAGGCCTGTACTTCCTGCTGACTCAGCAGAGCAGGCTGGGACTGATTCTCCTGGACTAATGTGTCTTCTCCCCAGGATTAGCTCACTCAGCTCTGGCTGGGAAAGGGGGAGGGAGGCAGACTCTCCCATCTCCCCAGGCTTAGGGGCTCTTGGGGAAGCTGTGGGCAGACGGTGAGGCCCCAACAGGGGGCTAGCAACAGACACTGTGTGCCCTTGACCTCATTCCCAATGGGCCCCCATTTGGCTGGCAGGGAGCCAGGCTCCACAAGTGTCAACGAATCTAATAGTCCTGTCCCCCTCCCCCCACCGAAACCCACTCCATATGGCTGGTTCACCCTGTGTTCCTGTCCCAGCTCTGCTATGAGAAAGGCCGCACAGCCTGGGAGTGGGGAGAGTAAGCTCTGGAGTCAGACCAGCTCGCCTCAATTTCCAAGTTGCCCCCACATTAACTGTGTGACTCTGGGCAGTCACTTCCGCTCTCTGTGTCTCAGGTCATCGTCTGTGAGACAGAGGCAATGGCTGCTGTGACATCAGATGCATTAAGGCAGATGAAATGCTTGAAGAGTTGGCATGGAGCGGGCATTCGGTTTGTTTGCTGAAATGACACTAACTTGAGTAACTTTAAGAGAGTCTTAAGCTAAGTCTGTTTTCTCACCAGCAAAATTGGGGATAATCCTTAATGTACACACTTGATTGAGAATTGAAGGGGATGTAATGGGGGAAAGGTCCATACCAAATAGAACAGTAGTTGCTGCTGTCCTTGCTGTTGCTAGTACAAGGGGTGCCCCAGCGTCCCTCTGGAGTAGGGGGCTCATGTCACGTAGGATTCTGGATCCCTGGAGCCATGCTGTCCAGGGACCCGGGACCTGGTGCCAGCTCCTGCTGTCTCCTGACACTGGGCACAACCCTTCTCATGACGGGAGGGTGTGAAGAGATCGGCAGCCCCATGTCTAGCTTCTGCCCTTTCTTCTACCCCAACCCAGGACTCACGCCAAGGGTGGGGTGGAGAAAGGAAGAGAATGTTCTGGGAGAATCTTCCCATACTGAGGCTCCTGTGGAATCTTTTCTCATACCTTCATTCTTACCTCTCTTTCTCTTCCTTCCCTTCCTCATTCTCTCATTCATTCATTTCCTCATTCATTCATTCCTCTGCAAGGCATGCAAGTCTCGGGGTCTGCCTTTGTCCCAGGGCAAAACTAGTTTAGGTTTTAATCAGGGCTTCGGTAAATAATTCTGAGATGGAGAGGGACAGAGAAAGAGAAAGCATCAAATGAAAATTAGACTTTTTTTTAATTAAGGAAAACTATCAACAGTGGTGCTGCTTAATTTTTTTTTTTTAACATTTATTTATTTTTGAGACAGAGAGAAACAGAGCATGAACGGAGGAGGGGCAGAGAGAGAGGGAGACACAGAACCGGAAGCAGGCTCCAGGCTCCGGGCCATCAGCCCAGAGCCCGACGCAGGGCTCGAACTCACAGACCGTGAGATCGTGACCTGAGCTGAAGTCGGACACTTAACTGACTGAGCCACCCAGGCGCCCCAACAGTGGTGCTGTTTAGATAGCATAACATCAACACCTAAATAAAAGAACGACTGTATCACTTGTTTATCTTCTCAACTGTAAAAGAGATAAAAATGTACACGCTCACGGATTATTTTATTCTGTTCGTTTGGACCTCGGGTGCATGGAGCTGGTTACTCATACTCCTCTCTGCTAATTTAATTTAGTCCCTTCTTCCCAGATCCCTATTCTCATTCTTTACTCCCTTCCTCAATCCAGGAATCTACTCCAATATGTTTTTTTGTTTGTTTGTTTTTTGTTTTTTTTTTTTTGAAGAAACCTTTATGCCCAACTTGAGGCTTGAAGTCATGACCCGGAGATCAAGAGTCACATGCTCTACCACTGAGCTAGCCAGGCACCCCTCCGATATGATTTCTAAAAAAATATGTCCTTCAAAGGGGCTCGTCTTTATAAAGTATGAGTTTTGAGGGGTTAACAAAAAAAAAACAAAAAAAACAAAAAAAACAAAAAAACACTATTGCACTATAAATGTTTCTGGTCCTACTCTTCTTAACACCGTGACTTTGAGGTCTGTCCATGTGACTGTGTGCACATTGTTCTGTCCCTTCCGGCTACTGTAGAGTCTTCCATTGCAAACATCCAACATGCTCCACTCATTTCATTCCCCCACATGATAGACACACCCCGCCACAGCCTCATAGCCTCACTGCAAACATTACATACAAAGCCCTCAGTTCTGAGCCTGCCCCGAGCTCCCGTTCGGCAAAGTCAGCGATAATTACTGGCATGTCATTATGGCTTCTATCAGTGCTTTAGGCAACATCATTTCTATAATATTTAATAATCAGTTGCACAAGTGCTTCTTTTTACCTCATCATGATGTGGCACAATTCACTCCCTCACATACCGCTGATGTTCGCCTTAATCCATGTCCGGTACTGTGATGTGTGTTAGGGGAGGTGGGGAGGCTGTGTTGGGTGCCTGGCCGCGTGTCCCTCTTTCCCTGTACAATGGGAGGGCTGCATCTGAACCCCAGGGGCTCCCCATGCCTGTCTGGACAGCCATGTGATCCGTGTCCTCAGGACTGAAGGGATGAATTTCACCAGGCCCGATGTCCTCAAGATGCTCACAGTCTAGGGAAACAGTTCAGGTCGGGTCAGGGGTGGGACACAAAGCAGTCAGTGATCAATTCCTTTCATAAAGGGAATGGACGAGAAACAAGAGCCCACATTTGCTGAGTTCTTATTGTGTGCCGGGCACCATTCTCAGTGGTCAGGTAGCCACAAAACAACTGTAGCAATATATTACTACCATTCCCATTCTTCAGGAAGGGAGACAGAGGTCCAGAGAGGTCAGTCACTTGCCTGCACTCACTCAGTTTATAAACAGGATACCCAAGAACTGAAGTCAAGTGCCCGGGTTCATAATCACAACGCTAGGACCTCCAAAAGATGAGAGAGGTGAGGAGGTCAGATGTGATTGCAGAAGACCTCACACGCCAGCCAAGTGGCAAGGAGGAAGGCCCAGGAGGCCCCATAGGAGAAGCCAGGTGCCGTGAGGTGAGTGTGCAAGATCACGAGAGCGTGTGAGGGCATGTGTGTGGAAAGTGTCATATATGGGTGTGTATGAATGTGTGTGTGCACCAGTATGTGTACGTGGGTGTGCTTGAGCGCATGTGGGTGTGCCAGGTACACACATGTGTGCCACAGTGCAGGTCCCATTAGGACAGTGTGTGTGTGTGTGTGTGTGTGTGTGAGAGAGAGAGAGAGAGAGACTGTTGCAGGTAAGTGTGGGAATCTCTGGCTGTGCACGGGCTTCTGCATGTGGTGGGTGGGTGTAAATGTGGGCCTTGGCATTCCTGCCACCACGGGGCCCCGGGGAAGCTGTCAGAGCCCATCAGCCTGGACTGGTGTGAAGGGCCTGGTCTCGGCCTCAGAAGCTGGACGGGCACACATCAAAGGCAGCCTGAGCCTCGTACCAGTGGGGTGGAATAATTTAATGAGGGTCCAAGAGGGAGGCTGCCGTTGGTGAAGGGTAGGCGGGCGTGCCAGCTTGTGCCCAGGGCAGCTCCCAGGCTCCACAGCCAAGCATCTGTGGTCTGCATATGTGTTGGGGAGGGGGGAGGCTGTGTTGGGTGCCTGGCCATGTTTCCCTCTTTCCCTGTATAATGGGAGAGCTGCATCTGAACCCCGGGGGCTCCCCATTCCTGTCTGGACAGCAATCTAGTCCCCAGGTATCCATGAAACTTCAGGAAAACAAGAACACCAAGTCAGGCATTTTCATCTCTAAGGCCCTTCTGGCGTTTCCATGAGATGGAGCATGAAGAATCATTCCTAGATCAACTATTTAAGCCCCTCACCTTACAGAGAACTGTGTGTGTGTGTGTGTGTGTGTGTGTGTGTGTGTGTAGATGGATGTCCTTTGTGGGGAGAGAGAAATGTGGGGGATCCAATGTATTCAGTTTTTAATGTAAGATGTGGGTGGAAAAAGGAGGATTTGGGGTCAGGAGTAGGAAAGGGGGTGAGGATGAAGATTCATGTGAGGGCAGAGTGGCCCTTACCAGGAAACAGTTTTGTGATAGGCAAAGCAGAACGCTATCCTTGTCTCCAGGGTCTTGGGCAATACATATAGCTCTACTCTGTCCAATGATCATGGTGTGAGGGCTTTCTCCTAGGAGGCTTTGGTCACAAATGTCCTTCCATGGCAAGAACCTCCCTTGGGTCTTAGGCCCATCACACAGCCACGTTCAAACTCCTTAGCCCTCTATTCAAGGCTTCCTCCAAACTCTAGGATCTAGGTTCTAGACTTTAGGACCAAGGGCTGCGAATTCACGGTCTACCACCTGAAGCCAACCTACAAAGGAGTTTTTGGTTTTTTTGTTTTTGTTTTTTGTTTTTGGCTGCCACAGATCGACAAATATTCTTGAGCATAAAGGCTCTGGCCATGGCATAGACTATGCTGTTAGACACAAGCCCCACTGGCCCCTATTGCTCACACCCACCCATTTCACTCATCTACATCACCTGCTTGGCACCTGAAAGCACTTGAATTTGGGACTCTTGAGCTTGTGCTCTTGGAGAGACAGGCTTGTGTATTTTATGTGTCACAATCCAGCACATAGTAGGTGCCTAATAAATGTTTGATAAATGGCTGACTCCAGTTTGCCTCATTTCTTGTATTTCCAGCCCACCCTCCAGCTCTCCACCTCAGCCCACACTTAAGCTGCTCTCTGTTCCCTGAAACACAATTTTCCCTCTGGAAAGCTTCTTGGTGAACTCTGACTTGCCATTCAAGACCCAGGTCGAGTGGCCTCATCTCTGGTCCAACTTGAGAACTCTCTGCCCTGTTCTGTCACCATGTCCATCCGTCTCTGTGTTACAGTCCCGAACCCTGCGTTGTAAATGCTTATTTATTTTTGAGAGAGAGAGAGAGAGGGAACATGAGGGGGAGGGTCAGAGAAAGGGGAGAGAGAGGATATGAAGCGGGCTCTGCTGACAGCAGAGAGCACAATGCAGGGCTTAAACCCACGAACCGTGAGATCATGACCTGAGCAGAAGTCGGACGTTTAACCAACTGAGCCACCCAGGCGCCCTCAACCCCTTCGTTGTAATTATTTGTTCACATGTCTCCAGCACAGAGCATCTGTTATTATAGAGCTGTGACAATTGTCACTGTTTATGGGCTAGATTTTGCGATTAGTTTGTATTTGATACATACGTTGGGTTTCAGTCACTGAGAAAGACTTAAATGGACCATCTCAGAGTGTCATTCTGAAGCCTGAGTCAGATGGCTCACTAACTTTGGCAAATCCCATTAGCAGTTATGGGTGTTTTGCCCCCAGATCCTGGCACCCAGATCCTCATCTTCGGTGGGTGTGGGAAGAGGCCTTAGGACTCAGGGTCTGGCCCTTGGAGGGAGGAGAGTCCTCTATGCGGCTCCAGGCAGAAGACAAATACTAGCTCACAAGCCAGAACTAGTCCTGCCTCCAGCCTGGCCTGGCCACTCCTGGCCCCATGACTCGGCACTTTCTGGGGCTACCTGCTGGGTTTGGCCAAGGCAAGTTGCCTGGGCCTGTGGGAACCTGCTGGCAGAGCGCACTTCCCCGGGGCTGTGGAGTGCGATGCCAGGGCACACCCATGCATTGCCATGCTGGTTCCAGGGCTGCCCCTCCTAAAGGCTCTGTGTGTGGCTCCCGCCGAGGGTCCAGCCTTAGCTGTGCAGGGTTTCTGATCAGGGTCAACTGATCCCTTTTGCATCAGGATAGTGGGTACCTGTGATTTGAGAGTGAGAGCATGGGCGTGTGTAAGTGTGTAGGTGTGTGTAAGTAGATATGTCGGTGTCAGGATCATGTGAGAATGAATGTCCATGAATGTGCACGGTGTGCAGCTATATATGACAGGCGTGTGTGTGCGCGTGCATGCGATGAGTAGATGTGCAATGGCATGTGTGCAGACATACAAAACAAGAAAGATTACGTGTGGGGTGTGAATGACCATCCATGGGTGCAAGTATATGTCTGCATTCGTGGGCTTGGGTGTAAGAGTCTGTGGGTAAGCTGTGTGGCATGTGGCTGTGTATACAGGTGACTCTGTGTGACAATGGACGTGTGAATTTCAGTCCTGATTCTGCAATGTCTTGAAAACTTAAATCAATCCCTTCCCCTCTCTCTTTCTGTAAAATGGAATGGCATAGACACGGTGATCTCTTAAGCTCCCTTCTAGCTCTCATAGTCAGTGACTGGCTTAGGGGTTGAGCACAAGTGTGGGAAAGTTGTGTGTGTGCACTTGTGCAAGTGTGTGGATGTGTGAATGTGTGTACATGCGTGCATGCAAGGGCATTGCTTTGAATTCCGATTCCACGCTGAACAGGTGTGTAGTTTCAGCTTAGCCCCTCCCCCTCTCTGGGCCTCAGTTTCCTCAGCTGCAGATAGAGCTAATGATTCCTATGAAACTATTCTGAGGACTGAGAAATATTGTTTGCAAAGTGCCTAGTTCAGCATCTGGCTCAGTTCCCTTTCTGAGAGGTATACGTGTGTGTGTATGTGCATATGTGGGCATTCGTGTGCACATGCTCGACTGTACAGGTTGGCCCAGAGAGCGGGGTAATTGCTCTAGATCACTCCAGAAACTGGGGTTTCTGATTTCTCTCTGCTAGGTACACAGCCACCGGGGAGAGGTAGAACTGGGCAGTCAGTCTCCAGCTACCCGCCTGGGCTCACGTGGTCCGGAGGGCTCCCCACTGCCCCAGACTGCCTGTCACATGGGTGCAATGGCCTGGAAAGGAGGATTGGTGCGGGCAGGAGACAGGCTCCCAAATCCGCTTAGTGCCCACCCCACCAGCATATTAGAGACTAAAGAGATTCTTTTTCTTCTTAAAGGGTCAACTGCCAGCCTGGGATGGTGGCTGAACTGAGCACGAGACTTTGAGGTGTCAGAGTGGGGGCCAGGAGTAGACAAGACCCTGCCCTCAGAGAGTTCCCAGCCCAGTGGAGAAGTCAGACGGGGTCGGTGGCTTCCTGGCGTCTCTTCTCAGGGCAGGAAGGGGTCATGCCCTGCACCTGAAAAAGCGTTGGCTCAGGGGAGCAGGTTTTCTGGAAGGAAAGAGGCTTGAGGGCTTGGGAGAGGCCGGAGGGGATAAGGAGAGACTGGGACATTCCAGGCGGGAAGACGAGAGTGGACAAAAGTGTGAGGTACGAACAAGTACAGTGCACGTGCGCAAGTGTGCGTGCCTGTGTGTGTGGTGCACGGGGGAGGACCAGGGAGAGGATGGTACAGGGCCCTTGGCGAATATCAAATCCAATCCTTCCACCTTCTCCGTGAGGAAACTGAAGTTAGAGAAGGGAAGGGAGGTGCCTCTGGACAGAGTGAGGTCATGACTGATTCCCAGCTTGAGTCTAGGGTCTGCCTCCAATTCCCGGGTTCTAAGAGGGACGTCAAGCTGAGCTGCAGGGGCCTTCTCTTACTGGTCTCATAGGGGTCGCAGTGAGCTGGGGCTGAGACTTAGCAGTGATGTCTGCCTTCAGGCCAATGGGAGGGTCTGGGGCTGGCTCTTAGGTTCCTGTCTAGAGGCCCCAAACAAACCCAGAGCAGCTGGTGACACCTGTACCTGATCTACCAGGGCAGGTCCCAGTGCCAGACACCCAGAGAAGATCCCCAGCTCTGGATCACATACACTGTCTGGGCTTCCAACCGCCATGCCAGAGAAAGCTCCAGCAATCTGACCTGGAGAAGACCACAGCTGGACTCTAAATACCGAGAAGAGATCCCAGCGCTTGTACCAGATGCATCTGGATCGGCTTCCACTGCAAACCTAGAACAGCCTGAGTATATTCTTACAGCTTGATCCAGAACCTCAGGAAAGATCCTGACATCCAGTTGAGAACACCCAGAGAGGGTCCCAACATCCAAACTCTGAACACTGAGGGAAGATTCCAACACCTGGACCAGATCACACCTGGATTGGCTTCCAAGTCAGACTCAGATCCAGAACACCCTCATTGGATCCCTACAACTTGACCCCAGAGCTGGTCCCAAAATGGAACAGACTCACACAGGCCTCCCCTCGCCCCTATCCATCCTTGGTTGAGCTCATCCTGAGAGACCTCCCAAGGGGCAAGGCTTTTTTTTTTTTTTTTTTTTTCCAGGGAAATCTGTGGTCCTGAGTCAGGACTCGTGGGTTGGAGAGGGGGGCGGGAGGCCAGCCCGCGCCTTTCTCGGGAAGGCTTGGCTGGTGGGCTTGGCAGGTGGAGAGGGAGGGGGAGGGTGGTGCGCGGCGGCCCCCTCCAGCTGGGGCGGAAACTGGGCGCCCTGGAGGCCTTGCAGCTCCCGCGTCGGGCACCCCTAAACCGCCCTCGGGGCGCGGGGCCAGGAAATCTGGCGCCGGCCCTTGAAGCGGACCCAAGTCGAGCGGGGGCGGGGTGGCCGCTGGCACCGCGGCCGCGGAGCAACGTGATGGCGGGGCCCCACCGCGGCCTCGGGTCCCCACCGGGACAAGGCTGCCTCTGTGCAGACGCAGCTGATCCCTGCTCTCGGGCGGCAAATCCCTTCCGGCTGACAGCCCTCGCCGGCTGGGGCCAGGAGGCGTGGGAACCGGGAGCAGGGCTGGGGGCTGGGGGCGAGGTGGGCGTGGAGGAGGGGAGCCCTGGGGCGGGAGGCCCCTGTGGAGACCCGTCTGCTCCCAACGGTGTTATTTCAGCCCTCAAGGTAGCAAGGGGTACTCCACTTCCCAGGTAGGGAACTTGAGGCTGAGGCAGGTTGAATCACTTAGACCCAAGTGGCACAGCCCATTTCCTAGTTAAAACCAGCCTTCCGAATTAGGCCCCATGATAAACTATATATATATAATTGAGGGCTAGGTGGCATTATGAGTCCCATTCATAAATGAGGGAACTGAGGCTCAAAGCGCTGACGCCACCTGGCCAACGATCTCAGACAGGCTGGGACTGGAGCCCGCCTCTGCCAACTTTGACCTGAGGCAGCGGGTGCATGCCATCACTCCTGCCACCAGGTAGTCATGGAATATCCAGGGGGAGGCCCTGGCAAGGATGTAAGTCACCGGGTACATCTGGTCAAGGAGTTGTGTTGCTGGGTTCTTGAGAACCAGAGAAGGTCTGGAGTTAATCTCTTGGAGGCCAGATGTGGGGCTGGAGGGGCAGGGGTGGGGAGTGGGATACAGTGAGGGAGACAGGTGTGAGGGTGGAGGGGCAGGTGGGCCGGAGAGCAGACTGGCGAGGAAACAAACCAGGGGAAGGGTCCTGGATGCCCCTCTGCTCTGCCTCTAGCAGCTGGGGACCCAGCTGGAATCTCAGAGGCTAGAGAAAGGGTCATGGCGGGGGTGGTGCTCCAGACCAGCCTCACCCAGGCCTCTGGGAACAGGGTGGGGATTGTCCAGTGAATTCTTTGGAATGAAAAAGTGGCGCCTTCTCAGTGCTGGGGGAGCCTGGCTGGCTCCTGGGTTTTGTCTAGTTCCTTCCCGCCTCCCAGGATTGGGGCAGCTCAGGTTTTTTCTCCCCTTTCTTGACCAACGTTTGACCTACACAGGCATTATGGGCGGGCGGGGAGGGCTGCTGAGGGAGAGGGGGGAGGATGACAGGGGCCTGAATGGGGGTTGGTGTCTGCTGAGTGTGCACGTGAGCCTCGGGGTGTGAATGTGACTGTGTGTATGCATAAGATGAATATCTCTGGATCACAGTCCTATTTGTGTGTGCCTTTGCAAATGGGTCTACGTGCCTGGCAGTGTGGGCGTAGTGTATCTGCACGTGTCATTTGTGTCTGGGCACCTTTGCCTCATCGGGATCTGCGTTATCTCTCTGGCCTGGAGTTTATGGCTCTACTGATAACTGTGACTCTTTGTCTGTGTCTGGGTCTCTGCCTCCCTCCCGCCCCAACAGAGCCCTGAATGCCACTTTGCTGCCTGAGTGTGCAGAGGAATGTGGGGGGCCAGGGGAGAGGGGAGCACATGCCCTGGGCTGCAGGCCTGCTGGTCATGGAAAACTACTGAGGGCCCGGCAGGCCAAGCTGCCAGGAGCCAGGCTCATTTGCCCTTCTAGACTCCTCCCACCCCTTTCTCTGTGGGGCTGAGGACCTGCTGAGATGGGTCCTCCATCAAGTGGAGAGCACGGCCTCCCTCTCACCACTCCCACTTCCCAGATGGCTAGACAGGCCTCTGCTGCTCCCTGGGCCTCAGCATCCCTGGGGGAATGAGAGGGGGTGGGATTATATGTCCTTTGAAGTCCTTCCCAGTTCTGACATTCTCTCCATTCTGTGAATGTTAAAGGGATTCAAAGAGAGCAATTTCACCTCCATTTCGGGGACCATGAGAACATAGGGCCTGTGCTACTAGAGCAAGGAGAGCTGCTAACGATGATCTGGTCCTACCTCTCCATCTTGTGGATGGGAAAACTGGGGCCCAGGGCCGGAGCCAGGGGCCCAGACCCCCATTACCTTCCAGAAGGGGAATGACCAAGTTGTCAGGCCTCCTGCTTCCCAGTCACTGGCCTTTCCCCCATCACGGCTGCTTTCTGGTCCAGCCTGCTCTGCATGGAGGAAGAGGCATTTAGGATGGGAGGAGGGCTTGAGCCAACAGGCACCAGGCAGCAAGAAGGCATGGGTTAAAGTGTAAAAGTGGGCAGGTGAGGTATACAGTCAGGAGGGCAGGCGGGTACCCATTGGGCACAGTGGGTGATAGGACTGGAAAGGTGTCTGAGCTCTATAGGAGGGTCCTCGGAGGCTAGGGAGAAGGGCGTGGACTTCATCCTAGAAGTATCTCTGGCAAAAAGACAGGTTGAGGGGGCACCTGGGTGGTTCAATTGGTTGAGCGTCTGATTCTTGATTTCAGCTCAGGTCTCGATCTCAGGGTCATGAGTTCAAGCCTGTGCTGGGCATGAAGCCTACTTAAAAAAAAAAAAAAAAAAAGGCAAATTGGCAGCATAGCAGAATGGTTAAGGGCTGATGCTCTGTGGTCAGGTCAGATCATCTGTATTCGAATCCTAGTTTCAAGACGTTAGCAACTATAATTATATAACCAAAAGGGGTTGCTTAAACTCTCTATACCTCACTTTTCTCATCTTTGACATGGAGATAATAATAGTACTTCCCTCATATGGTTGTTGTGAGGAATTCATGAATAAGTGATAATATAGGTAAAGCCCTCAATGCCTGACACGTAGTAAGGCTCAATCATGGTTCTGATGATGCTGACGATGTAATCTATATTTCAGTCTAGGCTGGAGGGAGCGAGTGAAAGCAAGGAGACCAGTGGGAGCCCATGGATGCCATGCGGATGAGAGGTATGAAGGTGTGTGATGATATCCCCTGAGTGGATAAGGGAAGGGGGCAGAGTGCTCAAAGGGTCTGGGGTGTTGCCGGAAGGTGGGCAGAACTCTCCCACTGAGTGGCTGTGGGGTGTGAGTGGGAGGCAGACTTTGAGAACGGCTTCACCAGTCATGGAAGATGTGCTAGGGTCCGTGTCAGGGTTTGGAGAGGAGGGATGGATTCCAGAAGTACTTGTGAGGTGACTGACAAGGACCTGGGTGGTGGTGGGAGAGGGGATGGCAGTCTGGGCTGAGCACCCATGGGCAGACAACAGACAGGGACTGGGGTTGAGTGTGGGGTGGGCCTCTACAGGACTTGTTATCAGGCTCAGAGCTCAGGAGCCAGGTCTGGGCTGGTGATGGGAGTGAGAGCCATTCGATAGGCCCATGGTGTGGGCAAGGTCAACAAGGCAGGCTAGAGATAGAGGGAAGGGTCTTGGGAGCCAGGAGCCCCTTCTGAGAAGCAGAACCTTAGAGAAGCAGCAGCCAGAAGACTGAGGAAACCCCAGTCAGCCACGGTCAGAGGGGGCGAGGGAAGAGTGTGCTTCAAGGAGGAAGGCACAACCATGAGAGCCCCTTGCTGGGAAAACTGGGAGGGATTTGGAAAGAAGAGACAGAGCTAGAGAGAAAGTGCAGAGCCGTGGCTTTTGGCCATGAGGAGGCCACCAGTGACCTTTGTAGAGTCCAGGCTGGAGAACAGGGGGCAAAACCCAAGCTATGAGGAGGTGGGGGATTAGTGAGCGGAATTGGGGGAGTGGAGACAGAGGTGGGGGTCCCATCTGCCTGGAAGCTTGGCTGAGGTGAAGGGGGAACAACAGATGGCCTCCAGGCTGGAAGGTTCTAAGACTCAGGGTGAAGGGGAGACAGGAGTTACTTCCTTACTTTCCAGGTGGAGGAACTGAGTCTTAGGAGCATTCCAGAGCTTGTGCAAAGTAACAAGAAATTAATGTGGAGGACAGCCTGAGATCTCTGACTCTTTATGTGGTAGTTTTTAAAATAGACATTTGAAACAGCATAACACACACACACACACACACACACACACACGTGCAAGGGAAAAATGTAAATCACCTATAATTCCACCACTCAGAGACAAGCATTTTTCCCATTGTGTGTTATGACCTTCCACTTTTTTCTCTGCTGATATACATAAATACATACTAGGATCATGTACCTGCAGTTCTGTAGATCCCTTGTCTCATCTAGCAATATGCTTTTCCATAGTAATATATATTCCTTGAGAATTTTTTTTCTTTGTTCACAGTCTACTGAGGGAGACCAGACTCACGGACAGGATCCTATAGCAAGCAATCTAGAGCAGATTAACGAGGCAGTGTCTTTTCAGGGTGTCTGGGGGCCATGGCTGGAATGTTGGGGGTTGGGAGTGCAGTGGGATGGCTCATGGGGTCCTGGATTAGTCATTGGTTCACTGGGTAAACTATTTGTCCTCTCTGGGCCTCAGAATCCCAGAATCTCAGACAAGTCTCTTGAGGCCAGCTGCCACCACTTGTAAAGCGGTTGAGGGAGAGACATAGAAAATGAAACTGCTGTTACTGTCGTACTTCTGCAGGTCATTATACTCCTTTGAGCCTCAGTTTCTTCATCTGAAAAGTGGGAATCATGTTTACCTACTCTGGCTGTAAGGAGTCTGGTGAGAATCAAATTAGATTAACTATTAAAATGCCTAAGAATAACTAATATTTGGGCAATGTTGTGCTGTTTACCACATTATTTCACTTACCATTCCAGCAACCCTATGAAGCAGGTACTATTTTTGTACTGTTTTTTTTTTTTTTTTTTTTTTAATTTTTTTTTTTTTCAACGTTTATTTATTTTTGGGACAGAGAGAGACAGAGCATGAACGGGGGAGGGGCAGAGAGAGAGGGAGACACAGAATCGGAAACAGGCTCCAGGCTCTGAGCCATCAGCCCAGAGCCCGACGCGGGGCTCGAACTCACGGACCGCGAGATCGTGACCTGGCTGAAGTCGGACGCTCAACCGACTGCGCCACCCAGGCGCCCCTGTACTGTTTTTTTTTAGCCGAGGAACCAGGACTTGGAGAGATGAGGTTACTTGTTCAAGGTCATAGGAAGTAACTGGTAGAGTTGAGATTCAAGCCCAGGTCTCCCTGTTACCAAAGCCATGGATCTTTGTACTGCACTGTTCTGACATGGGGCGTGCAGGCCTGACTGAAGAGAAGGAGAAAGACTGGCCACCGTTTGGTTTAACTGTTGTTGGCCAAGGCACCGCCATCTGTGGGGAGTGGTCGCCCTCTGGTGTTCTAAATGTGACATGTCTGGACAGACGAGAACTAGCAATCAGCCCGTCCCAGAAGAGAAGTGGGGTAGGAGGAGCTCCCAATAACCCCAACTCATCGTTTCAGAGTTTGGGGGTTCAGGGAGAGTTAGGGCACATCTCACCTGACAGTTCACCGGGCGCAAACCTGGGCCGCAGACAGCACTGGGTAGAAACTTTGAAGGAAGAGGCACAACACTTGGTTGTATTTTGGTGGTAGCACTGGCCACACTTGGAAATACTGCTTTGACCCTTTTATCAGGTGACTCAGAAAATTCCAGTTTTGACTAGGACCTTGAGAAAAGAGGGCTCTGCAGTTGATCTGCCAGCTGCCCTGCCACTCCAGCGATTTGACTAGCAGATATGATGGTGCCCAAAGTGTCTATGGAGAATGAGGACATTGGAGTCTTTGGTAAGCTCCAATAGACAGTCTTGGGCCGACTTCTAGGTTTTATTTTTTTTTTAAGTTTATTTATTCATTCATTTTGAGAGAGAAAACATGAGTGGGGGAGGCACAGAGAGAGGGGGAGAGAGAGAGAATCCCAAGCAGACTCTGCACTGTCAGTTCAGAGCCTGATGTAGGGCTCAAACTCAAGAAACCGTGAGATCATGACCTGAGCTGATACCAAGAGTCAGACGCTTAACCCACTAAGCCACCCAGGTTCCCCCAGACTGCTAAGTTTTAAAGCAGGGCCAGAGAAATCCTCTTTATTTGAAAAAATATCTCCGGGGCACCTGGGTGACTCAGTGGGTTAAGTGTCCAACTTTAGCTCAGGTCATGATCCCACGGTTTGTGGGTTCAAGCCCTGTGTTGGGCTCTGTGGTGACAGCTCAGAGCCTGGACCCTGTGTTGACAGCTCAGAGCCTGGATCCTGCTTCGGATTCTGTCTCTCTCTCTCTCTCTCTGCCCCTCCGCTGCTTGCACTCTGTCTCTGTCTCTCTCAAAAATAAACAAACATTAAAAAAAATAAAAATAATAAAAGTTTAAAAAAAAAAGAAAAGAAAAATATCTCCTGGTTTGCTTCTGAGCCTTGGTAGAGACCAGATGCCCAACCATGTGACACCAAGAGACTTTGTGATCATAGCCGCCTGTCATGAGCTGTTATTATTGGATCACTATGGATTCACTGAGGCATGAGGCTGGGTGGACACAGCAGCAATGCCCTGTATGATGAAAGTAGTCATTCGAAAGTCATGAATATATTATAAGAACGAGTGCGTCAGACTCCCGCGTCATTTCCTCATGCAATTCACTCTATGGCTTTGCCAAGTAGTCCCTATGACCAACTGATGGAGGATGAATAGATCTGAGCTTGGTTCACAGATAGTTGAGTGTGGTTTGCTGCTGCTAGAGAGGACTGTTCCTGAGGATAGATCCTGTTAGTGATGGTCCTGAAAGACATGAGTGAAGGAAAAGGTTCCCAATGAGTCAGTCCACTTGGTCATGGATTCCCTATCAAGGGAGAAATGGTCCGAGATACCTATACATATTAATTTCCCGTTCCATGATGAACAGCTCTGCCAATTGGTCAATGGCCAAGAAGGAACAAAGACTGAGAGTCTTGGGGGAAGAGTTATGTTAAGGGGCTTATGGGAGTGGTCACAAAGCATGCAGATCTGTGACTTACGTTAATGTCTAGAAGAGAGCAGTGACTTAGGACACTTAAAAAAAGCACACATGACACCTTGGTCTCTCTCCTTGGCCATCCTAGAACTTGCTCAGTGAGTCCAAAGATAATGGCCATGGTGGCATGGATGAAAATTCTGCATGGGATCAACTACATTCACTCCCTGTCACTAAGAATGACTTAATGCTTGAACTTCTAACATCAAAGAATGATGCACAGCCCATGATATGGTACCATTCTTCGGAGAGACCTTCCAGCAAGTAGCTGGCACACATTGGATGCCTTATACCTTGGATGAGGCCACAATTTCTTCTTGCTAGAATTGATAATTTGATAGATTTTCATTCTCTGACGCATCACCTTTAACAGCACCATTACCTGAAATCTTACAGAATGCCTGTCCATTGTCATGGCATATCTCATATATTGTCTCAAGTCAAGGGACCTGTTTCATGGCAAAGAACATTAGACAATGAACTGATCGCTGCATGAGTCACTCATGCTTCACTCATATGCAAGAAGTAGATATCCTCATATCGCAAAGTAGCCTGCCTGATGTAACAGTGAAACGACTAAGTGCAAGCTCCGCTAAAGCCCCAGCTTGGGGGCAGTATCTTACGGGTATTTGTGTGTGTGTGTGTGTGTGTGTGTGTGTGTGTGTGTGTGTGTTGTATATGTGCTGAATCAACGGCTGTGTCTCTAAATCAGGAGAATATCCAGGTCCACAAACAAAGGGATAGAATTAGGATTAGCTCTCTCATTGTCAATCCTGGCGGCCTGCTTAAGAAATTTGTGCTTCCTCATTCCTGCAGATGGAGGCTCTACCAGGCATCCTGGTTTCTGGTTATGGCGGGAAAACACTTTCTCTAGAGGACACAGTAAATTTTTTGTTGTCTTTGGCGCTGTGACTCCTACTTAGCGGTTTTAGTTTCCTCATGCTGGTGGACCAATGGTGAAGAAAAGAGATTCCAAATAGGCAGTGGTAATTGCCCTGATTCACATTAGGACTTAAGGCTGTTAGTACACAATAGGGGAGGGAGCAATATATCTGGATGCCAGGAGATTCATGGGGGTATCTCTTGGTGCTTCAGTGCCCAGTGATAACCATGAATGGGCAATTGCAACAACCGTGGCCTAAAAAAGACACAGCAACTAAGGGCTAAGACCCACTGGGGATGAAGCTCTGGGTCACCCTTTAGGCAAGGAACTGAGACCAACCGAAGTGCTAGTTGAAAGTGAAGGAAATCCAGCATGGAGTGTGGAGGAGAATGGTGACGAACATCAATTATAGCCTCAGGATCAGCCACAGGATCAGCCACAGCTTCAGTCGTGTGGACTGGATCTTGGGTTGTTAAGCCTATTTAAGTCATTGTAGGATATTGCAACTGGCCGTTATCCTGAAGCATTGAGCTTGCACTTCTTCTCTTAGGTAAGAGGGCTTCTTGTTGTATCTCGTAAGAGGGTGTGAATAGACATGAGTGATGCAAGATGTGCACATAAGCCCAATGTATGTGCCTTCCTAGATTTGCTCATGTGCCCTTCCTAGGCCTTAACCACTTACTCGATGGTGGGACTTGTCCCCTCTTGCCATGCCTCATCTCCTGACACTTCCAACTCTCTGGCCTCTTTTAGGCTTTCTCTTGCTGTCTGTTCCATCACTTGATCTGGGGGAAGCCTGCTACTGGCATGACACGAAGACAGTCAGGCAGCCCTATGGAGAGACCTAGGTGGTGAGGAACTGAGTTCTTCTGCCAAAAGCCATGTGAAGGCACCACTGGAAGCCATCCTCTGGTCCCAGTCAAGCTTTCATATAACTGCAGCTTTCCTTGACGTCTTGACTACAACCCGGAGAAACTGTGAGCCAGAGCCACCAGTAAGAAGCTCCAGAATGTGGGACCCACAGCAACCGAGATAGTGTTTGTCATTTTAACCCAAAGTTTTGGTGGAATTTGTTTTTCAGCAGTAGATAACAAATACGGTATCTTTATGATATCCCCAATGATTCTTGATCTTGGCGTTAGTATTATTATTCCCATCTGCAAAATGGGGATAAAAATTGTGTCTCACTCATAGAGCTGTTTGTGAGGATGTAAAATGCTCAGAATGGTGCCAAGAACAGAGTGGGGATTCAATAGATATTAATAGTAGTAGGGGTAGTAGTAATTTCAAGATTCAAAATCCCAGAAAAGAGAATCTGATCAGCCTGGCTTGGGTTATGTGCTCTCTTCTTGGGCAAGGAAGCACAGGGCGCTTTGATTGAAAGCCCACTGAGTCTATATTTACTCAAAGGAAATGAAGATGTTGCTGACAGATGAAGGGGCAAAGGTTGCTAGGCAAGCGAAAGCAACATAGGTTACAAAGGGTGTGCATACTTTGAAGGTTCCTTATACATAAAGCCAAATTGCTTTCCAAACATGTATCAATATCCGCTCCTGCCAGCAGCAGGAGAGCCTCCTTCTCACTCCATCTTTGCTAACATTGCTATTATCCTGAAGAAAAAAAGGGCCAGTTTAATGACTCTTATTGTTGCTTAAGTCTACACTTATTTACTAGTGAAGTTGAACATGTTTCCATGTTTCAATGGCCATTTGTATTACCTGTCTGGTGAATTAAGGAACACTCATCTAAAAAGTGCAATTTAGAATTATTTTTATAGATTTATGGGAATTATGTATGTGCTAATAGTATCTAGTTAGTTTTTTAAACTTTTTGCTAACAGTGTTACATTTTCAGCAAGGGAAATCGATCAAGCTTTTTATTCGTTCTATTCTTTTATGCTTGGAAAGTCTATCACGTTCCAGAAGTTAGAGAACTATCTATCTACCTGTATTCTTTTGGTGAATGGTTATTTTATTATTTTCGTTTGATTTGAATTTATGATTTTGACATATGGTATGCAATGTGGGTCTTAAAACCAGATTATTTTATTTTATTTTATTTTTTTGTGGACTTATATGTTTTAATGTCTGCTGCCCTTCTCCCACCCTCACAAGTGGAAGGGTTTGGAAGATTACCACTCAAATGTATGTTCCCAAAGTTCTCTATGTTCGAGTTCCCATTCTGAAGCTTCACAACAACCAAAGTGAGCACAGAGTGGACAGTGGGGTGTGTGTTTAAGGCCACAGAGTTTTGAGTCCTCTGGGGAGTGGCAATAAGGTGTAGGAGTTCTTCGTGGAAATGGGAAAGAAATAGTGATGGGCGGCAGAGGAAAAGGCATCTCCTTCTTGAAATCCTGGTGTGGAGGCCCAAGGTTTCTTGACTCCAGCTACCAATGCTGACAACTCCTTCGAAGAGAAGAACGCATCAGCCCCTTTGCCGTGTGCTGTCATCGGAAGGGCTGATTTTGCTGGCAGTCTTGGAGGGTGGGTGATAACCTGTAAGTTTAGCTGAAAGATAAACACCAGCTTCACCTTACACCTGAAAGCCCAGAAAGCAAAGGAGTGGTCATTATTTACCACCCATTTGCCACTGGCCCTCCAGAACAAAAACTTGTGTGATTTTCACCTTCTGCTGGATTGCCTCTGCATAGGAGTCCCCCACTCACACCCAAATTGCAGTCTATTTAAGAGGATGGTAGCTAAGAGGAGAGGGACAAAGCTGAACAGGTACAACAGGTGGGTGCTCTCGAGGCTAAGGTGCAGTGAAAGAGAGAACCGTAACAAAAGACCAGCCAGAACTCCTAAGATGATGCAACTGAACCTGAAAAAGGCTTTCCAAAACCGTAGGACAGGATTTCTGAATTTAGAGACTTGGTAGGTTGGTTAAAAAGTATGGTTGGAACTGAGAACTGAATTACCATTCTGATTGTTTTAAAAAAAAATCTTATAATCCAGTATAAAAATACAAAAGAAACAGAAATCTTGAGTGGAAAAAAGTAGTTGACTCAAATGATAGATCTAGGAGGCTGAGCATGCTAATAATAGGAATTACAGAGGGTAAAAAAGGGAAAATAGATGGAGAAGTAATAATTAAAGCACGAATAGAAAAATGCAGCTTTGTCCAGTTAAGTGTGGGCTAAATTTACCATTGAAAAGCCCACGCTAATTCCAGTTCCTTGGCCTACATGTGACAAACACACACGAGTGTATATAATTAAAAGAAAAAAAAAAAGAGGGATTATAGATGAAAACTTCCTGGAGCAAAAGAAAGGTGAGCCTTCGGATTGAAAGAGCTCAAATAATCCAAGGTACCATTTTTAAAAAAGGCAAAAAGTCACTTCCATGGAAGTTTCTAAACTTCGAGGATAAAGAGAAAATCTTAGAACAGGTTACCTACAGAGGGGAAAAAAGAATCTGACTAATGTTGGCTATTTCATTGACAACAATGAGGGATAAAAGAGAGTTGGTCAATGTCTACAGACTACTGAGCACAACAGATTGTGTGATCCAATAATCCTAAATCCAGCAAGGGCATAACTCAATTGACAGCACGAAAGAAAAACATATGAAGATTCAGAGAAACTACCACACATGGACTCCACCTAAGAAAAATATTTTATCAAATTGAAAATTGAATTAAAATAGAGATTCTCAAGATTAAAGAAGCTGTCTAGTACAGGAAATGGGGGTGAGCAACAAATCTGACAACATACATAATTAAAATTGAATGGATGATATAACATGCCTGGGAATCTCAAATATTACTTGTGAAGGATTCTTGAAACAGAAGACACATGATTAGGCAAAACCCACAATAGACTGTATTCTTAGAAATCATCTTACTACCTTGTGATTCTGCTTACTATTAGATCAGAATGGGAATAAAATGTATGTAATCAGATACGAGAATGAATGTGGGATGGCAAGACCTACAATAAAAGCAAATGTCTTTGAGGGAGCCTGGCTGGCTCAGTTGGAAGAGTGTGTGACTCTTGATGTCAGGGTCATCAGTTTGAGCCCCACATTGGGTGTAGAGATTACTTTAAAAAATAGATAAATAAACTTAAAAAAAAAAAAGGTTCAAATGTCTTTGTATAAAAGTCAAATATAGAACAATCAGACAGAAGATAAAGCAATAGAGGACTTCATAATAACCTAACTGGATCTAACAGGCATATATACAACACTCTACCCAACAAGAGTATACACATTCTTCTCAAGAGCACTTGCTGTATTTTCCAGGACAGACCATATTTTTGGGCCACAAATTGAGTCTCGATGGATTTTAAAAGATAGATATTATAGAAAGTGTCTTCTCTGACCATGATAAGATGAAGAACATTGATTCTTGATCTCAGCTCAGGTCTTCATCTCAGGGTCATGAGTTCAGCCTCATGTTGAGCCTACTTAAAAACAAAATAACGGAAGTAAAACTTCAAAATTCACAACTTTGTGGAAATTAAACAACACACGCTTAAAGAACCAACAGAGCAAAAGAAATCAGAGGGAAATTAGAAAATACTTACACATGAATGAAAACACAATATAACAAAAGTTAAGGGATGCAGCTAAAGCAGGGCAAAGGGGGAATTTTATAGCTATAAATGCCTACATTTAAAAACAAGAAAAGTCTCAATCAACAACCTTAAAAATTTACAACTTAAGGAACTAGAAAGAGAATAACAAACTAAACCCATATAGCTAGCACAAGGAAGAAGATAATAAAGATTAGAGCAGAGATAAACAAAATAGAGAACAGAAAAACGACAGAGAAAAAGAATGAAACCAAAAGTTGGTTCTCTGAAAAGATCAACAAAGTTGGCAAACTTTTTGCTGGATGGACTAAGAAAAAAAAGAAACTCAAAGTCTTAAAATCAGAAATGAAAGTGGGGACATTGCTACTTATTCTACAGAAACAAAAAAGTTTGTAAGAGGGAGAGAGAAAAAAATGAAGTTCAACACCAATATCTGGAAACGTTTGTATGAACAATTTGACCCTGACAAGTTAACTGGTCTTAGATTATCAGTGTCAATATTTAGTATAAAAAGTTTATGTATGTAATCAAACTTTGGGATTCTACCAAAAGAGGGTGTTCCTTTAAGCATTAGAAATATACCTAAAATCAAGGTGTCTGCAAAAGTGAATGGTGTGTTTTGTTTTGTTTTGTTTCCTACAACTGGAACTAAAAAATTTTCTCCTTTTAGTTTTGATATAATTTTGGACTTGCAATTTCAGAAAAGCTGGGACAGAGTTGTAGCAATAATACCAAGAATCAATTGTTTACACTTTGGGATTTCTCTATGTATATGTATAAATTTTCTGAATTTTCAAGAGTAAGATGACACTTTACTCCTAAATATTTCCATGTATATATCCCCTGGACAAGAGCATTCTTTTAATAACTCATTATAATGATCAAAACCAGAAAATTAACACTGACACAATCCTATTTTCTAATTTATAGACTTTATTCAGATTTTGCCAATTGTCCTAATAGAGTCCTTTATAGCAAAAGGAAATCTTTGATCAGGCATTGATTCCAGTTGTCTCTTTAGACTGAGTTCATCAGTCTTTTTTTCTTCATGACATTGAAATTTTTGAAGGTATGGATGTATTAGTTTCCTCCCGATGCTGTGACAAATTATCACAAACTTGGTGGCTTAGAACAACACAAATTTATTATCCTATAGTTGGAGGTGGGACGTCCAAAGTGGGTCATGGACTAAAATGAATGTGTTAGCAGCACTATATTCTGTTTGGATGCTCTAGAGGATACTCCATTTCCTTGCCTTTTCTAGCTTCTAGAAGTTACCTCATTGACCCAAGGCTTCATTGCTCCATTTTCAGAGCCAACAATGTTGACTGAGACTTTCTTAAACTGTTAGAGCCATCTATCTGGTTCTTGCTTCCTGCCTTCTTCCACTTATAAAAATCCTTGTGAATACATTAGGCCCACCTGGATAATCCAGGATAATCTCCCTATCTCAAAGTCAGCTGATTAGAGAAACCTTAATTCCCTTTGACAGGTGACCTAACATAGTCACAGGTTCTGGGGATTAGGATTGGACATCTTTTGCCTACTGCAACAGGCCAGTTATTTTCAACAATGCCCCTTAATTTTGCTTTGTCTGATGTTTCCCCCGTGATTAGATTAATCTTTGGCACTTTTGGAAGAAATACCCCAGATGTATTTTAGTCAGTCAATCGTGTGTCTGGAAACTTTGCTGAATACTTGCATTGGTTTTAGTCTTTTGATTATTTTGACTTTTCTGTGTTTGTTCATATCACTTCTGGACAGTCACAGTATACCTATTCTCTTCACATTTCTATACTTATTTTTCTCATTATATTGACTGGGATCTCTAGTACTGTGTTAAATGGTAATTAGGATAGCAGACATCCTTTCCTTATTCTTTTTTTTTTTTTTTTTTTTTTCAACACTTATTTATTTTTGGGACAGAGAGAGACAGAGCATGAACGGGGGAGGGGCAGAGAGAGAGGGAGACACAGAATCGGAAGCAGGCTCCAGGCTCTGAGCCATCAGCCCAGAGCCCGACGCGGGGCTCGAACTCACAGACCGCGAGATCGTGACCTGGCTGAAGTCGGACGCTTAACCGACTGCGCCACCCAGGCGCCCTCCTTATTCTTGATATCACTGGGAATGCATCTAAAATCCCATGCTAAGTACAATATTTGCTATAGGTTTTTTTTTTTAAAGCTTATTTATTTATTTTGAGAGAGAGCGAGAGCAGGATGTGAGCATGAGTGGGGGAGGGCAGAGACAGAGGGAGAGAGAGAATCCTAAGCAGTCTTCATGCTGTCAGCACAGAGCCCAACTGGGGGCTCCAGCTTATGAACCATGAGATCATGACCTGAGCCGAAACCAAGAGTTGGACGCTTAATCAACTGAGCCACCCAGGGACCCCTGCTATAGGTTTTTTAATTTATAGATCTTATCAAATTAAGAAAAGTCCCTTCCATTTCTAACTTCCTCAAAGATTTCATTAAAAGGTATTGAACTATGTAGGGTTTATCTCCTCTTCTTTGAAATGCATGTGTCTTGGGGCGCCTGGGTGGCTCAGTCAGTTAAGTGTCCGACTTTGGCTCAGGTCATGATCTCGTGGTCCGTGATTTCGAGCCCCGTGTCGGGCTCTGTGCTGATGGCTCAGAGCCTGGAGCCTGTTTCCGATTCTGTGTCTCCCTCTCTCTCTGACCCTCCCCCGTTCATGCTCTGTCTCTCTCTGTCTCAAAAATAAATAAATGTTGAAATGTATGTGTCTTACCAAGGCATTCAGAGTTCTTGTCAGTTTTCCCTGATTAGGTACTATTTTTTTTAAGTTTATTTATTTTGAGGGAGAGAGTGCATGTGAGTGTGAGCAGGGGAGGGACAGAGAGAGAGGGAGACAGAGAACCCGAAACAGGCTGTGCACTATCAGGCCAGAGCCAGACCCAGAAGCCAAAGTCTGGAGCTCAACCGACTGAGTCACCCAGGGGTCCCCGCTCATTAGGTACTATTAACATGATGTTTATTATTAAAGTGATGTTTTGTAGGATGGTCGATCAGTCCGGGGCCCTTTGGGTTTGATTGTAATTCAGGACAGAAAAATCAGGATAGTCTCAGAAAATGTGACTATGTAAGCATTCTTGATTCTTGAAAAAATATAGTATCTCCAAATCCAGCTCAAGGTGGGTATTCTTCTGTACTCCTGAGGCACTATATGCTCACTCCTATCTTGGGAATTATTGTAAGAGTTAAATTTAAATGAGACAAAGATACTCAAACTTTGTTTAAATCAGAAATCCTGTAGTGTCATTTTAACTTTTTACCTCTATGCATGTATGAGAAGAGAAAAATGCCAAAGATCCTCATCTGGATTAACCAGAGAAAGTCACAAATATTTATATCTTCCAGAAAATAGGGATGTCAACAATTATTAAGGAAGATGTCCAATCATTAAAAGTCTTTTAGAGATTATGGATTATTGTCATAGGACATACCAGCAATCTCAGAAGCTCCGATGTTTTAAAGGGCTATCTTGTTAGAAATAACATTTGCGAGAACAATTGTGTGGTGCACAATAAATCGTTTCTTTCCTTTTTTAAATGTTTATTTATTTTTGAGAGAGAGTCAGAGACAGAGACAGAAACAGAGACAGAAACAGAGCATGAGCCGGGGAGGAGCAGAGAGAAAGACACAGAATCCGAAGCAGGCTCCAGGCTCTGAGTTGTCAGCACAGAGCCGGATACAGGGCTCAAACTCAGGAACTGCAAGATCATGACCTGAGCCAAAGTTGGATGCTCAACCGACTGAGCCACCCAGGCGCCCCCAGAATAGTTTCTGCTTATCCACAGCTGTGAAGGAGAAAGGAACCTTTTCTCTTCTTACCTAGCTAAGAGTTCTTTCGCCAATAGTTAGAAGGACCTATAATTTGATGGCTTAAGCACTGAAATTCCATGAATTAGCAATGAAAAAAATCTAAACATCAGAGACACAAAACTTACCGTATGGAATAGAAAAAGACTTATTAATACATACAATGTGGGGCATATCATGGTTGGCATCTATTAATTTGATCCATATAGAATTGCTATTTTGTATGTAAAACCAGTCAAAGATTGGCAATTTCATAAGATCCAGTCTAACACACTCTGGGGTATGACTGATGAATTATTTGTCCATCAATCCTGCTGGACTGTGAGCCCTTGGAAGGCAGGAACTATTTCTTGTTTATCTTTGAATAAAGATAGTAGTAGCACATAGTAGGTGATCAATAAATGTTAGATTTTGGTTCTTTGGCTCTTTCCTTTAATAAATGAATCCATTGAGGACATCCTTGCTGTGTTGCCATTTATTTCTAAAGCTAAACTGGCTTTCCAATAAACATGCAAACACAGGCTTTCAGATTCTCTTCTTTGTCTTCCCAGAATGATCCGTTGGTAGAGGTTCAATCGCTACTTTCCAGTCCTGAATCACCGTCAAAAATTTGCTGTTCATTTAAGGAACAGATGTTCACTGTATTACTTTATTAGAAATGAGCTCCTGGGAGGATTGCACTTTTAAATTATTAAACCTCTACTTTATTATTGATACTTTCTCTTCTGATTCTGCCACTCTCTAAATTGGAGGTCCTAGTACAACCTGATGCAGCCTCTCTCTATTACCTGGGAGTTTAGGCAGACAAGACTCCAGTTCAGAGAGGTAACTAATGCCCTGGAAAGTGTCCCGTGCTTGGATGGACTCAGGAGTGGCTTCTCTTCTGGGTTTTATCATTGGCTAGCTGAGTGACTTTGGGCAAGTTAGCAACCCCATCTAGGCTTATTTCCTCAGCCAATAAAAACTAATGGTCATGTCAGTAAAAGCTCCTTGCATGTGAAAATGCTCTAACAAGTGAGAGATTAGTAATACTAGCAGTAGGACAAAAAGGAATTTGGTCTCCATTCAGACCAGACTTCTGTGGTAGATAAGGGAGTCTGAGAGGGGTCTAAGGCTGCAAAAGAATGAAACAGATGTGTGTTCTCCTTTGGCTTTAGCTTTGATGCTAATCATCCCAGCACCAGTTTGCTTTTCCATCCTTCAGTTGCCCGTGGGCAAAATGGGGATGACAAGAGCCTTACAGTACCACTGGGAAAATCTCCACTAGAGATTTGTGCCCTGATGCTATAAGGTGTCCTACTGTATGCAATGAATTAATGTCTTTACTAGGCATCTAGACTGATCTTGGCTATGTGTCATCCTTGAGGGAATTGCAAAAAGAGTCCCTTGAAATCATTTTCTGCAGGGCTTAAAACTTCCACGGAACTCTAGCTGAGAAAGGAGCATGTGAAGGCTCTTAGTGTTCCATAAAATGCAATGGAAGAAACACATGGTGATTATAATAAAGTTACTGGAATGTCATTGAGCAGGACTGGGCAAGACGTTAGGTCCAGTAGCTGCTTCACGTTGGCTGCCGGGACCTTGGGGAGGCAGTGCTCCAATGGTCAGGCGCTGGTGCACCTCTGGGCCTTGAAGGCGGAACCCACATGAAGTCTGAGGGGTGGGGTGGGGGCGGTGATGCTCCTGGGTCTACGTCTCAGCACCCTGGCTTCTCCTCGGGAACTGTGGTAAGGACTACACCTCCCAGTTTACCGAGCAGCTTCTGGGGGAGGGAGGCCAAGTGAGTGAGGCCGGCAGGTGGCCGAGTTCTGGGGTCCCGCGTCCCAGAGTGCAGAGGGGGCATTGCAGAGCTGCCTTTGGGGGGGTGCCAGGAATATTTTTGGTAAGGAGGTGGGGAGATGTGACTGTATTTTCTAAAGCTATAAACTCTGTATAGATGTAAGATGATAGGGTTATTCTTTTGAGAATGTCATTACTTGATTTTCTTTTGCTAACCTGAGGTGACAACTGGGTCTTTGAGTCATTGTACAAATCACTGATATTTAATGATGAGTGTTTCTCTTTTCTAGGAGGAGTGGAAGTATGTACATCTTGCTTAGGGGCAACTTTGTAGGGATATGATGCCTGCAAATTATTGGAACATAGACTCTGTTGGTAAGAATTCATTTCCCTCTTGGGGCACCTGGGTGATTCAGTTGGTTGAGCGTCTGACCTCAGCTCAGATCATGATCTCATGGTTCCTGGCTTGCAGCCCCACATAGGGCTCTCTGCTGTCAGTGCAGAGTCCACTTTGGTTCCTCTCCCCACCCCTCTCTGCCCCCCCCCCCAAATAAACATTTAAAAAATAAAAAAAAATCATTTCTCTAATTAGAAATCTGTAAGATTTCTTATAAGTAGACTTCCATGAGACTGGGTTTATTGGTCCTTTAGAGCCTTAAAAACTGGTATGAGAGAGGACCTTCTGAACCTGTCTCTGACAGAAGAGTGTCAGTATCCTAAAGTACTTGTAATTTGCTTCTCATCTGCAGGCCTTGCTAGAAAGGAAGAGAGAAAACTGTCATCTAATAGGCAAATTATTTTTCACACATCTGTTAATAAGACCCATCATTTTTCCTGAACTGCCCTGACATTATTAAAATCATTTGTGCCCAGGGGTGGGGGCAGATGATTTATATCACTCTTGCTTTTCATAACAAGAATAGGCTAATGTTAGAATATCATTTAAATTAGACTGAGATCTTTTTGAAATTGGCTGAGGCACTTATTTAAATTGGCAAATGGTTTCCTTTTATAAGAGAATTATAAACAGTATCTTGATTGATGAATTTGCTAACTGTCCTTCCTGCCTTAGACATCCATTAGCTAAACTGTATAATAACACGTGCAAAGACACACCAATGTGCTTCTAATTTAAACCCTTTTTTGGTGCTAGGAAGGCCAGCGCAGAGATCTCACTTGGAGGTCTGAGATTTCCTTTAAGTGACTTCTTTGAAGGGCCTGCTTTAGTAGCTCGTTGCCTCTATTTAATTGGGAGAATTTCAGGATGGAAATTAAATCAATCTCAAAATGCGTTTTAAAACTCTTTTTCTCATGCTACCTTTTCTTTTAGTTTAATTAGTTTGATTCTTTTTCTTTAAAGATTTTTTCTAATATTTCATTTTTTTTTTTTTTTTTTTTTTGAGAGAGAGAGACAGTGCGAGCAGGGAGGGGCAGAGAGAGAGGGAGACACAGAATCTGAAGCAGGCTCAAGTCTCTGAGCTATCAACACAGAGGCTGACTCGGGGCTTGAACTCACAGGCTGTGAGATTACGACCCGAGCCGAAGTTGGACACTCAGCCAACTGAGCCACCCAGGCGCCCCTAGCTTGGTTCTTTCTGGGTGTCTATTTATTCTCTATACCTTGAGCTAAGTCTCTGAGCCTCTGATCTAAAGTTCTTTTATTATTTTTTTAATTTTAAAAAATATTTTATTTTTAAGTCATCTCTACACCCAATGTAGGGCTTGAATTTACAACCCCGAGATCAAGAGCCGCATACTCTACTAAGCCACCCAGGTGCCCCTAAAGTCCTTTTAAAAACTGTTGATTCTTTGCCTTTGCATTCACATAGATATCACCTTTCATTTATAGCAAATAACCTATTTTTTTAAACGAAAGTTTCTAGTCTTTTTGTATTTATCATGAAAACAACGAACTTTGCTTTCTTTAATCTCTCCTCTGTGAATAGTCAGCCTTCAACTATTCTCGTAGGACCCTGACCTGAAATGTCTCAGTTAATGTATAGGTCACAAGAGACTTTATCCAGAATGTTTGTACATGGCTGATCCTGAGTATGTAAGCCTTATCATAGTGAAATAATAACCAGTCCTCCTCTTCTGCAAAGACTTTGCTTGACTGGTGCTGAGTCAGTGACTGGGTTTACCCAGGGGTCATCTAGGTCCAAGGCCTCAGGTGGTGGAATTCTGTGTCCCGGAGTTTGGGCTCAGTCCACACATCAGAAGGCAACACTGGAGAGTAAGTGTAGATGATCTGGGATGGGATGCAAAGCTGGTGACTCTATATAATCTTTTTGGTGGTCCTAATGAATTGGACTGCAACTAAGAGCAAACTGTCAGATTTATGTGCACATTATTTTATGTAACACCAAGAAAAAAACCTGCCAATTAAACTGAAACACAGTGCTTTCCTATCACATTGAATTTTTGTTGAACAGCTATTGAAAGGGTTCTCTTAGATTTTTATTATGTATCACTCTTGTGTACCAGCTTGGTCAAGGAATTGATCCCTTGTCTTGATGTGGTCCCTCTTCCCATCTCTTTCTTGTCCTCCTTTGCTATTTTAGGAAAAGATTTGGGTCATGCCAGCTCATAGCTAAGACTCAGATCTTATTCTGTGCTCAGGCAAAACAAACGGGGATCAAGAGGAAGTTAGGTTCACATCTCTTTTTGAACTTCTTCAGGTACTTTGGCATTTCCTATCCCATACACATTTCTGATTCCAGCAGATACCATTTATTCAGTCATCCATTCATCTATCCTCCCATACACTCATCCATCCATCCATCCATCCATCCATCCATCCTTCAAACATTCATGAAGAGTTAGGTCACTGAATTTAGTTCTGTGGATACAAAGAGGAATAAGTAATTCCCTTCCCTTCGCAGAGTTTGTCCTGTACCAGGATCATTCACTGTGCTCTTACATAGTGCCACAACTCACTTCACTTTTTGATGAAAGAGCAGAGGGGAAATTTTGCTTGAACTCTGGAGTTGAATTTTCTGAAAGTTGAGGTGAAGTTCTTAGGTGATGAATGGGCTTCAATCTTTATATTCCTTGTGGATATTTTATGGAGGCAAGACAAGGCAAGAAGAGACTTGGCAAGTCAAAGGTTCACCACTCTCATTTTGTTTTACTTCACACTTACCTCACAGTCTCTCTGAGAAGCTCAAGGCAGGACTTCAGCTATGGAAAAGAGTAAGATCCTTGAATTTTCATTCATCTTCCTGTTATAATAATGTTTAATATTTCAGTAGCATTTTGTCTATTGTTTTGAAGCCATATCTGCTAGGAACTAAGGCAGATGGCACACTTTACTATTCATGAAAATGCGTATTTGGACAGTCCACTAAATACTATGCCACTTAAGCTGGGCGTTTAAAAATTAGTTTGACCTCTGGGCTCTGTGCTGATGGCTCAGAGCCTGGAGGCTGCTTTGGGTTCTGTGTCTCCCTCTCTCTCTGCCCTTTACCCGCTCACACTTTGTCTCTTTCTCTCAAAGATGAATAACATTAAAAAAAATTAGTTTGATCTACTTGTTTTTTTCTTGTTTAGTAGGTGGATTTGACAGAAGGGAGAAATGAAGAGATAAACATTTTTATGGGGGAAGGTGAAATCCAGTTGCTCTGTCCTCTTTAGAAAATGCTTTATACATGAGGTGGGTGTGGATGAGGACTTTGGAAGAGTGGGAATTGAAATTTCCATTGCTGTGCCTCTTACCTTGGGCTGCCTTTGGTGTATCCCGAATAAAGTTTGCCTGCAGCCTAATGGCCAGTAGGCACTAACTTCCTAACCAAGAGTTTCATCAGATGAAAACCTGGAGAGTTTTTCCAACCTCTACGTTGGAGGGTTTGACTTAAGACAAATATGTGTGTTTTGAAAAAGTTCCCTGTGGACTGTAGGAAGTCATCCTCACCCTCTGGCCCATGAGATCATGGGCCTGGGGAAACCACTAATTTCTCTTTGCTCCAAACTCAGAAAGGGAGAAGAATAAATATATGGCACAGAAGTAGGACCAGAGCAGGGCTAATAGTGACTTTCAGGCTTCTTCCTTTTTGATTCTTATTCCCAGACTCAGAATCCACCCATCTAGATGGCCCAGGTTCTGCATTGACTGGAGCATATTTAAGAGGTACTAATAAATACATTTTGCTTGCTTTGTATCTGGGTAGGGAAGCCTTTGGGATGGTTCCAAAAACATGGTTTTAAATGAGTTCCAGTTTGGCGTATTTGTTTTTGCTTTGTTTCATTTTGTTTTTATACGTAATACTGCTGAAATGCTTGGGCTTGCTTAGGTTGGGTCAAGAACAACTTGTTGTTGTTGTTTTTTTCCCCCTCCCAGATCTAAAGGTCACCTTTCCAAATGATATCCATTCACCCGACAAACATGTATTGAACATCCGCTGTTCAAAAGATAGACCAATTACTGTGCTAAAGGAACCATAGCTAGAGTTCTTTATAGATATGGGAACATACTTCTCAAATTTTGTGCAACTGAATCTTCAAAGATAGGCAGCAGTGTGCCATGGCACATCTTCCTGGGCAGAAAATATTTATTTAAGAAAACAGATTTATTAAGGTCGACTTCAAACTTTGCAACAAATTCTAAGATAAAATAAAAGATTTTTATGAGAACTTTTTTTATAGCAGATGCCTTCATCTTTTTCTCCAGACCCTTTGTAGGAGTCTGTGGACATGTACATTCTACAAGTATTTCAGTGGAAAACTTTGAGAAGCACTGAAGAGTGAGGTGGGGTTGGGGAGATGGTGGAGGAGGGAGAGAGAGAAACAGAAAGTGAGAGCAAGTGAAAGAAAGAGAGAGGGCTGATTTTTCAGACAATCTTGTTTTAATTCCTTACCCCCTTTGAATTTCCCATTAACAGTCTTCAGAACCTCAAACCTAATGCTAATCTTTGGTTGGAACAAGGGACAGAGTCATGGCTCTTGCATTTCCCAGAATTCCCATGAAGAGGAGATGCCAAACAGGATACACACAGGTGAGGGCCAGTCAAGATAATTCCAAGTCAAGGCGTGTAACTCAGCACATAAACAGTCAGGTGGTAACTCTAACGGTAGTTATATAACTTCTAGTTCTGTGATCCAGGGATCTTAGGCTACTTCTATAGTTAAAGTGTGATGAATTTAGATTTTTCTTTCTCAGTATCTTTTGATTGCTGCACTGTCCTTATCTTGTACCAATGGACTATGAGATAGGCAAACAATTTCCTATTTGAATGACATGCAAAATGCTTTTCCCCTTAGAACTTTATAGGGAAACTTGGCCAAAGGCAAAGAATATCATATCCTAGCCCTATCTTCAAGTCCTTGGCCTCACTCCTGATGACCAGTAGTATGAAGTATCTGCTCTGTGTTTAGGGTGTCTCTAGCCCCCTGTCCCCAGTCAGCTCCAGAAGCTGACTTTTTCTCTGGCCTCTGAAGTTTCTGTAAGAGGCAGTCAGGAAAGTTGGTCGAGTGAGAGTGGATGTGTATGTTACAGTAATAAAAAATGTCTATGTAGACAGCACGATTTCAGAGTTTTTTTGACTGCTTGGAAGGGTAAGCAAGTTTGATAACCTTTAGTGTATTCAGTTGACTAAAGTTTGGAGGAATCTCTTATTCCATCTACTTTTTTTTTTTTTTTAAAGTTCTTGGCAGTCTGTGTATCTAAAAATTTCCCTTCCTTATGGTCTTGATTTAGAAAGCAAATAGGGGTGCCTGAGTGGCTCAGTTGGTTAAGCGTCCAACTCTTGATTCAGCTCAGGTCAGGATCTCCCAGTTTCGCGGGTTCGAGCCCCGCATTGGGCTCTGTGCTTGATAGAGCAAAGGCTGCTTGGGATTTTCTCTCTCCTTCTCTCTGCCCCTCCCCCACTTGCGCTGTCTCTGTCTCTGTCTCTCTCAAAACAAAAATAAAACTGAAAAAAAAAAATAAAAGAAAGCAAATATGACTGAGAAAATGTGTTTAAAGATAATTTCAGTTTTTACTTAGTTTTTACATAGCAGTACATCACATAGTGTTGCGGATGCTGGGGGTGTAATGGCGAGAAAAGCAACATGGCTCTTGCTTTCATACAGCTTACATTTTCGTTGGGGAAGATAGACATTATCTGAAGGTTCCCATCAGAAAACAAGTCCAAATGTCTCAGGGAGAGTGTTTCATCCAAGACTAAATAGTGGTAATTTGAATCCCTTGGCAGGCATGACCTTTTTCTTCTCAGCTCATCCCTGATCCCTAGATCCAGCACTAGAGCTTCCGGAAGGTTATATACAATCAGACTTAACCCTTGTCTTTCCCCAGATGCAGGAATTCCATTTTCCAAAGCTACACTGTTCTCCAGGCTAGAACAATGGGGAGAATGCTGGATCTGGAGAGAGAGAGGTGGCCACCTCAAGGAAAATGTAACCAGGTAAGAGTACAAGCAGGGGGGGAAATGAACAAACATTTCTGATTTGTAAGATATGGTAAATAAAGGCAGTTTTGCCAGTGGCCTTCCATATGGATATCCAAATTCTTTAAAACCTAGCAGCTGGCCTTGGGGTTTTCTGATTATGATCTGCACCATGTAGCGTAACTTGGGAGAATAGCGTAAATGTTTGCTCCTTGGATATTTTAGAGCAAAACTTTGATGAAATAGGAATAGAACCCGGAAGCAGAGTGGTACTTAAAAATATAGGCTCCAGGGGCGCCTGGGTGGCGCAGTCGGTTAAGCGTCCGACTTCAGCCAGGTCACGATCTCGCGGTCCGTGAGTTCGAGCCCCGCGTCGGGCTCTGGGCTGATGGCTCAGAGCCTGGAGCCTGTTTCCGATTCTGTGTCTCCCTCTCTCTCTGCCCCTCCCCCGTTCATGCTCTGTCTCTCTCTGTCCCAAAAATAAATAAACGTTGAAAAAAAATTTTTTTTAAATATAGGCTCTGGAGCCCAACTCCCGGATTTGAACCTTAGCTCCACTGATAAACTCTGTGATCCCCGGGCAAGTTATTTAACTTCTCTGTGCTTTAAGTTCATGTACAGAATGAAGATAATAGTGGGACTTATGTCACAGGGTTGTTGTAAGGATTAAATATCTTGCCCATTTTACTGATTTTTTGATGCACATTTTTCCATATGTTAGACCTTTGAAAATGGAGTATTTCTCGAAGTCGATGACAGACAGCTTGCAATCTTTCTTGGCCAGGTGGCAGTAGCGATAAAATCATTAACTGTGCATTTGCAAATATCAAAAACTTACACAACAAAACTTGCAGAATGGGTGTCAGTGGGTCAGAAGATGATCTTGGAGATAATAGAGGAGTGCTATTTTAACTCCCAGGAAGGAAATGGTTGAGCGGAGGGGTGGGGAAGACCGTAAATAAAATGTCCTCAGCAGCATTCCTGAAGAGGGAGCCACAGTAAGCCAGGTACACATAAATACTTGTAAACCTGAAGTCAAAGCCCAGAACTTTTAGATCACATAGCATCCTTTAAGACATGTTGTATTTTAGTGCTCATAATGGCATGGAAGGCAATAAATTGTAAATTGCCTGTAGATATGTAAATTGACAACCCTGAGTCAAAATGTAATTCAGAAGAGTCAGACTCTGAACATAAAGAAGTTTTAGCACCACCTTTATGTATTTACTTCACTTACTCACTTCACAAATTTATTTCCTTTTAATGTAGGCACAGGAGTAATATACACTAAAAATCAAAGAAAACTCTTTCAATACCTGTTCGATAAAAATTTAATGTGATAAGAAAGCATGGTATTATAACTTAAATGGCATAGTGTTTTCTCTCTTAGTGCATAAAATAATGATGGGTCTCAGAACTGGCGGTATCGGGGCGCCTGGGTGGCGCAGTCGGTTAAGCGTCCGACTTCAGCCAGGTCACGATCTCGCGGTCCGTGAGTTCGAGCCCCGCGTCAGGCTCTGGGCTGATGGCTCAGAGCCTGGAACCTGTTTCCGATTCTGTGTCTCCCTCTCTCTCTGCCCCTCCCCCGTTCATGCTCTGTCTCTCTCTGTCTCAAAAAAAAAAAAAAAAAAAAAAAAAAAGAACTGGCGGTATCTTAGATTTGATGAAATGCAGCAATATAAATAGAGCACCTAGAAAAGAGTATGGTACACAGTTAATACTAAAAAAGTGAGCTATTATTATTATTACTGCATTTTAGTTCTGTTTCTGGAGGACAGGGAAGAGAGCTATTTTGGGGCGGGGGCGGTGGTTAGCTCAGGACAGACACGCCTGTGAGAATGCCACATACTGAAAAATCTCACACTGTGTAAAATCAGGCACTGAAAATAACTGTGTGGGAAAAAATTGTGTATGGAGAAGTGCAACATGTGCACAATAACAACATCCTTGCCCTAATGCTGGTCACATGGGAGCTCCTTTGTGTTACGGGAACATGCTTTGGAGTGGAACGGACTGAACTTGACATTTTCTCCTAGTCACCTTGCCAAATAAGTGCTATTCATATTTTATAGATCAGAAAATGAGTTGAGGGGCACTGGGGTGGCTCAGGCGTTTAAGCATCCAACTTCTGCTCAGGTCATGATCTCACAGTTTGTGGGCTCGAGCCCTGCGTTGGGGTCTCTGCTGTCAGTGCAGAGCCTGCTTCGGATCCTCTGTCCCCCTCTCTTTCTGCCTCCCTCTCTGCCCCTTCCCCGCTCATTCCCTCTCTCTCTCTGTCAAAAAGAAATAAACGTTAAAAAAGAAAATGAGTTGAGGATCAGAAATTTACTTTGGGTCATATGGTTGTAAGTGATGATGATGGTAGGGGTCAAAGCTAGGTCTTCCTAGCTCCCGAGCCCCTGCTTTTCACACTGACGTCAAAAAGCCCACTTCAGCCAGATTCCCCCATTCCTCACATTCACTTGTCCCATCCCAGAATAATTATACCCTTTGCTGGATGAACTCTTAGCCACATCTGCCTCGGGCTAGGTTTTAGAATGTGGCAAATAACCAGAAACAAAAGATAGTTGATTTTTCCTTGAGGTATTTTCTGAATTTGCTTGGTAAGTTCAGCTCTCAAATTTCTGCCTTTAGTTGGCAACTGAATTTCCTGAGATTGTAAGGTCAGCATCTGTCTCTAGGCCAAAAAGTGCCACAAGACCTACTGTAATTCAGAGGGTTAGGTTTGCAGTTCGTGTTTTGAAGAGCTTTCAAAATTTGACTGTAAGTTTTAGATAAACTGTCACCAGATGGCAGCAAAATGCCTTGGGCATATGATCCGAACTATGTAACATGTCCGACTGTTTATTCCCAGTCATTCACAGAATATTCCATTCATTTACAGAAACAACTGAGTCTAAACAAAATTATTGCCTACTATATATAAATGTTATTTTCAGAGCAAGCTTTTCAAACAAATGACCAAACTATCACTCTCAGAGTGATTATATATATATATGAAATTTTATTTTTTTAAAAATTTACATCCAAATTAGTTAGCACATAGTGCAACAATGATTTCAGGAGTAGATTCCTTAATGCCCCTTACCCACTTAACCCATCCCCACCCCCTACCCCCTCCAGTAACCCTCTGTTCTCCATATTTATGAGTCTCTTATGGTTTGTACCCCTCCCTGTTTTTATATTATTTTTGTTTCCCTTCCCTATGTTCATCTGTTTTGTCTCTTAAAGTCCTCATACGAGTGAAGTCATATGATTTTTGTCTTTCTCTGACTAGCTAATTTCACTTAGCATAATACCCTCCAGTTCCATCCACGTAGTTGCAAATGGCAAGATTTCATTCTTTTTGATTGCCGAGTAATACTCTATTGTGTGTGTGTGTGTATATATATATACATATATATATATATATATATATATATATATATATATATATACCACATTTTCTTTATCCATTCATCCATCGATGGACATTTGTGCTCTTTCCGTACTTTGGCTATTGTTGATAGTGCTGCTATAAACATGGGGGTGCATGTGTCCCTTTGAAACAGCACACCTGTATCCCTTGGATAAATACCTAGTAGTGCAGTTGCTGGGTCATAGGGTAGTTCTATTTTTAGTTTTTTGAGGAACTTCGATACTGTTTTCCAGAGTGGCTGCACCAGCTTGCATTCCCACCAACAAAGCAAAAGAGATCCTCTTTCTCCGCATCCTCGCCCACATCTGTTGTTGCCAGAGTTGTTTTAACGTTAGCTATTCTGACAGGTGTAAGGTGGTATCTCATGATGGTTTTGATTTGTATTTCCCTGATGATGAATGATGTTGAGCATCCTTTCATGTGTCTATTAGCCATCTGGATGTCTTCTTTGGAGAAGTGTCTATTCATGTCTTTTGCCCATTTCTTCACTGGATTATTTGTTTTTTGGGTGTTGAGTTTGAGAAGTTCTTTATAGATTTTGGATACTAACCCTTTATCTGATATGTCGTTTGCAAATATCTTCTCTCATTCTGTCGGTTGCCTTTTAGCTTTGCTGATTGTTTCCTTCGCTGTGCAGATTTTTATTTTGATGAGGTCCCAGCAGTTCATTTTTGATTTTGTTTTCCTTGCCTCCAGAGATGTGTTGAGTAAGAAGTTGCTGCGGCCAAGATCAAAGAGGTTTTTGCCTGCTCTCTCCTGGAGGATTTTTATGGCTTCCTGTCTTACATTTAGGTCCTTCATCCATTGCGAGTTTATTTTTGTGTATGGTGTAAGAAAGTGGTCCAGGTTCATTTTTCTGCATGTTGCTGTCCAGTTTTCCCAGCACCACTTGCTGAAGAGACTGTGTTTATTCCATTGGATATTCTTTCCTGCTTTGTCAAAGACTAGTTGGCCATACGTTTGTGGGTTCTCTATTCTGTTCCATTGATCTGAGTGTCTGTTCTTGTGCCAGTACCATACTGTCTTGATGATTACAGCTTTGTAGTATAGCTTGAAGTCTGGGATTGTGATGCCTCCTGCTTTGGATTTCTTTTTCAAAATTGCTTAGGTTATTTGGGGTCTTTTCTTGTTCCATACAAATTTTAGGATTATTTGTTCTAGCTCTGTGAAGAATGCTGGTGTTATTTTGATACGGATTGCTTTGAATATGTAGATTGCTTTGGGTAGTATCAACATTTTAACAATATTTGTTCTTCCTATCCAGGAGCATGGAATCTTTTTCCATTTTTTTGTGTCTTCTTCAATTTCTTTCATAAGCTTTCTATAGTTTTCAGTGTATAGGTTTTTCACCTCTTTGGTTAGATTTATTCCTAGGTATTTTATGGTTTTTGGTGCAACTGTAAATGGGATCGATTCTTTGATTTCTCTTTCTGTCACTTCATTGTTGGTGTATAGGAATGCAACTGATTTCTGTGCATTGATTTTATATCCTGCCACTTTGCTGAATTCATGAATCAGTTCTAGCAGTTTTTTGGTGGAATCTTTATATAGAGTATCATGTCATCTGTGAAGAGTGAAAGTTTGACCTCCTCCTGGCTGATTTGGATGCCTTTTATTTCTTTGTGTTGTCTGATTGCAGAGGTTACGACTTCCAATACTATGTTGAATAATGGTGGCGAGAGTGGACATCCCTGTCTTGTTCCTGACCTTAGGGGAAAGCTCTCAGTTTTTCCCTATTGAGGATGATATTAGCATTGGGTTGTTCATATATGGCTTTTATGATCTCGAGGTATGCTCCTTCTATCCCTACTTTCTTGAGGGTTTTTATCCAGAAAGGATGCTGTATATTATCAAATGCTTTCTCTGCATCTATTGAGAGGATCATATGGTTCTTGTCCTTTCTTTTATTGATGTGATGAATCATGTTAATTGTTTTGGGGATATTGGACCAGCCTTGCATCCCAGGTATAAATCCCACTTGGTCGTGGTGAATAATTTTTTTTAATGTATTGTTGGATCCAGTTGGCTAATATCTTCATCAGGGAAATTGGTCTATAGTTCTCCTTTTTAGTGGAGTCTCTGTCTGGTTTTGGAATCAAGGTAATCCTGGCTTCATAGAAAGAGTTTGGAAGTTTTCCTTCCATTTCTATTTTTTGGAACAGTTTCAAGAGAATAGGTGTCAACTCTTCCTTAAATGTTTGGTAGAATTCCCCTGGAAAGCCATCTGGCCCTGGACTCTTGTTATTTTTGGCAGATTTTTGATTACTAATTCGAGTTCCTTACTGGTTATGGGTCTGTTCAAATTTTCTATTTCTTCCTGTTTCAGTTTTGGTAGTGTATATGTTTCCAGGAATTTGTCCATTTCTTCCAGATTACCCATTTTATTGGCATATAATTGCTTATAATATTCTCTTATTATTGTTTGTATTTCTGTTGTGTTGGTTGTGATCTCTCCTCTTTCATTCTTGATTTTATTTATTTGGGTCCTTTCCTTTTTCTTCTTGATCAAACTGGCTAGTGGTTTACCAATTTTGTTAATTCTTTCAAAGAACCAGCTTCTGGTTTCATTGATCTGTTCTACCGTTTTTTTGGTTTCAATAGCATTAATTTCTGCTCCAACCTTTATTATTTGCTGTCTTCTGCTGGTTTTGGGTTTTATTTGCTGTTCTTTTTCCAGCTCCTTAAGGCGTAAGGTTAGGTTGTGTATCTGAGATCTTTCTTCCTTCTTTAGGAAGGCCTGGATTGCTATATACTTTCCTCTTATGACTGCCTTTGCTGCGTCCCAGAGGTTTTGGGTTGTGGTGTTATCATTTTCATTGACTTCCATATACTTTTTAATTTCATCTTTAACTGCTTGGTTAGCCCATTCATTCTTTAGTAGGATGTTCTTCAGTTCTCCAAGTATTTGTTACCTTTCCAAATTTTTTCTTGTGGTTGATTTCAAGTTTCATAGCATTGTGGTCTGAAAATATGTACGGTATGATCTCAATCTATTTGTACTTACTTAGGGCTGAGTTGTGTCCCAGTATATGGTCTATTCTGGAGAATGTTCCATGTGCACTGGAGAAGAATGTATATTCTGCTGCTTTAGGATGAAATGTTCTGAATGTATCTGTTAAGTCCATCTGGTCCAGTGTGTCATTCAAAGCCATTGTTTCCTTGTTGATTTTTTGATTAGATGATCTGTCCATTGCTGTGAGTGGGGTGTTGAAATCTCTTACTATTACTATCGATGAGTTTCTTTATGTTTGTGATTAACTGATTTATATATTTGGGTGCTATCACATTTGGTGCATAAATGTTTACAATTGTTAGGTCTTCCTGGTGGATAGACCCCTTGATTATGATATAATGCCCTTCTGCATCTCTTGATACAGTCTTTATTTTAAAGTCTAGATTGTCTGATATAAGTATGGCTACTCTGGCTTTCTTTTGTCGATCATTAGCATGATAGATGGTTCTCCATCCCCTTATTTTCAATTGAAGGTGTCTTTAGGTCTAAAGTGGGTCTCTTGTAAACAGCATATAGATGGAGCTTGTTTTCTTATTCATTCTGTTACCCTATGTCTTTTAATTGGAGCATTGAGTCCATTGACGTTTAGAGTGAGTACTGAAAGATATGAATTTATTGCCATTATGATGCTTGTTGGGTTGGAGTTTCTGGTGGTGTTCTCTGGTCCTTTCTAATCTTTTGTTGCTTTTGGTATTTATTTATTTATATATATATGTTTTCATCTTTTCTCCCCTCAGAAAGTCCCCCTTAAAATTTCTTGCAGGGCTGGTTTAGTGGTCACAAACTCCTTTAATTTTTGTTTGTCTGGGAAACTTTTTATCTTTCCTTCTATTTTGAATGACAGCTTTGCTGGATAAAGAATTCTTGGCTGCATATTTTTCTGATTCAGCACACTGAATATATGCTGCCAGTCCTTTCTGGCCTGCCAAGGTTCTGTGGATAGGTTTGCTGCAAACCTGATCTGTCTTCCCTTGTAGGTTAGGGACTTTTTTTCCCCTTGCTGCCTTCATGATTCTCTCCTTGCCTGAGTATTTTGTGAATTTGACTATGATATGCCTTGTTGATGGTTGGTTTTTGTTGAATCTAATGGGGGTCCTCTGTGCCTCCTGGATTGTGATGTCTTTGTCTATCCCCAGGTTAGGAAAGTTTTCCAGTATGATTTGCTCACATAACCCTTCTACCCCTATTTCTCTCTCTTCCTCTTCTGGGACCCCTTATGATTCTGATGTTGTTCCTTTTTAATGAGTCACTGATTTCTCTAATTCTTAAATTGTGCTCTTTTGCCTTAATCTCCCTCCTTCATTATTCTCTGTAAATTTGTCCTGTATATCGCTTATTCTCTGTTCTGCCTCATCCATCCTTGCCGCTGCTGCATCCATCTGTGATTGCATATCAGTTTTAGCATTTTTAATCTCATTCTGACTATTTTTTACTTCTTTTATCTCTGCAGAAAGGGATTCTAATCTATTTTCGACTCCAGCTAGTATTCTTATTATTGTGATTCTAAATTCTGGTTCAGACATCTTGCTTGTATCTGTGTTGGTTAAATCCCTGGCTGTTGTTTCTTTGTGCTCTTTCTTTTGGGGTGAATTCCTTCGTTTTGTCATTTTGAATGGAGAAAAGGAATTAATGGGGTAGAAAAATTGAAATTAAAAAAATTAAAATAAAAAAATTAAAATTAAAAATTAAAAACACACACACAAATTGAATAGATGATGCTAGATCCTAGGTGTGTTTTAGTTGGGGTGTTGAAAGTGGTTTGACAGATTAGAGAAAAAAAAGGCGGGGGGGGGGGGAGGAAATCATTTGGGAATTTGAAAAAATGAATACACTGAAGTAGACTAAAATGAGATGATGGGGGTAAAATAGAATTTGAAAAATATACACAAAAGTAAAGAATATAGTAGAAAAAAATTAAAGAAAATATTTTTAATAAAAATGAAAAATACATATGAATTTTTTCATTTTCTGTATTTAAGAAAAAAGAAAAGAAACAAAAAAGAAAAAAGATTAAAAAAGAAAAAAGGAATCATTTGAAAATTTGAAAAAGTGACTACACTGTAGTAGACTAAAATAAAATGATGGAAGTAAAATAGAATTTGAAAAAATTTACATAAAAGCAAAAAATATAGTAATAAAAATTAAAATATTTTTAATAGAAATTGAAAGTAAAAATGAAGTTTTTCTCTTTCTTCATTCAAGAAAAAGAAAAGAAACAAAAAGAAAAAAGAAAAAGAAAGAAAAAAAGGAAACTGTTTGAAATTTGAAAAGGTGAGTACACTGAAGTAGACTAAAATAAAACGATGGAAGTAAAGTAGAATTTGAAAAAATTTACACAAAAGTAAAAAATATGGTAATAAAAATTAAAGAAATATATTTTTAATAAAAATTGAAAATAAAAATGAATTTTTTTCTCTTTCTGTATTCAAGAAAAAGAATTGTAAAAGAGAAAAAGGAAAAAGAAAAAAAAATTGAATAGATAAACCTGCTAACAGATTGAAGTAAGACTGAAATTGCTTCGTTTTCCCCTAGAAGTCAGTCTATGTAGCTCTTTATAGTCTTTAAGCCGGTGGTGAGATGAAGAACCAAGTTGGCCTAGTTGGGCAGGGTTCAGTGTAACAGCTCCTCTCTCCACTAGATGGCGCTGCTAGCCTACTGGGGTGGATGGTTGCGGGGTTTGTAGGTGCGTATGCGCATGTGCGGGTGCGGTGAAAATGGTACCACCCAGGCTCCCAGTGTGTTCTCCCGGATCGGCAATCGCGCGCCGGTCCTCCGCCTCCAGCTCTCGTCCACTCCCTGCTTGTTCACTCTGTGACCGGGTCCCAGGCAGTATCTCTCTCCCAAGTTTTGTCTCAGATGCGGCTGTTTTCCCCGGCCCCTTACTTCCGAAGGACTGCAGCTTTGACCTGTTCTGCCCTTCTTCAAGGGTCTCACGGAGCAGTGGCGGAATGCTGGCCGCACCCAGGAAAGTTCGCGAGACTGTGCTGCTGCCGATGTCCAGAGACCGCGGCCAGGTGCCGGCCCGCCCCAGAAAAAGTTCCTGAGATAGTGTAGCAGCAGCATTTCAGGGATAATGGAAAATCAAAACACACATCTGGCACCAGGCTTCACCCTCAATGACCTTGCCCCAGCGAATGTGGCCGTTCTCTGGGGTCTGCTGGGACCAGGTGGCCTCAACAGTCTCTACGAAATGTCCTTCCGGTAGTGGAACCGCTTTTCCCGTGTGGCCTGAGAACCTCCCCACTCTGTTCCTGGGGATTCACCCTTCCCACCAGAGCACGCCAGGTATGGAGCTACGGAGTTGCAGCCTTTGCGCTCCCCTTGTTTACAGTCTTAATGGAATTTAAACCCTCTCCTTTCTCCTTTCTCCCTTTTTAGTTTAGTCCCTGCAGCTGTTCCCAATTTTCCACTTTCTCTCCAGCTGCTTTTGGGGAGGGTGCTTTTCCTGTATTCTCCCCACCGTCTCCATCCTCTCTCCACACGCAAAAGTACCACCTGTCCTCGGTGGCTTCTCTCTTCCCAAGTTCACCTCTCTGCGCCGTGTACCTGCTGAGTTCTGTGGTTCAGGCTGTGCAGATTGTTGCGTTAATCCTCAGATCAGTTTTCTAGGTGTGCAGGATGGCTTAGTGGTGGTCTGGCTGTATTTCGTGGACACGAGACACACAAAAAACGTCCATGCTGTTCTGCCATCTTGGCTCCCTCTCAGAGTGATTTATATACTGAAGGCATACTATGTGACAAGCATCTTGCTAAATACTATTACATAAATTGTTTTATGATTATAATATCATAATCACTATTTTATTGATGTGGATTCTGTGGCTTAGGCTTTCTTTTTTCTTTAAAGGATGAGGGAGGAAGTGAAAGAATTCTAAGCAGACTCCATACTCAGCACAGAGCCCAAAGTGGGGCTTGATCCTATGACCCTAAGATCATGACTTGAGCCGAAGTCAAGAGTCAGACACTCAACTGACTAAGCCACTCAGATGCCTTGCTTAGGTTTTATATGTTATTTTTGTATCAGACCATCTCACTAAATACTTGGTTTTAAGACTTGTCCTGAAATTTTTCTATTAATTATAACAGCTTTCCTAGTGATTGTCCTGCCTCAGATTTTTCTGGCTATTCAGATTATCTGAAAATAATCTGCAAGTAAGAGAGAGAGTTTTGCCTCTTCTTTTCTTTTCTTTTTTTATGTTTATTTATTTTTGAGAGAGAGAGAGAGAGCAGGGGAGGGGCAGAGAGAGAGGGAGACAGAGGATCCAAAGCAGACTCCATACAGACAGCAGAGGGCCCAATATGGGGCTTGAACCCATGAACTGTGAGATCACGACTTGAGCCGAACGCTGAGCCGCCTGAGCAGCCCAGGTGCCCCTTGTTTTTGTTCTTAGAGCGCAAAAGCGGGGGGAGAGAGAAAGAATGTTAAGCAGGCTCCATGTTCAGCATGGTGCCTGATGTGGGGCTCAATCTCATGACCCTGGGATCATGACCTGAGCCAAAATAAGAGTTGGTCGCTCAACCAACATCCAGGTGCCCCCATGCCCATTGTTTTAAATTTTTTTTTACACTCTGTAAATTTACAAAGTCCAGTGAACTTTTGTTGATTTACATCCTCTCCACCACTTTTTAGAATTTTGTTTATCTTTTTAAACATACTTCTTTACTTTTTGTTTATTTATTTATTTTTAAACATTTTTTTAATTTTTTTTTATTTTTGAGAGAGACCAAGTGTGAGCGGGGCAGGGGCAGAGTGAGAGGGAGACACAGAATCCGAAGCAGACTCCAGGCTCTGAGCTGTCAGCACAGAGCCTGACGCGGAGCTCGAACTTACGAGCTGTGAGATTGTGACCTGAGCCGAAGTCGATGCCTAACCGACTGAGCCACCCAGGCGCCCCTCTTCTTTACTTTTTAAAAATGTTTATTTATTTTTCAGAGAGAGAGTGTGAGCGGGGGAGGGGCAGAGAAGGAATGGGATAGAGGATCCAAAGACAGAGGTTCTGCACTGACAGCAGTGAGCCTGATACGGGGCTTGAACTCACGAACCGTGAGATCATGACCTGAGCCAAAGTCAGTTGCTCAACCAACTGAGCCACCCAGGTGCCCCCTTTTTAGACTTTTAAATTGTAGCTAGTCTGGAGAGCATGGTTTTGATTTGCATTTCCATGATGACTACTGTGGTTAAGGATGTTTTTGGAAAAACATGTTTATTGGAAAGGATGTTTATTGGAAAATTGTGTTTCTTTATGATATGTCTGTTCAAGTCTCTTGCTGATGTTTCTACTGGGATTTCTTTCTCTAATCATTTGAATGAGTTCTTTATATATTTTAAATACAGATCCTTTGTTATATGTATTTCAACTATTATCTCCACTCTGACTTGCATTTTACCTATCTGAGGACACCTTTTGATAAATAGACGTTCTTACATTTAATGCTGTCTAATTTATCAACAGTTAATGCCTTTCATTTTGTGATTTTGAAATCTTTCCTTACCCTCATGAAATGCAGATATTCTCTTACGTTACCTTCTAAAAGCTTTGTAGTTTTGTCTGAAATTGATTTGTTGTGTATGATGGGTAGTAGGAGGCAAGTTATAGTTGCACGTATATCTATTTGTGTCAATTGCATTTATTGCAAAGACCATCCATTCTCCACTTCTCTACAGTCATAAATCAACTTTTCTAGGTATTCTACTTAATTTTGTTAGTCTATTTGCCTGTTTTGGTGTCAGTCCCATGGAGTCTTAATTACCGTAGCTTTAGCTGAAGTCATAATATCTCACAGAGCAAGTCTGCTTATTTTGTTCCTTTTCTTCAAGGATGTGTTGTTGGCTATTCCTGGCCCCATGCAATTCCACACACATTTTGGCATCAGCTTGTCAAATTAATTACATGCACATGCATTTATATGCACACACTTTTGGAATTTGGATTTGGAGCCCATTAACTACAAATTAATTTGGGAGAAATGCTATTTTCAGAAAACTAAGTACATTTACATATCCCTCCATTTTTTCTAGGTCTTTTAAAACTTCTCTCAATAGTGTCTTACTCTTTCTGTGTAAGGGTCTTACACAATTTCTGTCAGATTTATTCCTAGATATTTGAAATTCAACTGCAAATTATATCTTAAAAAATCCCACCTTATAATTTTTTGCTGGTATAGAAATATGATTAGTTTTTGTGTATTGCCCTATTTTCAGCAACTCTGCTATTTCTTTTTTTTCTACAGCATTTTTAGAGGCATTTGGTAGCACCCTTTATTTTATTTTTTTAATTTTTAAAAAAACGTTTATTTATTTATTATGTTGAGAGAGAGATTGAGAAAGAATCCCAAGCGGGCTCCACGCTGTAAGTGCAGAGCCCAATGAGGAGCTTGAACTCACAGACTGTGAGATTATGACCTGAGCTGAAATGAAGAGTTGGACATTTAACTGAGCCACCCACGCACCCCTACAACTTTGCTAATTCTAATAATTTTTAGACGTTTATTTCCTCGTGCGGTTTGTAAATAATGATGTAATATCACATAGACAGTGATATTATCTATGAATACTAACAGTTCTATTTCCTCCTTACCAATTCTTATAGTTTACATCTATTTTTCTTATCTTATTGCACTAGCTAAGACAACTAGAACAATGTGAAGAGAATTGGTAATTGTAAGCATTTTTGTCATATCTCTGATCTTAGGGAGATTACATCTAATATTTCGCCATGCAGTTTAATGTTTTTGATAGGTTTTTAGGGGCTACCCTTTGGCTTGAGGAAGTTTCCTTTAACCCATATTTGCTAAGAGGTTTTGTTTGTTTGTTTTTGTTTTTTCCTATCCATGGGAAATGGATTGCTAATATATCAATGATCTTTACATCTCTTTTCATAAGTGAGATTGATCCATAGCTTTTCTTTCTTCAACTTCCTTCTGGCTTTGGTAGAAAAGTAGACTGGCCACCTAAAATGAAATTTGAGAGCATTCCCTTTAAAAAAATTTTTGGAATACTTTGCATAAAGTTGGGATCATATGTCACTTGAACATTTGGCAGAAGTTAGCCTTAAAATCTTCAGGGCCTTTTTTTTTTTTCCAGGGGAACATAAATTGTTATAAACTATTCATTCTATGTATTTAAAGGTTATAGATCAATGTAGGTTTTTAAAATTCTTTTTTTTTTTTTTAATTTTTTTTTTCAACATTTATTTATTTTTGGGACAGAGAGAGACAGAGCATGAACGGGGGAGGGTCAGAGAGAGAGAGGGAGACACAGAATCGGAAACAGGCTCCAGGCTCTGAGCCATCATGAGCCATCAGCCCAGAGCCTGACGCGGGGCTCGAACTCACGGACCGTGAGATCGTGACCTGGCTGAAGTCGGACGCTTAACCGACTGCGCCACCCAGGCGCCCCTAAAATTCTTTTAATTCAGTTTTGGTAAATTATATTCTTATGAAATTGCCTGTTTCATCCAAATTATATTTTTATATAAATTCATTCTTTTGATCAATTATCTATTTTCAAATTTATTGGTATAAAGTTATTCATAGCATTCTCTTTGATTAAGAAAAACTTCTATCATATCTATAGTTATTACCCTTTTAAAAGTTCTATTATTTTTTTTCCTCCTCACTGTAATACAGTTTACATAGCACTGGAATTATCTGTTTCCTGAAGGTTTGGTAGAATTATGTGAAAACATCAGGGTCTGGTGCTCTTCTTTTTTTTAAGTTAATTTATTTGAGAGTGAGAGAGATGTGAGGGGTGGGCAGAGAGAGAGAATCCCAAGCAGGCTCCGTACTGTTAGTGCAGAGCCTGATGTGGGTCTTGAACTCACGAACTGTGAGGTCATGACCTGAGCTGAAACCAAGAGTGGGACGCTTAACCAACTGAGCCACCCAGGCACCCCAGAGTTTGGTGCTCTTTGAGGGAGGGTTGGCCTTTTTACATCTTTATTTATCTTCATTATTGTGATTGTTCTGTTTAAACTTTCCTGTCTATTCTAAGGCCAGTTTTGTTAATATTCATTTTCTCAGAAAATAATCTATTATATTTAAGTATCATATTTACTTTCATATCACTGGGAAAAATAGTCTAGGTATGATTCTCTTAGTTATTCCATACTAGTGATATCCCCATTTTCATTTTTTATGTTATGCATTTGTGCTTCCTCCTATTTTTTATTGAATAGGTTAGCTAATAACTTATATTTGTTATTTTATTTTATTTTTAAATATTATTTATTTATGTATTTATGTATTTATTTTGAGAGAGAGAAAGTGTGTGTATATGAGCAGAAGAGGTGCAGAGAGAGGGAGAGAGAGAATCCCAAGTACACTCCACACTGTCAACACAGAGCCTGGTGTGGAGCTTGATCTCATGAGCCATGAGATTATGACCTGAGCTGAAATCACGAGTCGGAACTTAACTGGCTGAGCCACCCAGGTGCCCTTATATTTGTTATTTAAAAAAGCTCTTGTGTGTATTAATTTGTATTATTTTCTAATTAATATATTCTCAATATCTTTAGTAAATCCTTCCTTCTGTTTTCCTTACATTTATTCTATTATTTTTATTCCTAATGTTTTAAGTTGGATGCCATCTTATGGTCGCAAAATGGTTACTGGAACTCTAGCCATCTCATCTGAGTTGTAGACAATAAGGGACAGAGCAAGAGACAAAGGGGGAGTCCTTTCCATCTTTCCATCTGAGTCATCCCCCTTTAAGGAGCTTTTTCTAGATGCTTTACCCAAAAATGTGGTTTAAATTTCATTGGTCATGATTATCTTCAAAAGTGGCTGGGAAAAGTGGGGTTTTAGCTGGGCACATTGACATTTAAATAGTATAGGGATCTGTTACTAATGAAGAAGGGGATAATAGATATGAGTGGGTAATCTGCTGCAGAGTTTTAAATCTGAAGTTCAGTAACTCTACTAAGCCTTTATCTCGGTATGGACTATACAGTGTTACTTCCTTTACTGGGACACAGTATGTTTTTTTCTCAAATCACTTTCCTCTTGACTTACAGGTTGTTTTTGTCCAGGGATTTGGTTCTATCTTAAAATGTTTTACATTAAGAATTGGTCACAATCGTGGTGCCTGGGTGGCGCAGTTGGTTAAGCGTCCGACTTCAGCCAGGTCACGATCTCGCGGTCCGTGAGTTCGAGCCCCGCGTTGGGCTCTGGGTTGATGGCTCAGAGCCTGGAGCCTGTTTCCGATTCTGTGTCTCCCTCTCTCTCTGCCCCTCCCCCGTTCGTGCTCTGTTTCTCTCTGTCCCAAAAATAAATAAACGTTGAAAAAAAAAAAAGAATTGGTCACAATTATTATGGTCTTACACTGTTGGTGTTTGTTTAGATTTACCATATGTTTACAATATTATTTGCTCACTATTCCTTTTTCCCATGTAGGCTTTCACTTTTTATATCTTCCCTTCAGAAGATCCCTCAGTGAGGTTCTGTTCATTGGAAAGCCTGTCAGTTTTGTTGCATAGAAATGTTTTTATTTCACCCTTAATACTGAAAGATAGTTTTGCTGGTTCTAGAACTCTAGGCTGACTGTTACTTTCTCGAAGCACTTTGCAGGTGTTACTCCAGTGTGTTGTGGTCTTATTGTTGCTATTGAGAAGTCAGCTGTCAATTTACTTACCAGTTCTTTGTAGGTGATCTTTCTTTTCTGGCTGCTTTTCACATGTTTGGTTTTTGGGTTCAGCAGTTTGACCACGATGTGTCCAGGAGTGTACTTCTTTTTACTTAGCCAGCTTGGGATTTCAACACTTACTTTATCTCTTGTGTTGTGTGTTTTATCAATTCAGGAAGTTTTTCAGTTATTATTTCTCCAAGTATTGCCTTTCTCCCATCCTGTTCTTTCCTGCTATCCCAAATTAGTTTTATACTGGATATTCTCCCTTTATCCTACATGGCTGTTAAGTTCTTTTTCATATTTTTTATCTTTTGTCACCTTTTAGCTCTTCCCTTCAGTTTGCTGATTATCTTTTCAAATCAGTCTAACCTCCTATTAAATCTATTACTTGTGTTTCTAATTTCATTTATGGTTTTCACTTCTAAAGTTCTCGTTAGTTATTTTTAAAATCAGACTAGCAGGGCACCTGGATGGCTCAGTCAGATGAGTGTCTGACTTCAGCTCAGGTCATGATCTCACGGTTTGTGAGTTTGAGACCCATGTCGGGTTCTCTGCTGTCAGTATAGAGTCTGCTTTGGATCGTCTGTCTCCCTCTCTCTGCTCCTCCCCGATTGCATGTGCTCTCTCTTTCTCAAAAATAAATACATATTAAAAAAAATCAGACTAGCAAATTTTTTATATTCTCTTTTCTTTGGTCACGGTTTCAATTCCTCTGGGCTTTTCAGTTTCCATTTATTTATTTATTTATTTATTTATTTACTTATTTATTTATTTATTTAATGTTTATTTATTTATTTATAGAGAGAGTTAGAGAGCAAGTGGGAGAGGGGCAGAGAAAGGGAGACAGAGAATCCCAAGCAGGCTCTGCACTAATAGTGGGGCTTGAACTCATGATCTGTGAGATCATGACCTGAGCTGAAACCAAGAGTCAGATGCTTAATTGACTAAACCACCCAGGCACCCCATCAGTGTCCTTATTTTTAAAATGGGGTCTGGGCTCCATGTTCTTTAAGGACACTTGCAATCCATAAACACTCCCTGCCTTCCTCTTGGGGTGGAGTGTGGCATGCTGGTGTTGGTGGGCTATTAGGTCAGAGCTCTCCTGTTGAACTGTCCTCCTCTACTGAGTATCTCAGGAAGCCAGGTTTGGTCTAGAAGTCCTAGTCTGGTGCCACCACCCATTGGGGAGCCAGCATTTCCATTGCACTGGTTGAGCCTTAAAAGCTTCAGTCCCAGCTGCTTGCTGGGTGCAGAACAGCCTTGGGGGCAGTGGCTCACTCTCACTTCTTCACTTCCGTGCCCACAGGGTGCCAACATGGGACCATTTCCAATGAAAGCAATTTCCCAATCATCCTAGTTACACAGCTGAGAGTGCTTCCTGAAGTCAATTTGCACCTCCTTGCAGTATCACCGGAGAGCTTGATTCCTTCTCTAGCCTTGGAGAGATGGGCAGGGGGCATACCCCTTGTGTTGAATAGAAACCCTTCAGACAGCCAGAGGCTCAAAAGAAGCAGCAGCAGAATTCTGGTTCTTTTGAGTTAAGTGGTTTTAAAGACAACACTAGGTCTGACTGTGGCTTGTACTGGCCATTTAATTTACATGTTACACTAAAAAGTTAAATTTGTGTAGACATGCAGGGCACCAAGCAGACACGTCTGTTTATGTAATTTAGAACAAGACAACTTTTCTAGTTCTTAATTCCTTCATTTGTAAATGGAGATTATGGTAGCGTCTACTTCATCGAGTTTTTTTGTGTGTGGGGATTTGGTTAAAAAATGAACGTATGGTTCTAGCTCTACACCTGCAAAGGGAGACTGAGTAATGAAAGCTCTTCTTATTATCATCTAGCCTGAGCTCTTCCGCCTGTATGCTGGGTCAGTCTCACTCTTGGGGCCTAAATTCCTTGTCTGTCAAGCAGGAAGACTAACAGTGATGAATACAGAATGGCTTGGAAAAGGAGGATGTAGAGGGGCTGAGTTGTAGCTCCTGGCAGGGTCCACTTTCTCTTCTTCCTCCACCCCTTCCGCTTCACCCTTTTTTCTTGGGACCAATTAGTGGGTTCTTGGCACAGAAGGGCCCAGCTCCAAGTTCCAGCCCTTCTTCTTCATCTGGAGCTCTGGCATCTGACCCTTGATGTCCTCACTAGATTCTAAGAAGATGCCTGGGGGCAGGAAGAGAAGATGTTGTGCCCAGGGACTCCAAATGAGGAGGGTTTGTTCAAGATGCTCCATGCTCCCAAGTGAGCTTCAGCCTGAAAGTATCCAAAGTTAATCCTCCCAAGGGTGGTGTCTTTTGGGAAGGCAGGGGACATGTTTTTACCTCTTAATAGTTATTGCAGTCGTTCTCAACTGCTCTTTCTGTTAAGGCTTGTTACATATACTGTTACATGTGCTCCCACTTCTGTGAGTGTTCTCAGATTTTGATAAATAAGATGAAAAAGACTCTTTACCAGAATTTGTAGCAGAGACCCGTAGAGAGGCTGTTGGTTTCATGACCTGTAGCATCACTCTTTTTTCCCTTTTCAAGAAAGCATGTAGGAAAGAAGATAAGGGAGTGTAACATTCTAGGGACAACATATCACTCAGAGAGGGGGTTCTTCCCATGCTCATCTCGGCCTTTGTGGAGCTCCTGCTCCTTTGCCTGCCTCGGCATCTGTTGGTGTGGATTTTGCTCCATCTCCTTCAGCTAGTCATTCCTCTCTCCAGTTAGACCAGCGGCATTGTGCTGTGGAAGGAGCTAGACTTCAGAGTCAGGCAGCCCTGGCTGCAAATGCTCCCCACACCAGCCACTGTCAAACCTTCAGCAAATCCCTCAGCCCTGCTGAACCTTGGTGTCCTCATCTTTAAACTGGCAATAACTTCTCTCTCAGAGCATTAGAATGCAAGGACCTACTGCATGCATTCTGTACATAAAATCTCTAGGTGGCTTTTATGCATAATCTCTAATTCCTTCACCCATGATGTAGTGTCCAGCCAAGGCTTAGAGGGTTCAATGGCTAATGGAGTAAATAGAAGTGGTCTGTGCTCCATCATCCCTTTGAACTTCGTCTTGACTTCAGCCTTATGGCTGCCAGCATCAACACCTGCTTCCTATGCTTGGGGAACCCAGCATAATAAAGTTTGTTGGAAGGCAGTGCCTCAACTCCCACCTCAGAAGCCAGAATGTTGTTGGTTATTTGCTTTCCCTGACACCCAGCCAGGGAGTGGGCACTGACCTAGACTCACCCAATTAGATGCTTCCTTCTGGAAATTTGAATCTGGGGGAAATGACACAAAGAAGCAGGGGGCAGTTGAGTTTTGGCAGCCACCATCCTGTGGCTGGTCACGACAGTCCCAGCAGCCACACCCAGTGTTCAGTGGTCACAGAGCTAGCTATCAGACTGCTCCCATGGCAGGAGTTTGGCTGTGGCTCAGGCCACCCAGTCTCCTTTGGCATCTGCCCACTTCCCTTCCTGTCAATTTTTAAAAATGTTTATTTATTTATTTTGAGAGAGAAAGAGAGCATGCATGTGCATGTGAGCAGGGGAGGAGCAGAGAGAGAGAGAGACAGAGAATCCCAAGCAGACTCTGCTCTGTCAGCACAGAGCCTGACTAGGGGCTTAAACCCGTGAACCATGAGATCATGACCTGAGCCGAAGTCAAGAGTTGGACACTTGACCCACTGAGCCACCCAGGTGCCCTAGCCTTCTTATCAATTTTGTGAGCTTCTTGATACTTCTCTTCGAGTTCCTCTCCAACTTAAGTCACTCAGACTTGATTTCTGTTGTTTGTAATCAAGAACTCCATGTGGAAGCTGTGTGTCCCTGATGACAGTCCTCTGGTATCTCTGAACCTTTTCATTTTCTGCCTTATACTCCCATCCAAATGCTGGGAGTCATTCGCCTCTGCTCTGTGCCAGTCTCAACCTATCAATATTGACTAGAGATGCTAAGGGGCACTTACCTGGCACCCGTGAGCTTCCCACAGACATCTCCTCTTTCCAAACCAATGCTGTGACTGGACCAACCCTTGTGGTTCTTATGATTATAAGACACATTTCAGCAACCACCATCAGGAAACTTTGACAAAATAGATTTATTACTTACAAGACCTGGAAATAACACAACACACCTGCGCCTGGGGTTCTGCTTTTATTGGGGTCGAGGGTGGGGACCAAAGGTTTCATAGGCACACTCTTTGTTGGTGAATTTATTTTTTTTAATGTTTATTTATTTATTTTGGAGAGAGAGAGAGAGCACAAGCGGTGAAGTGGTAGAGAGAGAGAGAGAGAGAGAGAGAGGGAGACACAGAATCCAAAGCAGGCTCCAGGCTCCAAGCCATCAGCACAGAGCCCCATGAGGGGCTTGAACCCATGAACCTTGAGATCATGACCTGAGCTGAAGTCAGACGCTCAACCGACTAAGTCACCCTGGTGCCCCATGGTGAATTTAAAACACAAGAGCAGGAATTTTAAAGCTCAGGGAGATAACAGACAAGTGGCTACAATGGTTAGTTATCAAGCTCAGCCAAGATCTCTAAAAAAAAGGAGGTGATCTGGTTCTTTATCTAGTGTGGTTGGCAATGTGTTTGTTCGAGATAGTCCTCTCTGAAGTGGATGTTTCATCAATCAAAGCGCTAGTCAGGCACTTGCATTACAAAAAAGAAAAATAAAACTGTCAGGGCTTATACCATAGATTCCAGGCAATTTTTATATCTCATGGGCAGAGGCTGTTATTTATGGTGTATCTGCTGCCCCATTTTTGCCTGTGCTCCTTCTTTTTTTTTTTTTTTTTTAATGTTTATTTATTTTTGATAGAGCATGAGCAGGGGAGGAGTAGAGAGAGAGGGAGACATAGAATCCGAAGCAGGCTTCAGGCTCCGAGCTGTCAGCACAGAGCCCGACGTGGGGCTCGAACTCACAGACCGTGAGATCATGACCTGAGCCGAAGTCAGACACTCAACTGACTGAGCCACCCAGGCGCCCCTTGCCTGTGCTCCTTCTTGACTATCTTCAGGATCCTGGTCTTCCACCAAGGGGATTCATGACGAGCTCTTCCCCAGGGCCCTTGCTATCCCTAGGTCCTGCCTTCTGCTCTTTTCTGTCTACACTTCATTGGGTCGGGATTCCTCCCCTCCTCTGAGAGTCTCAAGGAAGGCATGACCTTTTCAAGAGATTAAGGGAGTTAACAAATACAAATGGTCCCGGAAGGTTTGGAAAGTGACTTCTCCTTTGACAGAGCCAAGTGCTAGGGACTGACTAGTTTACTCTGCTTCTGGCTCTTCATGTGTTTTGTGGCTGTTTCTGGTGAACCATCTCACCCTGGGAAGCCCTAAGGTAGCTGATTGAAGCCAGCTCTGGCGTGGCTCAGCAGTACCCTTAGACCAACGCTGGGATCTGGAGGAGTTGCTGTTCGTAGTGTACATCTGTCATTTTTATCTGCCCCAAATACTCTTTTTAAGAGATGGTCCTTTTGGGGTGCCTGGGTAGCTCAATGGGTTAAGCGATGGACTTCAGCTCAGGTCATGGCCTCACGGTTCATGGTTTCAAGCCCTGCATCTGGCTCTCTGCTCTCAATGCAGAGCCTACTTCAGATCCTCTGTCTCTGTCTCTCTCTCTCCGCTCCTCCCCTGCTTGAATTCTCTCTCAAAATAAATAAACATTTGAGAAAAAAAAAAACACTTTCTTAAAAAAAAAAAAAGAGATAGCCCCTTGTCCCCTTCCACTGGTGGCTGGGGCTGCTGGTCACAAGACCTACTTTCTATGCTGAGGAGTGGGCCCCTCATCCAGCATGTGGACGGGTAGTGTGAAGATATTTCTGTGTAAGTGATGAATCATGGGAATCTGCTCCCAAAGTCAAGAGCACACTGTCTACACTGTACGTTAGCTAACTTGACCATAAATTATATTTTAAAAAATGCACTGAGAGAGAACAGCCCTTTCTTTTCCCTTGGATGGCAACGTATAAAGATATAACCTTGGAGTTGCCTCTGACTGCATTGCTTGCCAGAAGAAAGAAGGAATTAGGGGCACCTAGGTGGCTCAGTTGGTTTAAGCATCTGACTCTTGGATTTGGCTCAGGTCTGATCTTGAAGTTTCATGAGTTTGAGCCCCGCATCAGGCTCTGCCCTGGCAGCACGGACCCTGCTTGGAATTCTCTCTCTCCCCTTCTCTCTGCCCCTCCTCTGCTCACACTGTCTATGTCTCTCTCAAAATAAGTAAATAAGCTTTAAAAAAAGAAGAAGAAGAAAGAAGGAAGCTGTATTAGATTCTTTGGGCTGCCATAACAGATTAGTACACAATTAGATGGCTTAAAACAGCATAAATGTATTTTCTCGCAGTACTCACAGAAGTTCAAAATCAAAGTGACAGCAGGGCTGGTTCCTTCTGAGGCTTCTAAGGAAGAGTCTATGCTTGTCTCCTGGCTTTTAGGAGTGTCTGGCGATCTTTAGGAATCCTTGCTTCTAGATGCGTTACTCCAACCTGCCTCCATCCTCACGTGGCTGTCTTCCTTCTGTGATGGTCTCTGTTCACATTTCCCTCTTCTTATGAGTACACCAGTTATTGGATTAGGGTATACCCTTATTCAGTATGACCTCATCTTTTTTTAAATGTTTATTTATTTTTGAGAGACAGAGAGAGATATAGTGCAAGCAGGGGAGGGGCAGAGAGGGAGACACAGAATCTGAAGCAGGCTCCAGGCTCTGAGCTGTCAGCACAGAGCCTGACCTGGGGCTTGAACTCACAAACCATGAAGTCATGACCTAACCCAAAGTCGGATGCTTAACCCACTGAGCCACCCAGGCACCCCACGCATGGCCTCATCTTGACTTGATTACATCTGCTAAGACCCTATTTCCAAATAAGGTCACATTCACAGGTTGGGGGGGTGGATGTAAATTTTGGGGGGCATTATTTAATTCAATACAGAAGCTAAGTTAGGAAAACAGGGTCAAGAGGTAGAAAGAGAGAGAACCTTAATGAAAAATTATCAATTCCTAAGCCCAACTGATCTGTACTTCACCTGAGACTTTAAAGATATGTAAGCTAGAACATTTCCTTTCCCTTAAACTAGTTAGTGTTTGGTTTCTAGCACTTGGAACTGAAAAAGTCCTGACTAATATAGGGGTGAATGAAAAACCAGAATAAAGCAAGCTGGGATTTTAACAATAGACTAGAATGCAGTAAGAAAATGTGTTTCCTCTCTCTATTCCCTTCCTTCCAAGCAATATGCCATCTCTAGACACAACACTCCCTATAGTACTTCATCACAATGGTCTTCAGAGTCCTCCAGGGTCACCCTGGTAGGAATGTTCTCCAGGGAAAGAGTTACCACGTTATTTACTTCTTCCCTTTGCCTGATTGGGCCCAAATAACCAAGAATTTGGGATAAAAAATGACCTAATCATTGGAGGTATGGGAACACAGGTAGGGGTTTTGATTCAATTGAATAATGCTGCTCGTTCTTTGGTTTTTTTTTTAAGTTTATTTATTTATTTTGAGAGAGAGAGAGTGAGTATGCATGGGGAAGGGTCAGAGAGACAGAGAGAGAGAGAGAGAGAGAGAATCCCAAGCAAGCTCTGCACCGTCAGCACAGAGCCTGATTTCGGGCTCAAACTCATGAACCATGAGATCATGATCTGAGCTAAAATTGGACACTTAACCAACTGAGCCACCCAGGCACCCCTGCTGTTCATTCTTTGTATCTGGCACTCAGCATAGTGCCTGGCACATGGTAGATGAGAAATAAATATTTAATCAGAAGTGAGGGAAATAACGTATATTTAAGTGTCTATGGGAAATCCACTGAGGCATACACAATATAATCCCAGCTGTTGGGGGCTCTCAGTATAGTTGGACAGATAATATGCCCTCACAAAGTCATTACATCATAGCATAAGAAGATCCATTGTCCAAATATTTGGGACTCTAGGGAGGAAGGGCGGAGGTTGAAAAGAGAGAGAAAGATCCCTAGGCTTTGGGTACGGCAGTTAAGGGAGGATTCAGGGAGAGGGAATAAGTTATTTGGCTCTGGAAGGACAGGGCAGGTGTTAGAGAAGAGCAGAGTGAGTATGGAGAACAAGCTTGGTGTCCTCCCAGAGGGGTAGGGCTGACAGGCAGAGGTGGGGAGAGGGTCTGGTTGGTGATGGGGAGGTAAGGGTGGAGTGGAAAAGTCTGTGGGCCAGGAGGTGTCTCTAGGAAGCCAAGATCCTGCTCTTACAGGCTCAGAAAGAACTGAGAAGAGCCCTATCTCTTCCATCCATGTAGACTCCATGTTGGGCCAGGATGTAAGCTCCCTCCTCGCCCTGCGGAGGCACACAATGATGGGGTTTGTGTGCATTGTGAAGTGTGTGTGACTAATCTGTGGTTTAACATTGCTGTGGTTCAGGGTTTGTCTGTTCCTTTAGAAGCTTCTAGTTGTATATGACAAATATTAAGACATTGTTGGAACCTTTCTCTTTCGCTTTTTATTATTATGCAGCAGGAGACAGTTTTCCTCACAGCTAAGGGCAGATTCTAGCACTCACCATCCTTGATTTACTCCTTACCCTCCATCTACTCTGATTCTGTTGCTTCTCTCCTCAAGGCCTGGCAGGGGAGAGAAGGAGGTGATTCTTTGTGGACTGGCCAGCTGGATTCTTTGGCGCTTTTGGATTCTTGCTTGTGGGCCGGGGGACTAATGGTGACCTCTCTCTTGGGTCTCTGCCTCCAACTCCCACCTCCCAGCCCCTTTCCTGCCGGATTTCCTCAGGGATTTCTTTCAGGGTGAGAAATGATTCTGGGTATGAGTGAAGGTCTTCTGCCTCGCGGTGGCCTCCTCGTCCACGGCAGCCTGGATATTCCTGGCTGCCCGCAGGCCGGACTTGATAGCAGTGTCTATCCAGGCATGGGGCATGGAGGTGTGCTCGCCTGCAAAGTGGATTTGGCCCTCAGGCTGGGAGAGCTGCAGCGAATAGTCCGTAAACTGGTAGGGTGTGAACTCAGCGAAGGCGCCCATGGTGAGGGGGTCCAGAGACCAGCGCTTGAGCACAGAGGAGGGGCACATGCGCCGCAATTCATCCTTGGGTATCTGGTGCACGGCTGCCAGGTCCTCCAGGACCACATCCTCTACCTGCTCGTGTGTCATGGATATGAAGAAGAGGGAGTCATCGTCCACGGTGTAGGAGGCCAGCAGGACGCCCTTGCCGCTGGGGAGGCTGTGGCTGGGGTAGTAGATGAAGCGCGAGGGCCGGTCGGTGACGGACACCCCACCCCGGATGCCCTCCCGCTCCCAGAAGGGCTCCTTACAGGCCAGAACCACCTTGGTGGCGCTGGTGTAATGCACCACGCGGAGCGCTTCCACCTTGTCCGGAGAGAGCGGTGGCTTAAAGGTGATGAGGCGCGTGGCCTTGGCTGAGGCCGAGATAATGACGAAGTCCGCAGTGAGGTTGTGCTTCACGGAGCTGGGCTCACCTGCTCGGTAGGAAACCTGGACCTCAGGCCCGTCCCTCACCACTGCCTCCACCTTGGAGCCCAAGTGGATGGTGCCAGGCTTCAGGCTGGTGCTGAGGGCCCTGGGGAGCTGGTCGAAGCCACCGGTGATCTCAGAAAAGCTGCAGGGGTGAGCGGAGGGCAGGGGTGAGTGTGTGGGCACCAGGCCCCCTTGCTGGGTTTCCCGCAGCCCTCCTGGTCTGAAAAGCAAGGAAACTGGCTTCCTGCAGCCTGTGCTGGATGCTTCCTTCCATGTCCTTAACTAGTCTCTGTGAGGGAGGGATGATTGTTTAATTATACTTTGGAAAACCGAATCCTGTTGAAGAGGGACTGTCCCAGGATGACATACCCCGTCTAGACCCATAGCCTGTGGATTCAGTTACCATGCAGTCCTGTGTCCCAGAAGGAGTCCCAGAAACGTGATTTTGGATTCTGGCTCCAGCCCTCACCCCACTTAAGTGAATTTGGATGAGTCATCGAACCCCTCTGAGCCTAAGCATCCTCTCTAGTAAAATGGCTCTGAATAATAGTATCGACCTTCTAGGCTATGAAAAGTGACAATTTTTGGAAAGTGCAGATAATTGTGTCTGGCACATAGTGACCTACTCAATAATCATAGTTCTGTTTCTCTGCTCTGGGGGTTGGAGGAGGGGCAGATTCCAGCCCTGGTCCCAATTGGCCTTACTCGTCCTTTTTGGAAAAGATGAAGTCTGTCCGCAGGGACTCTAGGAGGGACTTGTAGTATCCAGAATCCTCATTCATCACAGTCCCGATCATTTTTACTGCTCCTTGGCTCAGCTCCCCTTCTTTCAGCAAGTAAGCCTGTGGGAGGTAGGAGTGCCAGATGGAGGGCCCAGCATGTAGGAATGGGCTTCAGCAGGGGCCTAGGGCAGGCAGGGGGTGGGACTGGACTCCAGGGAGGTAATGTCTTTGGCAGTGGGAAGAGAGAGTCCTGGTCAGCAGAGAACAACCCTGGTGGGCTAGGCTGAGCACAGACCTCCTCTACCCCTATCCTTTGACTCACATACCTTGGTGGAGTAGGAATCATAAAAGGACACCAGGTGGCTGCAGTTGAAATTTTTCAGATTTTGTTTGAGCTGCAGAAGGGGAGGGAGGGGAAGAAGTTTAGATGTAAGTCATAGAGCAGTGGCAGGACTCCTGGGTTCTATGGGTGTCCCTTTGAAGAGGGTGGGGGCAAGGAGGTGGGGGATAGAAAGACTAGGGGAAGTGTGTTTCCAAGAGCTCCTAAATGCTCCTCTTTCCTCCCAAATCTCCCCTTCATTTAAAGACCTTTGGAGACTAATATTTAAGGGGAAGACATTCACTGCAATCCAAGAGAATTGATTCATTTCTGACTATTAGGTTATCTGGTGATTCCTTCCACTGTCATCATCAAGCAGTGGGCTGTTGGATCACCAAGTACAGGAGAGTAGATGGGTCTGGGCATTAGGGTTGGGGTGACAACATTCTTAGGGGATATTAGAGGAGGGACCAATCACAAGAGTGCCAGATAGGAACCAGGCTAGCTGGGTCCATCCACAACTTTCTAGGTGATCTGGGCCCAGAACTTGTTTTTTTCCCAACCCTGGGAGGGGTGAGGCAGGAAGCACCTTGGTGATGGACTGGTTGAAGAGATTAGTAGCACCCTTGCCCTTCTCCATTGGTTTCGTGGAGTAGCCTAGGAGCTCTGGGTTGTCCTTGACATCCCTGGTGCGATAACGTTGTCCGTTGATGAGGTACCAGGTGTTACCATCATATTCTATGAACTTGTTCATCTTCAGGCCAAGCTTCTTGATGTAGGTATGAACTAGCCTGGAGCAGATACAGGTATAACATGGCACCCATCCCAGGACCTCATTTCTGCTGGCCTCACTATAGAAGCCATTTCCAGGAAAACCAGTTTCTTCATGTGCCCAGAGAGGTCTGACTGTTTCTTCAACTCTAACCCTGCTTCCTCTTGCTGTGGTATTAACTCTTTTTCTTCTGTTTTTTCTTCCCCCACAAGGAAGATCATGAGGAGGGAGTTCACCCATCACCCAATAAAGGCTCTTTAAGAAATCCCAGAGTACAAGACTTAAGGAGAGGCAAAGGCCTCTTGTTTCAGACAGTATTTGAAATCCCACCTTCCATTTCTAAGTAAGTTGAGGCCAAATCTAAAGACTCCTAGTTTAGGCTGGTTCATTTTGTTTTTGTTTTGGTGGTGTTTGGAGGGAAGTCTTGGGTTCAGTTTACACATAAGGCAAAAAAGAAGTCATATTTTTGGAGGTATGTCGACACCAGGTGAGGGATCTCTTTTGTCTTTAGAAGCCACAGAACCAGGGGCTGGGTTCTGCCCCAGGAGCCAGTTACAGTTTAGGGGTCGAGCTATGTTTTTGGGCCTGTTGCCTCCTTGATTTTGAGGAGGAGCTCTGTTACGTTCTCCTAGGAGAATCTTGGGTGTGTCACTTAATACCTCTGAGCCCCGTTTCTTGATTTGTAACCAGCGTGGTGCCTGGTACATAGAGGTGCTCAAGAAATGGCAGCTAATATGATTATTAAATATTATTAGTTTGTAGCTTAATGGGGTATAATTGACACATACGAAGCTACCCATATTCAAAGTACACAATTTGATGAATTAATGCTAACTATTATTATTAGTTTGGGACCTACCATTTTCTGTGTGACCCTGGTCTCTGGGCCTCAGCCTTCCATGTCAAGTGCGAGACCAATGTTAGTCTTGACTCCACATGAGACAGTTGATGTGAGAGGCTCTGACCCTATGGCAGCAACCCCCCTACCCAACCCCTACCTAATTCCTCTTGCTTGCCCTTCACCCATCCCTTCCTTGGCACTTACCTGTGGGACTTTGGGATTCGCATGGGCCCCAATTCATAGTACCAGCCCTCCTCCTCATTCCTGTATGTGACAACTCGACCCCCGATGTGCTGGCTGGCTTCCAGGATGGTTACCTGGAGTCCAGAGAAGTTGTTGCCGGAGTCATGCTTTCCCTTCTCCCACCCTGTACACCCATCCCCATCCTGCCACAGGCTCTAGTCTGGAATTCCTAGCAGTAGCTCCCTGCATGTGCAGGATAACCACACGGTGGGTTGGGGGTGGTGGTGGAGGAAGTTCTTCCGGGAGGGTCCTGAGTAATGTAAGTGGGGCAGAAGTGCTCCGTGGTGGCGGGGGACCAAGTGCCTCTTGGCCTGTTCTTGTTAGCATAACCCTTCTCCGCTTTTGCTTCTGTGAGAACGCAGGTGTAACTAGGGTCAAATCTCAAGGGAGCCTGGGGTTTTGAGGAACCATAAGTAAGGGCTAAGAGATCAGTGCATTATAAGCAGCCATCTAAGAGCTGACTGTAGCTTCTCCCTTTTTCCTTTTCCACCCAAGGAAGCAAACTGATTCCTCTCCTCAGACCCCAGGCAAAGGGTTGAAGCCCCTTCAAGACCTGCTCACCTGGTGGCCAGCATCTTGTAGGGCCTTGGCAGCTGCCAGGCCTGACATGCCAGCTCCCACTACTACCACACGCTTGGGCAGCGGGGAGGCGTGGAGCCCCTTCTGTGCCGTGACAAGGATGGACTCATACTCGGGGTCCTGGAAGCACTTGACCAGGTCCTCAAAGTAACCAAGGCAGCTGGGAGTAGCCAACAGCAGCCCCAGGATTAGGATTCCTGTGGTAGAGAGGGGAATTGGGGACTGCCTGTCTGGGGCCCCGGGCTCTGCACCCTGCCCTACCCAGGATGAGCTTGACTGTATGAACGTGTGCAGGTGGTGAGGTCAGGCAGCACCTGTCAGATGTGTGGTTGTAAACATGCATATTTGTGATTGTGTCTGTGTGGGGGCGATTGTGTTGTGTGGGGTGTGGACGTATGTGCGAACCGTGCTGGTGTCAGCTGTGTGGTTGTAAATACAAATGCATGTGTTCACGTATATGCATGTGGTTGGAAACCCATGAGTGTGTGAAGAGCCATCTATGAATGTGAATATGCCTGCTTCTGATGGTGGGTGCATGTGTGAGCTTGTCTGTGATGGAAGTTACAGTGATTGTAAGTTTGTGATCATTGCCCTGTATGACTGTGCATTGTCTGTGATTTCATAGGAGGGGGTGTGTCTGTGGGACAGTGTGGGCACCTGAGCAAATGTGTGGATGAATCTGTATGGGAGAGCGAAGTGGGTGGGTGTGGTCTGGGTCTGAAGAGTGAGGAAGGCATATATGCATGTGCTTGAGTTTGTGAGGGAAATGGTTGCTGGCATTCTTGTGTGTGATGCTGTGAGTGCGTCTGAGCGTGAGTCTGGGTGGCAGAGCCGGAGGGTGTCTGTGTTCTTTGCGAATGTGTGCTTTTGTGAGAGGATGGGTACGTGTGAAAGTGGGAGTGTGTGAGGCATGGTTCTCTTCGGGTGGAACTGTGACCAGTTTCTCAGCGATATTACCAGTGCCCCGTGGACCTTGGCAGTCCTACTGCTCCTCTCCAGCCTGACAGTAGTTTTTCAAATCCCTCCAGGTTTTCTAATGTGCAGCCAAGATTGGAAACTATAGTTAATATGTAACACACAATAAGTCCAGAGTGACGTGGTGGTTTTCGTCCCCCAAATTGACTGCTCTGATGCACAGAGAAATTCACCCAGGAGGGAGTCTCCAACGAGAGACTGTGTGGTTTCCTTGGTGTTACCTGATCTGAAGGGGACCATCCAGGAGTGCTGATGCAATGTGCCCCCCCTGCACTAGCCCTAGGATTTTTGGGTGGATGAGAATGCCCTTAGTCCAGTCTTTGTACATGTGGGATACCCGAGAGGCATAGAAGGCAAGGGATCTTCAGGTGCCAACCCCTGTAGAGACTACACGCAGGGGTGACTTCTGCAGGGGTGACTTCTCCGAAAAGAAGAGGGAGTAACCAGCCACCATGGTAGAGAACCCCAAGCCTCACCCCCTCTCCCCACCATCCAAGCCTACCTCAACCCCCCGAATCCATTCTCACCCCTGACAAACTCTCCCGTCTCTCTGAGCTACCAGCATTCCTGTCTCAGTCCCCATGTCCTTCCCTCTGAATGGACCCAACCCCTAAACTCATTACCTGGACCTGGACCCATTCTCTTGACTCACTTTCAACACCTGGACCTATGCATAGCCCCCCATGTAGCCCTGACCCATCTCAGTTCCCATGTCTTTTCCTATTGCATGGCCCCATGCTCAGACTCCCTCTCTGACCCATCTCAACCCCATCCCTCCATCTCCTTTCCCTGTTTCAGAGTCCAACACTTTCTCACTCAGGTGCCTCTGTCTCAGACTTAGAGGAGGGGCCCCACTTACCCCTCATCTTGGCCTTGGCCTTACAGCTCATGCTGAGCCCGGGGCAGCTCTCTCTCTCTTTATGAGGAGCCAGCTCCACCCCAGCAGTTGCTGGCCTCTTCCCACCGGCCTGCCCCTAGGGCTGAGCCAAGCAGAGAAGCCCGGCCCTCATGGTGAAAAGACCGTGGTGACTCGGCCCCATCCCTGGCCTCATCTTCTGCCTCCTGGCCCTTCCTTCCTCCTGGCCCATCTCTCCTCCTAGGGAAATCCCCTTCTCCCAGCTCAGACCCCAGCACCTGGGTACTAGTTGGGAGAAGGGGCTGTGGGAGCCAGGTGGGCCATCCCCAACCTCCCAGGAATGGGTGAGGACTGGGGCTAAGTGTCTAGGCTGGTTTGGAAGGCCAGTGTCTGGGCTCCCAGCCTAGTCAAAGCTCCCAACTGCCTCCACTAGAGAATGTTTAGTTCCACTGCTGTCCCACCATGAGCTTTCTGCTCCACTGTGAGTTTGTCCAAGGTGGGGATTCTGGCCAGGAGCTCCCATGGAAGACTGTGCCCTTCCTGCCCCTCTCAGGGGCTCCCCTGGCAGGCTGGGCAGATGTCTCTGGGCTGGCCCATTTGCAGTGGGGAGGGGTTTTCCCCCTCTTCCTCTGAGTCCTCTGGGGGCTTCCTTGGACACTCACTTCTCTGGCACTGGAATTCCTTCTCCTGGGGAATCAGGCCAGCTGGCTGTGGTACCAAGACTAGTTCTTTGTTCTCTGTGTACAGTGCAGGTGGAGATAGGCTGGCTGGCGAAACAAGTGGACAGGAAGCAACATGGGGCTAGGGAGAGAGGGAGTCAGTGTCAGGGGCACAGGTCTCAGATTCTGGGAACCAGGGTGGCATAAGGGAAAGGGCACCAGCAATGGAATCCAACAGAACTGGGTGCAAATCTTGCTTTATTACATCATTGCTGTGTGGCTTAGGACATAAGGCTTATGATACTTCTCTGAACCTGGATTTCTTTACCTATAAAATGGGCCAATAATACCTTCTTCATAGGGTGCTTCAGGATTAAATGAGATGATGTGGTGTGAAGAGCCTGGCATAGTACCTTGCACTCTTTAGGTCTCTAAACTGGCTTCCTTTTTTCCTTTTGGAGATATGCTTTGATTTGACACCAGATCACACACAATCATAGTATCTTTAAAATGGAAGTAATTCCTCCACTACAACGTCACTGGATGAACCAAATAAAATAACACATGGGGGTTACAGTGTGAATGGCTAGGCTTTAGGCATAGATCAAGGGCTCTCTCTCTCTCTCTCTCCTGCCTCTTATTTTTTGAAATAGCTTTGTTGAGATATGATTCACATACCATACAACTCTTCCATTTAAAAAGAGAAATTCAATGGTTTTTAGTGTCTTTTCAGAGTTGTCTACTATCACCATAATCAATTTTAAAACATTTTCATCATTCCAGAATGAAATACAGTACCCATGAACCATCCCTCCCCATTCTTCTCATTGTCCCAGCCCTAGGCACCCTAGACATTACATATATCCAGAACAGGTATCATACGATATGTAGCCTTTTGTGACTGGCTCCTTTTGCTTGCATAATGTACTCAAGATTCACCCATGTTGTCGCATGTATCCGTACTCCATCCTTTTTATGGCTGAACAATTTTCCATTTATGACTGAATATTTTATTTATATCATATTCGTTTATCCATGTATCAGCTGATGGCCATTTGGGTTTTTCCCACTTTGGGGCTACTCTAAACAATGCTAAACATTCTTTTATAAGATTTTATGTGGAAATAGATTTTCATTTCTCTTAAGTATATATTTTGGAAAGGAATTGCTGGGTTATATGTTAACTCTATGTTTAACCTTTTGAGGAATTGCCAGACTGGTTTACAAAGCCTGCACCATTCTACTTTCCCACTAGCAACAAATGAGATCCCCAATTTCACCCCATCTTCAACAACACTTGTCACTATCTGTTTTTGATTGCAGCTGTCCTAGTGGGTGTGAAGTGGTATCTCATTGTGCTTTTGGTTTGTATTTCCCTGTTGACTAGAGACGTTAAACATCTTTTCATGAGCTTAATGAACATTTGTAGATATTCTTTGAAGAAATGTGCATTCAGATCGTTTGCCTATTTTTACATTTGGTTATTTGTCTCTTTATTATTGACTTGTAAGAGTTTTTTATATATTGTAGATACAAGTCTCTTACCAGATATATATACACATATGTTTGTAAATATTTTCTCCCATTCTGAAGATTTTCACTTTCTTGATGATGTTTTTTTAAGCATGGAATTTTAAATTTTTGATGAGGTTCACATCATTTATTTTTTCCTTTAATTGCTATGCTTTGAGTATCATATCTAAAATCCTATTGCCAAATCCAAGATTATGAAGATTTACCCCTATGTTTTTTCCCAGTGGTTTTATATTTTAAACTCTTCTATTTTGATCATTGGTCCATTTTGAGATAATTTTTATATATGGTGTGAGGTAGGCTTCCAACTTTATTCTTTTGCATGAGACTATCCAGTTGTCCCAGCACTATTTGTTGGAAAGACTATTCTTCTCCCCATTGAATGATTTTGGCACTCTTGTGAAAAATCAGTTGACCATGTACATGTGGTTTTATTTCTGTACTGTCATACTGTCTTGATGACCATTTTGTAGTAAGTTTTGAAATTGGGAAGTGTGTCTTCCCACTTTGTTTTCCTTTTTTTTTAAGTTTATTTATTATTTTGAGAGAGAGAGAGAGCATGCACATGCGGGCAGGGAAGGGGCAGAGAGAGGGAGAGGTAGGGAGAAAGAGAGAGAATCCCAAGCAGGCTCCACGGTGCCAGCACAGAGCCCGATGTGGTGCTCAAACCCACGAACCATGAGATAATGACCAGAGCTGAAATCAAAGAGTCGGACGCTTAACCAACTGAGCCACGCCGGTGCCCCCCTACCTTGTTTTTCTTTTTAAAAATTTGTTTGCTATTCCAAGTCCCTTGAATTTCCATATGAATTTTAGAATCAGCTTGTCAATTTCTACAAAGAAGTTGGCTGGGATTCTGGTAGGGATTGCATTGAATCCATAGATCACTTTGAGAAATATTACCATTTTAACAATATTATCTTCTGGTCCATAAATGTAGGGTGTTTTCCCACTTATTTACATAGTCTTTAATTATTTCAACAATGTTTTGAAGTTCTTGGAGTATGATTTTTGTACTTTAAAAAAAATTTTTTTAATGTTTATTTATTTTTGAGAGAGACAGAGACAGAATGCGAGTAGGTTAGAGGGAGAGAGAGAGGAAGACACAGAATCTGAAGCAGGCTCCAGGCTCTGAGCTGTCAGCACAGAGCCCGATGTGGGGCTCGAACTCACGAGCTGTGAGATCATGACCTGAGCTGAAGTCAGATGCTCAACCGACTGAGCCACCCAGGTGCCCCTGATTTTTGTACTTTTTAAAGAACTTTTTTCTTACTGAGATGAAGTTCATATAACATAAAATTAACTATTTTAAAGTGTACAATTCAGTGGCACATTTGCTATGTATTCATAGCACATTCACAGTATTGTGTAACTGCTACATTTATCAAGTTCCAAACATTTTCATCACCCCAAAGGAAAACCTTGTACCCATTAAGTAGTCACTCCCCATTCCTCCCTCCCTGCATTTTCTGACCACCAGCAATTTTCTTTCTTTGTGTAAGCTTTTATCTGTTCTGGATATTTCATATAAATGGAATAATACTGTATGTAACTTTTTGTATTTGTCTTCTTTCACTTAACATAATGTTTTGGAAGTTCACCCACATGTAGAACGTATTAGTACTTCATTACTTTTTATAGCTGAACAATATTGTATGTATAAACCATATTTTATTGATACATTCATTGTTGTACAATTAGGTTGTTTCCACCATTTGGCTGTTGTGAACAGTGCTGCTATGAACATTTGTTTACAAGTATTTGAGCATTTGTTTTCAATCATTTCTGTTATTCTGTTCATTTCCTGGGGCTGCCATCACAGATTAGCACAAGAAAAACTTACTCTCTCACAGTTGTAGAGACTACATTACAACAATGTGTTGTGTGGGCCATGCTCCTTGCAAAGGTTCCAGGGATGGATCCTTTCTTGCCTCTCCCAGCTTTTGGTGACCCCAGGTTTTCTTATGTTTGGGGCTGCCTAACTCTAATCTCTGCCTTCACGTGGTCTTCCTCTTTTGTGTCTGAGTGTCTCAAATCTCTTTCTGCCTTCTCTTATAAGGACATCATTGGATTTAGGTCCCACCTTAAACCAGGATGATCTTGTCTCAAGATCTTTCATTTAATTGTGTCTGAACAGACCATTTTCCCAAATAAGGTCACATTCACATGTTCCAGAGGTTAAAGCTTGAACATATCTTTTTTGGAACCACTATTCAGCTCATCGCAGTTCACCTTTTGGCCCCTCTAAATTCATGTCTGTCTCACGTGCCAAACATATTTAGGCCCAAATCCCTCAGTCTCAATCCATTACAGTATCATCTTACTCCAAGCTCTCATCTAAATATTGTCGGCTCAAAGTCCCAAACCTGATGATCTAAATCATCTAAATCAGGTACGGGGAAGACTCTGGGTATGATTCATCCTAGGACAAAATGCCTTTCCATCTGTGGTCATCAGAACCTGACAAGTCATATGCTTTCAAAATGCAAAGGTGAACAGGCATAGAGTAAACATGCCATTGAAAAAAAGGAGAATGTGGAAGAAATAGAGATGTCACAGAAGCCAAGCAAGTTTGAAATCCAGCAGGGAAAATTCCATTAAGTTTCAAGGCTGGAGAACACCCTTCTGTGGCTGGATGCTATACCCTGCTACCTCACCACTCCATGCTTTGGGCCTGCAGCTCTGCCCTCTGCTTCTGCTACAGCCTCAGCCTCTGCCCTTGGAGTCATTCTTTCCTGAAGGGTAGCACATGTTTGAAGACACAAAAGGCGTTCAGCAGAGAGAGAGAGGAGAACAGGTTCTATGACTGAGCCTAGGTGCACACCACCTTTAAGAGGTAGAGAGATGAGGGGAACTATAAAGGAGATTGAGCAGGGGAACCATAGAGGTAGGAGGAAAACACAGGAAGTGAGGTGTACTGGAATCCATGTGAAGAAAGTGTTCAAGGAAGGAGTGATCGGTTGTATAAATGCTTTCCATTAGAGTGATGATTGAGAACTGATCGTTGGTTTAACAACAGGAGCCTGATTACAGTGGATTCAAAAGAGAAGGAGAGGAGGAATTTGGGACAGTGAGTATATCAGCTTTTTTTTTTTTTGTTTTTTGGAGGAAATTTGGACAGGAGAGTAAAGGATAGCAGAAAAATGAGTAGGTACGTGCAGGATGACAGGATGAAGAGTCAGAAGAGGTTTTTTGGTTTATGTTTTTGTTCTGTTTTGAACAAATTTGATTCGCAAAGATAGTATAAAGAGTTCTCACATACCCCACACCACACCCTGTTTCCCCTGTCGCCAGCATCTTTCAGTAGTATGGTACGTTTGTTGCAATTACGAACCAGCACCAATACATTACTATTAACTGAAGTCCATACTTTATTTAGATTTCCTTAGGGTTCTTTCCCCCTCCAAATGCCCCTTTCTTTCCCAACATCATTCAAGATATCACACACTTTGAGTTGTCGTGTCTCTCGGGCTCCTCTAAATCATAATTTACAGAACACAGGTGGGTGGGGGCAGCACCCTATAATCACCCTTTGATCACCCGGGCTAGGTCAGATCAGTCTCTTCCCAGGTTTTGCCTCTAAATAAGTCATGAAAGGAATTCATTTTCACAGTTTTGTTGTTTTTAGAATGAAGGAAGAGGGACTTCAGACTTCTATATTTATGATTTTTGTGCTTATGTTCATTTGTGGGGTTAGTCAATGATTTTCTCTTCTTGCGTTGCCGGCATTTAGTTTTGCTGTCAAGAGTAAATTCGCTTCATAAAATGAATTGGGTAAGTCTCCCTCTCTCCACTCTTTGAAACAGAGTGACAGAGATTCTGTCCTTGAAGTTTTGTCTAAACTGCCTGACTCGATGACTGTCTTGGGGGAACAGTGGTAAGGGCATAGAAGATAATCTGAGAATGGGTTAAGTAGGTGACGGGGATTAAAAAGCCTATAGTTTTGAGTGAAGCCCAGGACAAGATGAGGTTCTGCAGCAGGTCCAGGCTGCCATGCAAGCTGCTCTGCCATTTGAACCATATGGTTCAGCAGATCTAATGGTGCCCGAAGGGTCAGTAGTAGATAGAGATGTTGTTTGGAGCCTTAGGCCATGAAAGGTGAATCACAACACAGACCCGTAGGATTTTGGAGCAAAGCCTTGCTATCCTCTGAAGATAACTACTCTCCTTTTGAGAAGCAGCTATTGACTTGCTGTTGGGCCCTAGTAGAAACTGAGCACTTGATCATGAGTCACCAAATCACCATGTGGCCTAAATTCCCATTGTAAACTTGATGTTGTCTGACTTACCAAGTTAAAAGTTGTCATGTACAGTAACAGTACATCATCAAACAGAAGTGAAATGAAATGTATGCAGTTGGACTCTAGCAGTCCCTGAAGGTGCAAGCCGTTTGCACTAGGAAGTGGCCCAAATGCCTATGGTCTCACGGAGGTTCCCTGTGATTAATTGATAAGGAAGAGAACAGCCAAGCCCAGTTTACAGATGGGTCTGCATGATACACAGACACCACCTGAAAGTGGACAGCTGTACTACTCTAGCTCTTTTCTGGGACATCCCTGAAGGCCTGTGGTGGAAAGAAATACTCCTAGGGGGGCAGAACATCAACAAGGCACTTCATTGTTCGTTTCATCTGGAAGGGAAAACAGCCAGAGGTAAGAATCTATATAAATAAATGGACTGTAACCAGTGGGTTGGCTAGGTGGCCAGGGACTTGGAAGACAGTTGGGGAAGTTATAAAGATAGTCCTCTTTCAAGTAACACAGAATATGATGATATTTGTGTCCTGTGTGAATGCTCACCAAAGGGTGCCTTCAGCAGAAGTGGATTTCAATAGTACAGTGGATGGAATGTGGATACCTGTCAGCCTCTTTCCCCAACCACCACTAGCATTGCCCAATGGGCTGATGAACAAAATGCCCGTGGTGGCAGGGATGGAGGATATGCCTGGGCTTAGCAACTTGGACTTTGACTCACCAAGGCCAGTCTGGCTGCAAATCAGGCTTGAAGTATTTTTTTCTTCCCTTCTCGCTAAAGAGTTGGTTGTTAAACTATTAACATCCTACCACTTGTTAACACCTAGACTTTCAGTTCGTGGCTGTAGGACATTTCTCATATTACTAAATCTCTGTGACTCAGTTTCCTCATCTGCAAAATCATGACGATAACACTATCTATTTCACAGGGATGTTTTGACTATTAAGAGTGTTATTATAAGGAAAGCATTTAGAAGAATACCAGGCACACAGGAAACAACCACCTAATAAGGCTTTGCTGTTATTACTATCATTACCATCATCATTATTATTATGTTTGTTATTACTGTTATTGCTATCCCTTTTGCTTGTCTGTGTGTCTGTGTATCCTTTCATTGGCTCACACAAGATTTATAGCCTTGGGGGATACAAACACCCCAGGATTCAAGATGTGAAGGGATGCGTGGTTGGGTCCCTGTGGGTGACTCATTATTGCTGGTCAGATGGACAGCTCCTTCTTCAACTTCCCAAAGAACAATGGAATGGGCCCATGGCCAAGAGGCAGGACGTCTGGGTTCTAGTCTCCTCCGCTTAGTCATATGGGCCTCTGAATTTCCTTTTCTGGGCTTAGTTTTCCTGGCTGTAAAAGAGTAGTGGGGAGCTGGACATGCTGACCTTGAAGGCCAAATCTGACTCAGCAGTGAAGTGACCAAAACCACTATCAAAGACTCCCTCAGGACCTGGCCCATGACAAGTGCTCAGCAAGTGTCTATCACCATTGTTGTCATCATCTGTAAAAAGGGGACCATAACGCCTCCCTCACAGGATTGCTAGGAGGACCTGGTGAAAAAAATACATGTGAAAGTGCTCAGTAAACTGTAAAGTGCTGTGAGCCTGTCCCAAAGCACCATTAAGATAATCTTGATCATTAGAATCATCACCACCTCCTGCTATCCCTTCAGCTCCTCCCCTAGACACAAACCCAGAAAACTTTCTGGAGCACCTGTCTTAGCAAATGAGAGCCAATTCCCACAGGGTCCCTCCCAGAGGTCTTCTCCACCTGAGGCCAATTAGACAGCCCATGGGGTTAGCACTGCATGCCCTGCCTTGCCCTTCTCCAGAGCCCACCCCCTGCTCCTTGAGGCCTGTGGGCCCCTGGGTCCAGAATCAAGCATCCAGACTACAGCCTTCCCTCTCGTGTCAACCCCCAGTTGGTCCCACCCCCACTGGTGGCCACAATCAGCTCTCAGGGCAGTAGACAGGATTTCAGTTAGAGGTCAGGTATAGACCTTAATTTGGACTGGAGTGCTGAAGCATGTGATACTATGGACACAGACCCAGCCCAGGAGGGTTTCCATGCTGGCTGCCCCATTGTCTAATTGCTTGGTCTTAGCCAAATCCCTCAGCGTTTCTGGGCCACATTTCATTTTCTGGGACATGGAGGGTAGGACCATGCTTGGCAGTTTTTAAGTAATTCTTCATTTGAAATATCAGTTTCATCCTGTCTATAATCCTAGGTTGCTTCTGACCTTGGGCAAGTTACTACACCTCCCTGGGCCTCAGTTTCCCCATCCATCCAATGGGGAGATAGGCCCTCACATGGATACCTATTCACAGCTGAAGTGAGGGTACATGACAAGGACAAGGAGAGTCAAGGCCTTGGCTCAGGGCAAGGGGCACGTACCTTTTGTGTCATGGTTCTGAGGAAGAGAATTGACGAGGTACATTTTTATTGTCCTGAGTTCTGGGCCCAAACTCTCGATTCCCCTGAATCTTTCAGCCCATCGGGCTGGGCTGGAGGAAGTGGGGGGGATGTGGTTGGGTACAGGAGAAGACTCCCAGGGCAGTCCTCTGAGCCTGACACAGGGCTCAAACTCACAAACTGTGAGATCACGACCTGAGCCAAAACCAGAAGTCAGATGCTCAATCAACTGAGCCACCCAGACACCACATCCCTTTTTTTTTTCATTTTGTAAGTTGATCCACCCCCCCAAAATTATTGAGATATAGTTGACATATAACATTATGTAAGTTTAAGGTATATAGATGTGATGATTTGATACAGGTATATATTGTGAAATGTATATTGCAATTAAGTTAACAAATCCTCGCCTAATTACCATTTTGTTGTTGCTGTGAGAACATTACAGATCTACCCTCATAGCAGCTTTCAAGCATATGATACAGTAGGGCTAACTATAGTCACAGGCTATGCTTTAGATCCCTGGAACTTACGCATTTTATAACTGGAAATTTATACCCTTGATCAGCATTTCTCCATTCTCCCCAACCCTCAGGCCCTAGCAACCATTCTTGGTTCTGAGTTCAGTGTTTTAATTTTTTTTTTAATGTTTATTTACTTTTGAGAGAGAGAGAGACAGAGACAGAGACAGAGCACGAGCGGGGGAGGGGCAGAGAGAGAGGGAGACAGAATCTGAAGCAGGCTCCTGGCTCTGAGCTATTAGCACAGAGCCCGACGCAGGGCTTGAGCTCACTAATCATGAGATCATGACCTGAGCTGAAGTCGGACGCTCAACCAACTGAGCCACCCAGGCGCCCCTGAGTTCAGTGTTTTTAGATTCCACAAATGAGGAAGAGCATACAGTATTTGTCTTTGATTTATTTCAGTTAGCATAATAACCTCAAGGTCTGTTGCCCTTTGTTTTAGTGTAATTTACTTAATTGTTGTTTACATAGAATGACTTTAATAATGATCTTGTTTAACAACCAGTTTATGGCACTTCTGAAAATTCAAGTTGGTTCTGTAGCCCGGGGCTGACAGGTGGGGGTCTCCAAGCTCAACTGCCCCATTCTGAATAGCTGGGGAATAGGAGGCCTCGACAGGAGGCAGGTGTGAGAACTCAAAGTCATGGAGGCATGGCCAGGACTTGTGCCTGGGTTTTCAACACATTATCTCATTTAATTCTCCCAGCCATCACAGAAGGTTGGGGATAGTAAGAAGTTATTATGATTTTACAGAGGAAAAGGCTGAGGCAGAATAATAGCAAGTTTAAGAGGATAGGCACTAGAACTTAATAGATCCTGCTGTGAGTTCTGGTTCTGCACTTAGAGGATGTGCGCTTTTGGGCAAGTTCCTTACTCTGCTGGACTTCAACTTCCTTATATGTATTATGGAGCTGCTCCACTTACTTTCCAGATAGTGTTTGCCAGTATCTGAGAGTGTAGCTGAGTCTGAGGAAGAGCTGATGGTTGGGGGGAGACTTGGGATCATAGCTCCCCCCACCCTGCCCCTCCCAAGAAAACCTGAAGCACCCTGGGTGCTCCTAACCCCAAGAAGGCTCAGTTCAGGGACATACAGTAGAGCAAGCTCCAGAGATGCCACACAGGAGGGAATGTGTCACCTCCCTGCCAGGTGTGACTAGAGGAAGGGGGAGGTTAGGAAGTAGACATAGGGATGGGATTGACCTTTATTAAGTGCTTCTTCTGTGCAAGACCTGATATAGGGTAGGGGCTTCATGGTCAACTCTTAATTATCATCAGAGAGGCTGAGTAACTTGTCCAAGGCGTTGGACTGGTGGGGGGTGGGGGAGGATTGTGATTTGCCCAAAGCGGCTCAGTAAGCAACAGAGATATGACTGAAACATGGTCTAATTGACAAGTTAGGGGAACAGGGGTTTGGGAATAAGAGGGGAATCAGAGTGAGGCCTTCAGTTCTTGGCATTTCTTCAAGGTGACTGGGTGCAATCCCTTCTCCCCTAGGCTGTTCATATCCTCCAGAAGGCTAGAAAAAGAAATAGGCAGATCACTACCTTTCCCCAACCTGGGTGTTGTTTGCTGCTGCTCTGTTCCCAAAGGCCTCTTCCTTATAGGGTTCTTGTTAACACCATTCAGGGAATACCATCTTGGCATCCTCACCAGGGACAGGGTGGAGGCAGGAGGCAGAGGGATGGTCCTTCTCCGCTTCTCCTAGGGAAAGCCTGGTGAGGAGGCAGACCTATAAAGCTTCAGCATCTTGGTCCACTGATGGGAGCCTGGGATGGCCAAGGCTCCTTTTGTCTGTGCTCCAAGACGAGACAGGCAAGGCCTTCAGCCCTGGCCGGATGCAGTGAGCTGCACAATGGAGACAAGGCAGGGGGTTCAGCTTCCAGCCTCTCAGAAACCTAGCGCCTTTCTGGAGACTGGGTTGCCTGGAATCCTGGTACACTGGACTCAACCGCCCAGGGGGCTTCCTGTTCAGTCTCTTTTCCTCAAGATCAAGTGACAGCCTTTTTGTGACTTGTCTCAGGGGATACCAGAGGGGTGAGATGGTCGCTGGGCTTGGGGCTGTGGGCAGGATGCGGGCATCTGTAGGGGCTGGAGGTCAGAAGTAGCCAGGTCACCTAGCCCCTAGGTCCTCTCTGTACCTGCCCCCCAACATACCCCCAGAACCATTTCCTCATTTGCTGGTGTTGTTTCCTCACCACTTCATACCTCATTTCTCTTCCATTCCTTCCTTCTTCCTACACCCCCTTCTTTCTTTCACTTACTCATTTGATAAATATTTGTTCATTGTTCTCCTGTGTCAGGCCATGTTCTAGGGGCTAGAAAAAGTGCAATGAGGAATATAATTTCCTGAGCCCGAAGATCTTCAAGTCTGGCTGAGAGACACAACTGTGAAAGGACAATGATGGTTATCTTGGGAGAAGCCTTCAAGAATGGCAGGGCTTTCCGTGATTACCAGGACCCACCCCCATGCTCTCCCCAGGTTTGGGTATTGCCTATTAAGACAGAGTCTGCTGGGCTGACAGAATTTTAGAAGACTTTAACTAAATGATGCTCCCATCCCATGGAAACCAAGTGTTTCTTCTCTCTACAAAGATTTACTAAATTCTAGAGTGGTAATACTTTCCAAAATCCTCTTCCATTGATTCCCTCTGCTTCCCACTCAGTCCTATGGCTCCTCATACCCAGATGATGGCATAGATGGAGGGAGCTTTATCATGAGAGAGAGTTCATGGCTGCAACTTTAGCCCTTTGCCCTCGGAAGATTTTGATCTGGTCCTGTCTGGTGGCTGGCTGTACCTCATCAGCCACGATTCCATAGTAGCTCATGCCAAACCTCAAGATCAAATCGATGTGTAGATGGGAAAGTTTGTTCTTCACCCTTCCCACTTAGGGCCTGTTTGCTGGAAGTGGTGAAGTTAATAATTAAGAGTTGGCTCTGAAGCCACATCACCTCCATTCAAACCCCAGGTCCACTGCACAAACCAAGTTATCTGGATTGAATCATTTACTCTCTCTGTGCCTTTATTTTTTCCTCTGTAAAATAGAGGTCATTGTACTTACCTCAGTGATTTGTTGTGAGGACAAGTTAGTGTAAGAATTCCTAGCACACAGAAATTATTAATTAAATATTATATATTATTGTTATTGAAAGGGACCTTATAAATTCTCCCACATATCCACACTTTATTACAGATATTCCAATTCGGTTAGTGGGAATTAAGTTAACAGGAGAGGGAGAAAGATTTCCTCAAACTGCGTATCAGAACCCCCTAGAATTGCTAGGATGATAACTCGTTGGTAAGCATAGGGGCCTGGGAGAAATAGAGGCAGCTTCTAATCGAGGTTTTGGAGTGGGAGATGGTGGTGCGGGTCAGGGGAAGCTTCCTGGTGGGATGACATCTGAGCTGAGTCCTAATGCAGGAATAGGCGTTGGACATGCTACAGAGAGTGTGTGGGCAGCAGGGATGCAGCTGGGGTGTTCCTCCATGCTGAAGACCTTGGAGAAGGCATGAAAGTGTGACGGAGGTAGACACATACAGGAAATTGGGCATACCTGTATGGAGCCTATGCTAGTATGGAAGGCGATGGCATGGGGAGAGGGTTGGGTGCTGAGGCTAAAGAAGTCTGCAAGGGGGCAGATGTTCAGGAAGGGCACTGTGCATCTGTCCAAAGTGATGGGGCATGGGGAACCCTTAAAGGATTTTCAGGAGGGGAAAGACAGTGCTTCCTATTATATTTATTTTGAAATTGATTTCTGGCCAATTTTATGGTAATCAGAGAATATACTTGAAATGACTTCCATCCTTTGAATTTTTGGAGCTTACATTTATGGTGCAGCATATGGTCAATTTTGATGAATGTTTCATGAAGCTACATGTTTCTTTTGGTTAGTATTTGCATGGTATATATATTTTTTTCATTTTTTCTTCCTAGTGCATCTGTGTCCTTGTATTAAGATGTGCTTCTCTCCTCCATCCCAGCCTTATTGACATATAATTGACCTAACATTGTGTAAGTTTAAGGTGTACGATTCATTGATTTGATCATTGAAATATTGTAAAATGATTAAGGTACATTTCTTGTAAGCAACATGTAGGGTTTTTTTTTAAACTCAGTTTGAAAACATGACTTTTATTAAAATATGTAGTCCTTTTGCATTTAACATAACTACTGAAATATTTAAGTTCATATTTACCCTCTTTCCACTTCTTACCTTTTTAAAAAAAAAAAAAGATTTTATTTTTAAGTAATCTTCACACCCAATATGGAGCTTGAACCCACAGCCCCAAGATCAAGACTTTCTCCACCACCTGAGCCAGCCAGGGGCCCCTCTACTTATTTTGTATTTGGCCCACCTGTTTTCTGTTTGATTTTTCCCTCTCTCAAAAAAGCATTATTTTGGATTAGTAAACAATTTTTATTAGTCCATTTTCTACTACTTTAGGTAATGCATGATTTATTCTTTTAATGATTTCCATAGATACCACAACATGAATCTTGACTTATCAAAGTCTAACAGAAATGATTAGTTTTACCAATTTTCCAATTATGTTAAATATTTAGAACTCTGACTTTCTTTACCCATTTCTTTACTTACTCTATTTCTTATGTTATTGGTGTCATGATCTTTTTTTAAAACAATCATTTTATTTTATTAATTAACTTGAGAGAGAGTGTGTGTGTGTGAGTGGGGGAGGGGGCAGAGAGAGACAGAGAGAGAGAGAGAGAGAGAGAGAGCAAATCTTCAGCAAGCTCCACTCAGCACAGAGCTGGAGCCGGGGCTCAATCCCACGATCCTGGGATTATGACCTGAGCAGAAATCAAAAGTTGGATGCTCAACACACTGAACCACCCGGGCGCCCCATTGTGAAATTTAAAAGGAATTAAAGACAAAGATCGTGACAGGGGTACCCGGGTGGTGGGATTGGGCCCCGAGTCCAGCTCCATGCTGATGACAGCTCAGAGCCTGCTTGGGATTCTCTCTCCCCTTCTCTCTTTCCCCTCCCCCACATGTGCTCTCTCTCTCTTTCTCTCTCAAAATAAATAAATAAATATTAACAAAATAAATTCCACCAGACTTTATTATTGTTTTACATTCGTTATTAATTTATACTTACCCATTCCTTGAGGACTTGTCATTCTTTTTTGCATCTTCGTGTTTCTGTCACTGTCTTTCTACCTGAAGAATCTTATGTTTTGTTTGTCTGAAAAAGTTATTTCACATTTAAAATTTTTTAACTTTTTTCTTTTAACAATATTTATTCATGTATTTATGTATTTATTTATTTCTGAGATAGAGAGAGAGAGAGAGAGAATCTTAAGCAGACTCCACACTTGGCATGGAGTACGACACAGGGTTTGTTCTCATGACACTGGGATCATGACCTGAGCTGAAAACAAGAGTCAGATGCTCAACCAACCAAGCTACCCAGGTGCCCCCAATTTTTTATTTTTGAAAAAGTTTTTTGAACTAACTTTAAACTTACAGAAAAACTGAAAGGATACTGTAAAGAAATCCTGTATGGCCCATATCCAGATTTATTAATTTTTAACAATTTGTCATATTGCTGTTATTATAATCTCGAGAACTATTTGAGAATAATTTGCAAATATCATGTTCCTTTAGCCCTTAATACTTCAGTGAATAGTTCCCAAGAATAAAAGAATACTCTCTTATACAGTAGCTGTCAAATTCAGGGAATTTAACATGACGCATTGATCTAATCCAATTTTATCAATTGTCACAATAATGTTATTTATGACATTCCTCCCTTCCAGGATTACTTCTTGCATTAATTGTTATGCTTTTTTTTTTCAGGATCCTTCCTTCTATTATAGATTCTCAGCCTTTCTTTGTCTTTCATGATGTAGATATTTTTGAAGATTAAAAGCTAGTTATTTTATATAATATCCCTCAATTTAAGTTTCTTGGAGGTTTCCTTATGATTAGATTCAGGTTTTGCATTTTGGGCTGAAATAGTATATAGATGCTATATTGTTAGGATTTCAAATATGGAGACACATTGTGTCTACCTGTTCCTTTTTAAAAAAAATTTTTTTTTAACGTGTATTCAGTTTTGAGAGACAGAGACAGAGTGCGAGCAGGGGAGGGGCAGACAGAGGGAGACACAAAATCTGGAGCAGGCTCCAGGCTCTGAGCTATCAGCCCAGAGCCCGACACAGGGCTCGAACCCATGAACCTGGAGATCATGACCTGAGCCGAAGTTAGACACTTAACTGACTGAGCCACCAGGAGCCTCTCTACCTGTTCCTTATTGGTGATGTTAATTGTAATTAATCACTCGGTTAAGATATTGTCCAGTTTCTCCACTGATAGCTACTACTTTTTACTTCTGTAGTTAATAAATTCTTTATGGATAGATAGCTTTAACTGTGCAACATTCTATTTCTTATCAAACTCACTTGCCATAGATTTAGCATCTATACCAGTCAGGATGTCATCAGGAGACAGCACACCAGTAATGTGAACAGGGAAAATGTAATACAAAGAATTACTAACTAGTAAAAGGTGAGTAACTACTAAAAAGGATGAAAGACATCCAGAAGTATTAAGTGAAAAAAAAAAAAAAGCAGTTACTACCTCATGGCTCAAGGAGAGTACACATTGAAACACTGAAGGGACTAAGGATTTAGGACATCTCTCTCTCCCTTCCCCTTCTCCTGGCACCCCCACCAGGGTCAAAAAAAAAGGGGGGGGCACCTGGGTGGCTCAGTCGGTTGAGCATCTGACTCTTTTTTTTTTTTTTTTAATTTTTTAGCATTTATTTATTTTTGAGAGACAGAGACAGAGTGTGAGTGGGAGAGGGGCAGAGAGAGAGGAAGACACAGAATCCGAAGCAGGTTCCAGGCTTCAAGCTGTCAGCACAGAGCCTGAGGCGGGGCTGGAACCCACGAACCTGAACCTGGAGATCATGACCTGAGCTGAAGTCAGATGCTTAACTGACTGAGCCACCCAGGCGCCCCAGCATCTGGCTCTTGGTATCGGCTCACGGCTGGTGGGAGCTAGCCCCGCATCAAGCTATGCACTCAAAGCGTGGAGGCTGCTTGGGATTCTCCCTCTCCCTCTCTCTCTGCCCTTTCTCTGCTCTCTCTCTCTCTCTCTCAAAATAAATAAAGTGTTAAAAAAAAAAAGTTAAAAAAAAAGAAAGTTTAAATTCAGACTTTTTCAAAGATAGTGTGGCTACCATAGAAATACACTCAGCTGCTGATGGGCAGAGGCCAGAGTTTGCATAGAAATGACAACTGGGTGGGAAGAGTATGGGCTGAATGTACGACTGTAGCTGGTCCGTTGAGGTAATTTGAAGTGCCTACTACTGGCCCTTCCACGCACCAGCCCACTGGCTCTCAAGCTGAGTGACTGAAGCCCCAACCAAAGTACTTTCCTGGGGTTAGCACATCACAGTGCCCCTCTAGCGCCCTCTATTGACAAAGCCTCACATTGACAGCTGGCAAAAGAAGTTTGCAGAGTGAGGAGAGGCTTGTAGCAGCTCTTCTAGACAAATGGTCTCTAAGGCGGAAAGGAACTTCACCTCTAAAGGTTTGGGAGCTGGAGCTGACATGGCGTAATTGATTGCTGCTAGACATGGATAACCAGTCTGTCTGCCGAAGGATGGGGAGTAAGACAGGGGAGATTGCATATGAGCACTTTACCATTTTTTATTTTGTTAAGGCATTATGTCAGATGCTTCATGTATATTGCCTCGACTCCTCATAAGAACCAAGAGTTGAGTATTATTAGCTACATTATACAGTTGAGGAGATTGAGGCTCAGAGATGTTAAATAACCTGTTCAAGACAGTGGCTGAGTAATGGGGCCAGAATTAAAATCCCTGCCTCCAGAGCTGACATTCTTGCTAGACTACCACACTTTGGGTGACATTTAAATGAGTGGGATTCTCTTATAGGCCCCACCATGTGGACACCTCCAGGACAGAACCAAAGCTGGGTTTCTGAATTTATCCTGCTTGGCTTCTCTGGTGATCCCACGTTCAACAGGGTCCTCTTCATTTCCTTCCTTCTCCTTTACCTGAGCTCAGTCCTGGGCAATGGACTCATCGTCGCCCTGATCTGCCTGGACATACAGCTTCACACACCCATGTACTTCTTCCTCTGCATCCTCTCCCTGCTAGATATGGGCTGTGTCACCACTACCATGCCCCAGATGTTGGTGCATCTCCTCGCTCGCTCTCAGACCATCTCCTTTGCCAGCTGTTGGCTGCAGATGTATGTGTTTGGTGCCTTGGGCCTAACTGAGTGTATTTTCTTCGTAGTCATGGCTTATGACCGATATGTGGCCATCTGCCACCCACTGCGTTATACTGTCATCCTCAGCTGGGGCCTGTGCATACGACTGGCAGCTGGGACCTGGGCCTGTGGTTTCTTCTTCTCTCTGATCCATACTTTCCTCACCATGAGGCTGCCATACTGTGGGCCCAACGTGGTCAACCACTACTTCTGTGAAGGCCCCTCAGTACGAAGCCTGGCTTGCATGGATACTCACCTTATTGAGATGGTAGACCTGGTCATCAGTGTCTTCATGGTTGTTGCCCCACTCTCCCTCATTCTGGCCTCCTACATCCGTATTGGCCAGACCATTATCAAGATCAAGTCTACACAGGGCCGCTGCAAGGCTTTCTCCACCTGTGCTTCCCATGTGACCATGGTCACACTCTTCTATGCCCCAGCCACATACATCTATATGAGGCCCAACTCCAGCTATTCCCTTGAGCAAGACAAGCAGATCTCACTCTTTTATAATGTCTTCACTGCCTTCCTCAACCCTGTGGTCTACAGTCTGAGGAACAAGGACATCAAGGGGGCTTTTCTCAAAGTGATGGGGTGGGGTAGGGTGCCCTGGTGAATTGGGAGACAGGAGAGGCCTGAGGTAGAATGTCCAATGCTAAAGAAAGGCACGGCATTTATAAGGTATGCAAACAACATTGTGCATTGGAACCAATATAGCACTTGGTCAGTGGAACAAATATGGTACGTGAAACCAACATGACAATCTTGATGAACTTGCTACATTGTGGTGCAATGACAAACAGCTCCATAATCTTAGTGGCTTACAACAGCAGAAGTTCATTTATTGCTCATCTTCCATGTCAGTTGTATGTGGACTGTGGCCTTCTGCCATTGGATTCTTGGATTCGATCTAAAAAAGGAGGCTCTATCTGGAATATCCCATTCTTATGACAGAGAGAAAGGCATATAACAACTCTTAAAGTTTCTGCTCAGAAGTGACACAGATCTCTTTGCTGATATCCTATTGGCCAAAGCAAATGATATGGTCAAGCCCAATAGGAAAAGGACAGGAAGTATCTTCTTCCTACAGAAAAGTAACATGTTATATGGCAATGGGTATGGATATATAATTCTTCTATAGTGAGGGTGGCAATAATGGGGGTGATAATATTATCTAACACAATGGCACTGGAATGAATAGAATGCATGTAATCAACATGAAACATGGTAATTGTAGGTAACATGGTACATGGACACGGTAGAAGGCCAAGATGATGTAGACAATCAAAGTGGTACATGTAACCAACGAATATCTGTAGCCAACATTGAAAATTAAGCTAATGGTATATGGAAACAAGGCTGCCCACAGGCTTGACTTGGTGCATGGAATCAATGTAGTTCATGGGTCTGATGTGGTATACTCTGCATTGTGTTGTCGAAGGACAAAGTACCTGACATTAAGTGACTTGGGTTCTAGTCCTAATCTTATAACATGTTTTATGACTTTGGGCAATTCACTTTCTTTCTCTGGATCTTACCTTACTCATCTATAAAATAAGCATGTTAAATGTAATGGTTTCTTTCTTGCTCTTTCTTTCTTTCTTTCTTTCTTTCTTTCTTTCTTTCTTCCTTCCTTCTTTCCTTCCTTCCTTCCTTCCTTCCTTCCTTCTTTCTTTCTTTTAGAAGGACAGAAAAACAGAGCACAAGCAGGGGAGGAGCAGGGAGAGAGGGAGACACAGAATCCCAAGCAGGCTTCAGACTCTGAGCTGTTAGCACAGAGCCTGACACAGGGCTTGGACCCATGAACCACGAGATCATGGCCTGAGCTGAAGTCGGACGCTCAACTCACTGAACCACCCAGGTGCCCCCATATGTAATGGTTTCTAAGACCTCTGTGTCTCTAAAATTTTAGAAGAATGGAAGTTGCTGCCATTTGTAAACTATACATACATAGCAGTGACTCTCATTCTTTCAAGGAATCTAAATGACATATGAAGCTAAGAATCCTGGCAAAGGGCCTCAGAGTTAGCATGAACATCCAACTTCCTTTCAGGTTTCATTGGTGGCTCAGAGGCCTCAGGGATGAGTTGATTCAGTTCCAGTATTTCGTGAGCATCCATTATAGTCCAGCCATGTCAGGCCTTGGGGAAACCAAGACAGGTATATGGAGAGATTTACAGTCATGTAATTACAATGCTTCTGGAACAACCCAAGAAGATGCCACAGTAACTCTGAAGGACCAAAGACTTCACAAGAGTGAGGTTCTCTCAATGGGTGCCAGACACAGAGGACCAGACTATACCTCACCCCACTCCTATCCACCACTGCATACCTCACCACTTTGTAAGCTCTCCAGAACTTGGAGTCAGGGAGAGAGGGATGGAAACCCCAAGAAGATTAGTATTATTTCTCCCACCACTGGGATGATAGCTCAAAATGGAAACTAAACTCAGTTACTGAGAAATGAAGGTGTAGTTATCTCAGGAAACAAGTAGCATTCTGTGATAGAGAAAAATGGAGGAGGAAAGCCTGCTTCCCAGGGCCTTACTTGGGAAGGAATTAAGGTTTAGCTGATACCTGAGGATGAGAAGAGTCACCTGTGCAAAGAGCCAGGAAAAGGCATTTCAGGCAAAGGGATGCCAGGTACAAAAGTCCCAGGTCAGGAAAGGACTTTGTATTTTCTGCAGAGCTGGAAGAAGGCCCATGTAATCACAATAAAGTGAGCAGAAGAGGCAGAGATGACATTGAGAAGTAGGCAGAGGACGGTCCTAATGAGCCCTGTAGATAGTGTTTACTTTTTTGCTCAGTGCAGTGGGAATGCTTGGATTCTTACTGGGGAGCAGTGCAGGTTTAGGGATGATGAGCTCCAGTGTGAGTGTGGCTTGAGGTGACCAGAAAGGAGATGGGATAAAAGGTCATCAGGATGAGAATGTCTGAGAACTCACAGGCCAAGAGTGAGAACAAAGAACTCCCTTTTAGAGGGGTACAGAGGGTGTGGCATCCCTAGGGAGAATTCCAGGTTGAGGATCCTGGGAGGGGTGGTTGCTGAATATGGGACTAAGATGACAAAGAGAGGGAGAACTGGGGAAAGGGAGAAGTAGGGACTTGGGCAAGTGGGGAGATGAACAGAGTCTGGGAATAATAAATGACTAGAGAGTTCTTGGCTTCTGAGGTGATAGAGATTTCGTTTCTAGTACTTAAGTGTGGAGTTGGGTGCTAGTATGGTCCTAAAGCATTTACTCAGAGGTGAAACAGGGCATTTGGGTGGGTGGGTACAGCTACAACAATAGGCTCCAGTACCTGGTATGACAAAGTTCCAGGCAGAGGGATTCAGGTAGAAAGTGAAGGGTCCTATGAATTATTAAGGTATTCCTTCCCCCATCTGGGGAAGAAGTAAGGAGTTATGTGGTTGGTGGAGAGGACTTGCTAACTGATGAGAGGTTCTTCTGGCCTTGTGGGGAAGCAGGCTGCCTCAATAATGGAGGAGAAGTCTTCCTGGCTGTTGGAGTTCCTTCTAGAAGGTGGGAAGTCCACCTAGTGGCTCTTCTACAACTAGATAGTCAGGGGCCAGGGTAATGGAGAGATGAGTCTTGTGGCTAAAGTGTGATAAGGTTTCATTAGTTTCTCTACTAGGACAGATTGCTACCATTCATAATTCAGGGTGATAGTAGATTTTATCTTAACAATGATGAACAACCTGTATTTTTAAGCATCAAGGCTGAGGGATGGGGTGGAGGAAAGGTGGGGACACAGTATTTTCAGAAGAATAGCTTGTGAGACATAATGAGGGTTTGGGTTGAAGAGCACTTAGTGGGGGAGACCTGGGCATGGCTTGTGAAGGTGATTATAGTGGATGGTGGCAGTGAATGGGGAGATGCCAAAAGATGTGACAAGGAAAGAAGCAAGAACATTTAATGGCTTGGGTGTGTTGGTAAAACAGAGAAATCAAGGAAGCTAGCAAGGTTTTAAGCCAGCTTTACCACTGTCTCTGCTTCCCTACAGTTTATTGATGGGAGCCAGCTGATTGCCAACTGTCATTCCCAAATCCGTGGCACTGCAGGAAGAAGTCATGGCCCTTGTCCTGCTGGAATTTGTGGTCTACAAACCAGCACAGTTCATAGGAGGCATATACGTACTTAGGGGTGGGGTTAGAAATTACTGTTGTTCAATAATTTCTCTGTTAACTTGAGTCTCAATGGGGTGGTTTTTGTGGTTTTTACTCCCTTTCCTGCTAAGTTTCCTAGAATTTTCTCTAGAGGCAACACTCTCGGATGGGCTTTTGCCTAATCACCTGGAATATTTCCCACCCTGAGCTCTAAATTTCCCGTATCCCCCTTTCTTCCAGAACTCTACCCAGTTCTCTTTAATCCTTAATCCTACAACACTGTTCTCTGGCCTAATCGAACCTCATTATCAAGCCGTCTCTTCCCATTGTACCAGTTATTATCTAGGCGGAAAGCCTGACCAATGCCCTTCATATCTCTACAATTCATCCTTTGCTCCTGTGATTTGGGGGCTTGATGTGTCCTGTTAATCCTTCTATGTGGTATCTGCCTGCTCTCCCCCAATGCCCAGCATCTCTCCTCAAGCCCCCTTCCTTACTACTTTCCAAAACAGGTTCAGCAAATGTCCTATAAGCGACTGTGAAATGCAAGGCCAAATATTTTCCTTCCAAATTCAAGTTACAATCACCATAACTTCCATTAATACCACAATTACTATTACTTTCTTTGCTGAGTTCAAAGCACCTTCAATGACATCTGTTTGGATTGAATCTGTACCACTTTCATTGGAGTCTTCACTGTTTTATTGAGGACTATTAGTTAATGAAGGTTCAATAACTCTGAGGTTAAAGAGGCATGATATTAATCACAAGGAGGCCTAATAGTTTTAAATTTCCTTTGTGTTTAAAGTGAGAATCTGACAATATTTTTCCATGGCATCATTTCATTGAATGCCTATCACTTGTATCCATTAGGCGATTTAGAATTTCAAATTCAAAGTCAAATTTGAAACAGAAAAGGCTGGGATAGTTCAATGGACTGTGGGAATTCAGAATCATGACAAGGATAAAATGAATGCCAGGAACTGCTGCCTCTTTTCCCCTTTTGTTCCCTGGTGGTAGAAAGAGTGAAGGCAAAATTTGGAGGAGATTTTGTGAAGGTTGTTAGGGGCTCTGTGTGAGAGCTTACCCCTCTGATTCCAGCTTCACTGGAGTGTTGCTTACCTTTCTTGGCACTGAGGTATTGTCTGCCTTTTTTTTGTATGATAGCCACTGTGTGGTCAGTACAATTTCTGAGATTCTGTGGAGCAACTTTTCTGTGCCTCTTCCAAGGTGCTGGGGACTCTAGGGGGCCACAGGTATGGGTGAAGGGGTCTGGCACTGGTAAGAGAAGTCAGCCCTACTCTGATCACTATATCCTGCTATACCTGTCAGTATCTTCTTGAATCAAGTACTCTAGTAACACATTATTACTCAGTTTAGATTTGAACAAATGTTTATTTAAAAAGCTCTATCATGTGAGAATATCAGTGAAAGTATCTGAGGAGTTCTGGCTGTTTGTAATCAGGGCCTCTTCATTTGGTACCTTGAAAGGGTGTCATAATTTTTCTACAGTTTTGCCAGTTCAGAGTTCATAGGTTTCTTGGTGACAGACTCAAATTCACTAAATCCACACTAGAATGAGGTATAAACAAATGCCAACTTCTTCATTTATAATATTAGCTATCCCTTTCCAGAGAGCAGAATGGCCCCTCTTTTGAAGCTGAAATGATCTCAATAGTTTGCTTGGTAATGGTGGTATTAGGAAAAAGAAGTAGAGCATGACAAGAAGAATGGCAGTGTTTATGTAAAGCATGCAATGCATCAAGCACTGTTTTGAGAACTTTACCTACATTAACTTCTCGCAACAATCCTACAAGGCGATGGTTTGCTGCAAAGTATGAACTCTGCCCCAGTATGGTATGGTTTGGGTGATGTTTCATCTGTATATCAAGAGACCCTCAAAATATCTCTTCACCACAGCAGGGGCTCGCTCTGTACCCTGGGACCCACACTCCCATGAAAGTGCTGGATAAACAATGACCAATTCCTGAGTCCTATTTCTAAGGTCACTTTTCCTTTCTCTTGAGGCTATGTTTCTTTAGATCTGTTCGTACTCCTGATTGAGATAAAATAAAGTCACTCATATGGGTCCTGTTAGTCTTTGTGTCCTGGCCATCCTGAGTTGATTTCATAGGCTCAATCTTCATGAACTCATTCATTCAATCATCAAATGTTAATGATACTTTGTGCCAGACCCTTTGCTGAGCCCTGGGAAACACATAAATCAGACATAGGTCCTGACTTGGCACCCTATCTACAGTTGGGTCTCTTGATGTTTGAGGATAGCTCACCTGCTCGAACCATCAACAGCTCCCACCCAGGCACCAACCTTACATATTATCTCCCATAACTCTCAGTCAGTGATTCATGCCTATCCATAGGGTGATGGGAGGGAATAGGGTGGAACATGTGGTTTCAGGTCTGGTTGTAGCCTTCTGTGCTCCAATGGCCTCACTCAGAGGCCTTGCTTGAACCTGTTAACTTGAGGAAAGCCCTCTTCACATCTTTGTTTCTAAGGCTATAGATGATGGGATTGAGAAAGGCAGAGATAATATTGTAGAACAGAGCCAGTTTCTTGTCCCGCTCTGGGGAGGCATTGGCCCCGGGGTTCATGTACATAAACATGGCAGGTCCACAGAACATGGTGACCACAGTGATGTGGGAGGCACAGGTGGAGAAGGCCTTGAGTCGACTCTGAGCTGAGCGGATCTTCAAGATTGTGGCAAAGATGCGGACATAAGAGGCCAGAATGAAGGAGAGGGGTACCAGGAGAAGGATGAAGCCCAGGATAAAATCTACTTGGTCATTTAGGGATGTGTCTGCACAGGCCAGCTTCAGAACAGCAGGGACCTCACAGAAGAAGTGATTGATCTCATTGGGGCCACAGTAGGGCAGGCGCATTGTGAAGACAGTGTAGACTAGGGAACAGCTGATACCCCACAGTCCACAAAAGATGGCCATTGCCCCACACAGCCATGGGGTCATGATAACCTTGTATCTGAGTGGATAACAGATGGCCACATATCTATCATAGGCCATAACAGAGAACAGCCAGCCCTCGGTGATGCCCAACACCAGAAAGATGTACATCTGGGCCACACACCCAACATAGGAGATAGTTTTCTTCTGGCAGATGAGATGCACCAACATCTGGGGCACAGTAGTGGTGACATAGCTCATGTCCAGAATGGAGAGGACACTGAGGAAGAAGTACATGGGTGTGTGGAGGCGGGAGTCCAAGTGAATCAAGGTGACAATGAGTCCATTGCCCACAAGTGTAGAGAGGTAGAGAAAGAGGAAGATGTTGAAGAGGATTGTATTAATTTGGGAATCCCTGGAGAAGCCCAGAAGGATGAATTCAGACACAGAGCTGTGGTTGTCCCAGGGAAAGTTCTGCATTCTCCTTCAGCTGCAGAAAGAGAAATGAACTGACTAGTGGCCCAGCTTAGGATGCACATTCAGGTACAATGACCATTCAGTTGCTAGCAGCTGGTGTTTATTTGGATACTATTTGGGACTAATAGAAGTTCAAACACTGAGGTCTAGTCAGAGTAAGGCCAAATTTAGGGAGAGGAGGGAAACCTTCATGGAATTTTCTGTTTCTCAGGCCCAAATCTTTTTTCAAGACCACCAGGGTCTCATTTTATTCTATCAGCCCCAGCAAGGCCACCTGTTTTCTTGTCTTTCAGGAGCTACAATCACATAATGCATTGCTTGGGGGCTCTTCTCCCCTAGTCCTGGCTATAGAGTGGGGTAATGATCTGAAGCTCTCCCATCCCTCTCCTTGAAAAACAAACAGTCAGAACCCTTTCCTTTGTTGCTTTAACCTTCTGATCGTTACAGTATAGAGGAGGTGAGTCAGAAATGTGAGAAAGATATATGACTCCAGAAACATTAAAATGTTTAGAAAAATTTTACTCAGGTCTGTGTTTCTTGAATCTTTTGGGCCTCTGGAAGCTTCCTCACATCCAATTTTATTTTAGACAAAGTTTTTCACCACTCTGCTTCATCCTGGCCTTACCCACAAATGAAGGGAAGGGTCTTCCTGCTTCACCCTAAAACTATAATAGAGGTAGAATAATAGCTATCTTTTTTTGCTTAAAGGCAGCTTTGGCATCTCTTAATCCCTCCAACCTGGTAGGAATACCCTCCCAATGGTAATATATCCCTTGGAGTCCTTTCCTTTTTGCAGCTGAGATTTATGACAGGAGGGGAGACCCATTTAAAGGCTGCATGAATTTAGTTTATATCTTAAAAACTAGGGCTGATTCCTTGTTTGTGATGCCATAGGAGGTGGTGTGTTCTAGTGGAGCATGGGATTTGGAATCAGAAGACTAGACTTCAAGTTCTTGATGCTTCAACTGTGCTTCTGCTCAAGTAATTTAATCTCCTTGAGCCCCATTTCCTTTTCTGTAAAATCTACATCAAATTTACCAGAAGAGATGTCATGAGAAGTAATACATAATAGGTGTGAAGTGCTTAGCTCTGTGATTAGCACATAGCAGGAGCTCAGTAATGTTAGTTCCCATCAAATCCCCTTCCTCATGGTATCATTCATCAAATGGTCAACAAACACTGATTGAGCACCTACTACCTATCAGGCTCTATTCTAAGAGCTGAAGAGACAAGGACAAATAAGTCCTATTCCTAATTCTCAAGGAGCTTACAGTCTGGTTAGAGAGATAGAAGAGTAGAGGCACAAACCACATCCCAATGTGTTTAGCACTATGATGGAAATATGGCTAGCAGTCAAAGCTCTGTGCTAAGCACCAGGGATACAGTAATAAAAAATCTCTGCCCTCAAAACGCATGCACAGGAAGGAGACAGGTAAACAATAAATGACAGTCAAATGATAAGTGCTGATGGGAGTAAGTACAGAGTGTAACAGGAGCCTGGATAGGCTGTGCTTCCTTAAAGAAGCACCTAGGTAGCCTTTGGGAGCTAGACTTCTCCAAGAAGAGGACACATAATATGAAACTTAAAAGCTGAGCAAAAATTAGCTAAGCAAAGATCCTAAGGAAGAGTTTTGCAAGAAGATGGAGTTGCAGGTGCAAAGGACCATAACTAAGGGAAAGTTTTGTACAACCATGGAGCACAAGACATAAAATCTGAGGGTAGGATAGTCTTCACAGGGCAAGAGGGAAAAGAAAAGGGTATTGTGTACTTTAATAAGGAGCATGGAGTTGATCATTTAGGCCATGACAATTTGGAGATAAGTTTTAAGCAGAAAAGTAATTCATTGAGGCTTAGGTTTTAGAAATGTCACTACTTGGGTGGAAGTTAGAAGAAGGCATTGGAGGAAGACCATTTGAGGGGTATGGGAAAAAGGCAGAAGCAGCATAGCATTATAGGCAATAAAGAAGAGAAGAGATATTAGAGAGAGGTGTGGGAAATTGAATCAACAGAACTTGGTAACCGAGGGGTATATAAGATGAGAAAGAGGGAGGGGACAAAGATGAGCTTGAGGTTTCAGGTTTGGGAACCATTACAAGACAAAACCTGGGTGGAGGTGGAGGAGGGAGAGATGGCGTGAGGCAGGAAATGACTGGAAGGTAATGATTAACTCTGTTACAGACATAGAGCTTGGAACATGAGGCATCCTTGAGGATCTGACTATCAAAGTATAGGTCAGATAGCCTTCAAACTCAGGAAGGATATCTAAGTGGAAGATAAAAATTGGGGAGGTAATCAAGGTACATAATGGATGAGAACTAACCAGGACAGTCTAGAGAAAGAGCAAAGAATCAAAATCTGCAGCCTGGGGCATGAACACAAGAGAGATCAGCAGTAGAAGAGCTGGGGCTTGAGCAAGAGCATCAGGGAGGCAGGGAACTTGGTTCCACCAACCAAGGAAGCTAACATCTCCAAAAGGGCCTATGGTGCCAGACACTACAGAGAGAGCAGGAGGAATAAAACTTTTTTTTTTTTTTTTTTAATTTTTTTTTTTCAACGTTTTTTTATTTATTTTTGGGACAGAGAGAGACAGAGCATGAACGGGGGAGGGGCAGAGAGAGAGGGAGACACAGAATCGGAAGCAGGCTCCAGGCTCTGAGCCATCAGCCCAGAGCCCGACGCGGGGCTCGAACTCACGGACCGCGAGATCGTGACCTGGCTGAAGTCGGACGCTTAACCGACTGCGCCACCCAGGCGCCCCGAGGAATAAAACTTTAAAAATATCATAATGTGGAAATTATTCTTGGCTTGAAAGTGGGAAATTTTGATGAAGTGATGAAAGTAAAAATCAGACACCAGTGGGTTTTGAAGAGTGAACTGGTCTGTAAAGTGGAGTAATGAAGAGATATCTAAGATTGGGATGGACAAAAGGTGGAAAGAGTGTTTTATTTGTGTTGCTGTTTTTTAAATATATATACATGGGGGAGGGGGGAAGCCAAAAGAGAGAGAGAGAGAGAGGTGATATTGCAAGGTCTCTGAGGAGGCAACAGCAACGGGACTAAGTGCCCAAGTCATGATAGGCAGCTTCAGGAAAAGTACAATGGAAGGAAAGGAGATAAGAATGAGTTGTATACAGATCTTTTACTTGTGACCACCAGAAATTTCAAGATCACCTTCCCATGGACCAGTCAGTCTCATGGGTTCTTCCTTCACAGCCTCTCATGTAGATGGTGAGGAAGACAATCTGATCCAGTGGTTGAAAGTAGAATTTCAAGTCTCAAATGGTAGAACAAGAAGCTAATGTCAAGAAAAGAAATGTTATAGCGTAGAGCTAAAATCCTCTGTCCCTTCCTTGGATTCAAAAAGCCAACCACAACAGTTTAGGTGGAGTAGCAGTTCATTGGGCAATAACTAAGGACCGAAAGTGGATCAGTGTAAGTAAACTTTCTAAAAAGTCATCATTGAGGTGACATAATTGAGAAAGGATGCTAACAGATGACACAAGGTGTCATGGAATGTGTCTGGGGTAGCCAGACGTCATGTAGGGCATCTTTTTCAATGGTGGGTCCACATTTTAAAGGGAGTGTGGATATGTTGAAATAGGTTATAAAGAAGGGTCTGGAAACCATATCATATGAGGAAGTGTTGGAGCAATTGGGTATGTTTACCATGTGGAATAAAAGGTGAAGGGCATTCTGGAAGCTGAGGGCCAACTCTCTGAAAGGTTTTCATGTGGAAGACAGATAAGACTTGTCCGGGGTGGTCTTAAGAAGTATAGTTGGGAGTTACACTAGGGAGACAAGATCCAATGTAATACAACCAGCTGACATTAGAGAGGGCAGTCCACAGATAGAATCAACTGTCCTGAAAGGTAGTGAACTTGCTCATCCAGTGAGAGGATCAAACAAAATGTCAAAATGCATTGTGACCAAACTGCTGGTAGAGAAGGAGTGTCTCTGGTCTACTCTATTTGGAAGAGTTGAAGACCTTGACATCCCTCTGGCAGCTCCACCTGGACCTGATATCTGATGCCTGGACTATTGCAGTAGGCTCTCAATAGGCCTCCCATCCCCAGTCCTTGCTACATACTCAGTGACCAGAATATGGTACAGAATTGGAGAAAAGAGGAGTATAGAAGGGAAGAGAAAGAAAGGCCAGGAATAGATTAATGGGGGCTCCAAGCCCACTGTGAGCCTCCTCTCCAGCCACCCCAGGGGGTTTAATGACAGGATATCAGTATCCTGTTTGGAAGCAATCACCTCCCTCTCCTTCCCAAATAAGAGCATTTCAGATCTTCTCAGTTCTAACATCTCCCTCCAGCTCCCACCTTCTATAACTCATCACCCCCAGAGAAGTCAATGAACACAGGAGGACAGAGGTCAGGAAATCGAGCAGATGCCCAGGAGGACCTATGTGGATGGAAAGGAGGCAGGCAGGCATCCAGTGAGACAGGCGGGGACAAGTGAAAAGCATCAAGCAAGGATGCCCAGGGGTGGGACTGCATGGCTCAGGCCCCTGCCTCTGCCCGTTTACTCCTTACCTGTCACTGGGCTCAGTGTGGGATGAGCCAGGGGCTTGTTGGTTCCCTCTTTCATAATCTGCTCATGATCCTCAGGGAAGACAAATCAGGTAGCTTCTTAATGAGCTTCTGTGCCGTGGGATTCTCCAGGCCCCATCACAGCCATCCCAAGCCCTGACCACACTTCACCTCCCCAGACTGTCATTCAAAGCCTACACGCCCAGGTCCCCTGATCCTCCCAGCTCAGCACCCCTCGCTCCCCATGGGCTTCTTCTTACTCTGCCTCGGAGTCCAAGGGGACAGATGTGTGGGTGTCAATTACTGTAAGTGCATTGATTGAGAAGTGCAAGAGGTGAAGGCCAAGCATGCAGACCAGGGAAGGCTTCCATGAGTCATAAAGAATCCACAGGTGTTTGAGGGAAAGGGGAATGGCAGAGAAGAGCTCTGCTCTGCTCTCAGTCCCCAGGACCCTGATCCACTCTCTCCATCATGCCCTGCTGGATCCTGGCCTGTTTTGTGTTCTGACATCCTGTGGTCCCCAAAGACTGTGGCTCCCTGCACCGAAGATAATATACCAACAATTGTGAGATATTTCACAGAACCTGGCTCAGGATGAAACAACTGATAAATATTCCACATGGAAGCGAAGCCCTGAACAGTCGGAAGGCCTGAGATCAAATCCTGGTTTTTCCACTTAGTAATAGTGTAGTATTAGACAAGATAGCAGCTTTCCTGTACCTCAGTTTCCTTACCAGTAAAATGAGGCAATAACAGTATAGGGTAGCTGTGGGAATTAAATATGATTGAGTATGAAACAGATGTAGTAAAATGTGCATATCATTTATGCTTGACATAGCTCCCCAGTATATATCAGATGGTTGATCTGCTTGTCCCACAAACGTATATTTTCATAATGAGACTTAGAGTGATGAGGGACCACAACGTGTCCTTCTCAGCCACCAGGTCTGCTTCTTGCCTGGGACAGGACACACAGCAGGTACCTCCTGACTGTGGTCAGAATCCATCCCCATCATAGATGGGAGAGACAGCCCCTTGGATGACATGAAGCGAGAAGTCTGAACTTACCTTCTTTGATTTGAAATCACCATCGCTGGAGTCAAACACTTGGGCTACTCAGAGATGGTAACGGAGTCATCTTATTTTCAAACTCTGGTTGGTGGCAACTGCCTAGAACACTGGATCGAGGCAGAAACTGAGTAGCCTCAGGCTCATGGAGAGGGACTGCCATGATCGTTCAGTAACACCTGCCATGAGCACTGGAGGGAGGTTAGCAGAACATGTAGGTGTTAATATGGTGTTTCAAAAGTCCCCTTGAAGTTTTCATCATCCCTTCTATTAGCATGTGCAATGCAACTCAGCAAAGTGTGTCCCCTACTTAACACTGCCTGTGTTCATCCAGGGGAACCCTCCACTGGCTTTCATCCTTCTATCTGCAAGCTCCCCCTTTAGCTTTGTTGAAGAGAAAGAAAAAGAAGGCATTGCATTATATGAGACAGAGCAGAGGGAGGGGAAGAAAGCACTAATTTTTTTTTTTTATATTGTCTTAAAGAAAAATCACCTTCTTGTGGCCCACTTCCCTGACAGTTACCACCCATTCATTTCTTTTCTCCCCTCTGGAGGAAGTCTCCTAGGGAGGGTGGTGTGCATTTTCTGTCCTACATTCTCTCCTAAATGCACCGCAGTCAGGTTTCACTGCCATCATGTCTCTATGTCTGTTGGTTTAGCAGCAGCAGCCAAGAGGCCATCTCAGCTTCTAATCAAACAGAACCAAGATTTTCTTCCCTAGTGAAAGGAATTCCCCTTTGAGCACTAGAACTTCCAAACACACCAAACCCAAAGTTGCAGAGATAGAAAGCAGAGATTTCTCTGGAGTGTTAATTCATATATTAGAGAGAGGGACCACTCACATCACACCTGGACCTGTGTGTCCCCTCAGAGGAAGATAATACCACATAATGATTGCTGGTTTAAGTCATAAACTGCACTCTTTATGATGGCATTACAACCTTACAGGATGTTTTCTCCCATGTGGCAAGATAACTGAGACTTCAGTAGGTAATTCCTTCCTCCTGTTAGGCCCAGATATTTCTGGGTGTTTGGGCACAGTGGGTGGCCATTGAGTTCTGTCAGTGTAAGGCCACTGTTATACCTTTTTTTTAATGTTTAATTTTGAGAGAGAGAGAGAGAGGGAGAGGATGGGGTGGGGGGCAGGGAGGCTGAGAGAAAAGGAGGGAGAGAATCCCGCGCTGTCAGCACAGAGCCCCCATGGAGCCTGATGCGGAGCTTGAACCCACAAACTGCGAGATCACGACCTGAGCTGAAATCAAGAGTCGGACGCTTAAGTGACTGAGCCACCCAGGTGCCCCTGTCATACTTTTCTCTGAGGGAAAGTGTGTTTCCTGGTCAGAGATGACACTGCATGGAATACTATGGCAATGGATAAGACACTCTATAAGACCACTGATTGTGGGTTGTCAGACATGCTGCCGGCAGGAAACCTGAATATGAGACTATCCTTGGGATGACATATTGTAGCCTCTTTGTGATGGAAAGGGTCTAATGTAATTTATGTGTCACCAGGTGGCTGGCAGCTACCCCAGGGAATGGTACCACATCAGAGGCTCAGCCTCTCTCTCTGCTGCTGGGGCCTGGCACACAGCAGTGGCAATGGCTGACTCAGCCTTGATGAGGCCGAGTTCACGTGGCTGAGTCCATACATTTCCTCTGTCATGCTACAGTGGCTGCTTTGTAGAGCAAGCACTTGTATGGTTAGGGAAAGAGGCTGACTGATCTACAGGTGGATCATCTAGTCCACCTGATTATCGAGAGACACCCCCGCAGTGGATGCTCACTGTGTTAGCACATGATTATCCTCATATTCTGGGTCTGTGAGAGGCATATCCACATAACCTCTTCTAGACCCCTCATCATGAATCCTCTAATCTTTTTCTTCCTGGCCAATCTTCCATCCCATTAGCAACCGCCCATGAAATAATGTATAGCCACACTTGAGGGCATCTATACACATACTGTGTGATTTCGTTTCTGTACAATTCTTCAAATGATGAATTAAAGTGATAGAGACCAAATAGATAGGTAATGGGGTGAGAATTGTGGGGAGGGATGGCTACAAAGGGGTAATATGTGTGGCTTTGTGGAAATGGAATAGTCTGTGATAAAATATCATAGAACTCGTACTGATTTGCTAGGGCTGCCATAGCAAAATTCTGCAGATTGGAAGAGTTAAACAAAGGACATTTATTTTCTCACGGATTTGGAAGCTGAAAGTCCAAGGTCAAGTTATTTGGCCTCTCCTGAGGCCTCTCTCCTTGGCTTGTAGACAACTGCCTTCTTGCTGTGTCCCCACATGGTCTTCTCTCTGTGTCTTCTCTGTGTCTGTGTCTTCTGTGTCTTCTGTGTCTCTGTGTCTTCTCTGTGTCTCTCTGTGTCTTCTCCCTGGTGTCTCTTGTGTGCCTCAATTTCCTCTTTTTACTAGGGTGCCAGTCAGATTGGATGAAGACCCACCCATATGACATCATTCAACTTTAATGATCTCTTTAAAGGCTCTATCTCCAACCTAGTTATATTGCAGATTAGGGCTTCAACATATGAATTTGGTGGAAGAAAGGGGAGACACAATTCAGTTTGTAACAAAACTACCCAAAAAACTGAAGGTATATAAAAAAACTTGTGGAATCTGAATAATGTCTCTAGTTTAGTATTGTAACCAATGTTCGTTTCCTACTTTTGACAATGTACTATGATTATGTAAGATGTTATCATTGAGGGAAGCTGGAATTTTAAAGGGCACACCAGAATTTTATGTACTATTCTTGCAGCTCTTTGTGCATCTTAAATTATTTCAAATAAATTATTTTAAAAATAGCTCCTGTGCCCTGCCTGGTGGATACTGAATAGCTATGAGTCACCATGTGACTTGGCAAACAAAACAGCCCATAATAAATCGTGTTATCATACCCACTGAACCATCAATTTGGTCATGCACAGAGTTCCATTATATGGGTCATGTTTTAGTGTAATGTCTAAGAAATATTTACCTAACACTAGATCATAAAGATTTTCTCTTATTTTTTTCTGAGGGTTTTATGGTTTCGCAGTTTGCATTTAGCTCTGTGATCAATTTTAAGTTAATTTTTGAATAAGGAAGAGGTTTAAATTGAGATTTATCTTTTTCTCTATACTTCCAATAGTTCCAACACCACGGGTTAAAAACACTATCCTACCAAGGGGTGCCTGGGTGGCTCAGTTGGTTATGCGTTTGACTCTTGGTTTCAGCTTAGGTCATGATCTCACAGTTCATAAGTTCAAGCCCCACATTGGGCTCCGTGCTGACAGTGCGGAGCCTGCTTGGGATTCTCTCTGTCTCCCTCTGTCTCTGCCCCTCTGCTGCTCCCTTGCTCTCTCGCTCTCAAATTAAATAAATAAACATTTAAAAAAACCACTATCCTATCCTTTCTCTATTCAATTACTTTTTCCAGTTTCATCAAATATGAATAAATACTTTTAAATACTTTTGTGACCTTTTCTCAACTCTCTAATCTATTTCACTGATATTTGTGTCTATCTGTACCAATACCAATATTGCTGATTACAACATCTATACAAGTCTTAGAATTGGATACAGGTTCTTCTACCTTTATTCCTTTTTTCCCCCAAATTTCTTTAATCTAGTTCCTTTGCCTTTTTATATAAATTTTCAGATTTACTTGTTCGTATCAACAAAAAATCCTGTTGGAATTTTTATAGGAATTGTATTAAACTGCAGAATAATTTGAGGGAGAATTGGCATCTTTACTATGTATCATTTTTCAATCCAGGACCATGAAATGTCTCTCCATTTATTTACTTCTGTGATTCTTTTCATCAGTGTTTTACAGTTCAGCACAGATACTGTACATGTTTTGTTAATTTATACCTAATAGTATTTAATTTTTAAGGAGCTATTGTAAATAACATTATATAATTTTAGTTTCCAATTGTTCATTGTTACTATATGGAAATATAATTGCTTCCTTTGTGTTAATCTTGCATTCTGTAATGTTGCAGCCGCCATTAATTAGTTCTAAGAGTTTTAATGTAGAATCCTCACCTTTTAAAAAATGTTTATTTATTTATTTTGAGAGAGAGAGAGCACACAGTGTGAGTGGGGGAGGGGCAGAGAAACAGGGATGGGGAGAATCCCAAGCAGGATCCTTGCTGTCAGTGCAGAACTCAACACAGGGCTCTATCCCACAAACCGTGAGATCATAACCTGAGCCAAAAATCAAGAGTGGGACTCTTAATCGACTGAGCCACCCAGGTGCCCCTTTGCCCTTTTTTTTTTTTTTTTCATAGGCAACTAGATTATTTGTAAATGGAAGCAGTTTTACTTCTTCCTTTCTTATCTTCTCTTTTCTCATCTTATTACACTGGCTAGGACTTCCAGTACTATTTTGAATAGGAGTTACGAAAGCAAGCATCCTTATTTTGGCACTGGTTTTGGGGGGAAAGCACTTAGTCTTTCACCATTATGTATGATGTTAACTGCAGGGTTTTAGTTAAGTGTTTCTTGTCACGGAGAGTAAATTTCTTTTTACTCCCAATTTGCTGAGATTTCATCTTGCTTTTTTTTTTTTCCAATTATGAATGAGAGAAAGAACATTCCAAGCCACATGCCTTGAGTCTTATGTAAATATATTTGAATGACATGTTAGTAGTTCTTGATGTCAGAGAGACTCAAGGCCAACATAAGGGTTAGACCCTTTAAGATCTCTCCCAGCTGAGTGTTCTATTGTAGGGCAAAGGGAAAGAAAAAGCTTTCATCTAGACAGAAAGTAGTTAGGATGCTTCCTGAAGAAGAGACATGGAGGAGAGAGCTCTCTGGGTGGATCGGCCCATGAAAAGACCTGAGGAATCAGGACTAGCTGGAGGAGAGGGATCATGGCAGGATATGGGGGGATGATGTGGGACTGCTATGGGTTTCTATTGCTCTGAGAGCCTGAAGAAGGAAGTCCCATTAGCTCCAGCAAATGATCCTTACTTGCCACCTTTAATGACCCCAGAGCAATTTTCATAACAAGCCCCCCAGAAACACAATAATCATGTCTTGTTAAAATTTTTTTTTTCTTCAGGCAGTCAAGGCTCCTTCCTCCCCAGGGCTTCTCTCCTTAGAGGCTGTGGCCTTCATGGGGGAAACCCTGGAACTACAGACCCTTCCCTCCTCACAGTTCCACATCAGTCTTAAAGCTCCCATTTCTTTCATGCTTGGGGAATGCTAAGAGCACTCTAGGCTGGCAATTCCCCTAAACTTGTCTTCTGGAAAAACTTGTTAATGAGCAAAACACACTCTTAGCATTTAGTAATCTTTTGGGCTTTCTTAACATTCAGATGATCCTTGGTTTACAAATAAAACTTGTTTCTAAGCAGCTAAGAGTAATTGGAATATTTTATTAATGGAATCCTTGTAGAAAGATATGTAGAGAGCAGCTGATTTGAAGAGATTTGTATCTTTTATTGCCTTTTGGAAAGCAGTTCGGTATTTGTCTGAATTCAGAGTGGTAGAAATTTGATTTGCTTTGATAGCATTAGAAATATTTTAGTTCCTGGTTAATATGGCAGCTGATGTTGTGATTGTGTTTCACTAACTTTGGGGTGTGTGTGTGTATGTGTATGTTGAAGGCATGACTCTGTAAATGCAGTCAATTACCATCATGACTATCTAACCCATACATCCTGACCTCACAATAAGCCTGATCTTAACATTTATAGTTGAGAAATATAAGCTACCATTAATAATGAACATTTTCTGAGGTATCTAGCTTTAAAGGTAATGACTCTCTAATGATAATTTATATAATTATTTAAGTTTTAAGGTCTGTTCCCATTTGAACTTAAAAATAATATTATGGGATAGCCAGGGTCAGATATGGCCACTATCTCCATTTTACAGATTGGTGGGACTGAGTTCCAGGTAGATTAGGCGTTTTTTCCAAGTTCTCAACAAATTAAGGTAGGACTAAAGCTCAGGGTTCTTCCCATTGTTCCCTTGATCTCTCTGGTGGCAAATGAAATTTAAGGGTAAGTTAGTTGTAGATACCAAGGCATGCTCCTTGTGAATAAAACTCTAGGTTGCTGGAAGCCACATTTGGGGGGTAGGTATAATGAAGTGAAAGAGAGACCCATGAAAGTAAAGAGGAGCTGAAAGAAAAATTGGGGAGATGGCAGACTGAGGATAGAGGTGGGGCTTGGAAAACTCACTCAACAAACTTTTATTGAGAAGTTAATAGTTCATAGCACAATGCTATTTGCTTAGGCTACCAAATGCTAGTGAGAAAAACATAAGTATCCAATAGAACTCTAGACTTCATGGGTCTGACTCTATAGTTGTGACTTAGAATAACAATCCTAAGTGTTTTAAATTTTCCTCAATACCATCTCATCTGTTATCTCAGCTGATCCTAAAAGTCTCTATTAACAACTCAAGAAATAGCGTAATATAATATATAAGAGCCTGGGCTCTGGAACCGTATTAGCTGGGTTCAAATCTCAATTGTGTTACTTTTTAGCTGGGTAGCACTTGACAATTTACTTAATCTTCTTGTGCCTCAGTTTCTTTATCTGTATGAAGAGGATGATAATACCTACCTCTGGAGTTGTTATAAGAATTAAAATAATAAGTGCATATAAAACACATAGTGACGTTAAAGTCAGTTATTATTACTTAAGCACAATAAATATCATGAAACACATTTTACAGATATGGAAATTAAATCCCAGAGAATTAAGGTGATTCTTCGAAAGCCAAAGAAGATCAATGATATATTTCAGCCTGAACACAATTCTCTCTGAGTCCTTCCCTAATGTGTCCAGTGGCCAAATTAATGCAAAAGTGTTTTTTTTTCCTAGACATTTCCTTCATTCTGGGCTCCTCATCCAGTCTAATGACTTCAGTGGAAGTATGGATGGGATAGAGAGAGATCAGAGGCACTGCAGGCTGTCCTAGTCTATGGCTGTTGAGCATCCTTACTCATTCTAATTAACTTGAAGAAAGCCCTCTTCACATCTTTGTTCCAGAGGCTGTAAATGATGAGGTTGAGAAAGGCAGAAACGACATTGTAGAACAGGGCCAACTTTTGTCATCCTCTGGGGAGGCTTCAGAACCAGGCCTTATATACATGACCATGTATTGAATACAGAACATAATGACCACAGTGATGTGTGAAGCACAGGTGGTGAACGCTTTGATTCATCCCTGAGTGGAATGAATCTTTAGAATAGCCATGAAAATGCAAACATATGAGGCCAGGATGAGGGATAATGGGATCAGGAGCAAGATGAAACCCAAGATAAAGTCCACTTGGTCATTGAGGGATGTATCTGCACAAGCCAACTTCAAGACAGCAGGAATTTCACAAAAGAAGTGGTTGATTGGGGCGCCTGGGTGGCGCAGTCGGTTAAGCGTCCGACTTCAACCAGGTCACGATCTCGCGGTCCGGGAGTTCGAGCCCCGCGTCAGGCTCTGGGCTGATGGCTCAGAGCCTGGAGCCTGTTTCCGATTCTGTGTCTCCCTCTCTCTCTGACCCTCCCCCGTTCATGCTGTGTCTCTCTCTGTCCCAAAAATGAATAAACGTTGAAAAAAAAATTAAAAAAAAAAAAAAAAAAAAAAAGAAGTGGTTGATCTCATTGGGGTCACAGTAGGGCAGATTCATTGCAAAGACTGTGTAAATGAGGACACAGGTGAGACCACAAAGGGCAGAGCTGACTACCAGAACTATACACAGGGTTTGGCTAGTCTTGGAGTGGATAGCATATGGCAACATATCTGTTATAGGCCATGGCTGCAAAAATTCAGGTCTCAGTGATTCCCAAGATCAGGAAAACATACATCTGGACCACACACCCAATATAGGATGTGGTCTTATTCTGCTTACTAGATGGATCAACATCTGGGGCGCAGTGGTGATGGCATAGCTGAGATCCAGTACAGACAGGATGCTGAGGAAGAAGTACATGGGGGTGTAGAGGTGTGCATCTACTCTGATCAAGGTAACAATAAGCCCATTGCCCAGGACTGTAAATAAGTGAAGAAAGAGGAAGAGGAAGAAAAGGATCCAGTTGGTCCAGGGATTTCTGGAGAAGCCCAGGAGGATAAACTCAGTTACAGAGCTTTCATTTCTCCAGCCTTGGCTATGTATTGCCTTCCTTCTGAGGAAAGAAGAGAACATACTCCTTAATCCTTTGCAGTCTCAATGAGAGAACACCACGTGAGAGCCACAGATGCAAGGACCAAAGTCATCTCAGAGCTAAACAATCAAACTAAGATATGCATTTCCACAACCAGGGAACATTCTATTCAAATTGGGCCAGTGTGGTACTTAGTAGAGATTCTATAAATATGAATTGGTTTGTCTAACTAACTAGCCCTGGTAAAATTTCATGGGTGTTATGGAAGGAATTGTACCAGCCGAAGTCCTATTTGGAAGGACGCATGCACACGTGCACCTACACCTCCCCCCCCCCCCCCACACACACCATAAACCAAAATAAAGAGGCTAGAAAAATAAACAAAATGTTTTACAGTAAACCAAAAAGTTCTAGAGGTCTCTATAGTTCTTAAAGTCATTCTTTCAAATATCAAGACTAAGAGGTGTTACAAAGGACAGTGTAAATGTGAAACAAACAAAAGCCCTAGCTTCTTCTCTTAGCTTTCTTCCTCTCTGCTGCTGTCACTTTGAAAACCCACACATCATAAGTTTTCAGGAAAAAAAGAGACTCTCAAATAAACTTTCTGGGGAAGAGGAATCTTTCCCCAAGAACTTTTATCCCCTTTTATATCCCCACCTTCCAGGAAGTGTATATCCTCTTTTTTATCCCCACCTTCCTATAGTGTAATCAGTGTAATCACTTAATCACTATAATTGTGTTTAAAATTATAAAGAAAAAATTGAAAAGTAAAGATTGCCAGAGACTCAAGAACTGAAATCTAGAGAAAACTTTTATGCTCTTGGCATTTCTCAAGAAAATGAAGCATATTTACCTGGGAATTAGGTGCCTATGCATCTGGAAGCTTTTCTTAAAAACTAGTAAAGACTCCTCCAAGGCCATGTTGCTCCCAGGAGAGAGTTGGGTGGTGGGTGGGATTGGTCTTTGGTTTGACCTGGACTCAGTCCTTGATCCTTCCTGGGCAGGCCTGGATGACAGAATATGTTACTGACCAGTCCATTTCTCTTAATCCTTCTGCTAGTCCCTATATGACTGCAACAGACTATGGACAGCTGGCTGTACACCTTTTCGAGACCCCAAAGAAGGAAATGGTTATTTATAGAATGGCAATCTATAAAAGCATTTTAATAAATGTAATTCATTAGATTATCACCCCAACCCACCAAGGTCAGTATCACTATTCTCATTTCATACAACCAGCCATCCAAGGTCAGACAGAGAGTAGGACTCAAACCCCAAGTCCCACAACATTAAGCTGAAATGTGTCTCTCACACCATCAGATTTCATGCAGCGTTTAGCAGGTCACCAAGCACAAAAATAGGCCCACTTTAGATGGCATTGTGAGCGAAAACCAAACTGTGTAATCACACTTGTAGGGGTCAGAAAGTGCATATCGCACAGCATTGCAGATGGCCAGGTTTTTTCATAGAGAACCCTAAAACCTTGGATCAAGATTTCAATATCTGAGACATTTTTGTAGTGGTAGTGAAAAGACAGAGAGCTATCCATTTGGGTTAATATAATGTCATATAAAGCCATGAGCAGGACTCAGGCTCAGATGGATGAGAAAAATAATATTGATACTCATGTTGGAAGACAATGCAATAGAATGGTGGCTAGTGGGATTTGAATAATAAATCCTCACTCTGATTTGCAGATATGACCTAGGCTTTAAATACTAGAGTATGCTGGTAAATCTGAAATATATCTCCATCCTAGATGTCTTCTCTTAATTCGTCTGTCCAGTTGCCTACTTGCCACCTATCTTCATTTGGATATATAAGGGGCATGTTAAACATTTTTTAAAGTCAAACTTCCACTTACCTATAAACCTCCTCCTTTCACATTCAGCTCAATTAATGGCAGTTCCATCCTTTGATGTGGCTAAGAGCTTTTAAAAAGCAATTCAAAGACTTTCTAACTTTTCTCTTTCTCCCGTGTAACTCATCAGCAGTATTGCTATTCTCTTTGAAATATGTATCCCAAAAAAGATCACTTCTCATCCTCTACACCATTACTACTCTGGTCCAGATCATCATTTGCTCTTGCCAGGAATATTGTGATATCCCCTAACCAGTTCCAGGATTCCCATTCTCTTCCCCTACAGTCTATTCTTAGCACAGTAACTAGAGTGATCCTATTAAAGTGTAGATCAGATTGGGGTGCCTGGGTGGCTCAGTTGGTTGAGTGTCCAACTTCGGCTAGGGTCATGATCTTGCAGTTCATGGGTTCCAGCCCCATGTCGGGCTCTGTGCTGACAGTTCAGAGCCTGGAGCCTGCTTCAGATTCTGTGTCTCCATCTCTCTCTCTGCACAGCCCCCTGCCCCCGCCACCTAGCTTGTGCTCTGCCTCTCTCTCTCTCTCTCAAAAATAAATAAACATTAAAAAATATATAGTTCAGATCGTTTAAACGTCATGTGAGTCCTCTTCTCAAACCCTCCAGTGGCTTCTGGTAACACCCAGAAGAGGAGCTAAGTGCCCCCCATCACATCCTGGGCTCCATCTCCTACCTCCCATCTCTCACTCTGTCTGTCCAGCCATCCAGCCTTTTGCTGCTCCTCATTCAAGGCATGCTCCTACCTCAGAGCTTTTGCACTTACTGTTCTCACTGCTAGAAATTCTCTTTCCCCAGAAATCTTTACTCCATCATCTCCTTCAAGTATTTGCTCAAATGTCCATCTTTTCAGGAAAAACTTGAGTCTTTTCTGACCATCCTGCTTAACACTGAAATATCCCCCACTCTCTATACCCATCTTCTGTTTTCTTTCTTCATAGTACTTAGCATCTTCTAATGTATGATACAATTTTTTCAACTGTCAGTTTCCCTCACAAGAATGCAGGAATTTTTATCTTCCTGATTATTGTGCGCCATCAGATTCTAGAACCATGCCTGGCACGGAGTAGGCATTATAAATGTTGGATAAATGGATGGACTGAATCCAAGCTGAGCCTCTGAGGGGGCAAGCCACTGATGCTACTCATGGTGGAACTATATTTAGTGCTGAACTTTGCTGCCTATAAAGCTAGCCATTGTGCTGAGCTCATTTTGGGCTTTCCCTTGGACATACATAGCTCTCAACATATTTCTAAACAGGAACTGGCCTAGACCATTTACAGACATCATTTATAGTCACCCCACAAGGCCACAAAGTCAATACCTGCTATTAACTACATAGAGACCAAGGGCTGCCCAGAGCAGTTTTTAATATTTGGACCTACAATTTAGAAGGGAAAAATGGCAACCTAGCTTGTCTATACAGAGAAAAGAGCTTATTAGTAAAGGACCCATGAAAACATGCTACTTAGGGAAGAGTGGAAGATACTGGGAAAGCTTAGCTTGGAGACTTATGAGGAACTGTAGAGACCTCACCAAAGATGTCATACAGAGAAAGGTGGAAATGTGTGTTCTGTGTTCCCAAGATCAAAAAATTAGAAGTGATTGGTGAAAGTTGCAGGGGGGCAAGTTTAAACTTAGTTTAGAAAAACAAAAACAAAGCTTCTGGTGATTGATATTCCCAGTCATGACACATTCTGCTGGTGGGTGGTGGTGGTGGTGGTGGTGATGGTGGTGAAATGGCAAGTGCTCCATTTTCAGAAGTGTTCAAGCATAATTATAAGCCCACATCATTCAGGGGTACTATCGCTGCTTTAGAAGTGGAGTCAGAATGTACAACTTTAAAAGTCCCTTTCACCACAGACACCCTAAGGTTCTAAAGCTCAGTGACACCAAGATTCAGAGAATCTATGATTTTAGGGGGTGACTTCTCACTATGCACCCAACCTCATAACACAATCGGGAGTCAAAACAAAGTAATATGGTAATGATGAGAACCAAGGAAGCCTGAAAGAAAGTGGGAATGCAGTATTAGTCAACAGTAGTGTAAACATTTAAAGGATAATTTGAAGTTTTCATTGTTTTATTTTTTGCAAAAATGGCCCTCCCTTGGGGGTTGTCCTTGGTACCCAGGAGGGGTTACTCTCCCACCTCCTAAGCAGGGCCCACATTGGCTTTATTCAGGAAGGAGAAGGGGGACCCTGAGAAAAAGGGCAGGCTAGAAGCTAAAGGGAGAATATTGTTATAAAGCCTGGCTTAAATCTTTATGTTTTCCTGTTTAAAATAGTTCATTATTTTTTTAAAATATAGTTTATCAACAAATTGGTTTCCATACAACACCCAGTGCTCTTCCCAACAAGTGCCCTCCTCAATGCCCATCACCCACTTTCCCCTCTCCCCCACCCCTCATCAAACCTCAGTTCTGAGTATCCAAGAGTCTCTTATGGTTTGCCTCCCTCCCTCTCTGTAATTTTTTTCCCCTTCCCCTCCCCCATGGTCTTCTGTTAAGTTTCTTAAGATCCTTGTCTCCTTTGAAAGAATGTTCTAAGAATCAAATCAGGGAAATATGGACTACTTAACAAGTTGTTAAGTAGCAGCTGTATTTAAATCACAAGAGGACTATACAAGATCTAAGACAAAGTGTGGACAAGAAACACTCCCAAAAGAGTGTTTCTACTGATGAAGAACAAGAGCTTCTTCCCTGATCTTTCCTGTTCTAGTTTTTCTTCCATCCATCCCATCCTACACACTGCCAGAGAGACTGTTCAAAAAGGCAGAGATGGCCATGATATTCCCTTCCTTGAAAGTCCTTCAAAGATTCCAGTTTTTCATGAACTAATGCCCAAAGTCCTTAGCAGGGTGCCCAATGCCCTTTGGAATCAGATCCCTATCTACCTGGCATCCTACCGTTACTTCCTATGCTTCTGCTCAGTCCTCATGCTTTTATATGGCTCTCCAGCTAGGAATGTTTTTTACATTTTAACATGGTTGAAAAAATTATTCATTGATGTCTGTGGCTGCTTTTGCCTATGACAAGAGTTGAGAAGCTGTGATAAAGACTGTATGTGTCCCGCAAAGCCTAAAGTATTTACTATCTGGCCCTTTATAGGCAAGGTTTGCTGGCTCCAGCTGAAGACAAACCAACTTGTCCACCATCCTCCAAATATTCCAGGACTTTTCACAAAGCTGTTTTCCATGAGGTGGTGTGTATCAAGGAGGTAGGAGAGGCTCTGGGATCAAAGAAAATTAGGTTTGAATCCAACTCTGCCACTTACCAACAGCACAACTGAGAGAGTCATTAATTTCACTAAACCTTCATTTCATCATTTGCAAAATTGGAAGAATAACATATACCTTGAAGGTTTTTGTGGAGATTCAGTATTATTTTAGGTATATGTAACAATATAGCAGTAAACATCTGTCGTTCATATTACTTCTATTATCAAATGACTCCTCAGTTGAAATGTCCTTCTCTGTTTCCTCCTCTTGGTAAAATCCTAATCACAGAATTGTTCTGTGATTCCCACCATACTTCTCTTGTGATTCTTACCATACTTCTGGGATACGATAACACCTTTAATGTGCTTCTATCATTCCTCATACACAGGCTGGTATGAACACTGGTTTGTGGAGTTCCTTAATTGGAGAGCCATGTCTTACCTTTCTATCTCCAGTTCTTAGCACAGGGTATGGGTAACGATTAATAAACATTGGATTAATGACTTTGTGAAGTTATACTGATGGTTTAAGAGTGAGTTTTGTTGCAAGGATGAATTCCAGTGGTTTCTCCATCACTGCCTCTTTCAAAACCAATGTCAAGGTCTTCTTCTCTGATGACTTCTACCCAGGTTACCCACTGGTAACCTGGCACAACGAAAATCCTCTTCTTGGCAATTTGTTAGCTGAAACAAATAAAGTTAAATGAAAAAATAGGAGAAATGAAATCAGTAATGCATGAATAGTCCTTGGTATTATCTTCCTTAAATATGCGTCTTTTCTAGTCTTAGTCTGTGCCACTTGAAATGGCATTAAAGTGTGGGATGAGGCAGGGATGGAACCCAGTTTCACTGAGCACTTACCACAGACCAGTTCCTTTACATCCAAGATAGGATAATTGTTAAGAGCATGGCACTAGAATCAGACCTGGGTTCTAGCCCTGACTCCATTGCTAATTTGCTTAATGACCTTGGGAAAGTTATCTAAACGTTATGTGTCTCCATCCTCTTCTGGAAACTAGTGATCATAATACATTCATCTCAAAGGATTGCTCTGATGATTAGTTGAAATAGTACATGTGAAGTTGCTCAACATGTGAACTAGTACATGTGAAGTGCTTGCAGAGTAGTTAGTGCTCCAACAAGCATAGATATTACTGGTATAGTATTTCACTCTCATGACAAGTGTTTTTCAAAAAATCTAAATTCATAGGAAAAAGGAAATTGAGACTCAGAGAAAGTAACTCTCCTGATGTTGCATGGTATTAGAGGACACAACCCAGATGTGTCTTTCGCCAAGGACGTTGTGTCACTGGGCTCTGCTTCTTCTGCACTACCTACAGATGACACTGTGCCAGAACTAAGGCTGGCAGGGATCTGGTGGGAGTAGCCTCCTCAGGCTTCTGGGCTTGTCCTTCATGCCCTTTCACTATCCTCCCACTCTGATCCCAAGTTTAGTACTCACCGCTCCACACACATGTCCCACAACTGCCTTGGGCAGCTCCAGTATCATCATATACTGGTCTATAAGAGGGTCTTATGTTAGCCACTTTCCAGAAGCTCTTGCATCTCAGCAGCAACCTGGGAGATACCTGGTTGGTGTTTTAATGAGGCCCACAGGTATTAGGGACCAAGGAATCCTTAAGGGTATAGCCAAATAGATGCCAGTATCACCTCAGGAGCCTTCCAATCCTGAGGGATCCCATTACTCACAGGAAGGTTCAGCAAAGAGTGAGCAATCAGGATGCAGAGAAGGGCTATATGTGCCCCAAAGGACACCAAATATTTGGGGGAACTAGAACTACAAGAGGAGTGTGGGAATTGGTACTTTAACTCAGGCCTCCATGATTAGGGCCCGTATGTGAGTGCAGCCAGGAAGCCAACATCAGGACCCAAGTTCTAGCTGCTCTGCTGGTCTTATTTGAACTTTATTTAAGGCTTCCATAGAAAAAGAATGTCTAAACTAGAAAGCTCTTAGGTATTCCCCCCCACCCCAAACCCTCATTTTAGATGTGGGGAAACTGAGGCCTAGTGATAGAAATAGCTGTGGAAAGTCAGACAGAACTAGGTCTAGGAGTCAGGTATCTTGATCTCAGTAGGTAATGTTGTCTCATCTGTCCAGTGATTGTTGTGTCCCACTGAAGGCTGAGCTGGTTGCACACCTGCCTTTGGCCTTTTCCCATTCCTATGCCTGTCCCATCCATTTTTAGCTCTCCTTTCTGGAGTCCGGAAAAATCTCTTCCCATCTTTGTGCCCATTGATTAAAGCACAAAGTGAGGATTTGAGCAAGGCGGGTGTTGGGTAGGAATGGGGAGATGGGGGAGATGAGTCTGGAGAAATTATCAGGGCCAGATCATGGAGAGTCTTGTAGACCAGCCTGAAGAGTTTATAGTATATCCTGAGGGCATCAAAGATCTATTGAAATTTATTATTCAAGAGTGGCGCCTGGGTGGCTCAGTCGGTTCAGTGTCTGACTTCAGCTCAGGTCATGATCTCATGGTTTGTGAGTTTGAGTCCCACATCAGGCTCTCCACTGTCAGTGCAGAGCCCTTCCAATCCTCTGTCTCCCCCTCTTTCTTCCCCTCTCCCACACTCTCTCTCTCTTAAAAATAAATAAACATTAAAAAAAGAGAGAGAGAGAGAGAGAGTGACATGGTTTAGTGGCATTCTGTAGCTGACTTGGCTCATGAGAGCCAATTGTGCTCACTTCTTCCCAACCCTGTGTTCAGCGATATCACATTGGTAGCTTGAAATTGGTCATGGTAGAAGTATTCACACCAAAGAAATTGGCAAACACAACAAATCAGAGCTTTTTATTTTCCCCAGAGAGCTGATTGTTAAATATTTACCAGCATACCATTGGATTGCCAGATTAGAGTTTTTGAAAGATTAGTAGCCAGTTTGGCTAATAAAACTGGAAGGAGGAAGACCAATTGGAGTCTATTAAAAGAGTTCAATTGAGAGATTATTAGGCTTTACTGTCCAGGAATAGAAGGGATGAAAAGAAGAGGACAAATTGGAGATAATCAAAGGGACTTAGTAGAGACTAATTGGATGTGGGACATCAGTTGTTTTGGGCTGTTGGGTGGATGATGATGACATTTATTCAAATGGAAAACCCATGAGAGGAACAGGTTTGAAGTAAACAGTGATGAGTTTCCTTTTGGACATGTTAAATTTGAGCTGCCTCTGAGATACTAAATTAAGATGTCAGTCAAGCAGAAGGACACAGATATATGTTCATTAACTTTAACACCATAGAAGGCTAAGATTTACTAACCTGAATCCAAATATTCAAATGGAATTAACTTCACTTAATGGTATAGGATTTTAGAATTTCCCTGCATCTTACCTCTCATCCTCCCCAGCACACATATTCCTTCTTTTTCTGACATTGAACATGAGTCTGGAAACCCCTGCCCTCACCGCAAGAACTTCAGTTGCTCTGTAGTGAACAATTTTTATTTATACCCAGACATAAGGGTGAGCAGTTTTGTCCTTCCAGACGGTTCATTTTCAGAGCTATTTATACCTTCTGTCTTCTCCATAGGGGACCTCAGCTTGCCTGCCCAGGGTTACATTGGCCTATAAGGATCTATTCATTCAGTTCCATTACATTTGCTTAGGAGGAAAGGAGAAGATAAAATCTTAAGCAAGAAGCATCAAATACAGCTGAATACTACAGAGAAGATCATCCAAAGCCAAGCCTTTTTTTTCTTTTAATATTTATTTATTTTGGTGAGAGCACAAGCTGGGGAGGGGTAGAGAGAGGAGGACAGAGGATTCGAAGCAGGCTCTGTGCTGACAGCAGCGAGCCCCGATGTGGGGATCGAACTCACAAACTGGGAGATCATGACCTGAGGCAAAGTTGGACGCTCAACCAACTAAGCTACCCAGGTGCCCCTAGAGTCAAGTCTTTTAAGCTGAAGCATACTGTACTATACCAGAAAAGAATGCTTCACATCAGTTAAAGGTTTTAACTCTGCCTACACCCAAACTCACATCAATGTAATCATTCTTAGACCTTGACATTAGTTCTCATAATGGGCTAGGGAAAATCTCAAAAAAACAAACTGAAGCAAGCTATAGACAATTTCATTTCTATTTCAGTCTTTTTCCAAGTCATCTTTTTCATAGGCTGTCTTTTATGTGTTACTTTTTTGAGCCTGAGTCTTATTAAGATTATTTTACATATTACAGGGTGCCTGGGTGGCCCAGTCAGTTAAATGTCTGACTTCGGCTCAGGTCATGATCTCATGGTTTGAGAGTTTGAGCCCCACATCAGGCTCTGTGCTGACAGCTCAGAGCCTGGAGCCTGCTTTGGATTCTGTGTCTCCCTCTCTCTCTGCACCTCCCTTGCTCACACTCTGTCTCTCTCTCAAAAATAAGCAAATACTAAAAAAAAAAGATTATTTTATATATTAGTGAGATAAAACTTCACACAGCCAAACACACATGCAGCTTAAAATGCATAATTGTAAATGTGCATTTAGCTAATACATGAAGCAAAAACCGACAGGAATAAAGTGAAAATGGAGCAATTTCACAACTGTAGTGGCAATTGTAACACTCATGTCATAGTACTTGACAGAACAATTTGACCAAAAATCACAAGGACATAGATCTGAACAACACTGTCAACTCTTTTAATCTAATTGACATTTGTTAATCACTATAGCCCAAAACAGCATTCGTTTAAAGGGCACACAGAATGTTCCCCAATATAGACCATATATTGGGCTATAAAACTTCAAAATTTTGAGATCTTACAGAGTATGTTATTTGAACACAATAGAATTAAATTAAGAATCAATAAAAGAAGATATCTAGAAAAGTCCCAAATATTGGAAGTTAAACAATACATTTCTTTTTTTAAAATGTTGATTTCTGAGACAGAGAGAGACAGAGCATGAGTGGTGGAGGGGCAGAGAGAGAGGGAGACACAGAATCTGAAGCAGGCTCCAGTCTCTGAGCTGTCTGCACAGAGCCTGACATGGAGCTCTAACTCAAAAACCATGAGATCATGACCTAAGCCAAAGTTGGTCGCTCAAGTGACTGAGCCACCCAGGTGCCTCCAAACAAAACATTTCTAAATAATTCATGTATCAAGGAAGAAATCACAAGGGAAATAAGAAACTATTCTGAACTGACTGATAACAAAAAAACCAACATATTAAAATCTGTGGCTACAACTAAACCAATTCTTAGAAAATCTATAGCTTTAAGTCTTTATGTTAGAAAAAATGAATGGTCCTTTTTAAAAAATCTCAATTTCCACCTAAATAAACTGAAAAAAAAAATCAGTGAGATAGAAATGGACAAACTATAAAGAAAATCAATGAAACCGAAAGGTAATTCTTTGAACTGTTCAATAAAATTGATAGATCTCTAGGTCATTGAGGAAGAAAAAAATTAAACACAAATTATCACTATTAGAAGAGAGGAACTATCACACAGGTCTCACAGATATAAAAAAAAGAATAATAGGGGTATGTTCTGGCCAACTTTATGTCAATGAATTCAACAACTAGATAAAATGGACAAATTCCTTGAAAAAATACAGCTTACTAAAAAAATACAGCTTACAAAGAAATAGAAAGTCAAAATTGTTCCATGTACATTACAGAAATTAAATTTATAATAAGGTCACCTGGGTGACTCAGTCAGGTAAGCGTCTGACTCTTGGTTTTGGCTTAGGTCATGATCCTGAGGCCATGGAATCAAACCCTGCATCAGGCTCCACTCTGAGCATAGAGCCTTCTTAAGATTCTCTCTCTCTCTCTCTCTCTCTCTCTCTCTCTTTCCCTCCCTCCCTCCCTCTGCCTCTTTCCTCTGCTCACACATTCTCTTAAAAAAAAAAATAAATAAAACAGGGGCGCCTGGGTGGCGCAGTCTGTTAAGCGTCCGACTTCAGCCAGGTCACGATCTCGCGGTCCGTGAGTTCGAGCCCCGCGTCGGGCTCTGGGCTGATGGCTCAGAGCCTGGAGCCTGTTTCCGATTCTGTGTCTCCCTCTCTCTCTCTGCCCCTCCCCCGTTCATGCTCTGTCTCTCTCTGTCCCAAAAATAAATAAACGTTGAAAAAAAAAAATTAAAAATAAATAAATAAATAAATAAATAAATAAATAAATAAAACAAAAAAACTTTCCCACAAAGTAAAAATTAATAAACTGTATTTCACCAAAATTAAACACTTGCACTTATCAAAAATACTACTAAGGGGGAAAAAAGTGAGACAAACTAAGAAACAGACTGTTAATTGTAAAGAACAAACTAATGGTTATCAGAGGGGAGGTGGGCAGAGGACAGGGGAAGTAAATGATGGGGATTAAGGAGTGCACTTGTGATGAGCACCAGGTGTTGTACGGAAGTGTTGAATCACTATTGTGCACCTGAAACTAATATTACATTGTATGTTAAAAACTGGAATTTATTTTTTATTTATCTATTTTATTTTTTAGAGAAAGCATGAGAGGGGGAGAGAGGCAGAGGAAGAGAGAAAGAGAGACAGAACCTTAAGCAGAATCCATGCTAGCAGGGAGCCCACCTTGGGGCTCAATCCCACAACCCTGGGATCCTGACCTGAGCTGAAATCAAGAGTCAGACACTCAACTAACTAAGCCGTGCAAGCACCCCAACTAACTGGAATTTAAATAAAAACTTTTAAAAACATTAAAAAATGAAAAGGCTCAAAATGGATCAAAGATTTGAACATAAGACCTGAAACCATAAAACTCCTAGGAGAAAACACAAGTGGAAACCTATTCCAGTCCAAACTAAGATACTCACTGAAAAAATAAAAATTAAAAATTAAGCTAAGGATGTATGTACAGAGATGATCATTATATCCCTGCTTAGAAAAATACAGTAAAAATAGGAGGATGGTTAGTCATCCCCTCTAATGCTAACATCTTCATGTCATAAGGGAACACTCATGATATTCTGTGAGAAAAGGAGGACAAACAGAGAAGCTGAGCTCAGGCAATGAAAGGACAAAAATTGGACTTAAGGGGGTCTAAGGAGGCTGGCCCTGGCAAACATCAGACGCTTTTAGTTGGGACTCCCAGGGGAGTGTGAGTAAAGTCCACCAGAAATATACCAATAAATACAAACACTGAAGCTCAGCTTTGAGTCAGCTCAACCCCTGAATAACCAATGGAGATTTTCCACTGCTCAGACTGCCTGTCACAGCACAAGTACATGTACTCTGAAGGGATACAGCCTCATCCAGAGCCTCAAATGATCTCTACAAGTCTTTTTTATACTTAGTGTCTGCAATTCAATAAAAAATTACCAAGCACACAAAAAGATAAGAACTCACTCAAAATTGAGAGAAAAACAGAGGCAATAAGAAATGGACCTATAGGACATCTAGATAGTGGAGTATATCAGCCATGAACTTTAAAATAACTGATTAAATAATAAGGTGGGAAATTTTGGCAGAGACTTGGAAACTAAAAAAGAATAAAAATAAAAATTTAAATATTATATATTTTAAATGTTTATTATTTTTTCCTAATTTTTTTAATTTTGTTTTTTATTTTTTAAAATTTACATCCAAATTAGTTAGCATATAGTGCAACAATGATTTCAGGAGTAGATTCCTTAGTGCCCCTTACCCATTTAGCCCATCCCCCCTCCCACAACCCCTCCAGTAACCCTCAGTTTGTTCTCCATATTTATGAGTCTCTTCTGTTTTGTCTCCCTGCCTGTTTTTATATTATTTTTGTTTCTCTTCCCTTATGTTCATCTGTTTTGTCTCTTAAAGTCCTCATATGAGTGAAGTCATATGATTTTTGTCTTTCTCTGACTAATTTCACTTAGCATAATACCTTCAAGTTCCAGCCACATAGTTGCAAATGGCAAGATTTCATTCTTTTTGATTGCTGAGTAATACTCCATTGTATATATATATATATCACATCTTCTTTATCCATTCATCCATTGATGGACATTTGGGCTCTTTCCATACTCTGGCTATTGTTGATAGTGCTGCTAATAAACATGGGGGTTCATGGTCCCTTCGAAACAGCACACTTGTATCCCTTGGATAAATGCCTAGTAGTGCAATTGCTGGGTGGTAAGGTAGTTCTATTTTTAGTTTTTTGAGGAACCTCCATGCTGTTTTCCAGAGTGGCTGCACCAGCTTGAATTCCTATTAAATGTTTATTTATTTATTTTTGAGAGAGAGAGTGGGGGAGAGTGTGAGCAGAGGAGGGGCAGAGAAAGAAGGAGACAGAAAATGCTAAGCAGGATCCACATGGGGCTTGACCTCTGAAATCAAGAGTTGGACACTTAACCGACTGAAACACCCAGGCACCCCCTAAAATTAAGACTTTGGAGTTAAAAATGTAATTGTTATTAAAAATACATTTCTAGGTTTCACAGCACATTAGACCCAGATGAATAGAAAAACTAGTAAACTGGAAAGCAAGTCAAAAGAAAATACAGAAACTGAAGCATGATGAAATAAAATTACGGAAAATACATGTGTGAGACACATAGGCCATGATGAAAAGCTATAGAATAATATTTACATGTGATCTCAACTGTGACAAATGGTGCATGGAGACATAAAGCAATACACAAAGATATTAAGAAAGTTAAGTCTGAGGGGTGACATTGGAAGTATACTTTAGTGGCTTTATATTTTTCTGTATTTCCACCCTCAAATACATCCATGCATACAATAGCACTTCTTTTTTTTTATTTAAAAATTATCTTTAATGTTTATTTTTGAAGGAGATAGAGACAGAGTGTGAGTGGGTGATTGGCAGAGAGAGAGGGAGACAGAATCTGAAGCAGGCTTCAGGCTCTGAGCTGTCAGCACAGAGCCCGACACAGGGCTCGAACCCACAAACTGCGAGATCATGACCTGAACCAAAGTTGGATGCTCAACCGACTGAGCCACCCAGGTACCCCCAATAGCACTTCTTAAAGTATACTTTTAGAACATTCTAGTTTCTTTGACTAATAAATGTTCCAAGAGGAAAAAGCTCTGTGATCCAACAAGTTTGGTAAATATTGTGTTAAGTCGAATTAGCATAGGTGTTTTCCTTGTTTTTAGTTGTTCGTCTGTCTATCCATTGGTCTTCTCAGAGTCTAACATCCTATATTGTGCACTGAGAAGCATGAAGAGGAGATCAGTGTCTCTGAGGTTATTTGGACAAGAAATCTTTTCCTCACAGAATGTTTCACAGGACCAAAGTTCCAGGTAACAGTCCTTGGTAAATACTCGTCTAGAAGGGAAACTTGAAGCTCTTTACCATAGCATGCCAGGCCCTATCTGTCATATCTTCTCTCCTCTGCCTGGGTCTGGGTCCCAGCCATCTTGCCCATTCTTCATAATCCCATGTCTCTAGGCTTTCAATACCTTGTGTCCTCTGTCTGGGATCCCCTGCCCCTGCTCTCTGCTCTCTTCTCCATTTATCAAGCTTCTACTCATGCTTCCAGCACCCAGCAGAAATATGGCCTCATCACTTCCTCAGAGCTTGGAACATCACAGTTAGTACCTTATGGCATCCTTGTCTTATAGTTGTCTCTCACCACTAGACTGGGACTTAGATTATCATGTCTGCACCCACAGGGCCCAGCACTGGGCTTGCCAGATAGTAAGCATCAATGAACGCTTGATGAATGAATGAATGAATGAATGGTGCCAGCGTCATAGCTAACTTTCTTTTCTCTGACAGGATAAGTATTTCTCAAGTCATCTTAATTTCTTTCCCCTATAAAGATAATATATACTGATTGTAGAAATTTTATAAAGTAGAGAAAGCAAGAAATAAAATAAAAATCACTTACTATCTTACTACCTGGGGATATCTTGTGTTAACATGTTAACATACATCCATTCAGGGTTTTATAAACAAATGTAGGAGTATTTTATAAAAGTTGGATTAACCTTATATACATAACTTTATAACTTGACTTTTTTCTACCCAACATTATATCACACTTTTCAATGTAACTAAATATTGCTTCAAAACATGATATATGGTATTGATTGAATAGCATGTAGTAGAGTTGATATATCATATTTATAGTTGTGTCCAATAGCTCTCTGATGAACATATTTTTATATCCAACTTGGTCTACATTTCTGATTTTGTTCTAAGGACAAAGTCCTAGAAGTGAAATTTCTGGACTCAAGCATATAAATATTGTAAAGGTTCATGATATATATTTTTATTAAATGAATTAATTTATGTATAAATTTTTCACAACTGTATTGGTACATAAATGTTTAATGCATAGAGGCATGATTATTAGTATTATACTCTCCATATAACAGATTTATTGAGTACCTACTATGTAGAAGGCACTGTTCTAGAAGGGTAGAACCAAGGATAATCTTTTCAGCAATGAGTGTGCATGTCCTTCCCAGAATTGAGTATCACCATTTTTCTTATTTTGCTAGTTTGATAGGTGGAAAATGATATCCCACTTATTCAATCCATGTTTATTAATAATGAAAGCAAACTTTTTTCCATATGATTGTAGCTGAACAACATTACTCCTTTTCATATCCTCTCCTTTTTGTACCTGCCACTATTTCCTACATTTTGCTAGTCCTAATTCAATAACTCTACCACTTACTGGTTTTGTCTTCCCTCTCTGGCTTTTCCTGTGAAGTGTCTATTCCTTCATTCAAAAAATACCTGTTGAAGGCCAGTATGTGGGTAGCATGGGACTAGATCCTAGGGATCAACTGAATACTCATGGTCCTGCCTCATGGAAGTTGCTATCCGGCAGAGAATTCATATGTTGAACCGCATGCCTTTGTTATGAAAGAGAGGTACTGGGTGCTTTGGAACGCTCACTCTGGGAGCTCAATAAAAGACTTCTTTGAGGAGCCGCAGTTTAAGCCAAGATCTGATGGATGAACAGGAGATAATAGCATAACGGGATAGGATGGAGGTAGGGTGGAGTTAAGGGTGAGGAGAGAAAAAAGAGCATATGTGGAGCCCTGAAATGGCAAAGACAGAAGTCCAGTTGACTTGTAAAGAGGGAAAGAGGAACAGAGAGACCTGAAATAAGTCTCAGGGGGAGGTCATTGGGACCAAATGCAGTTAGCCTCCAGGGATCCCAGCTTGTTTCCAATCTGCATGTCCAAAACAAGTACACCCCACCCCCAAGTCACTGCAATGACATTTACTTTATTCTTCCTTCCAGGGCCAGGAAACCTCCAATGTCAGTGCCTTTGCCCTTCCCTCCAGCTAACCTAACACCTTGTGTGCAGTTTCTGTAGGGTAATGAAACTTTCTCAAGATTCAGCCACAGGGCATACCCCAAAGCTTATTCCTTTTGTCTTGATAATAGATTTTAATGGCTTAGGATGCCCCTTCTTTTGTTACCTGTTGAGACTTTAAAACAAAAGGAAGCTGAAAGACTGATGTATCTGGAAGATATGTCACAGTGACTAGTCTGTCAGTTAAATCATGGGCTGTCTGCCACCAGCTATAGAGAGTTGAGATTTGGGGCCAGGGCTGTGTGTGTCCTGGTGTTGCTGGGTCATGCAAATGAATGTTTAGGGCATTGGCTGTGCATCATGAGTCTTGCTTCTCTGTTCCCCAGCTGTCCTTCCCTGGAAGGCCCTGCCCCAGCCTGTCACCTTGAGGAAAGCCCTCTGTATGTCCTTGTTCCGGAGGCTGTAGATGATGGGGTTGAGGAAAGCAGAGATAACATTGTAGAACAGGGCCAACTTCTTGTCCTCTTCCAGGGAAGCCTCAGAGCCAGGCTTCATGTACATAACCATGGCTGGCACGCAGAACATAGTGACCACAGTGATGTGGGAGGCACAAGTGGAGAAGGCCTTCAGTCGCCCCTGGGCTGAACGGATCCTCAAGATGCAATGAAGATGTTGACATAAATGACAAGAATGAGGGAGAGTGGGACCAGGATGACAGTAAAGCCAAGAATGAAGTCTACCCGGTCATTGACTGAGGTGTCTGCGCAAGCCAGCTTTAAGACTGCAGGAACTTCACAGAAGAAGTGGTTGATCTTGTTGGAGCCACAGTATGGCAGACGCATGGCAAAAACAGTGTAGACAAGAGCAGAAATGACACCCCAGAGTCCACAGAAAATGACCATTACTCCACATAACCATGGGCTCATGATGACCTTGTACCTGAGTGGGTGGCAGATGGCCACATACCTGTCTATAGACATGATGGCAAAGAGCCATGACTCCATGATGCCTAGCACCAAGAAAATGTACATTTGGGCCACACAGCTGGCAAAAGAGATGGTCTTCTTCTGGCTGGCTAGATGTGCCAACATCTGAGGCACAGTTGTAGTGGTATAGCCCACATCCAATATGGAAAGGATGCCAATAAAGAAGTACATGGGTGTGTGGAGGTGTGAATCCAGGCAGATGAGGATGGTGATTAAGCCATTTCCCAGGATAATCAGCAGGTAGGTGATCAGGAAGGCTGAGAAGAGCAGAGGAGTGGTGCTGGGGTTGAAGGAGAAGCCCAGAAGGATGAATTCAGCCACAAAGGACTGGTTAGTCTCCTGCATCATGTTCTACTTCTAAATGAAAAAGAAAGGAACCAATTCAGACAGAGAACTAGCTAAGCTATGCACCAAGGTGAGAGTTACTGATGGGGTTGTGGTAGTAGTGGTCAGTGTCCAGTTATGATTAGACACAATGACTGTCTATTTTACCTGCTCTTGGGCCACTGCCACTACTCTCAGGAGATCTGTGAAGAAGAAGATGTCCTATTGAAGACATTAATTTATTTTCCACTTTAATTTTACCCTCAGTCTGGCCTGAGCTGGGCCATCTCTCTGACTACCCACTGGCCCCTTCCCAGGCCATGGTATGTTAGAAGGCTCACTGAGTTCTAAGTCCTGGCTCTATAGTTGACTGAGTGAATGGCCTTGAGCAAGTCCTTTACCCCACACCCTTGCCCCCTTGAGACTACTTCCCCAAGTACAAAATTAGAGAGTAGTTGTCTCCTTGCTACAAGTTTGCTGCAAGAATATGATATCCATGATATATGATACCAAGGAGTGATATTTTGTCATGAAAAGCACCACACAAAAGGCCTACCATGGGGTAGGTGCATGGTGAATGTTAACTGCATTCCTGGATGGTTCTCCACACACAGGACTGAGATTCAGGTTGGAGCTATGCAAGCAAATTTCCTGAGAAGTACCCCACCATCATTGAAGCCTACAGTCAATTTTCACTGTCTCAGATGCCTACCTTCTGTCACTTCTCCCCACAACAGCCAGTATCTCATTCTTTCTTTTAGCTTCTTACTCACTCTCAGCTCTTTCTCAACTTAACTTCCCTGAGCCTCAGCTTCTTCACAGAGAACAGGGAAAGGACAGCCTCATCAAAGTGATGTCATGTGCATCATTGGTTCTTAGGAACAGGAGTAATCTTCATGGTGTCAGTGTTTCCCTTTCCTGGCACCAATTTATCCAACCAACCCTACTTGTTCTCTAATCTTCTTATTCTCATTTGGAGCACCATGAATCAGTCTGTACAAGAGCCTGGTATACATTCAATACATCAGATGGTTTCTTGACTTTGACCGAAGGACTGCACACACTTTGGACCTCCTATATGCTAAGCACTTTTCCAGAGTCTTCACAGACATTATTCAATAGCTGTCAGATAGCTGGAAAATGCCTATTTTTATTAAATTTCTACCTTTCATGAAAGAGTCTTTGTAAGTCACATTATTTCCCCAGGGAAAAAAGGAATAAGGTGGAGACAGTGGGCTCTGCTTGAAGCTTAGCTCTGGCTTTACTTGCTATGTGACATTGGGCTGCTAGTTTGTTTCCTAAGCCTCAGTTTCCTCACTGTAAAATAGGAAAAAAAAATACCTATCTTGCAAGCCAAATTCTTCCTGAGAGGAAGTTTCCTAAGGACCCAAGATGGGAATATTCTACCTTGGGACCAATAGTGGGAAAATGTGCTGCCATTTCTACTTCTAATTTTTTACACACAGTTGATGAATGGACTGACTCTTTAATAGTCTTATGTTAAAGAGTGTTTAATCTGGTTGATCCATGCAGGGAGGCTGAGGGCAACTGGAATGAGCTGTCTATAAACCAGCAAAGTGTGCCCAAGGATACTGTCCCATAACCAGGATCTTGGGTCAGAAATGCAGGCTCCCTGAACCCCTGGTTCCCCATCATTCTTCCCCTGACTGTCTTGAGGGTAAAACATTTTTTTCCTGGGAAGAAAAATTGCCTGACTCTCAGTGGTTATAACCAGAAGCCCCAGGTGAGGAAGAACAAAGGGAGACATTATTATCTATCGTGATGAGCCTGGCCTCTGTGCCACTATTTGGGTCAAAAATATAGAATTTGGATTTTGAGCTGTAGCTTACAATATATCTTGACATTCACTCCCTCTTTGAGCCTCACGATGACTCTGTGAGATGTATAGGATAGACATCATTATCTCCACTTCACAGATGAGAAACTGAGGCTCAGAGAGGGAATATATGGGGGAAATGGAGTATCACTCATTCTGCAGCAGTGATCAGGTTTCCTATGTGTAGCAAAACCATAGCTAATCAGAAGCAAACTAATCTGAGTCCTCAATTTACTCAAATGTTTTCTGTTTTTGATTCTTAGGGGGGAAGGCAAAACAAAAGGCAGAGAATCTTGTGCTGGGCTTAATTTAATGTTATGATGTATGGGTATAGATGTGTGCATGCATGAGTGCGTACACACACACACACACACACACACACACACACACACACAGTGATGGCATTTTTAAGGTGAACAAAGTCATGCCAGTCAGAAACCTCGGGAAATCTCAGCTCCCTTGCCATCCCCCTACATCCTTTCTGATTCCAGGTTCTATTGTTGTCACCTTCAAGATGCCTCTCACATCTATCCAACCCTCTCCTACCCCATTGCCACTGTCTGGTTCAGACACTGGCACCTGTCTCTCACCTGATTTCATCTCTGTCCTCCAGCTGGGTACTTGCCCAGCCCATACCCTACACTAGCCCTCAGAGCATTCTTCCTAAAACAAAACTCAGACTCGGCCACTTCTTCCATCCTTCAGTGGCTCCTTTGTCTACTGGGAAAAGTCTAAGGTAGTTAGACAAATACCCTGGCTTCACTCCTCAAAGTCAGACTTTGTTTTGATCACCAGGCCTCAAGGCAGTTGCCGGGCTGACACTGTGAAGGGCTCTTTGGCCACTGCAGGGGTTGACACAGAAAGCATCCCCGTGGCCCAAGATGCCATGTGCAGAGAGCAGACCTAGGAAGGAGATAAATCGCAGGTCATAGTAGGAGCTTGTCACAGAGTAACTCCTGGAACCCAGCAGGTCACCTTGGACTCTATGCTAGTTCAACGTGAGCCGAAGCAAACTGGGAAATTCTGCAGGTCAGACACAGCCCCATGAGCAGCTCAGCCTCAATGCACAATGTTCCGGTTTTCCGCTGTAATCTCATTACTTAATATTGAGCCCAGCATAGTAAGACCTAATAATTGCTTGCTGAATGATCTACAGACCGAGAGACCTTGGGAAGCAGAAAAATAAAAAAGAGAAGAAGAGATTACAGGCATTGCCTCTCTCCCTACACTTTTCTTTCCAGTTTATCAGAGATCTGAAGAAAATTACCTGTGTCCGGAGTTCACGAATCTCCTTGGGAAAAATCAGGGCACAAGTAGGTTGAGGGAAAAAGATTGGGAAAGCTTGCACCAAGTGTTATGAACCTCTATTGTTTCTCTCAACTCTTATCTTAATAAATAATAAAACCATAATATTATTTTAAATAATATAATTTAATAACTAATGTAATAACTAATAATCTATATTATGTCATATATGTATATATGTACAAAACTATGTAATAATGAATAATAATTTAATATAATAAAATATTAGTGTTGTTATTGTTTGAGCAACTCACTGTGTGCCACACGCTGTAATACATGTTTTACATGCATTGTAGCTGGGGTGATAGCTGAAAGATTTAATAATAAATATTGGCACCCTCTGATCAGAACAGACACCTGCCGTAGGAAACAGGAAAAGCTGCCCTGCGAGTGGGTGCTATTGCTGTGCCCATTTTACAGGTGAGGAGAGTGGAGACACAACTTGCCCAGAGTCACAGCTTTGGCCGACTCCAGAGCCTGGGTTCATAACTTGGGCTCATAACTGCCTCTGTGAGCATTTCTGGCAAGAATGTAGTTGGACTGACCCACCTGGAAACAGATTCTCCTGTTTTCTCCTCACCAATTATTTTCTCACTTGCTTTCTCATTTCCTGCCTCCTCCATGGTGGAAGCTGAAAGGAAAGGGGACAGGAAGAGCAGAAACCATGGCCAGAAAGCAGGGTGAGTGATGCAAGCAGATGCAGGGAGGCAACAATGCCAGCCATGCTCCTAAGGATGTTGCTGCCTGCTCTGCTCACAGTGACACAGCCATATAGTGACCCTGCCTGAGCCCATGCATCCCCTCTGCTCTCCTTCCCATGGTCTCTGTCCTCCCAACAAGCTTTAGGAGGAGAATGAGCACCCTGATGAGAGGTCAGCAGACAGGCAGGTGATGCCAGAGCTGGCCCTTCCCCACATGTCCTCCTTCTGCATCAAGTAGCCTCCAGAAGCCTCCATGCTGTATGGAAAGAGGAGAGAGCATTGCTGTGGGGCATGAGGGTAATCAGGGCCTTCTCTGAGGGCCTGGAGTCTGCTGCACCAGGGGATGGGTGGGATGAGCCATGGGAGTCTGGTGGGATCCAGAGAATCCTGAGAGACTGAAGACAGAGCAGGTGTGAGTAGGGGTCTGAAGTGGCAGCTCCTTATCTAAGGGCAGCAAGAATGGATGAGGGCATAGACCAGAGACCCAGACTGGGCATAACAGAGACGTAGAAGCAAATCAGGAAGAATCAGTGTACACAGATGGACAGACAAGGAGACAGAGGACCACAGTGGCAGGAAAGAGTATCACTAGACTGGAAAGGGATGGAAAGTGAAGACAGAATCTTCAGGTCAGAGAGGAACCTGGAGCCTGGCCTCAGGGAGCAGGTGTTGGCCCTCAGGGGTCCCTGGCAGCTGTGCCAGGAGGCTTCCACCTTCACTCACCCCCTCTTGCCAGAGCACACTGAGCATGGAAGCCAGAAACATACAGCCTCCCCAAGCACTGCTGGCAGATGCCGCCTTCAGAGTAAGACCCTGCCCCAGCCCATGGCACTCCCAAGCCTGGTCTTGCCCTCCCAGCCAGGGAGGGCAATCCCAGTCCCAGCTCGACAGGTGCCTGAAGGTGGGGTTGGGCAGGAGTCCAGAGCAAGCAGGCTCTGGGTCTTGCTATCATATGCTCTGGATTGCCAGTCCCTCCCTGAGCCCTCAACAACACCCCACAGATCTGCTCTGGACAACTTCAGACATTCACCAGACATTGGGACTGGAGGCGATCTTGGAGAATTTAATCCCTGCCAGGACACACATTTTCCCTGCAGCCTCCCTGGCAAAGGATGCTCCATCTCCTGTTCATAATCTCCCAAGGACAGGAGGCTCACTACCTTTCAAGGAAGCTTACGTAGCCTTGACTGCCATTCAGGAAATCCTTGTACTGAACTAAAAGCAAGTACTTCTGATATCAGTGTTGTGTTCTCTTAAATACCTCTTTGCCCCTCCACCCTCCTGCCTCTCACCACAGCCTCCTCTCTCCTCCAGAATCCCCCGTTTGTGTTACAATGTACTAGCCCTTACCTGCCCTACTTTTCCTTGTGAGGGTACGTGGGGCTGTCTGCATTGCCTTCCTTGCTCTTGATAAGCCCTCATGCTCTGATCAGCCCATTTTCCCCAAGCTGGAACCCTGTCATACCCAGCATCTCTAATGTGGGGAGGCACCCCCAGCAGATGCTTCACACTCACAGCACAGGGAAGGCCCCACCCTTCTGCTCAGCACCTAAGGGCTCCAATGAGCAACCTCTGGGGAAGCAACTGGTGCACAGAAGACCCAGGGATTTGCAGTCAGACAGACTTAGTCACTGTGACCTGGACAAGCCACTTAGCTTCCCAGAGCCCTTGCTTCCTCTCTGTAGAATGTAGCTGTGTTCCCTAAATCATAATAATACCTGCTATTGGGTTTTGTTTAGGTATGGGTTTGTGTAGTCATTATGGACCAGGCATTTGATACCTTTGCAGCATGATTATCACCGTTTTACAAATACAGAAATGGAGACTCAGAGCATTAAGGAGCCTGTGTGGAGCTGGGACACTGAGCGCAGTTTTGTCTGACCACACAGGCTGTGTTCCTAACCAGTGCTGGTCCCAATATTGTGATCAGGCACAAGGCAGACGAGAGGCAGGAAGCACTGAGGCATCTCAGGGAGGAAGGGCAGTCTCATGTGCAGTGGGAGGTGGTTGGCTAATGAAGGTTAGACCCCAGAGCAGCACTTTTGAGGGTCGCAGGCTCTGCAGGGGCTTCTGCTAGGCATACATTCTCCTGGGGCTAGGGAAAGAAAAGGGGAAAGGGGCCAGCATTTATTAAATACCTCCTGTGTGCCCTGTATTTCACAGGCATTGTTTCATGTAATTCTCCAAGAAGCAAGTTATTTCCACTGTATCAACAAGGGCACTGAAGTTCAGAGAAGAGAAATGACTTACCTAAGGCATTGGATAAGTTGGAGGCAGCGGGATCCCAATTTAGGTCTGCCATATTGTAAAGTGCCTCTACCATACACTGCTTGGGGGTGGGGGAGGATCACCAGCCAGGACCACCCAAGTCTCTCGTCTGGGGATAGAGTCTGCCCTAAGCTTTTCTGATTCCCCCAGTTTGGGCCCCAGGCTTTCCATGAGTCCAGATTCTGAGACTTCCACAGTCAGATTCTGGGCTACAAGGTGGTAGAAGCTGAGTGGGAAAGAGTGATTCCTGTTCTCAGTCAAGAAGCCATTCTACTGTGGATTCCTTTATATCTGAAACAATCCCTGACAGAGTCTTCTCTGTTTTCTGAATTACAAAAGTAACCCATGTTCATCAGAGAAATTTCATAGACATAGAAAGGTAGAAAGAAGAAAATAATTACCATTCAGTTCCTTCGATGTCACTAATGGCTTCTAGATGTTTCTCTCTAATTTATTCTGTGTGTAAATGATAGTGTCTTCTTTTTTCTTATCTCATTCATATCACACTTTACATACAATTTTATTGTAACAGATGCTACTTGGTTGACTCTCCATTTCCCCCTTCTTCGCTCTCAGAACCACATTCTTGCTGCCAATGATTGTTTGAGGCAGTCAATACCTCATGAATGGTCCAAGCCCAAATGACAGCGCTATTTCTTCCTTTCCCAGAATCCCTTTTAGTGAGGTGCAGTCACATAATTTGGTCCTGTCCAGTGCAACACAAGGGAAACTCAGCTGAGGAGTTATTGTGAAAAAATTTCTTTTCCTAACAAAAGGGATAGAATGACAGTGATACAACCCCTCCCCCTAAAACTCCCTTCCTATCGCCAGGAATACAAATGCCATGTCTGCAATTGGGCAAGTCATCTTGAGACTGTAAGGAAAAGGCTCAGAGAATCACATGGGTTCTCCCACTAACACTATCCAGCTGTGAACTAATATGAGTAATGTCTTGCCTCAAGACTTCTTGTTCGGTGAAGAAAAAAAATTCCTATATGTCTAAACCACTGTAAATTGGGGTTTCTGGGGTTTGTATGCAAATCCTAATGGATTAAGTATCTATCTTTTAAAAAACTTAGTATTATTTGCTAACCCTTTTACCATCTACCCATATATTCTTTGTAACCATTATTGTCAAGGAATTATTCACCTATTGTTGGATATGTAGTTTTAGTCCCATTTTTTTTCTATTATAGATGATACCAAACTGTATATCACCATAATATATTGGTTTCCTGGCACAAGAAATTTGTTGAGTTGAGTTAGTTACAAAGTAGAAAGACACTAGTTTAGGGGCACCTGGGTGGCTCAGTTGGTTAAGTGTCTGACTTTGGCTCAGGTCATGATCTAATGGTCTGCAAGTTTGAATCCCATGTCGAGCTCTGGGCTGACAGCTTGGTGCTTGGAGCCTGCTTTGGATTCTGTATCTCCCTCTCTCCCTGTCCCTCCCTTGCTCACACTCTGTCTCTCTCTCTCAAAAAAAAATAAACATTTTTTTAAAAATTTTAAAAAAAGAGACGCCTGTTTAAGACTTTTCATTCCCAATCAAAATGAAGTAACAGAGACGAGAATTACTGTCCCACCTGTAATAACTAAAAACCTAGACAAAATACATGAAATAATGTTTTCCAAGACATTGGACGTCAGGCAACAAAGAACAGTGATTTTGACAGAGGAAAAGCAATGGGTCCAGCCCTGCAGTTGTCCCAGCTTACTGCTCACAAAGTTACCAGGCTGCCACAGGAAGTGAGGACATAGAGGAAGCTCATGGTTTCCCTGGACAGAAGAGATAGAGTTGAGAGTCTGGGTGGCTGCCATAGACTGAATGTTTGGGTACTCTCAAAGTTCATATGTTGAAATCCTAACCCCCAATAGGATGGTATCTGGAGGTGGGATCTTTGGGAAGTAATTAGGTGATGAAGGTGGAGCTCTCATGATGAGAGTAATGCCCTATTAAAAGAGAAAGAGACAGGAGATAGTTTGTGTCCACCATATCAGGACACAAGGAGAAAAGACCTATTTATAAGCCAGCAAGAGGGTTCTCACCAAGAACCCGACCATGCTAGCACCCTGATCTCAGACTTTGAGCCTCCAGAACTGTGAGAAATAAATGTTTGTTGTTTAATCCACCCAGTCTATGCTACTCAGTTATAGCTGTCCAAACTGAGTGAGACGGAGGCCAAGGTGGCTAGAGTTCACAGAGCAGAGTACTAGGAAAAAGAGAGCTCTGGAGGTCTGCATAGGGTCCTGTGCAAGTCTCAGATGAGCACTGATTAGTGTATATGTGTGAAGAAAGCATCAGAGGATGGGGAAGGGGGAAGACAAATGGAAAGGCTAGATGGAACCATTCTCGGAGCTCTCTCAGGGCCAGAGATATTTTCTGTTCTCACTTGCTGGACTAAGTGCTGCTCTGGTCTTGCCCAACAAAACTTAAAACCAAAATTCAAAAGAATCAAACTGTCTACAAGTAACTTAACTACATTCTAGAAAAGCAGCCTGAGAATATTCATCAGGAATTCAAAAATCTCTGACACTCAGTAAGGTAAGATTCAAAATGTCTGGCATCCAATAAAAAGTTACCAGGAATGTAATGAACTGAGAAGACATGAACCACCATGAGAAAAATCACTCAGCTAAACCGACTGAGAAGTAATACCGATGATGGAATAAGTAGTCACAGACATTAAAAAGTTGTATCTAGGGCACTTGGGTGGCTCAGTGGGTTAAGCGTTCGACTTTGGCTCAGGTCATGATATCATGGTTCATGGGTTTAAGCCTGATGTCCGGCTCTGTGCTGACAGCTTGGAGCCTGGAGCCTGCTTTGGATTCTGTGTCTCCTCCTCTTTCTGTCCCTCCCCCACTTGCACTCTGTCTCTTTCTTAAAATCCAATACACATTAAAAATTGTTTTAAGTTATATCTATATTCCATGTGTTTATAAAGCTATAGGAAAGTGCGCATATTAAGGAGAAATGAGAAAGATATAAATCTAACTTCTACAGACGAAGACGATAATATGTTACATGAGAAAAGCACTGGATGGGATTACAAAGATTAGTAAACTTGATAACATGACCATAAAAACTAAGAAATCTCATAATAATGACTTCGACTTCTACCTTAAGCAGCTAGGTAAAGAAGAGCAAATTAAACTCAAAGTAAGCAAAAAAGGGGAAATAATAAAGATCAGGAAACCCATGAAACAGAACACAGAAAACAATGAAGAAAATCAATAAAACCAAAAGCTGGTTTGTTGGTTTTTAGAGAAGATGAATAATATTGGTAATGGTCTGATAGACTAATCAGGAAAAAGAAGATAAAACACAGATTTCCAACGTCATATATGAGAAAGGTAACACCAGTACAGACTCCATAGATATTAAAAAGATTCTGTAGACATTGCGAACAACTTTATTCCAATAAATTAAATAACTTACATAAAATGGACAGATTTGTTGAAAGACATTAACGAACCAAAGCTCATTGGAAAAGAAATAGGTAAGCTGATAACCACATGTCCATTTTAAACATTGAGTGTGGAGTTAAAACCTTTTCACAAAGAAAATTCCAGAACTAGATGGATTCACTTATGAATTCCACCAATCCTTTAAGGAAAGAATAATTCCAAGTCTGCACTAACTTTTCTAGAAAATACAAGAGGAGGGAATAGTGCCCAACTTACTGTAAAGCCAGCATCATCCTGATATGAAAGCCAAACAAAAATATTACAAGAAAAGAAAACTACAGAACCATATCCTTCATGAACACAGATGCAAAATTTTTTTCACAAAATTTCAACAAATGCAAGCCACCAATACATCATGGCCAAGTGTCCAGCCCCATGTGGACCACTTTCCAGCTGTTGGCTTAAGAGGAACAGTAATGATCATGATCATGGTGACAATGACTTCTCCCATCCCTCGATCACATGCTATGTTCATGGTGTCAGGTGCTTAAACACTTCATCTCACTTAGTCCTCAGAACAAACATGTGAAGTTCATATTATTATCCAAATTTTACAGTTTAAGAAACTGAAGCTTAAAAAGGTTAAATGACTTGCCTGAGTTACTAGTAGAGAGAAGACTGGGATTTGAACCACAACCAGGATTGAATGAGACAACCATTAAGCGGTTGGCACAGCACTGCCTGGCACATTAGACAAACTCCCTTACCTGCTTAGTCATTTATGGATGTTCAGTCCCCTCTTGAACGTTGAGCTTCAGGTCCCAAGAATCCCAGATTCCAAAGGTTCATCCTCTTTTAGGGAGGAAGGAAATTACCACTACACAGGCACCATTCCCTCCCTCTTGCTTGAGAAGTGTGATGTGGGCAGGGGCCTCCATTCTGCTTGTAGGCATCTGGGCTCCTGCCCCCGCTACAGGTGTTCTGGTCCCCAGCTGGGGAAGATCTAACCTGACCCTTCATACTGCTCACTTATTGCTGTCAGGATGGGATCTGCCACTGACTGAGCCCCTTCTGTGTACCCAAACCTGTGCTCACACTTACATGTACCTCCTTAACCCTCAGAGTATTGCTTTCTGCTCCAAACATGATGAAAATGAGGCTCGGATAGAGGAAGTGATTTTCCCAAGGCCATGTGGCTAGAGAGTGGTAGAGACAGCCTTCAACCACCAATCTGTTTGGCCTTCTTTCCCCCTGTGTTACACAACAAACATTGGCTCTGTGTCTTCTGGGATTTCAGAACCTAAGCCTGGGGAAGGGAATGATGTAGGGATAAATAGTCATGAGAGAAAATACATCAAAATCTATGACTATACCGTGCAACATCTGCTTCCTGTGCCCTGGGTATGGCTGCCCCATGTCAGGCCCCTAATCTAGGAGACCACATAAAGCCCAAAGTCAGACACATTTTGAGAGTAAAAGGGAGTGTTTAAAATAATGAAAGGAGTTAATTGATCTACAGCAGGAATAAACCAGAACTGTTCCATGAAAACGAGTGTATGAGATCACCCTACCCAATCCCATCTTTGCCTGACCTATCTTCCCACCGTTGGAGCCAAGCACTGTAACTGAGACTTGTCGGCCCTAAAAATCCATGCTGTTTGGATAAATGTGCTGCATCTCTAGGAACCCAAACAATAGATCTGAGATAACATCCAGTTTTGTTCAGCTGCTGGCTTGTCCAACTTTGTGCTCTAAATATATTAACAAGACTTCTTTGGTCTTGGCCTTGAGAACCTGTCCTTTAGGGGGACTTGCTCTTTTTGGGACCCATCCCAGTTACCAGGCCCCATCCAGTTCTGCCCCTCAGTTCTCATCCAGTGTCCTGTAGACAGACATCCTTGACCTCTAAGTATCACTTGACCTGGATTCCTCATCACTGTCTTCTAGCAAGATAAAGGTATTCCCCATTGGCCTCAAGTCCCCCAGTGCCCAAACTGGATTTGGCTTTGCCCTGAACTTTACCTTCATTGCTGCACCCCTCAGAATTTGAATTATACCTTGCTGGACTCCACCATCTCTCATAGTTGGTCAGTGCCTCCCATCCATAAGGCATGTTCCTTTCAAGTGAGCCTTGTCCTGCACCACTTAATGAGGCTAAGCCAGTCTTCTGCCTTTCTCTCCTGGAATTCTAGATGGACCCAAGAGAGAACTTAGTTGGAGAGTATCTTCCAAGTGGGTCTGAGAAAGACTGTACATCTGTCCTGGCCTTTGACCACCTGGCTCCTACATCCAGCCTTATAGACACTCTACAGCCTGACTGTACACACCCTGTAAACCAGAACTTCACCTTGGTCATAGAGATGCTACAGTAGAATGATTTGGAATTTGGCAGATCTAGGTTAAAATTCAGACTATGTAATTTATCTATTAGGAGGTATGAGCAAGCCACTTAATTCTCTTATACTCCTACTATCAAATGGCTTACTGACCTTGTTGTGAGGACTAGTTAGATTATGTGTAGTGCCCAGTGTACCATCTGATAAAAGTGAGTGTTCAGTAGTAGGCAATTATTGCTACAGTAATAGGGTTGGTAGCATTTACACAACAAGGAGATCTGTGGCATTGGATTATAGTAGAGTTCAATAAATGGCAGTGACAAGGACACTAGGAGATATTAGCAGCATTTATGTTATCCACACCCAAGCCTTAGGCATGCGGCTGTGGATAAGATGCTTGAGGACATAAAGACACACACATGCTTTGGAAGGAAACAAACACATCTTATGAGTACTATCGCTGTGTCATACAGAGATGTGGCAGCTCAGCCATAGGACTCCTCCCTCCTCTGAGTCTCAGTTGGGGGAAGTTTCAGTCCCCAGTGGAAACTTAAGAAGGATGCCCAGCTCACTAGCTCCAGGGGCCAGGCCCAAAGTGTCTTGTGGCATTAAACTCCCTGGCTGAGGCTTTTATCCAGCCCAAGGGCTCTGTGCTGCATTTACCAGCATGGACAGAGAATCCTCAGGGCTTACTAGGGATCAGAAATCCACTCTCCAACCCATGCTAATGCAAAGAGGACCTCTGTGTCTGCCAGCTGGAAGCACCTCCCTCCAGGACTGCTCTGCATTCAGCACACTTAAAAGAGCCAAGGTGTCCCCTGAAGGGCCACAGTGCTAAGGTGAAGGAGTGAACTGCTTCTATACTGTATGAGACCAAGAGAAAGCAGGCTGTTGGGGCCACAGGAGTGAAGGAGGCTACTCAAGCAGAAGAACAGGGTGCTGGTCATTTGTACTTGGGACTAAGGGAAGGGTTGGAGGGTTTCCTTCCATGGGCACCCCCAAGAATGACAAAGGAGCTCAGTCTTCTCTGTCCAGCTCACTGGGCGAGAAGTGTAGGGAGCTCCTGCCCTCACTGAACAGGAGTGGGATCTCCAGTGCACTTTCTAGCCTTGCACAAGTCCCTCTCAGGAGCACCATACCAGCCCCTTGCCCAGCATGTGTGCTGGGGCCCCTGACAAGGCATTCTCTTCCTTTTTCTGTACCCAAAGAGAAGAGGCCAGGAAGGGACAGAGAAGTGTTGGCAGGTGGAGAAAGGAGAATGGGTATGAATATGGTGTTTTCCTAGCCTGAGGGCTTGATGTAATAATTTCTTCATGGGTCCTTTGAGAGAGGCAGTAGGCATAGTGGTTAGAACCTGGCAGGCTATGCAGCCAGAGACCCAGCACTGGAACAGGCTCCCAAAGCAGTCTGCAGTCCCTGCTAGATACTGTGGAGAGATCTTGAAGAGATATAGCCTCTGCCCACAGCCTGGCTGGGAACACAATATGCGAGATCTACAAGGCTAGATAGTTGAGTAAGAAGAAACCCCAGGCTGAGCTGTGAAGGTAGGTGGGATGTGGAGAAGCAAAAAGGGTTACAGAAGGCATTCCCAGCAGATAAACAGCTTGAGGGAAGCAAGATACAGATCCACATGGCATGTATGGCTGATACTGAAAAAGCCAGTACCTTGGAAGATCTGTAGCTCAGATAGGAGGGCCCCCCAGCTGCCCAGACTATGATCCTTTTGGTAACCATGCTGTTAATATCATGGCTCAGAAGTCTCATTTAGGTATTGGTGAATCGCAGACTTGAAGATTGGTTAGAATCAGATGGGAGAGCCCTTAAATTCCAGGCTAAGGAACCATGAGAAAGGGCATAACAGATGAGACAGTACTGGTGGCTGGTGGGTGAACTAGGAAGGGGACCAGGAAGCAGCCCCTGAAAAAGCCCAGTCTGGGGTATGGACAGATGGAAAGAAGTATGTGATGTCCTCCTCCTTTGCAGCCCTCATCATCCGGCTTTGGGGTTGGCCTGGCACTGCTGACCAGTTCTTATGTCTTGGAAGTTTCCCCTCAATGTCTAAGACTCTGAGCTTCCCTTCTCTCTCCTTCAGAACCACTCCTGATAGGAGCCCTCTTTCTTCTTCATCCAATTCCTGGTATTCCCTAAAGCTCTGCACATACCATCATACCATCTTCTTTTTCCCAAACAGCCTCAAACAACATTCCCACCTTCCAGATTCCCACCAGCACCCTGTAGCAATCAGTCCTCACAATTGTGTTTTCAGCCCTATCCTCTGAAGCCTCAGATACTTGAAAATGCCAGGATAGCTCCTCTCTGCTCCTTCCTCTCAGTTGCCCATTATCTAAATCCCTCCCTTTTGTGGAGCACTGTCAATAGACCAGGTATATTTCACACAACCTCCACTATGGAGGAGGTATTACAGATGAAGAATATGGGACTCTGGAGTCTAAGTGACTTAGGAGCAGGTAAAGAGGCTACAAGACTCAGATTTGTGGACACGAAGTCTATCTATGCTCTGTGTACTCTGCTCTGGCCTCATGTCTCCAACTCCCAGAAGGAATCTCTTGCAATCACAATCCTGTTCAGCTGACTTCCCAGCTCAACCTTCCCCGTGGTGTTCATGGCACTGATGCGATCACAGGGCTCCAGGCTGGTATTTCTGTATCAAAGAATAGCAGAGCTGGAAGTTTCCTTTGGAGTGGGCAAGTCCAACAGCCTCACTTAAAAAGGGGGCTGTTGAGGCACCTGGGTTACTCAGTCGGTTGAGGTCTGACTCTTGATTTTGGCTCAGGTCATGATCTCAGGGTTGTGGGATTGAGCCTCACCTCGGGCTCCACACAGAGTATGGAGCCTGCTTAAGATTCTCTCTCATTCTCTCTCTGCTCCCCCATTTCTCTCTCTCTAAATAAAAATAAAAATAAATGGGGCTATGAACATAGCAAATCCAGGACAGAGTTAGGACCAGCCCTTTGTTCTTCTGATTTCCGGACTCACTCCACTTATACTAACCCCTTTACTTGTCTAGTGTTTTATATTTTGCCAAATGTCTTGACATACAGAATCTTATATGCTCCTTGCCATTACTCTGTACCACAGATGTTTCATCTCTAACAGGTGGGATGACTGAGGCCAATGGAAGTGAAGGTACTTGCCCAAGGTCACACAGCTGGGTAAGTGACAACCCTGGGACATTCAAGAAGAGCTAAATTTAAAGTGTGGTCATGGAGTAGTAATTGTAAGGATTCAACAGAAAATCCCACAGGTATCCAAGCACAGGAAACAAAGGGGGAACTGGAGGTAGCAAGCCAGGAGCCAGAGTCATGCTCTCAGTGACTGGGGTCTCTTCTCTGTGAGGTCTCTTCTCTGCTGCCCAGCATGTCTACTCTTTATCATTTCTGCAAGATGTCCACTTTTTTTTCTCTATAGTGTCGACTCCCCTGTAACTTAGGCTACCACCACACCGACTCTGGTTGTTGGTACCTCAGGCACCCACAGCTCACTGACATAGATTTCTAGTGTTGTCATTTTGAATTCTCAGAGAATTGCCCTCCAGACTGGGGCAGGTGTACACCCTTGATAGAATTCAGCAGTGGCCAGGGGTTGGCTAGGTCCCCTGCTACAAACATGGCTACCTAATGCCTTGCCTTCTGTGGGTGAGGATAATTTCCAGAGAAGGATCGGTGGGCAGTCGGGCATCCTATATAATATTACAGGTATGAATCCAGATCTCCTGACTTACTTGCCAGTGACAGAGCTGCCCATCTTTCTTTCCCTTCATATCCAACTCAACAAAGGTTTGATGAAATCCATGTGAGCTACTGTGCAAGGTGCTATGTGTGTATGACTCAGCTTCTGTCAACTCTGTCCTCCTTCTCCCAAGGCCAAGGACAGAACAGGGAAGTCCTTGTCTCCTTAATAGACAGATCACTATGCAGAGCCTCGGCAAGGAGAACCACAGCTTTGTATCTGAGTTCATCCTCCTTGGCTTCTCCAGTGAGTCACAGGTCAGAATAGCCCTGTTCTCCTTCTTCCTTCTCCTCTACCTCATCATTCTTCTGGGCAATGGACTCATCATCACCCTGATCTACATGGACTCACACCTCCACACACCCATGTACTTCTTTCTCAGCATCCTCTCCTTGGTGGACATGAGCTATGTCACTACCACCATGCCCCAGATGTTGAGTAATATGGTGTGTCCAAAGAAAACCATCTCCTGGGGAGCTTGTGTAGCCCAAATGTTCATCTTCTTGGTCCTGGGCATTGCTGAGTGTGTGCTCTATGCCATTATGGCCTATGACAGGTATGTGGCCATTTGCTTCCCCCTTCACTATCCCTTGCTCATGGGCCGCTCCATTTGTATCAAGATGATCACAGGCTGTTGGGCCATTAGCATAGCTGGGGCCCTGATCTACACTGTCTTCACCATGCGTCTGCCTTATTGTGGCCCCCACAAGATAAACCACTTCTTCTGTGAGGTCCCTGCCGTCCTAAAGTTGGCCTGTGCAGACACATCCTTCAATGACCATTTGGACTTCATCTTGGGTTTCACCCTGCTCTTGGTCCCATTCTCCCTCATCCTGGTCTCTTATGTATGCATCTTTGCCTCCATCTTAAGAATCCACTCATCCCATGGGAGGCTCAAGTCTTTCTCCACATGTGCCTCCCACATTACTGTGGTCATTATGTTCTATGGGCCAGCCATGATAATGTACATGAGGCCTGGCTCCTGGTATGACCCAAAGCGGGACAAGAAGCTAGCTCTGTTCTACAATGTTGTCTCTGCCTTCCTCAACCCCATCATCTACAGCCTCCGGAACAAAGATGTAAAGGGGGCCTTTCTGAATGTATTTGGTAACAGAAGGGCATCTCAGTGACCCAGGATATTTCAGAGTCATGGCCAACAGTGACTATGTCATGGTTCAAGGCCATCGCTTTATTGCTTTTCCTGGATTCTCTCTTCACCCTCTGGAAGTTTCTGTCAGTTCAATCAGATCACAGTCAAATGTTTAACATGCACATGTGCTTTTCTACAGTGTAGAGGATTTGGGATAAAAATCATGTAAAGAGTAGACAGATCATACGGAAGCACAGTCTTGCATTACTGTCTGACATGCACTTACAAGTAATAATTAACATTGTTTTTTGCACTAGGAGCTATAAATTCCAAGCTAGAACTATTTTACACACATCTGTGTAACAATGTGGCTAATAATTGATTTGACCTGGACTCAGCTTCTGATACTAACTCTTACCTGATTTTACTATTTAAATCTCACTTTTATTTTGAGAAAATAAATACTATATGTATTTCATAAAATAAAAACATGTGTATATGTACCTCTATATATCTGTATGCATATATCTACCTCTATATAGAGAGAAAGGGAGAGAAAGAGGCAGAGACTCACAAAGAGAAGTAATAGAAATAAAATAACAGGGGCGCCTGGGTGGCTCAGTCGGTTGAGCATCCGACTTCAGCTCAGGTCACGATCTCGCGGTCCGTGAGTTCGAGCCCCGCGTCAGGCTCTGGGCTGATGGCTCGGAGCCTGGAGCCTGCTTCCAATTCTGTGTCTCCCTCTCTCTCTGCCCCTCCCCCGTTCATGCTCTGTCTCTCTGTGTCCCAAAAATAAATAAACGTTAAAAAAAAAAATTAAAAAAAAAAAAAGAAATAAAATAACAAAGACCCCATTTTTCCAAATCCCAAATAAACACTTGTTGGGGTGCCTGGGTGGCTCAGTAAGCTAAGCATCTGACTCTTGATTTTGGCTCAGGTCATGATCTCATGGTTTGTGGCATCAAGCCCTGTGTTGGGTTCAGTGCTGAGTGTGGAGCCCGCTTGGGATTCTCTCTCTCTCTCTCTCTCTCTCTCTCTCTCTCTCTTTCTTTTGCTCTCTCTCTCTCTCGATAATTGAATAAATCTAAAAAAATAAATGCCCTTTGAATATTCTCAGCTCCTCTGAGTCAACCCTATCATTAAACTGAGGTCTACTCCATGTAGTTTTAAACTTTAAACTTTTGCTTATAGACAATTGCATCCATAAGCAACACATAGAATTGTTCTTGCATGAATTTGAAAATTTATAATGGTAGCATGATATCCATATTATTCTGAAAACACTATAATTCAACATCCTGTTTCTGACATCTACCCATTCAATATACACAAGCCTAATTCATTCTTTGCAGTGAGCATTTAAATATAACACTTCTCATTTACCTAATCCTATATTGTTGAACATTTATTTTCCAATTTTTCTTTGAACATTTCTCCATTGTAAGTACTGTTTTCCTAGGATTTGTATATAGTGATGGACTTGGCATTATAGATCGTAGATCAAAGCAATTTCAAGTTTACTAGATACTCCTAAATTATTCTTCCAAATAATTATATGGATACACACCTCCAGATCTCATCAACACTTGATACTACTTATCTATCTCAAACATCCTAAACTTGCTACCTACATCATGGATGGAAAGTGGTAAAAATCATTTTTTTGTTTCATTTGTAATTCCCTGATTGCTAATGAATTTAGCATTTTTTCATAAGATTCTTGGTAGTACTGGGTAGTAAGTTCTGGACTCAGACTACTGTGTACGATCCCAGCCCTACCCTTTACTCAGTGGTGATGGGCAAGGTACCTAATTTCTCTGAATCTCAGTTTCCTCATCTGTTAATAAGAAGAAAATAGTATAGACGTCAGAAGTTTGTTGGAAGGATTAAATGAGACAATACATGTCAAGCACTTGTCATAGTGAAAAACAAATTGTTTTTTTTTTTGTTTTGTTTTGTTTTGTTTTTTTAAATTTTTTTTTTTTAAGTTTATTTATTTTTGGGACAGAGAGAGACAGAGCATGAACGGGGGAGGGGCAGAGAGAGAGGGAGACACAGAATCGGAAACAGGCTCCAGGCTCTGAGCCATCAGCCCAGAGCCCGACGCGGGGCTCGAACTCACGGACCGCGAGATCGTGACCTGGCTGAAGTCGGACGCTTAACCGACTGCGCCACCCAGGCGCCCCAGTGAAAAACAAATTGTAAATGTTCAGTGAATGTGAGATATTGTTTGCCTTTTCTTTTTTTGATTTGTAGTTTATTATATATTTTGGGTATTGCTTCTTTGTTACATGCATTGAAGATATCTTTTCCTCAGTTTGTTGCTTGTTTTCTTTATTGCAAAAGTAATATAATATTTATTCTTAAACTTTTATAAAACAGATGCAAGGAAAAAGAAGACAATGAGGGGGGTGCCTGGGTGGGTGTCTGACTCTTGATCTCTGTGTAGGTCTTGATCTCAGGGTTGTAAGTTCAAGCCCCATGTTGGGCTCTACGTTGGGTGCGAAGTCTACTTATCTCCTTAGACCTGGAGATAATTACTGTTAACATCTCAATGTCTATATTTTAGGGTTTAAAATATTTTAAATTGTTTTTATTAATATTTTTAAAGAAATATGGTACAATTATTAAACTATTATGTGTTTTCATGATTTCTTAAAAGGTTTTAACACTCTATTTTTGGTCATATTCTCATTTTATTTTATTTTATTTTTTAGAATAGTTGACACACGACATAGTTTCAGGTGTACAACATAGTGATTCAACATCTCTACACATTATGTTGTGCTTGCCACAAGTGTAGCTACCTCTGTCACCATAGGATATTATTACAATATCATTGACTATGTTTCTCATGCTATACCTTTTATTCCCATGACTTATTCATTCCATAACTGGAAACCTGCATCTCCCACTTCCCTTTGTCCATTTTGCCCATCCCCCCCACCTCCCTACCCTCTGGTGATCATCAGTTTGTTCTCTGTATTTATAGGTCAGATTCTGCTTTTTTTTTTTGTATGTTTATTCTTTTGTGTTTTAGATTCCACATGTGAATGAAATCGTATGGTATTTGTCTTTCTCAGCCTGACTTATTTTACTTAGCATAATACCCTCTAAGTGGTCCATCCATGTTGTCACAAATGGCAAGATCTCATCCTTTTTTATGGATGTGTAGTGATTTTTTAAATTGAATTATACACTATATATTTTCCTGTAACTTGATGTATTCACTCAATAATAGGTTTTGACATTTATCATGTTGATTTGTTTTCATTGCTAAAGAGTATTCTTTTCTTTTTATTTTGATGAATAGAATAATGACTTTTAATAAATAGAATTTTTAATAAACTTATGAATCTTTTCCTTTATGGCTTTTCTTAAATGAACATGTATCAAAGATTTCACTGAGCTCATTAATTCATGAAGGAACTAGTAAGATGTTAGGACTGGGCCAAAGTATATTCTCTACTGGAAAAATTTCATTTGCATTTCTACAAATAGGAATTATTTGCATTATTATAGACAGAAATCATTTTTCTTTCTACCAGTTTTCTAGAATTTAACAGTTATATCTGTAGAGTTATAAAACATCCAAAGCCATAGAAAATCAATTAAAATAGTACACCCTTATAAAGTCAGATAATCTTCAGAAGGTCTACTAAACAACATCTGGCACTGTACCAAGAGGACACCAAGAAATCCCTTTTGCCTTTTTGCAAGTCTCAAATGATTTTCTTTTCTTACAACACCCATCCTTGTGATATTAAATAATCTTTAAAAATTATCTTGATTAAAAAAATACCAGTCTCATTATGTCTGGCCTCATTGTTTATATAGATGTAACACGCAGAATGTTAGCCACATGGACCATCTGTAGTTTGCTTTGCAAATCTAGGGACATGTAGTATTGAGCCACTTCTAAAGTCACAGAATTAATTTCTGCCTGTAAGTTTTCATATGGAAATCTCACATTGGACTTTTAAAATTCTCTATTATTTGTTATGCTAAGGCTGGAAAACCAATCCCAAGAAATTAACTCCTTCAAATTTTCCCATAGTACCTATAAATTTGGGGTGAATTCCTTTCTTATGAAGGCTCTGAATTTTGTTTAAGTTTCCTGCTGGCCAGTGGGTGACATTTCTTAACATCTATAAGGTTGGGACCTTATAAGCCAGATAACAGGTTAGTTTTTCTGGGAGAGCTTTATAGAGATTGAATTCACAAGTCAACTCAACCCTTGCTACTTAATAATAGCTCAGCATGCCTGCTTAAGAGGTAATAATTCTTAAATATAATCTTTGTTAAACAATCAGTTTGACCAAGTATATCCTGGGTAAAAAGAAGACATCATTATTGGATGTATGCTAATAAGTAAAGAGACTAATTTAAGTGTCTGAATTGTGGTAAGTTAATAAAAATCAGGTTATCAGTTAAAAATGTTTCACTGCAGTTCAAAAAAAGTGAATCTACTAAATCAAGTATTAGAGACAGCTTGAGGGGAAAGAGGAAAGGTTTTCTCATATATCCAAAACACCCCGAACATTAAAAACAATAGCAACAATGATCTGAACAAATAATCTCATTGGTTAATTCCACTCCATGTGATTAACTCTTGCTCTGCAGAATCTTGGACCAGCAGCTAGTATCACAAAGTCACGCAGTTGTTGGCAAGAGTCAGCTCCTCACTGGCTATTGCACCGATGGTCTCAGTTCCGTGTTGTCCGCTGGCCAGCGGCCACCTCTGTTCCTTGCCACATGGACTTCCCCATAGAGCAGCTCACAAGAAGCCAACTTACTTTATCAGAGCAAAAGCTGAGAAGAGCCAGAGAGAGAGAGAGTTCAAGTAAAATGGAAGTCAGTCTTTTATTACCAAATCTCAGAAGTAATTATCTCATTGCTTTTGCCCTATTTTCCATTAAAAGGAAAATGCTGGGTTCCAAGCACACTCAAGTGGTGGGGATTACACAAAGGTGTGACCACCAGGAGGTAGGCATCACTAGGGGCTACCTTAGAAAGCTGCCTACCTGAGAGGCACCTGAATGAAGATCAGACAGGAAATGGCAGTTGGTAATCTTGCATAATTTTTCCCACAGGTTGGAACCATTGAAGGTTCTTGAGCAGGGGAGGAACCAAATCAGAGCTGAAGGTTAGCCGAAGATGACTTTAGGAGCTATGTGAACACTTACTGCCTACAGAGCCTGTGTGATATTGTGATTTATAATAAGAAATATATATACAGTCTTATGGTTCCTGGCACAGAGCTCCTAAGAACCTTGGAATTTCCTAAGTGATGAGAGCCATAAAGGTGTCTTTGTTGTGTCAATGAGGTGACTTTTGAACAACCAGTGGAGCCAACCATGTGATTAGAGAACTTTCAGTCTCATCCTCAACCTCCTGGGAGAAGAGAGGAGCTGGAGCTCAAGCACCAACGGCCAGTGATTTAATCAATCACAACTAGATAATGAAGCCACCATAAAAACCCAAAAGGTTGGGTTCAGAGAGCTTCTGGGTTGGTGAACACCTGGATGTGCTGGGAGGGCAGTGCACCTGGAGAAGGCATAGATGCCCCATGCCTCTTCCCACATACCTTGCTCTGTGCATCTCTTCCATCTGGCTACTCCTAAGTTACATCCTTTTACAACAAACTGGCAATACAGTAAGTAAATGTTCCTCTGAGTTCTATAAGCCACTGGCAAATTAATTGAACCCAAGGAAGGGTCAGATGCACAGGTGACAGCTTGGGCTTCTGATTGGTGTCTGAAGTAAGAGAGTGGGAAAAGTCTTGTAGGACTGAGCCCTTAACCTGTGGGATCTGACTCTATCTCCAGGCAGATTGTGTGAGAATTAAGGTGGCTTGTAGGCACCAGGTAGTATGGGAAAGCTGCTTGGCCACATGGAGAAAAACCCACGTTGGAATTTGGTATCAGCGTTATCACCCTGCCAGTTGAGGAAGGAGGTGGATCACACACCTACAGTCCCTGAGTGCTTGGGGTGGCCAGTCAGGAAGAGGGCATTCCAGACTGGGCGAGGGAAATGCTGGGAAAGAAACAGCCTCCAGGGGTGTGAGGAGGTCTCTGGGGTGGGAGCTTCCCTGTGGGGCAGGCAAAGGCCTCCAACCTTGAGGGTCTCAAAGGAAGCTGAAGTCAGATTTAGCTGGTTGTGGACACCACCAAATCCTGAGCTTCCCTCAAAAGAGCAAGAGGCCTCTGTGGCCTGGTCAGTGCTGCAGTGGACTCCCTGTGGGAGTCAGGTTCAGGAGAGCAGGGAATAGGAGAGAGACCCTGTCACCGAGGAGGAAGCACCCGGCCCTCAGTGTGGCTACAGGAGAGAGAGGGGACTTCATCCAGGGAGTACAGGGCGCAGTGAGGCTCCAGGGCTCCCAGCCCTGGCTTCCCACACCCTACAGCACCCAAGAGGCAGCCGAATATGAGCTGAGTGTCCCAGCCTGAGGAGCCCTCCTGTCCCAGAAGCCAGGCTCTTGGGCTCAGCTCTCAGCGGCCTCTCCCTCGTGGAGATCTCAACTAAATCATACCTATGTAATGAAGCCAAACCCCAGTCTGGCTCCTGGGGGACATATTGGGCCAAGTTCCAAATGCGATGCCAGCCCCTAGGCCATCTGTGAGCAACTGGCCTTCTCATGCCCAGAAAGGATAGAGCCTGAAGTTTCTTTTGCCCTCCAGGCAGGACTGATCTCCTCCTCACCCTTTGGCCAAAGACATCAAAAGAGGGGGCTCCAAGGTCTTTGCTGCTGCCTCAAAATTGCAGGATGTAAGTTCTTTCTGTCACCTGTCTTTAGCACTTGTTGCTACAGTTCTAGCCCCTTCTCTCTTGCTCTTCTCTCCACCAAGAAGAAAAAAAGCTTCTCACAAGTGATTTGAAATGCCAGAACATACTCTCAAAGGGCTGAGGCCTGAGAGCCACTGAGCAGTTTAGGACCTCCATGGGCACCGTCCTTAATAAGACACATGAGGAAATGTACCCATGTCCCACATTAAACATAATTAATGTAGGGGCGCCTGGGTGGCTCAGTTGGTTGAGTGTTCGACTTCGGCTTAGGTCATGATCTCACAGCTCGTGGGTTTGAGCCCCGCGTCAGGCTCTGTGCTGACAGCTCGGAGACTGGAGCCTGCTTCGGATTCTGTGTCTCCCTCTCTCTCTGTCCCTCCCCCACTCACTCTCTCTCTCTCTCTCTCTCTCTCTCAAAAATAAATAAACATTAAAATAAAAAAAGATCACTGACTCAGGAGGCGCCTGGGTGGCTCAGTCAGTTAAGCATCCAACTTCATCTCATGGCTCGTGAGTTCAAGCCCCGCATCGGGCTCTGTGCTGACAGCTCGGAGCCTGGAGCCTGCTTCGGATTCTGTGTCTCTCTCTCTCTCTGCCCCTAACCCACTCACATCCTGTCTCTGTCTCTCCCAAAAATAAATAAACATTAAGAAAAAAAATTTTTAAAGACATTAATGTATCACTTACTATGTAACTATGTAAAAGTTGAATGAGTTCACACTAACTTGGCAAAATGTTATATTAAAAGTCATTTAAATATTTACTAATTTTTATTTTGTGAGATCTCTGTCTTTCAGCAAATATTCTTTGCTTTAGGGTCTCTGACACATCTGTAGATTATGAAAGCCTGAAGACCCTAGACACTTTGTCTGCAGTACCAAATGGATGAAACAGCCCTGGGGATGCCACTTGGCAGGGGGAGAGGACAATTTCTTGGCCTCCATCACCTTAGACCTCCCAGGGTGCCTTATTTTTCCCCCCCTGGGAAAGGAGGGATAGCTGAGAAAAGACCTGCCCTCAGGGCACTGTCTGAGCCCCACACACACCCTCCCCAGCAACCGCAATGCCACCCCTGGCTGGGCTTCATCTCTCCTAGCCAGACCTGGGCCTCCAGAAGGCACGGCCTGAGGCCCCTGGGGGGTGACACCCTTTAGTGGGAGCCTGGGCTAGAGGCTGCAGAGACTGTCCTGACTAGGGCCCCATGGACACATGCCACTCAGGAGTGGCCCCTGAGTCTGAGGGAGTCCTGCCCACAACCCCCTTCCCCGCGGGATTATAAGCTTAGGACAGCATGCCCCCAACTATCCTGGGGAAAAGCGAGGCTACTGGCTGTCTGCCTCGCCCAGCTTTGCAGCGAGGTCAGGTAGGAGCCCAGCCTGATCTGCAGTCCTGCTCACCAGCTGCCTGTCTCTTTCCCCACGTCTGTGTGAGTGTGCGCACGACTGTCTGTCTGCCTGTCTTTCTCTGGCCTGCGATCTTCTGTCTCTGCCTCTCTTTCTCTGTCTTGCTTTCCATCCCTTTCTGCCCATCTCTTTCTGCCTCTGTTTCTGCTTGCTGCTCTGTTTCTCTGCCTCCAAGTGTCTGTCTCTCTGCCCCTCCTCCTGCAGCTCTGGCTCGGCTGTGCTGACTGATCTTCAGCACTCTGCCCCTCTTGCCTGTTGACCCTGTGTATCTCTCCCCGGACCACAGCATGAGTCTGTGGCAAGGCCTCTCTCTACCCATCCCTGGTCCTCCTCTGCTCTGCCTCTGCCATCTCCGTGATTCACATGGATCTCCCCCCTGGCTTTCCCTGGGTCTCCCCCTTGAACCTGACCCTTGGCCCAATCGCTCCTTCACCTTCCTGCCATCTCAGCCTCCACTCCTCTGTCACTGTCTGGTCTGCACTCGCCCACCTTCTTGCTCTCCACCTCCAGCTCCTTATCTCTCCTCTCTCCACACCCCTGCCCTACGACCTCTGTCCCTCTCCTCCCGTTTGGTCTCCACCAGCTCTCTGAGGTGCAGTGGCCCTGGGCAGCCCTCCTGCAGTTCCCACCCCACCTTCCCAGCACTGCAGACCATCACCTGTCTCTCCTTGGCTCCCACCTCTTTCCCTTCTGTGTCTTCTCCTCATTCTGTCCCTCTGATCCTCTCCCCATGGGTCTCCACCGCTCCACAGCTCTTTCCTTCAGTCCTTTCTCCTCTTCCTTCAGAAAGAGAAGAATGACCATTCTTCCACTTTCTTCCTCCTTCAGTGCTGGTCTTTTCTCTCTCCTGTCAGTGCCCCTCACATTCTGGTCCTCTGTGCCTCTCTGCCTCCTTATCACTTGTATGCGAGTCTCTTTTTCCCTCCCAGAGCCTCTCTATCTTTTCCCATTATTTTTTCTGCGTTTGTTGCTTTCTGGGTCAAGTTTCCTATTTCTCTGGGTCATGCTTAGCACCTGCAGGTCAACATTGACACTGGGGGAGGGTGTATGTGTGTGTGACAGGGGAAAGGGCTGGAGAAAGGAAAAGGGAGGAGAAACCATATATCTTCAGAACCTGACAGAATTAAATATTACTGTAATCAACCTCCATTTTTACGGATAAGAAATAATTACTGGCTCTGAGCCATGGCAGTAAGTAGCAACAGTGAAAACCTAAAACTCTCGGGCCTTTCATCTCCTAGCTGTGCTGCAGAAGAGTAGATACGAGAGGAGGAGATAAATATAAGGGTCCAAGTGAAGAAGCAAACAATTTTCCTCTAATTTCTGTTACATCCTAACAAGGGGCCAAGGCTGGCACCCCCAGCCCCAAGCCACAGGCAACCTGGGGATTAGAGGCTCACCCCTTACCAGGACCTTGCAATCAGACAACCCATTCCTGTCCTCTCACTGGTACAGGTCATCATCAAACCTGGCTGTGGGAGAGTCAGAACCTGAGGCTCAGAGAGGCCGAGCAACTGACCCTGAGACACACAGCAAACCAGCCAAGGAAAGTGAGAGAAGAAATCAGTCCCTAGGCTGCACTCTGGACAAAGACAAATTCATCAAAGGCCAAGGAGTCCTGGGGGCAGAGGCCCACCACCCACATTTTCTCTGCTTCCTCTGTCCTCAGTCTGCAGGCACAAGTCAGAGGTAAGACCTGGGCAGCCTCTCATCACTATGGCCCTTGTTTAAGGACCTCCATCTCTCAGGAGCTGTTTGCAGCATCAGGTTCCCCTTGTCCCTAAGTCCCATTCCTGGCCCATGGCTCATCTCTGAGAGCAACACTTGGCTGTTCAAGAGCCTGGACTAGGGCTCAAGCCATGTGGGTGCTCATACTTGAGACACTCTTGCTGTGTGACCTTGGGCCAGTCACTTCCCCTCTCCGGGCTTTGGTAAAACAAGAAGATTGTACTAGTGGTTATAAAATTGAGTTTCAAGTCTGTAACTAGTAAGAGGAGCCACCAGCAGTCACGTGTGTCTGGGTAAGGAGGGTGTGAATGGAGTAGGTTCTGAGCTCCTGCAGAAGTCTGTCTTTGACAAAGCCTGAAAATGCATAGCTCGGGAACTGCAAGACTCCATGACCTGCTCCCCAACACCTCAGTGGTCCAACATCCATTTTCAATTCTGTTGTCAGGGAACGGCCCATCTAGAGGACGGTGTCCCCTCAGTCACACATGCCTCCCCTGCTGTCTCAGCTTCGAGTATCTTCCATGGAGGACATTTAAGTGTCGTCTAGCCTAGACACCGAGGAGGCATGGAATTGTGGGGCCCTGGCACCCCCTGCTCTATCTCTCCAGCCCCACTCTCTGGCCCCAGTCGCCTCCAAATCCAGGCATAAGTAGAAAAGCATCAAGTGTCTGTCCTAGAGGAGCCATTACAGATTACCCACCACCCTCCTTTTATAGATGAGATCATGAGAGCCAGGAGGCTGGGCGACTTCCCAAAGCCATGCAGCCAACTAGTGCTCCAGTGAGCAGGAGGGCTCGGCTCTTATAGGACACAGAGGGACAATGACTGGGGAAGTTGGCTGGGCCCAAATGTGAAGGCCTGTGTGCACGCTAAGAATTCGTCTCTTTTATGGTTAATAATGAGCAATGGCCTTCTTGCCCTAGCTGGAGAGTGGACAGGGGGGTCGGGGGAACAGGGTGGGGTGTAGGCTGGGGGTACTGGGCAGCCTTATTCTGGTCTTCTGCCATGCTGAAGACCTACAGCTGGAGGTGAGCCTCTTAGGTGGGAGCCCGTATGTATCTCTGGGCCGGGATCAGGAGTGGCCTGAGCTCAGAGCACCTGCCCCAGGGCAAGTTGGGTTCCTCCTCTCATGAGCTGGAGCATTCTCTGGACTCTCATGGTGGTTCAGGAAGCAGAGATGTGTCTGCTTTATGTCCCCACCTCCCATGCTGGCTCAGGCAGAGACACCAACACCAATCCCTCAGGTGTTTTTGGCATTCATTTGCCACCTCTTTTGTTCACTGGCATAAACCCAGGACTATCTTCACCCAACCTCCACCCATCTTGCAGAGTTCCCACTGTACAGACGAAGCTGCTCAGGTTCAGAGAGGTGAAGTAATTTGCACAGGTTACACAGCAAGAATAGTAAGCTACTCCTGGAGCCCAGGTGTGCCCAACTCCAAATCCAGGGCTCTGCCTTGGCCTCAGATCTAGCCTCACTTCTCCTAGTTTTGCAGTCCCAGAGGTCTAGTGCCCTGAGGAATCTGGAATCTCAGCTCATCTTCCTTTTTCCTGTGTGATCACACTTCCCGCTTCTGCGAGCCGGTCTGGTCTCATCCCACATTGGGATGGGGTTACCATTCTGTCTCCCAATCTGACTTCTCCACTTACGGGGAGTCAACCTGGGTTTTCACCTCCCAAGTCATCTCCTATCCAAAACACGTTTACCCTAACCAAGATGTGTATGTGCATTAAACTGCATAAGCTGGGGCACCTGGGTGGCTCAGTTGGTTAAATGTCTGACTTTGGCTCAGGTCATGATCTTGCAGTTGGGGAGTTGGAGCCCCGCTCTGAGCTGTCAGCACAGAGCCGGGAGCCTGCTTTGGAATCTGTGACTCCTTCTTTCTCTGCCCTTCTCTGGCTCATGCTATGTCTCTCTCTGTCTCTCATAGAATAAATAAATGTTAAAAAAAATTATAAATAAATAAATAAATAAATAAATAAATAAATAAATAAACAAATAAACTACATAAGCTAATTCCAGGTGCAGCCCAGTGGAGGAGAGGAGATGAGCTAGGACAGCAGGAGGGGCTCTCTCTTCCATTCCCTCTGGCCCTTCTCTAGTCCCTGCATCTCTCTCCATCTGCCATCTTCCTCTCTGTACCCACCCTTTGATCTAAACTGAAAGAAGAAGCCAAACCCCTAGGTATTCTAACTTCAAAGTATTTTGAATTTTATTCCTTATTTTTTTAATGTTCATTTATTTTGTGAGAGAGAAGGAGGGACAGCGTCAGCAGGGGAGGTGCAGATAGAGACAGGGACAGAGGATCCAAAGCAGGCTTCATGCTGACAGCAGAGAGCTTGATGTGGGGCTCAAACTCACAAACTGTGAGATCATGACCTGAGCCAAAGTCTGATGCTTAACCGACCGAGCCATCCAGATGCCCCAAGCTTTATTCCTTATTATAAAATGAATTCATGTTTGTTGTGAAGAATTTATAAAGTTCAAAGAACTTTAACAAATAATATCAGCTATAAATCTAAGCACGAGAAATGACCAGTTAACATTTTGGTACATTCCTTTCCAATTTTTTGTGTATGCCTGTAAATCTTTACACTATTAGGATTGGGTCATATAGTTTCACATTCTGTTTCCTTAACTTAACAATCTATTGGAGCATTTCCCTACAACATGAAGTAGTCTCCAAAATATGATTTTAAAGGCTGTACAGTATTCAATGATATCAATATACCATAATTTATTTAGCCCAGTCCCTTATTATAGGACATTTATGTTGTTTCCAGTTTTCCCTGTTAGAAATAATATTGCAGTGAATACCCTTGATGAAATCTCTCCCCACATCCCTGAAGTTTTTCCCTATGTGAAATTCTTAAAAGTGAAATTGCATACTGTCACATCATCCTGCAGAAAGAAAGGTATAGTAATTTATTTCCCATAACAATACATTATGAGAATTCCTGTTTTATTGTAAACTGGCCAGTGCCAGGCATTATCATTTTAAAGTAGTTTTTGCCAATTTTATGGGTTGAAAACATACTTTGTTGAGGTCTTAAGGTGTGATCTTTAACCATTAACAACAGTTAAACTTTTCTGTGGGTTCATTGGCCACTTGATCTCTTCTTTTGTGAATTAATTTTTCACATTTCATTCTCTGTTGCTAGAGTTTTTCTTTATGTTTTAGAAGATATATTCTAATGACACTTGTTTTCCACATATATCACAAATATCATTAGTGTTTTTAACTTAAAGAAAATTGTATCACCAAAAATATTTGTCCTTTCCTTTACCATTTTGTTTTTGTGTTTATGTGAAAGGAAAAAATACTGGCATTTAGGCAGGGGGAATGTGAGTAGATTGGGCATAATATGGACACAGGGAAATTGAAATAAAGAGAGTCAACTTTCTCTGCAGTTAAGTGGATCAGTGGTTCTCAAAGTGTGGCCCCACCAGCAGGCAGTGTAAGCATTCCCTGGGAGCTTGTTACAAATGCAAATTTTGGGGCTCCACTCCAGACCTACTGAATTTTGGGGAAACTCTGGGTGTGAAGCACAGCAGTGTGTAACAAGCCTTCCAGATGCTTCTGATACACGAAGCAGGGAGATAGGGAAGTGGGGTTTATGGCTGGCTGCTCAGGTGACAGGAATAAGGAGTCCTAGAAGGGAGACAAGGGGAGATGAGACAAGGTTCCAAGAAGGAACCCAGACCCCCGTATGACATAATGGTTGTCTCGGGACTAGAGGAAGAAAAACTGTTGCATGGAGGGTCTAGGGACTTTATGGAATTAAATATTCAATTTTAAATTGTGTTTCCTTATAACACATCTTTGTCTTACAACACCTTCAGAACAAGTCTGAGGACAACCTTGTGTTGGGGAGGTTTGGGGCATAAAGGTGAAAGAGAATAGGGATGAGCCATGGAAGAGGTCCATCCCAACCCGAGGAAGGCAGGGGGCCAAGGGTTCAGTGAGAGGAGAAATTTTGAGAACAAAGTAACCAGGGATACACAAGGAACCCTCAAAACTACTAAAAAACTAAGAAGGGGAAAGAATCTGGCTTCTCACAGCAGGTGGGATGAGGAGCTTTGTTGCCTTGTGTACTTATAAAAGGAAGAGTTATCACCACAAGGCTGAACGACTCCGAACATTCAGGTTATGCTATAAAGGTCTCTCTTTGTCTCATCATAAAATAAACATTCACCCATATATTTTCCCCTAGGATGCTTTATAGTTTTTGCTTTTTGCATTTAACTGTTTCACGTAGTTAGAATTTATCTTGGTAGGCGGCATAAAAGAACTTTCTCTACCCAGATTATCAACTGGTTGAGCAACATTTGTTAAATAACTTCCTGCCCTCTGATTTATAATCACCTCTTCATCCCTGGCTGAGGTCCATTTCCAGGCTCTCTGTTCTGTCCCATCCATCTGTGTAGCTGTCTCTGAGCTCACACTACATTTTTGTGGTATATATACCACACACACACACACATATACATACATACATAAATATATGGTATTATGTTTACTCCTTTGGAAGAGGGTCACAAATAAAATCTAGGATAACCAGTTAAATTTGAATTTCAGATTTATTTTTATTTGCTAAATCTGACAACTTGACTTCCTCTTCATTGTCCCTTTTTTCCTTCAGTATTTCCTTGACTATTCCCACCTATTTATTATTTTTTTGTATTTTTTAATTAATTAATTTTTTAGTTTACATCCAAGTTAGTTAGCATGTAGTGCAACAGTGATTTCAGGAGTGGATTCCTTAATGCCCCTTGCCCATTTAGCCCATCCCCCCTCCCAAAACCCCTCCAGTAACCCTCTGTTCTCTATATTTAAGAGTCTCTTATGTTTTGTCCCCCTTCCTGTTTTTATATTATTTTTCTTCCCTTCCTTTATGTTCATCTGTTTTGTCTCTTAAATTCCTCATTTCACTTAGCATAATACCCTCTAGTGCCAGCCACGTAGTTACAAATGGCAAGATTTCATTCTTTTTGCTTGCCGAGTAATACTCCATTGTGTATATATACCACATCTTCTTTATCCATTCATCCATCGATGGACATTTGGGCTCTTTCCATACTTTGGCTATTGTCGATAGCACTGCTAGAAACATTGGGGTGCATGTGTTCCTTCAAAACAGCATACCTGTATCCCTTGGATAGGTACCTAGTAGTGCAATTTCTGGGTCATAGGGTAGTTCTATTTTTAGTGTTTTGAGGACCCTCCATACTGTTTTCCAGAGTGGTTGTACCAGTTTGCGTTCCCACTAGCAATGCAAAAGGGATCTTCTTTCTCTGCATCCTCATCAACATCCGTTGTTGCCTGAGTTGTTAATGTCAGCCTTTCTGACACCCACCTATTTATTCTTTCATGAGCTTCTGAATCACATTATCAAGTTCTTATAAAATCATTCTATTGGTTTTAATTAGATTTGCATAACATAAATAAATTTGGAGATAAAGGTTTGATTTTGGTTTTTGTGGTTTTGGGGGAGGTTTGTTTTGTTTTTTTTTTTTTTTTTTTTTTTGGCCAAGTTTAGTTTTTCTGTGCAGAAATATGGTATATCCCTGAACTTAATCGAAGCTTCCTTTATGTCTTTCAGAAAAGTTCTAAGGAATCTTCTGTTTGTTTTGTTATCATTCATATTGCTCTCATAGGTCCTGAACATTTCTTGTGAGGCTCATCCTTAGGTATTTGTATATTTTTGTTTATTTGCTGCTTTTATAAATCTTTTTTTCCAATATGTTTCTAAATTTTTTTCCGGTATAAAACATTTCTACGTTTTGGGGTATTTCTTAGTTTTTTAATGATTAAAAAAATACACATACTCATTGTAGAAAAATAGCAAATAGGACAGAAATGGAAAAAGAAAAAGAAAAGGAACTTCATTCATCGCTAGCTGCTCACTCACCACTATGGTAAATCTTAGTCCTCAATGATAAAAAAATCTGACAAGTCTGTGTATAACAAGCCGTCATTTTCTATGCATCTGATATGTGATGTAAAATATATTTTTTAAAAATGTGTGTGCATGCGCATCTCTATACACATGAGATCTTACTATGCATATAGTTCTTCAAATCTTTTTTTCCCTTTTTTAAAAAATTTAATTCAGTTCCCCGGGGCTATGCCAGGACGCAGGGAGGAACTGGGCCTGGGGAGACCCACTGGGCAGCTGGCTGCTGGGCAGAGTCAGTGCCTGGGGAGACCCAGCAGGAGAGGTGTCAGGGCCCAGCTGCTGGTGTTGCACAGGCTCCAGGGTCCCCAATTTTTTTCATATTAAGGCAACTCAACCAAACTCTTTCATTAGCTCTAGAACTGTATCAGTTGGTTCTCTTGGATTTCTACAAGAGACAAGTATGATATTTCCAAATCATTATAATTTTCTGATCTTTATAATATTATTTCCTCACCTTAAACTATTTTTTTGGCTACACCTTTCTGAATAATCTTACACACTAGCAGTAATAGTAGCAAACACTTTGCACACCACCAGAACAGGGATCATAAATTCAAATGCATGGCTGGGGCGTGGCAAGCAGGCAGTGTAACTGAGTAAAACTAGTCTATGAAAAATAATAAGGAAGGACAAGGAATATGGTGAACTGGTGGGTTCACACTCCATCCAAAGGGAAACCACATGCTCACCTCCTGCTGGTTGGAGGAACATGGCCCCATTATTGCCAAGTCTAGCTTGTGATGCTAAAAATCTATTTTTTTATGTGTAAGCTCAACTTTTAAAAATATTGACAATTAATTCAACTTTTAAAAACTATACAAGCCAAACAAAATATATCTGTGGGTTATACTTGGCCTTCAGGTGACCATTAAGTGACCTCTATGCTATAGTTTTAGCAGTAAGCATGATGCTGGCTCTTTGTAACAAATATTCTTTATAATATCAAAGGAGTTTTTGGAGATGCCATATTAAATGTCTCTGTGAGAGTTCACAAAACAGAAAGTTGAGAGCAATCTACGAAGCCATAGGAACAAAGGGTGTACAAGTCAGAAATGGATAAGGAGGTGGGCTGGGGTACCCACGTGGGCAGAGTGCATATGCTTAGTAAACCCTTCCCAACAAATTGTAACCACTCTCAACAAATTTCTCTTTCACGAAACTCTGGGTTTTTTGGATTTACTTCTGAACATTTTCTTGTAATCACTAGAATTTTTAATATATTCAGAATAAAATAAAAGTTTTTCTGAATCATAAGACCAAACAGACAATGGATATTGAAAGATGGACCAGCCACAGGGAAAATTTTTAAATCTCAGTATGTTCACTGTCTCCAACAAAGCAAAACCAATTTATTGGCACCATATGGACAGTGTGAAGGAAGGCATCTTTGAAGAGTTTCCAATTAAGGAGGTGTGATAAATGAAGAGTAATTGTACAATATACGCATTTTTAAGATTATATCCTCTTTGCATGATGTGTTGGTGTTATTCTTTTTATTTTAGTAACTAAAAATTGTTTATGGAACTATACTCACTTTACTCATGACCTTTCCTTAACTATAAAATATCCCTTATATTTTGGAAGACAATGTTTCAGTAAGCATTTGGTAAAAATTTGTTGAATGAATGACATAATTAATGAACACTGGTGAAGTCTTATTCACCAGAAAAGGCTAAATCTTAAATATTAACTCTAATTTTTATTGTGCATTGTATTGGTTTTAATCCCCAATTCTAACCCTAGTCCCAATCCTAATAGTGATTTTAAAAAAAGATAAACCTTAACCCAAATAATGAGTATAATAATCGTACCTTGATCCTAATCTGAAACCAAGTATTAGCAACCCCTGTAGTTCCAAGAGAAAACAGAAAATAAGGTGAATAGAAAGCAAGGCTCTGGGGCACCTGCGTGGTTCAGTTGGTTAAGCATCTGACTTCAGCTCAAGTCATGATCTCACAGTTCACGAGCTCAAGTCCCACGTTGGGCTCTGTGCTGACGGCTCAGAGCCTGGAGCCTTCTTCAGATTCTGTGTCTCCCTCTCTCTCTGCTCCCTCCCCTGCTCTCTCTCTCTCTCTCTCTCTCTCTCTCTCTCTTTCTCTCTCTCAAAAATAAATAAACATTAAAAAAAAGAAAGAAAGAAAAGCAAGGCTGTGTCAGAAGGAAAAACAGATACCTATAGACCAGAATGGAAACAGCATATAGTGCTTCCCTGATTTGGTGTTCACCATTTTCATCCCCATATTCCTCAACTAAATCCTGAACCCAACCCCAATACCACCCAAGCTACTATGGGGACATATCTCACAGTGCTTCCATCTGCCAATCCAAACTGCCCATTAAGAAACATAAATGAAACAATGAGTGTGAAAATTCCTTACACACCCTTGGCATAGACACTCAATAAATTACATATCCTCAAAACTCTTTAAACAGGCAGATCACAATGCAAGAACTCAACCAGTCCTCCGTGACAGAATTCATTCTTTTGGGTTTTGCCCCCAACCCTAGGACCAACCCTCTGCTCTTCACCTTCTTTCTCACCTTTTACCTTCTAATCCTCATAAGCAACAGCCTCCTCATCACCCTTATTCACCAGGATTCTCGCCTCCACACACCCATGTACTTTTTCATCAGTGTCCTCTCCACGCTGGACGTGTGCTACACAACCACTACCGTGCCCCAGATGCTTGTGCATATTCTCAGTGAGAAGAGGACCATCTCTTTTGCTAGATGTGTGGCCCAGATGTACATCTTCCTCCTCTTTGGGGTCACTGAGTCCTGGCTTTTCTCTATCATGTCTGTGGACAGGTACGTGGCCATCTGCCATCCTCTCCGGTATAAGATCATCATGAGCCATTGGATGTGCCTCCTCATGGTGGGCATCTGTGCAGCCTATGGTGTGGTGGGTGGCCTGTGCTATACCTTCTTTGCTATGAGTCTGCCCTACTGTGGCCCTAATGAAATTGACCACTACTTCTGTGAGGTCCCTGCTGTCCTAAAGCTGGCCTGTGCAGACACATCCCTCAATGACTTGGTGGACTTCATCACGGGCTTCAATGTCATTGTGATCCCACTGTCCCTGGTTGTCATCGTCTATGCCAACATCTTTGCCACCATCATGAAGATCCGCTCAGCCCAGGGACGGGTCAAGGCCTTCTCCACCTGTGCCTCCCACATCACTGTGGTCACCATGTTCGCCATTCCATGCATCATTATGTACATGAGCCCTGGCTCTGACTCCTTGTCAAACAATGGCAAGAAAATGGCCCTTTTTTATAACATTGCCACAGCCTTCCTCAACCCTGTCATCTACAGTCTGAGGAACAAGGACGTGAAAAAGGCTTTCCTCAAATTGATGGGATGGAGCAGGGCCCCACAATGAGGCCTTAAAGCTGAAGACCTGGGGAGCCAAACAAAGCAGGACTCACACCCACAACCCCTCAAAGACTCTTCCATGAGACCTGGGAGGGCTGTACTCCATAAAGCTAACCCTTCACCCTGGCCTAGGGAGAAGGAACTGAGTACTCAGACAACCACAGCATCTGTGGTGACCTGGTTTGGGACAGAGGTGATTGTGAAGGTAGAGCACAGTGGTCAAGAGCCAGGATGACAGACTTGATTTTAGCCATTAGCAGGACATATGAATTTTTGCAAGCCATTTAACTTCTCTAAGGTTTATATCTATCTCTTCCTCACAGGGAGGTTGTAATGATGATGTGAGATTCTATGTGAAAAGTATTTAGTACAAGACTAGCAATAGTCAGCTTTCAACAGATACTAGTTTTAATGTTTAAAATTTATTTCTTAGGGATGAACTGTCAACTTTGAACTAGCCAATGATCTTCTTCTGGGCTGTGGAAGTAACTGGAGCCCTAGAGAGTAAAGGGAAAAAGGCAGGGAGTGGGAGTATTAAAAACTCAAAAACTGAGAAGTGGAGAATCTTAGGGTGAGAGACTTGAGAATGACAAAGTGAGCCCTTATCTCCCATCCACAAATTGTGCACCTTGAACTCATCTTCTACCTTTGTTTTGTAGCCATTCGTTCTTACGCTTTTGTATCTTTACACCTCTTGATTTTCCTTTGCCCCTTGTTCTAAAAAAGTCCATTTTGGAAAACTACAGCCTGTCTTGGGTGATCTCAAGGAAGAGAGACTCTGTCCACTTGAGGATGAGCAAAATTAGGGAGGGAGTGGGTATAACGTTCCCCCCAGATGCAAAAGTTAGGCAGTCCAGGAGAGGTTAAAATCTCCATGGGGAGTTTCTCTTCTGCTCCCTCTTGCTTAGAGAGACCTTCCCTGAAACTCTGCCTATGCCTCATAGAATGTTTACAAACATAAATTGTTTTTTTTCAAATTTCATTAATCTGCAGGGTCATGTTACTGGGCATCACTGTATTCACTGGTTTTGCCTCTGTTTGCTGCCGCAGGAACTCCAGCACCCAAAAAAGCAATACATGTTCCATAGGCTAACAGACAACACCTTCAGGTTGTTCTTTCCTACCCCCTTGCTGATGTACAGTGACTATGAAACTCCTTGCAAAAAAAAATCAGCTGGACTGGCCGGAAAATTCAACATGAATGCCTATGTCCTCCATGGGTTACCAAGGTCCATGCCAAAGGTGTAGGTCTCTATGTCCTCAAAAATATTGCCCTATGTCACCACACAGGAGCCAGAGTGTCACATAAATAATGAATCAAAATTAAAAGGCAGATAACAAAACAGGGCATATCATTGCAACATACTTACAGACATGTTGATAATGACATGAACATAGAAAGAGCTCTTACAAATTGGTAAGAAAAATACAAACACCCCAGGAAACTGGCAACAGATCTGAACAGTTCATAAAAAAAGACATTCAAATACACATCAATAGGCGTGTAGGAAAATCCTTTTGTAGGCACCAAAGGTGCCTTTTGTAGGCACCAAAGAAATGCAAATTTAAGTATCAATGAGATATCACTTTTTCACCTTTGAAATGGCAAAGCGTTTTTAAACAATGGAGTCAGAGGTGGCTCCATTGAAACATGGACTCTCGTACATGGCCAGTGTACCCATCTTTTTGCAAGGTGATTTGGCTTTATGTATCAAGAACCTTATATATGTCCATAACTTCCTACCCAATAGTTCTATTTTCAGGACATTTTAGGAAATAGACATCAAAAGGGCAGGAAAAGTAACATAACCATTTTCATTGTGTTACTTACATAGGAAAAAATTGGAACCAACAGAAAACATCTGTCATCGTGAGTGATTTAAATATATTATGGTATAATGGTGTACTCCATAGTCATTGAAAATGTATTTTATAAGAATATTTAATGATGACTGCTCACAAGATGCTAAGTGAATAAAAGCAAGAAACAGCTGGTGAACAGCATGTTATGATCACACCATTAATAGTCGTAAATACCCTTTCACCCTTGAAGTCAGACATTAAAGCTTAGAATAGGAGAGAGTGCCACTGAGTCATACTTTTCTACACACTTGTGCACGCCCACACACACACACACAGCCACACTCCCCACCTTTTCAAATTAATGAATTAATAAACTGATTAAGGCAGCTTACCTTATCTGTGTTTTCACATTTGTTCTCATACTCCTCTCTCACCCCAATTTAATTTCACCCCCAATCACAGTATGTCCAGACATCTGGCAAGTAGAGGCTTTCAATGGCCCAATCCACTCTATGAGCCTCTTCTCTTAAATTCACACAGCAGGGATGAAATCATGGACTCCCAGGAAATTCCAGCGAACGCAGACACACAATTTGCCTTGATAGAGTCTCTGACATTGTTACAGACACTTTATTTTTTTTTTCCAAATAGAGCAAACCTCTTCCAATTCTGGAACAAGCTTCCCCACTGAGCCATCCCAGCTAGTTCCACTGAGAAAATCTCAAACTTCTCTAACCAGAGTTCTGACCATGTCTGTCCCCTGTAGCATGTAAACTAACCCCTCTTCCAAAGAGCTTCTGGTGATTTACTATTTCCATTTCCTCCTCCTACTTCAATCAATGTTGGCAATTTAAATTTTTCTTGAAAATTGTCCATTTTATCTTGGTGTTCAAGTTTACCGGCATCAAACTTTTTTTTTAAGTTTGTTGTATGTGTAGCTCTGTATCCCCCTTTTTAAATTCTTAATATGAATCTTAATATGTACAAATTCTTAATATGTATCCCTTTATTCTTTGATCAATCTTGCCAGAGGAGCATCTATTTTGTATTTTCAAAGAAACAGATTTTGGCTTTGTTAATTAACCTTCTACAAATTGATTTCTGCTTTTGTTTTTATTATCTCCCTCCTGCTCCCTTTATATTTACTCTAGTAAACAGAATGGGAATGACTAGCTCAGTATTTTCAGTCTTTCTTGTTTTGTAATAAATACCTATAGAGCTATAAATGTCCATCTAAACACTGCCTTCACTGCTTCCTACAAAGTTTTGTATGTGATGGTTCTTTCAGTCCTAATCTTGATCTTTTCTGCTACAGTGCACATTATCATGAGTGGGATACCTCAAATCAATCAACAAATAGGGGATTAATGTCATTATAGTGAAAAATCCCATTGGTTCATACCCACTTTTTTTTTCCAAACACATTCATATTTTGCACAACCAAGTGCTAGCGATCAGTCCAGATCCTGATTGTATGGCAGCCAGAACTTTCTCAAAGTCCATGCTGTGGCCAGAGCATTGCAGAAAAAAAAATCTTTATTTCTATGCAGCCAGCCATGTTCATACTCTATGTTTTAACAGCTCAGTATGAACATGTGGTCAAACAGAATGTGAGTCAAGTACTCGTGTTCAGAAGCAGGCTGCCAAATGAGGTAGTAGAAGTGGTCGCTTACTCTGAGCCTGGTCAGAAAGACCACAGAGATGAGGCTTGCAGAGCCCAGGAGGCCAACCCGGGTAACCTCTGACATCGCTTCCTGTTCTGAGATTCGTGAGTACTAGAGATTTGCAGAGCAGGGGTGCCAGGCACATTACTCCTTCCTGCATTACTTTCCTCTTACAAGGCGTCCTGATGAAATGTTCTGTCCCAGCCTGTTCCCAGAGTGGTACCTATCAGACTTGGGTTGCAGTGACAGATTCCTTGGTGTCTCTACTGGGGCTCATTTGGCTCTCCTGGCTGCTACAGCTGATGGGATGGTGACCAGAGAAGCACAAAGGTCTTTTTCTGATAGACACAAAGGATGCTGTGTCCATGCCAAAGTGCCACTAGTACTAAGTGGTGTTTCATAGCCAGTCTTTTTGTGGCCTGCAGGATCCAACCCCAACCAGCTCCTTTATCTAACGGTCAAAGTCATTTTGCAGGATCAGAGGCATTACTGTTTTGATTAAATGTTAAATGTAAAGCTATGAAACTTATTTTAAAAAATAGGAGAAAATCTTTATGACCTAGATTTAGGCAACAATGTCTTAGATGTTTATACCAAAATGTAATCCATAAATTCAAAAACTGATAAACTGGACTTCACTAAAATGGAAAACTTTTGCTCTGCAAAAGATCCTGTTAAAAGATGAAAAGACAGGCCATATACTGGGAGAAAATATTCTCAAGTCCCATATCTGGCAAAGAACTTGTATCTAGAATATATATAATACTCTCTAAGCTCGACTGTAAGAAAATAAAGAATCCTGTTGGAAAATGGACAAGATTTTGAACAAACACTTCAACAGAGGTTATACAGATGGCAAATAAATGCAATTAAGCACATGAAAAGATTTTCAATATCATGAACTGTTAGTCAAATACAGATGACAGCCATGAGGAGGTATCACTCTACTCTTAACACTGTTTAGCCTGTTATACTGGCTTACATGAAAAATACTGACAACACTCAAGGCTGGGAAGTATGCAGAGCAACAGGATCATAGCTAGTGGGAATGCAAAATTGTATAGCCTCTCTGTAGAACAGTTTGGTGTATGCTTTTGTAAAACAGCTGCATTGAGATATAACTTATATACCATAAAACTCACCCACTGGCCCTGTGCAAATTCAATGGTTTTTATTATTTTCACAGAATCATATAACTAACACCACAACCTAATTCTGGAACATTTCATCACCCCAAAAGGAAATTCCATACCGATTAGCAATCACTCCTTCTCCCCCACTCTTATCCCCAGGTCTACCCAACTACTACTAATTTACTTTCTGCCTATAGATTTACCTATTCTAGACATTTTCTATAAATGAAACCCTATAAAATGCAGACTTTTCTGACTGGCTTTTTTTCACTGATTTCAAGGGTCATCATTTAGCATGTATTATTACTTCATTCCTTTTTATTGCAAAGTAGCATTTCATTGTATGGATATACCATATTTTTTTATCCATTTAATTGATGGACATTTGAATTGATTCCACTTTTTGGCTATTATGAATAATGATGCTAGGAATATTGATATACAAGCTTTTGTGTAAACATATGTCTTCATTTCTCTTATATATCTAGGAGTGAAATTGATGGCTCATATGATAACTCTATGTTTAACATTTTGAGGAACTACTATTTCCCAAAGCAGCAGTACCATTTTATGTTCTTACCACCGATGTGTAAGAGTTCCAATTTCTCCACATCCTCACCAATATTTGTTAATGTAGTATTTTAAGCTATAGCCATCCTAATAGGTAAAGTGGTATCTCATTGTGGTTTGGGCTAGAATATTACTATAAGCATACACATGTCATACAACCCCAGCAAACACATTCCTGAGAATTTGTTCTAGAAAAAAAGTAACTTGTTTTTTTATCTTTACACAAATATTCATAGCATATTTATTCATAAAAATGAACTTTTATTCATAAAAGAACTAAAAACAATCTGAATGTACTTCAACAGGTGAATGGATAAACTTTGGTACCTTCATACAAGAGAATACTATTCAGCAATACAAAGGAACAAACCATTGATATGTACAACAATCTAGATGGATCTCAAAGACATCAGGCTGGGTTTTTTGGGGTTTTTTTTATTAGTCTCAAAAAGTTGCATACTGTATGATTCCATTTATGTAACATTTTCTTTTTTTTAAACAATTTTTTTTTAATTTTTTTTTCAACGTTTATTTATTCTTTTTGGGACAGAGAGAGACAGAGCATGAACGGGGGAGGGGCAGAGAGAGAGGGAGACACAGAATCGGAAACAGGCTCCAGGCTCTGAGCCATCAGCCCAGAGCCCGACGCGGGGCTCGAACTCACGGACCGCGAGATCGTGACCTGGCTGAAGTCAGACGCTTAACCGACTGCGCCACCCAGGCGCCCCAACATTTTCTTTTTTAATGTTTGTTTATTTTAGAGAGAGAGCACAGGTCAGGGAGGAGGGGCAGAGGGGGTGAGAGAGAGAGAAAGAGAGAGAGAGAGAGAGAGAGAGAGAGAGAGAGAGAGAGAGAGAAAGAGAGAGAGACCCTTAAGTAGGCTCCATGCTCAGCGCAGAGCCCTGTACAGGGCTTGATCCTTCAACCATGAGATCATGACCCGAGTCAGCTAAAATCAAGAGTCGGATGTTTAACCAACTGAGTTACCAACTCACCCCTGTTTGTGTAACATTTTCGGTTAAAGTGACAAAATAGATCATAGACAATCAGTGCCAGCCCTCTTTGTGGTAATGGAACAATGTTGTATCCTTATTGTGGTTACATGAAGCTATGAATGTAAAAATTTTTCTTAAAACCATATATCCCCCCAAATGGGTACATGTAATACATGGTGAAATTGTAATAACATCTGTAGTTTCATTAGTAGTGGTATACTGATGTCAGTTTACTGGATATGATAATGCAGGGAAGCTGGATAAAGGATACACAAGAGCTCAATTCACTATTTTTGCAACTTCTTGTGAATCGTAAATTATTTCAAAATACAATTTTTTTTTTTCATAGATCTCATGCCCTGGTAGAAGCTGAAAATCTTACTGCGGGTCACCCACCACATGACTAGGCAAATAAAATAGCCTATCATAAACTGTGTTATCATATCCACTGAACCATCAAGTCAGACACACACAGAAATAGCTTTCAAGAGAAGTTTTGCTTCCTGTCCCTACAACTTTGAGTTTGTGCTCAAAGGAGGAATTCATTCATTAGGGACAAGATCTATGGTTCTATTAGATGCTGAGATTGCCTGCTGGCCACTCTTGTAAACCAAATGGAGGAGAGGGGCACTATATTGCCTGGTTCCTGTTACCAGGGGAAATTGGTTTGCAAGGAGGGCAAGGGAATATATATCTTGTACTCCCTTGACCAGTAGAAATTGTCACTGACAAGTGTGGTGCCCAATCAAGAAACTTGGAATGAGTAAATAGAGATCTAATGCACAGTATAGTGAATATGGACAACAGTGTTGCATTATAATAACTAAACGTACTAAGAGTCTAGATCTTAGTTATGCTAATCACAAAAAAGAAATGATAATTATGTGGTGTGATAATGGTGCAAACTATCATTACAATGGTAATCATATTACCATATATAAATATCTCAAATC